>NC_140372.1:8200000-8800000 GCF_054491055.1 Hypomesus nipponensis
TTAGATATGGATAAGGGGGTGAAAACTCGAGCCTTGAAAAATAAAGTCCAAAACCAGCCAAGTGCAGTGATTTTTTATTCTAACCAGAACCAGAACCCAATGTTAACCACCAATGTTACATACTCAAATACAACCCTTGATCTCAACCACTCAGTCATTCATTGGCTCATTAATTATTGGCAGCCCCTCTGATTAATAGCTAATAGAGTACACAATCTTGGAGGGGCCCTGAGCCCAGAATGTCTAAACTGATTATTTGCTGTTCTTCCAGTGCTTTCACATTCGTTACAAAAACACGCATTTTCTTTGGTACATTTTACACATCAACTATAGAGGGGTTACTTTGATTATATTGACTGAATGTACATCATGTGGGAGGGAGAGGACTGAACTGAAGCTGTCCATGGTGCTGAAATTAGGAATCTGCTCAAACTCAGTGAAACATGTAGTCCATTTGCAACGTAACATAGTATTTGTGGTATCAAAACCTTACAAGTGGCTGAGGTTTAGGAGAAATTAACCATGAAAAAAGTTGTAATCTTCACAATATCATCTTGCTGCCATACTGATTGCCAGCTGTAGCTTTCATGGGGATTCTTGACATTGACAAAGAAACCGTGGAATAAACGTTGAGTTATCAGTTTCGCTTGGCAGCAAACAAATCACACTGTCACGAGGGGCTTTAGAGGCCATTGCCATCTCCAGCTGTCTTGAGTTCTGTGTGTTTATTCCTCCTCTGCTTTATGTGATGACAGAATGATGAAGCAATAACGTTCAACTGCGATCACATTACATTTTCCCCCGCCCTCCCAACTCCTCTCCCGGCTCCACTCATCCTAAACCAAACGTCCCCCTCCAACATTCCCTCCCTTCCCTCATCCCCGTTCATGGTGATGATATTTACAGACAGACCAGGGGGTTATACACGGAGCTTTCTCTACAGACCACGCCTCACGACCATCTGTGTTGAAAGACGTTCCATTCCTAGTACCTGTATTTAACTATTTACCTCTTGGTAATTCAATTTGTGTATTAAACTCTGTGATGTGAGACCAATTGTTGAGTTTGATTAATTATAACCAAGTAAGCCATTATGCTAAACTGACAAAACATGTTGAGTTTTGTTTGTGAATCGAGCAGGGATTAATATCTTTGACAGACTAATGTGAGAAGGAAAGGCTTTTCCAGACCAATGAACTGAAAGGTGTACTTTATATTACAATTCTGTAACTTCTATAGAAAACTGGCTGAATATCGCTGACATTGCCACTTGAACAGAATTCACATAAACCATTGGATATGTAACCAAAACTCACAAATGATCTCACTTCTAAACTGTACAACTATCTATTCTCTCTGTCTCTCTCTCTCTCTCTCTCTCTCTCTCTCTCTCTCTCTCTCTCTGTTGCTTTGCTTTAGGGTTTATTTATCATCATTATAACAGGGCACCTTGACAACCAGCTCCCCTCAATGCAGACTGCCAACAACGTGTTTGTGGGTGTGTATACCTCACGCTTGGAACAATAAGTGTTTGATCGGGCAAGAGGGAAAGAAAGGTCACCAAAGAGGGAGAGTTTTAATGATAAGTCTTGTGTTGTGTAATAGTTTAAGCTCCAAATGAAACCCCAGATTACTCTTGGCCATCAGTGTGTGTAAATAAAAAGACTGTGGATGGGAATAAACAATCTTTTCATCTATCTTTGGGAAAGCTCCACTGGGACTGCCAAAGCGTGAGGGGGCTTTTATTAAGTGTAGCTTTTCATGATATTTTTGAAAGTCATCCCCTGATGCTCACTGAACATCCGGTCAAAAGAACAACAAGATCCCCCCTCCCCCCACACACACACACACACACAAACACACACACACTCAACTATTGCTCCAAAAAGGTCTGACAGTGTGTTCAGCTGTGGAGACTGCAGCTGATTCGAAAAGCTTCGTTTTGTATTTCACATTTGTGTTTGGATATGGCGGCATCAAATCAAGGTTCTAGCTGAAGGCAAGTGTATTCTTAGCAGCTGAAAATGAATCTAGAAATTAGGTAGCTCTGGGACTAAAGGGTTGGTTCTGCAAAAACAACATTTTGGGATTTAGGAAAGCATGCATATTTCATATTCATCAGCAGGATGGCAATCTCAGCCTGCATCGCGTACACAGAAGGGGATATTGATCCCCCTGATACTCTATTTTACATCACAAATGTGCCATGGGTCTCTGTTTGGTGCATCTGGGTTGTGTTTTCTCCCACTGTACACCAGAATAGAAATGAATAATGTTGTGCAGTTGCACTGTCTTGCTGTACACCTACTCCTAATGCCGTCTAATCGTGTGTCTCATTTGGAGTGGACTGCTAGGAGCCAAAACAGAACTGGCTTCGGACGTCATTGTTCAGAGAATAACACAATAGTGACTCTGGAACACGATGGACGTGACAGAGCTGAGGGACAGTCATTCTCAAGAGACCGTTTGACATTTTATAAAACAGCCTCAAAACACTCTGAAGAACACTGTGTTACTAATATAAAACAAATACAGGAGGATTGAGTTTAAAAGTCTGTCTCGTAAAATGATCTATGTCAGGCAATGATTACACCATTGTGTTCCTTTCCAGCTTCTGCCTTCCCCCCTCAGCGAGTTAAAACACTGGCTAAAAAACATGTTGGCCACTCCAAGGCGACCGTGTCATCCAATTTTCTCAGTTGTCAGTCAAAGCTGAAGGGCAGATGTCACCACAAATTAAAATAAACATTACGATTTTATGCATTTTACCGATGACTTAGGGACCATGAATTGTCACTATTTGCATGTTTCCTTTAATTCCTTCCAACAACCCCCATTCCCTTTCTGAGAATCTTTTTGTTCTGGATACCACGCTGGTTTATTTATATTTTTCAAGTATTTGCTTCATGCTTGCTAATCTCAGCCTCTGGAAAGGATGCGTCTCGCATGAGGAATGTTCTTTATTAAGCATGACATTTGAAGTGTTTCCTTTAAGTTTAAGTTAATACCCTGTGAATACATGCCTAAGTTTGTCTAATATATCTGTGAAAGAGGGTCCAAGTCTCTGAGATCTGGATTAGGGCTTAATTGAAGCAAATCATTTACTTCATATTTAAAAAAAAACACTTCATCCGGACTTGAAAAAGGTATCACAACAAGCAGCTTGTATAAACAGAGAGATAAGAATCCTTCCAGATAAGTAAGTTACAACACCATGCATAATCAAGCTATTTCAACTCACATTACGAGAAGATCACATCCCTGCCCAGGCTATACTTTATGATACATGAATAATCAGAGCAAGATAAAGGTGGACTAATCTATCATCAGGCTCCTGGGCTCTGGGATTTCCAGCGGTGAGAAATGTAGGCCCTGAACTCTAGGAAGACTATCCATCATTTAACATGCTAACTAAGCAAGGGATTTGAACATGGAGATAATACAGGTGCAACGTTATCGGCTGCCCTTTGAGACCTTGTTGGAGAGCTTTAGGGCCTTCTCTGTTATCTTTTGCCTGGACTCGACTGACCTTGTGACTGAGGGAGACATAAGCTATGTCCTCTTGAGGAAACATAAACACAATTACTTGCAGAATTAAATTTCAATAACATTTTGATCGCTTGTTGGCTGAATTTGCTCTCTAATTAACACTTCACAATTTCAAAAGCGAGGTATTAGACTGCTACGAAAATAAACGCAACATCTTAAATTGTCATTAAATGAGTCATTTGAAGTTAAAAGTTATGAGCTTCAAATGTTGTGAAAAAATCCAAGGACATTATTTTGAGGATGTACTCATGCGGTACTATTCAGTTTCATTGATCGTGGGGAATGATACCAGCAAAGTCGATGATACCATTCAGTCTGGATAGGCTAAGCTTCCCAAAAGTCTGTGGAAAAGATACCCTATGTCTTTCTTTCCATTTGGCTCTCTCAAGGACAAAGCAGCATAGCAGATGCATACTGCAACCTGATCTATATTCTGGACAAGCTGTGTACTATATAAAGAAAGTGATGGGCCTTTGTAAGTCTACCTGCCCCACTTTCTACAACTTCCTGAAACCCGCTGCTACAATCATGCCTGGATAAAAGGTGGTAAAGGTGATGAATTCTGTACACAAACATAATGCCAGCGATTTCCCTTTGTGTTTCAGAGTAGTTCTGGTCTACATGTCCTGTATATTTAATGAAAAAGCTATGTAGTAAAACATGGATCTGTCATACAACTGACACAACAACATATAAAGCATATTAAAGCAAAACCACTCCTAACCCAGACATAAAAAAGACAAAGAGCAAAAGGATTTATGATTGCTGACGTGAATTAGAAAAGTGTTCCAGATTCACTCAATCCAATATCAATAGCCTTTTGCGCTTTGATGTAAAATGCCTTATTGATCTTTACATCAACAGTTCAAGTAAGGAATGTGCATCAGAAACAGCCTAGAATGTTTCATCTTCAGAACATCAACATTGCCCATAGTGCTGCTAAGTTGTTAATGACTTGTTCTCCTGTGCTTCCACAGAAATGAATCGATGAGTAAACAAACCAAGCTCCAGACTGGTGTTTGTTGCCAGAACCCTGCAGCCCAACTTGCATGTCGGTTATAACTATTGAACTGCGATGGGTTTGTTCCTTCAGTCAAAGTCTTCTCGATAGACTGAAGATCTTAACACAATCCTATTGCCTTTTCACAGTGAAACACCAAGCTATATTGCCCTTTAATGGGAGCACAGTTAAGAGCCAATCTAGTCCCTGAGTGGAGAGCATTGTTCTGCCACAACATTCAATTTGCACCAGTTTCATCTTAATACAACACCTCAGTTCCACCACATTACTGATAAAGAATGATAACAGGAGCCCATATCCCAGCCCAGACAAACAGTGATCTATTGAATCCAGGAACACACAGATCTAGTTAATTTGACAGTTTCAACACTAACCCATGCATCAGAGTGGCTACATTTGTCTGTGTCTCTTATAAAATAGCCCAAGATGGCCCCCATCCTAACCTGTCCCCTCCAGGCATGTCTGACTAAATGATCAAATACTTCCCCTCTGATGGAGTGACCTCAGGTGTGTCACAGCGAGGCAAGGTCGTTACATTGAGTGAACTGCACCATTCAGCTCCTGTTTCCATGAAATGGGGAGACGGCAAAACAGAAACAGGGGAGTCTATGTTGAGACGATGACTGAGACCAAAATCATATTTCATTTTAAAGAGATGATGCAGTCAAGATGGGCGGTGGATCAGGTGATCAGACCACAACATTGACATTTGGTTTGTCTCCACAATGTGTTCAGTAGGTTGTTGAATAAAATAATCACATTATTTAACTTTCCCGATTACTCTATTATCTCATATTAGATAAAGACTGCAATTAAGAACACCCTGCGATCTTCATGGTGCAGCTAAGCTGTAGGTCATGTCGTTAAACCACTGGGCCTGCATGATTTAAAACGGCTGTCAGGTGAGACAGCTTCACTGATTCGTGTTCCTACCGGGCACAAGTGAGTCATCCTGTTAAATGAGTATCCCAGATTGTTGTAAACCTCAGTCAGACTTAACAGACAGGAATTTAATTTGTAATTTGGATTTGATTTGCATTTTTGTGAGCGTGTGCTTTGTGTGTGCTTTGTGTGTGTGTGTGCGTGTGCTTTGTGTGTGTGTGTGTGCTTGTCTGTGGTGGAAAGAGGAGCGGCCTCTTTGTACCTGAACACTTCCCAAGCCCATCAGTCAGGATCAAACATTTTCCAACAATTTCATCTCCAAACGAAGCTCCAAACGAAGCTCTCTCTATCAGTCTAATTAAAAGACGTGGGGGGGACTGTATCTGCACACTGACGAGACCCTGCTCCTCTGAGAGACAACTTTTTAGTTGACCAGATGTGTCTGCCGCTTTCATCCTCCTTCACGCTTCTTGGTGTGAGATGCTACATCTTGCTTCAGCGCATAAATATACAATTTCAGGCATTGCCCCCCCCCCTCCCACCCCCCTTCAAGAATTGCATTACTGAAATTAGTGCATAAACAAGTATAAAGCCAAAACTTTGCAACGTTTTAATTGCATCCTTTTCGTCTTCGGCTTCAAAAGACCAGTGATTGGTTGCTTCTTTGATCTACATCTCCCTCACTCTGAGATTCAGTTCACCTCAGTGGAGCAGACTTTTACTTGGCAATATTCTCTGTTTGGGGGGGTGGGGACATGTTTATTTATGTGCATGGCAAAGCGGGCACCAAATTTCCATGTAATTCTCTTCGATATGAGATCCATAACCTTTTCTGTGGACTCTATTGTTGGAGATTGATGGTAAACAGGAGTCACCTTGGTGTGCTTGACTGTCATGATCAGAGGAATCCAATCCACATAACAGTTGGATGGCTCAGGGTCTGAATATATTCACTGACAATTCAACTGAATTCTTTCATTTCACTTTAAAATGCTGGAAATATGCTCAGGTTTTATTCATGTCTCTTTCGTCACTCAAATGATGGATGTACAATAGTTATTAGTTACAGGGTGACTAATCACACAGAGCTTGCTTATGTATGTTTATCTGATTTGAACTGGCCGCTGTCTTCCAGACACGCTGAGAACCTCATCAATTATTTTCAACTTATTCTCCATTGGGTTAATTTCTTGGCTCATTCAAACCCACTACTTACTCCACTGAGAATTGTCAAACATTGGCGCTGAGTTTACATGAGGCAGAAACACAGATGTTTTGCTGTGATGGTCCAAGAAGTTCATCAACACTTAATGATTGTACAAATAATTAAAACCAGCTCTGTGAAGCAAGTAATGCACCCACAGATAGAGCCACCTGAGCAGTTTCAGTGCTTGCATTTAATGCTACTTAAGATACAATTAAGGAGTGGAATGGGTGCTAGGGCAACGGAGCTCAACATTTCCGCTGCGTTTGACACCAAGCACAACCAAGGGGGAGTTAAAACAGGCAGCGGCAGATATGCACTCTGGGTTGAGAGTTATGGAAGAGAATGACTTGACAGTCAGAATGCAACGTTTTATATCCTGCCTCAGCCCCTGCTGCTGTGGTATCATCCCTAACATCTCACAACAGCACATATGCTTAAGAGCATTTTATAGGATGATTCACCTATTAGAGTTGTAGCGGAACAAATAGTTTGACATCCAATTGCAATGTTTTATTGTTATTATTAAGTTCATTTGAGGAACAGTCTTGCACTTTTTGGGTTCATGTTGTTTTAATTTGTAAGTTGTATAACTGCATGCTCTTATGGGTCTTCCCTTTGGCACTTGTTTAGTTTTTCACAATGTATGCTTCATGTTTTGGCTGCTTGCAATGTTTGGGACTACCTCGTTGTTATGATCAGTGACCTATGCTCTTTTGTAAAACTCTCTCTTGGAAGTCGCTTTGGATAAAAGCGTCTGCTAAATGCATAAATGTAAATTTGAACAGTAGCCATTTCTTTTGGCCAGAGAGCTTGCTATTCTGTGCTACACAATTCATGACATAATTTCCCTTTGAGGCAGTGAATTTTGAATTGTGAATGACTGACGTTAACTCAAATGTGAATACATTTATGATCAATCTGCTGCAAATATCAGCACCAACAAAGTAAATATCTATCTTTTACTAAGATAAACTTGAATTTTCCATAGCCTCATCTATTTGAATTAACGAACATATCTCCTTTTAATTGGAAGCAACTCAGAGATGCCTTCAATACATTCTGGAGAGAGAAAGCCTGTCAGTATGCAAAGTAATTAAAACAAAAAATAAAACATGATGGTCTTCTAAAAGCGATGCCTTTAATGAACAAAAAGACTAATTAATTGCGCTGTGTCAAGCAGTGCACTCTCAGTGAATTATAGATGAGCTGAAAGGGGGGGCTGGCATAGGGAGTAATGGGAGATATAATAGGTGAAGACAAACAAATGATTCTAATCAGTGATAGCCCTGTCCCTGTTTGTTTGAACCCACCATAGGGTCATATTGGCAAAGTTAACCTCACCCTCACTTGCTGGAACAATACGACTGGTTTCCCTGTGTTAACCTGGTTAATGCTCACAGGGCATGCGGCTTCAGAAGCTTTTCTAATTGGCGCGGAAGGCAATGCCACCATTCCTGACACGTACCCCTGCAGCGAAACCAAACCATATGGTTTGAATGTCGAGTGTCAGCACAGTACTATTTTTCTGGTCTCCTTCTGCAATTCTCTGGAGATTTGGAGAGATACGTTGAATATAACAGCTCTCATTTTTGATTTCCAGTTGGTTAAGATGAGCCTGGTAGAGGTGGCAGGAGTCTTCAGCGGCAGGGAAACCGGAGCGTGGAGAGGACCTCATTGCGAGGACCTCCACGTAGCTTCAGCACTGCCTCAGCGGTCCCCCTTGATAACCAACCATTTATGCACAGCTTGAGTTCCTCACTGCTCGCCACCCACCAGAATGTGTCTGTGATTTCCGTTCGTATTAATCTATACCCCAAAAAGTGGGAATAAAATTGAAACAAGGAAATTAAATGTTTCTGCTGCGGATCACGTCTGCTTTTTGTTTTGTGCTTTTGGGTGGCTGAGTGGCGCAGGTTCAGACTGAAGAACTCAGCGATGGTGTTTATGGAAAGTATCCTGCCTCCATAATGAATTATTAAGTCAATCTCCCATGTTCAGATAGTCTACATACTGCATGCACCACATGACACAAACATTTGTGTGTATAAAGCGCAGCTCATATGAATCCCATCAAACATTCCCCCACCCTGAAAGGAACAACACTACCCTTCCTATCCATCTTTTTCTTGAGCCCTTTAAAAACCAATACATGAAAGTAAAGACAGGGTGCAAATGTTAATGCCCCCCCCGCCCCCCCCCCACCCCCCCACCCCCCCACACTCTGCCTCCTTGTTCCACGGTGGGCGCTCAGGTGCTGTGATGGGACATGACATGCCAGGTATCTGACTGTGTCGGTTGCCGTGACGGCTGTCTGATGGCAACACACTAGGGTGGCTGAGCTCGCCCAACATCAGGAGGCAGAGCTCACAAGCTCTCCTCAGAGGGAGAGAGGTAGAGATAGCAGGGCCCTTTGTGGGGCCACTCCCCGCTCGCCCCACCCCCCATTTTCCCTGTCCCGTCTGGCACCTGATTCTACCTGGGGAAGGATGATGGTTTCGTCTAGGCAGATTCTAAAGAATATCATATTGATTTTCAACAAACGAGGAACCATAATTATTACAGCTATTGATCAAACGCAGTAGGGGACAGAGTTTTTTTCATGTTAAGGAAATTCTGACATTATTTTTGTTTGCACACCATGAGAAAAAGCTGTGAAACTATGCATAATTCCTACAGTATGCTTAAACAACTCAATGTGCATTCTTGTGCATGAGGCCTGCATGGTTTACCAGACAGGAATTTTCAATCCATGTTTTTGTAAATATGTTTCACCAATCCAATACAAAACACTAAAATACACACTTAAAAATACATTACTAAACTGTACATTTCTGTGCTTGTTAATCTGAGGCATTTCCCCTGTGGTTTGGCTAAGAGATTCTGTCATGCGATCTGCGCATACCATGTGTGGCTAGGGTTAGGCTTAGATTTACGTGCTAAAAAAAATGTGCTTTTACACCTTCATCTTCTTTTTCCTTGCACAACATTTAAAAATGTCTGACACACAGTTCTGTGTGTCAAAACTGTGTGTCAGTTCTGTCTAAACACTCAGCAAAGACTTAAATTGCTAAACACATTATATTTAACAGTTTTCACTTATGATTCCACCTTAGGTGTCATCAGGCTTGCATGTGTGTGCAAAGTGGTGGCGAATATGTCACAGAACATTGCAACCCCATCACACTTTTAACATGCCTCATTAGGATACTATGTGCACACGCACAAACACACACACACGCACACACACACACACAAACATCTGTATATCTTGATCTAGAGAACCAGGAATACAGACAGGTGCATACTATGCAGTACATAATATCTCTGTACAGTGTTTGCATGGCTGAGGCATGTTTACCCAACAAACAATTGGACACTTAACTCCTTTGCCGCATGTTTCCACTTCATAATTAATGAACAAACTCAAACAGCAGCCTTTCAACTATGTTTGTTTTTGATACATATAAGTGACATCATCTTGGGTCACGAGCCAGCAGATAAGTTGACGTTGGCGGCCTTTATGCTCTTGATTTCTCCAAAATGTAAAGTCAGCCAATTTCAAGGCAGCGCTAAGGAGATGATTGGCAGGGTAATCCACTTACAGACTGAGGTGAGGTGGGCTAATAGTAAACATAAAGAGGTTAATGTAAACAACATTCCCCATTTCCATGCATTCAAAGAGATGGACAGAAGGGCTCGGATCAACTGAAGGGCCTGTGAAAAAACAAACTCATAAACTGGGCATCCGAATTCCAAAATGTAAAAGAATACTTCCTCAACACTAAGTCTATCCCTCATAGCATCCCAATACCAAGACAAACGCCAGATATTTGATGGAAAAACTGTGAGCCAGGCTTTTACTGTAATAGACTTGTTTTTCAGACTACCAAAGCCACAACAGAACTGTTCTAAACGTCTCTTTGTACCTGGTCAAACAAGGACATGAGCTTGACCCAGAGTGTAGTGTATACTATTACTCAATACCACAGAAGACGTTTGGGTTTCAGAGAGAACCACAGTAAGAAGGTCTATACAACCGCAATGCACATTGATGCTAGAACAACACAACCCCCCATCTGGCTTAACAAGATAATTAAACAGTCCTGACAGTCCAGAGTTGGGCAGCTGCTTTCATTAGGTAGTGAACAGAGCACAAAGGGCTAAGGGGCAGAGGAGACACTATTTACACAAAAACAAGGGAGAAAAAGAGAAAAAGGGGGGAATAGACAGAGAAATACCTAGAATGAGAGAGAGGGGGACTGAGACAGGAAAAGACAAAGGGGAGAGAGAGAGAGAGAGAGAGAGAGAGAGAGAGAGAGAGAGAGAGAGAGAGAGAGAGAGAGAGAGAGAGAGAGAGAGAGAGAGAGAGAGAGAGAGAGAGAGAGAGAGAGAGAGAGAGAGAGAGAGAGAGAGAGAGAGAGAGAGAGAGAGAGAGAGAGAGAGAGATAGAGTGAGGTGTCTGAATTATCAGAGTGTGACTACTGGGTCAAATAGAGATGGTTTGCGGTTAAACCTCAGAAGTAGGGGCTTTTGACCTTGAGGTGTTTGTGTGTGTGTGTTTATTTATGTGAAATTGTAAGTCAAAGGTGATGCTATTGTACATACTAAAGGAAAGGGCTTTATCACATGTCGTATGCTTCTGTGCAGTATGTTTATTCATTATTCACTGTATTCTCACAACAGCAAACAACAAGCAGCGGGGGATCAACTTAATGCCTTGCAATCTACCAACAATTCTCTTCACTGCACTGTCTGTTTCATTTTGTCATTCCAATAGAGAAGGAAAGCAACCAGTCGTCTCCATAGCAAGGTTTTTATTTGGGGGGTTAAAGGGTGGTTTGCATGCTCCTCAATGCAGGATTTTCTAATTGATCTTGTTTTACATTGCAAATGACTCATTCATATTAGTGTTGGCTCTCACTCAAAGCTAGGGCGCACTGGTCTTATCCCAACGCTGCAGGAATTGATTAGCATTGCACAGAAAGCAAGTCCTGGCAGCATCCAACACAGCCATGCAAATGAAAATGAATAGTTAATGTAACGTGGCGAGGAGGTTTGTTTGTTCTATGTTGGGGATTTCTGAAGGAGAGCATATTCCATGACTACCAACATTGTGTATACCATCACTGTTTCTATTTTAAGTGAGAAGCACCTCTCAAGGATAGCTTACACTCGCAAATTCGTTTGAAAACGTTGAGCAATGTCTCCGATTTGTCTGGAGTATTCCACATTCCAATTCAAATATAAATTCTGAAGCAACATCTCTGAATGCAGATCCACTGAACTATGATTAATTCGGAGTGCATCAAAATATTCATCTTGGCATGTACAATTCAGGACGTACCAACGAGACAAGGACATCACATTTGGCACAAGGAGATCATACTGTCATTTTGACCACTGATGTCACTCTGTACAGCTGCATTCCCCATTGACTTCTTAGTGGGGCCTGATTAGGGGCAAAGGCTGACATGGACCCATCATTCTCAGCATCATGATGACAATGCCACAGGCCACAGGAGACCCCTTGCAGATACGCCTCATTGTTTCACAGAAGTGAGATGGGATCTGGTGGTATGCCAATGCCAGGTCAGGATTGGCTGCACAGTGACTGCCATTGCTGGTGATCATGAGCCAATAAGGCCAGCGGCAGTGGAATCTTGAGCGGAGATCATGAGGTGTGAAGGAAATCCTCCCCGACTCATTACCATGTCAACAGCTTGGCAACGATGGTTGTTGGCCTGTTTCATTGTGCCATTGTTCAGATGTGCAGGGTTACTTACTGGTCATGTTTTTTTGCTCAGTAGTGAATAATCAGAGGCATTGCAGTTTTTTGTTGTTGTATTGAACTATTAAAATCGCATTGTATTCCATCACCCCCCTCACCAGCCCCATCTGTCTACGATATTGAGACTTAGATATTGAGAGGGTCCCAGTCTGATACATAAAAATGAATTCAGGACATCCTACTTCAAATACATTACTTTAAACCTAGACAACCCCCATCTACCGTTTTACCAGTAATCAGACAAAGCCCCACTTAACCAGAACAGTGGACCATTCTCTTTTGATTCCCTTGTTTCTCCTAGTGTCACTTCAGCTAGGAATCATTAGCACTTCCTGGTTTAACCAAGGACAGAACCTGTTTTCACAACAAGAGTATGTGGCAGAGCTGTAATGACTTTGGGGGCCCTGGACCTTTCTGTGATAAGTGAATTTGGACTGAGCTGACGGTTTTCTAGTCAGTTTTGGAACAGCTCTTTGCTAAGGCTGTTCCTATTTGGAGATCAAATTATGTCGTCTCCGTAAACTGTACTTGGCAGATGTAAGAGCACGTATCTCGACACGTCTCCTCTGTGGCAGAGAGTCTCAGTCTGGCCTGGTGTTTTTTTTTCATGCCTTCTTTGGAAAGCAAAATCTGGTGAATGTTGCTCCATTTGACTGCAACAAAATCTATGGCCTTCCAACAAATTTGTGTATTATTTGTGTAAACACTAACAAAACATAACCCAAGCAATAATTCAACGAGTAATTCAAAGCTAGGCTATTAACCAATTAATTCTGGAAACAGTAAACGAGCAGTATTTTTTGTTTATAGCAAACAAAAATCCTGCTAAGGGTCATCAATATAATCTTTAGACTGGACAAATTGATAAACAAGGACCAGAAAAATATTCCTGTATTCTGACTTACTGTTGCAAGCCCAAACAATAAAGTAAGTAAGTAAGTAAGTAAGTAAGTAAGTAAGACTTTATTTATATAGCACATTTCATACAGGAATTGCAACTCAAGGTGCTTTACATAAAATCAACAAAAACAATAATACAAGTGATAAAAGTAATAGATCTAAAACATATAACAAACCAGACTAGCCGCACTCTATCTGCGGTCTCTCGAATCCGTTTTGGATCCGAGCTGCCTCGTGCAGTTTCCAAACATATAACAACCCAGACAAGCCCTGCTGTGCAAGAACTCCATTGGATCTCACGACACAGCATAATGTGTCATTTTGAGCATTAACATTATAGTGCATAGCAATCTCCTCCTCACTCCCTCCCTACACTGCTTTCAACATTAAAACCTGAATTCAAAGTCCTTTACTCATGTACCTACACTGCATATTTAGTGCAGTGAAGGGTGATTGCTCCGTGTTGCTCTGTTCATGCTTTTAGAGAGCTTTTTGGCTGCCAGTCTGTCTTTGGTTCCCCTGCTCTACAGGCTCAAGCAGTTGGGCAGAGAACTATCAACCTGAACCAGACATAGGGAGTTTGACTCCCTGCCACACACATTTAGCTTGTTGTTGCCTTTTAGATTCACTATGGTAATGAGTTCAATAAGTTGCTGGAATGTACATAAAGCAATAATTTAGCTGGATGAATGCAAATTTTTATTTGATTGAGGAGGCTGTAATTTCTATGCAAGTGTGCTCAGACAGTCAGCCGCCTATTCACTGTGAAAAAGGAGCAGCACACCAGATGACTGATTCAACAATAAGCTTGTACTCAGCTACATGTTACTGCATTTATTTGTGAAGCTGAAAAAAAGTGCCTTCTCTCCTTGCCCGTGTCCAATCACATCTCTTTAATCTCGCCTTCGACAAGCCTTTACTAAGCGGCAGGTGTAATTTTCCTCAAGCACACATGCCACGAGGAAACACACACCCACATACACACACAGACACACACAAGCGGTGACTGTCTACTTTTGTGTATGGCTACAGGTGCAAAATGTCGAATCCTGATTTGGTGGCTTCATGAGCTGTGAAAACAATAGCCCCAAAATGTCAGATTTAATCCACCCATCCTATGTCTCCTCATGCTTGACCGTGGTGCCACAGTATTGTATCCTACGGTCCTCCTCCTTCCCAGTGGGCCCTCACAGTCCATACCAGTGGGGGAAATTCAGAAGTGCTATGCAAGTGCAGAAACAATATGGCAGTACAATCCCTATCCCAGATGTATCATCTTATACGTAAACATATTGCTGCAGATCTTTCTCTCTCTCTCTCTCTCTCTCTCTCTCTCTCTCTCTCTCTCTCTCTCGCTCGCTCGCTCGCTCGCTCTCTCTCTCTCTCTCTCTCTCTCTCTCTCTCTCTCTCTCTCTCTCTCTCTCTCTCTCTCTCTCTCTCTCGCTCGCTCGCTCGCTCGCTCTCTCTCTCTCTCTCTCTCTCTCTCTCTCTCTCTCTCTCTCTCTCTCTCTCTCTCTCTCTCTCTTCTTATAAAGTTACTTCAGGGAAGAGAGTACAGACTTGAAGTACGTTTCTGCAACACACAACACATCCTGAATGCTATTTTTGTCAGTTCAAGATACTGGCATCACAGTGACTTTGGCATTGTCTGCTATTGTGGCATTGTGTGCAGTCATTTTAAAATGGTGTTGCTTTGCATTATATTCTGATAAATCTCTTTACCAGTAATAGTCTGATGTATTGTCAACTGTTTTGATGTATTAAATACATTATTCTAATTTGATTACAACTGCTACAATGCCTCTTTCTAACAGCAATTTCTCAACTTTCAAATGATTAAGTTGACTTGGTGTCCTGAGATGCAGTGATAATGAAGCATCAGTGTCCTCCTCTGATTCGGATTGGAGTTCTGATGCCCTGACAGTTGGAGTGTGAGAAGATTGGCAGAGCTGCTGTGTGATGTGTTTTACTAACCACATGTGACAATGATGGAACTGCCCTCCCCTGAGATCCCCTGGAGACCCCTCCACCCTCTGCACACTCATAGCTGAGGTCGGCTTTACGATACGGGGATTGTTTTTGTCACATACCTTACAGTTCAAACCATGGAGAAGAAAGGCCTGCATACTTTGCTGTACCGGTTAATTAGATTAACATAAATAATGCTTTAGAGGAGCAAAGGCAAACTGTATGTAAATAACCACACCCTCTTCCCTCTCCGTGAGAGCAAAAACCCCAGAGCACCTTGGGTGCCATATGCCGACTATTAAAAAACCAGCAATCAGAAACCATCTCTGTCAAAGAGCCAAGCTTTGAGTGAAGTTAATTATTTTTATACCTGTGAATGAACGCTAATTTCTCCATATCGCGCAAAGAAATCTAAGCTATTTGGAGAGCATCTATTTCCATGTGGCAGCTTGATGATAATCAGTTGCAACACTCCATTGCTAACAGCTGGCTTCTGGATCAAACGGCAGTAAATAAAAATGAAGCGTGTGTTTGAAAGCCTGACAAATGGAGAAGCCGAGGGGTATCAAAATAGACATGCTTACCTCTCGTCTACAAACCCCAAAACCAAACAAATTAGCTCATAATGCCTCAAAGCAATACTCTGAATTTGATTACAGACAGTAGATGTTGTGTTTATGTGTTTGTGCAATAAAGTGAGCATACACTGAAACACATTAGCCATATCTTGAATTATCTATCCCAACTGACCGAAACCGATTGAAACAGTAAAGTATATAATATCGGAAACATTTGGCTGAGGTGTGAGAATAAATCATTTGTCGGGCCATGTCAGGTACAAGTTACGAAAAAACGATTTAAACAAAACAAAACCAGCTTTGATCATTTCTTTGTGACAGAACTTCACATGAATAATTTCAGCCTCAAACACAACAACAGAGACACCCCAAACTCTCCGTCTCAAGCCTTTACTTCTGCTAACTGTTCTGGCACTTCTCTCAGTGTGTTACATCAAAGAGTGACGCTGTACGTGGGATGCATTACGGTTAGGGGCCGACAGGTAACCTGCCCAATCTCTGCGAGTAAACAGCATTTGGCTGGCACCTAGCTCTGCACAGCATTCTGATCACCCTCTGCTGACAAGGAACACCTGTGGACGACTACAGAAGATAAGAGTTGTCAGACGTGGCAAGGAGCTGGACTGCTGCTGAATATAAATGCCTCAGGACAAATAACATTGCAAGGTAATTCTATTCCAAGGTCCTTTACCGACAGCAGTAGAGAAATTGTAATTAGTTTTGATAATCCTTGATGAAAAGACCCCGTAAAGTAACTCTAAAGATCTTGAACTAAGGTCTCCCCCACAAAAGATGCCTGGGTTCTAGATCCTCCTATCTGTTTATGTGCCAGCTCGACATGGTGAACAATTAGACACAATAGAGGAAAAGTTTATAAAGCAGAACCATTTTTTTTATCAATTAACATACATTTCAGTTTTTAAGTCATATAGTAGATGTTTGTTTTTTTGTATCAGCTCACCTTGCTTCAGCTTGGATAGCAAAATCACAAACACCAGTACACTATATGGATCTGAGAAGCAATTTGCAATTGCAATTAGGGAGAAGTTGTTTTCTAGCAAGCAAGTGCACATCTTTCATGCATGCATACAGACATTCTATCTTTTGGACTCCACGATCAATGGTGAGGTTTAGTTACCTAGGAAACACATCAGGGATGTCATTCTTTTATGTGGAGTATAAAGGCAAACTAATACAATAATGGGGCCTTCAAAAAGCCCATAATTCAGAAAATACTGTAAATCACCACATGCTATTTTAATGAGTGGTCTGCTGAGCAACTATAGCTGATTAAAGACAATGCACTTATATTTTGATTACATTAAAACTAACTCAATGCATTAATGCTGCAATTATAATCATTGAATCATTTAAGTACTCCATAGTTATGTCTTACCATTTATAAAGGAGACCACGTTCTTCAATCAAGCAAGAACTTCGTCCAAAAACTGTTGCCAAGTTGCAGCACAGCCAATGAACCATTTACTCATTCACAGCCTGTCCTTATATGTAAATGTGGAGATACTTTCTCCTTTCATTACAGATAGGGGTAATGAGAAACAGGGAGAAAAGCATGTACTTGTCACTATTGGCTGGAGCATGTTGATAAATAGTCCCAATTAGCAATAACCTTCACAGAGTGACCCAGGTTTCACCAAGAAATCAGCTTCGTTTGCTTGTAACAAGCCCACGTGTTGAGTTATGGGGCACATACTAAAATACTGAAGACAGGTTATTGTCTCCTTTTCTCCTCATCTGACTCTGTGACATCAGTGGAGGAGGTTTGTTTCTAAAATAACATTAACAGTTTTTCTAAAAAGAGTGTCGCAGGAGTCCTATTGAAGGGTCATGTCGTCCACTGCTGATCCCATAATTCCTTGATAACATACATTTCATATCATGGCATATATCATTTCCCACCTATTGTACCCTTTTTTTGTAAACAGACACTTTTGAAAGCTCTTTCTCAACTTAGATAGCTGCCAAAAAATTATTGATAGTGTAACTCTATAATTAGCAATAAGATTGCTAATTATAATTGCTGTTGTTTTTCAAGCAGACTTGAAGTCAGACGTGAGTATGAGTATTCATGAGTTCTTGATTACGGCTGTAGTTCCAATTATATCAGATTTTACTAATGTCACGCAAATGATTTATGTCAATAAAACCTACAAGCTAAACACTCAAGATATTTCTGATGGTTGTGCTAGAAGCCAGGACTAGATGGTATATTTTCTGCAGGATTTCCCATCCTTTCGCACTTTTATAAACAGACATTCTAATCTCTTCCCTCACCAGACTGAAAAGGAGTGGCCCACAAGCGCTGAGCAACCATATTCAGATAAGACTCGTTGTGATGCCTCAGCATCTTTCGTCGACACAATATGCGAGCGCAGTTGTGGAGACATCTGCTTAACTGCTGAGTAAACCCGGACATCCAAAACGAGAATTCCCAGTTTGTGGTTCCCAGACTGGCCAGAGTCTGAGCGGAGTGCGCCCTGACATCAGTGGTTGTGGGAGGGAGATCCCTGTCCAGATGGCAGTGGTATAGGGGCACCCTGCTGAACACAGCACAGAGGAACCACGAAGGGTCGGCCCCGTGCTGCTAATGAGAGGGGCCGTCTGCTGGGCCCTGCCTCGCATGGCTGCAGCTCCGCACACACACACACACACACACACAAACACACACACACAAACACACACACAGAGACCCCAGATCCCATGAGACAGGGGACGCATGCAACCATTCTGGAGAATCTGACCTGCAGTCATCAGCAGAATTTCTATTTAACGGGATGAGCGCTACCTTCATTGAGAGGACATGGAAGTTCCATATAATATAACATAGTTATAGTAAAATACATGTCAGTGATGAAATATGACTCTTTGTTTACCTTTGAGTTCAAAATGACACATACTGCATCATGTGCTCATCTACATCATCAACGGATGGATGAATGGAATGGATTACTGTGCTTTGAACATAATGCTCAAACTGTATTCATGTTAGAGAACGGTGTCTGTAGTGGCAGTATCAAGGGAAGCAGTGTAGAGGTTAAGTTTGTCTCCAGGCAGGAAAGGGAGGTGATGTTGACATTTAGCCAACTGAAAAACCTCTGGTCTGCCCTCAGCACCTGGGATGAGATGACTGACAGAGAACCCTCTCCCAACCCAGATAAGCCAGGGGATGTCTGTCAAAATGTCAGTGTCAGGACATTTCCTGTTTTAACCCGGTAAGTTATGTGAAATGTATGCTATCCTATTCACCTGCAGAATGATAGCAGAGGAGCGTATCGACAACAGATTATGTTTGACTAACACCCTTACGATTACATTTAAACTGAAATTAAATGTTTGGTCTGGAAAGTTCTCGTCTCACTGAGGGTAAGTTACATGAAACTGATGAGCCTTGTGACCAATGTGTACCCCATTTTCCTGCTTCTGTTGGCTGTTTTCTTCTTGGAAGAAAACTGCTAGGCTGGCTGCACCTGTTAATCCTGACCAAGGACTGATGAGTTATGAAGTCGCTCTGATTTATGTGGCCTCTCATGATTGGCCAGAAAGCTCTGACAGTTACCTGGCTATTGGATGTATCAGTTGGGAGATGCTTTTCTAAGGCTAAATGTGGACAGCTAGAGTTTGACCTTGGCAGCTTCTCTCCAGAGAATTAGTCACTTCTACAGCCTAGATGGAGCACATTAGATGAGCTCCACTGTGAACTTAGACAGCTTCAGTGGTTGACAACTACCATGTACAGTTCACTGTTGACACCTGAACATCAGAATATAGATTTGACATATTTTAACGCTTCAAACAGAGCATGATCAATCTGACACAGTTCATGTGGGGGCCAATCATTATTATAACAGCCCATGAAAAGTTCAAACACACTGCCCACCACACATAGAAGCTAAACATCCAATGTGCATATGCACACTCACACACTACACACACTCGCACGCGTGCACACACACACACACACATACAGTCCCTATTGTGTAGCACAAAACACTGATAAATGTTCTCAGCGCAGGTCATACCATGACCCCATCTACTAATCAATATGAACAACCGTTAATGCATGCATGGATTTATCTCCCATCAAGGGTCCAGGGTGTGGGACATTTGATGCACTTAACCACATGCTTTTATATGATCATAAACCTGTCATGTGTAATAGGTGTAATGAAGACTTTAGCGTTCCAGCATGTTCCAGTGTTCCAATGTGTTGTTCCAGTATGGAATGAAAAGGTTTTGAAACTCTCACTTTATTTGACAATTTCACTGACATTTATTTGTGTCTCTCCAAGTGTGGTTTTGGCAGAGATAATATAGGTATGAAACCAAAGCCCTGCATCTTAAAAAGCAGCATCGACACGGCGTTTCTTTCATGACATTGTTGACACCTCTTGGAAGAAAACAACAACCCAGTTCTCCAGTGCTGATGGTGGTTCCCTTCACCCTGTCACTTAGAAACAGACAGTTTGAAGCACAGTGACGACAAGAGAAAAGGGATGAAGGCGGTGAGAGGGAGAGACTTCATGTTCTCTTAAAGGCTCCCAACATTTGAAACCCTCCATCAACTTCATCACTTCAAACTTGTCATCTGCTCTGCCTCTTCGTTTTTAAGCACCTTTACATAAACCTTCTTAGCTTCTCACTAAATGGTTTCCTCTCTCACCGTTTGTCCCTGTCTGAGTGTGTTTGTGTTTGTCTATGGTGCCGAGCTGAGCAGCTGCTTCGTTCAGTCTTTGACATGCAACATCAGACATGACAAAAGTACCATGATCCAATAAGTCATACGTTGCATTTGCTCTCCCATCAGCCAGGAACACAGACAGTAACACACACAAGAGCATTTGTTGCTTGTGAACAGGAAACAATTCCTTTCAGTCACAGCAGATTGACCAATGCAGCGGAATAGGCTAGCATTGATGGCAAAAGGTTAATTGGTGGCGGAAATTGAAGAACAGTGTGAAGTTTCGACCAACTCACTGCCACTGTTCATCTTTTAACTCAAATGTGATAAATTATTTTGTGAGCATAACAAATCAATTATGCCACTATTATTTTCAGACATTGGCATTAAAATGCACTTTCATTTCAGTATTTCATTTGAGCAGGTTTAGCATTTTATTTAGCATTAGAACTGTAAAGTTCTTTAGAAACTTTCAAAACTTTCAATTACTTGTAGTCATTTTTTTTGTTGTCATTTTTTAAAATCTATTTTAAAATCTATTTTCATTACAAAAAAACTGCCAGATATTGCAAAGCAGTTACTGAGCTGATATCTTTGTGTTCTGTTCTCCCCGATTAGGAGAAATTCATCAACTCATAACTGCAAAATGTTATTGTAAGACAATAACAATGACCTAGTTGAAGTGTCTCTCAAGGAGTGAACAGCAACATGAGTACTTCCGTGCACTAATTTATGATTTTGCATCCCCCTTCAATTCTCCTGTGTTTGGGAATCAACCTCATTTTTCAATGTCATATATTTTCCCTTACTCGGCTGTTTGTGAACACAGAGGCTCCCCAAGACAAACTCCTTAGCAGCCTTTCACAGTACAATTATCGACGGCAGCGACATCCTGATGATTTATTGTCATTATTCTAGCGGGGGGTAAAATGTAAATCTGGATAATGGCTGTCATTTTCAGGTTCAGCACGAGAAATTTAGCATACAGATTGATTCTCAGCTGTCTTGGTCAGACTCAGGAAATTAAGCAGTGAGTCATGTGCTCAACGTGGTGGAAGATCTGCTCTGACTGTCGGTTAAGAGCACGTCATGACTCGCTCATCCAATCCAGGCCCCCCCTGGACTCATTACACCGATGGTAATGGAAGGCTACTTGGAAATTAAGGAGAATAACATGTACTTTAGGTCCCCACTGGACATCTGTGAGGGTGAATGGTAGGAGATCTGAAGAAGTCCGTGAATTATTCAGAACTTCTGTTAATGTTTGCAAAAGGTAATATTGGCCTGCAGACAGAAATAAAAACTATACTGTCCTCTGCCAATGTAGCTGGCAAATTGCGTGTTGAGATTCAATTTATTATTAGAATTACAGTTCGGAGAGAGAGAGGATAAACTCTATGTACACAGTTTCATCTCCCCAAAGGTAGCCTATAAGGTTTGGAATTAAGAGGGGAGGGGGGATGCTTTGCTTTATCATGATGCATGAGGTCATTTTGTGGAGACTGTGGAGGGTGTATGTCCCAGGCTCCACAGTCATATCAGTATGACATTATGCATAATGCCGTGTGATATATGTATAGTGAGCCTCCCACACTGTGTGGGCCACGTGCATGTTAGAGGACCAGCATGTAATCAGTTATGACAATGAGTAATAACTCCTCCTCAGTTGTCAATCTCCATTTAAATGGAATAAAAGAAAGAGCTTTCCCAGTTTCTGAAACCTGTATCTTCTCATCTCTCGGTGAGCAAACAAGCTGGTTGGGTGAAAGCAATCTTAATATCACTGTTGCATCCCAGTCTTAGTTTTGTTTGCACCCAAGACTTAATCTTGGTAATGATGAAAACGGCAGACAAATTAGAGAAGCTTTAATGAGAATGCAGTCGTCTCTCACCCACGCTGATTTGCTATGACTACTCATATATCCTCTGTTGTTGCCCTTTACATGACTTTTTGGTGCACAGAATTCATTATTGTGGAACTGAGCAATTTAGGCCTACATAATATCACTAGCCATTTTTCATTTCAATATCCTCCCCCTCGTTTAATGATAAAAACAAATAGAGTTTTATTTCTCACACTAAATTGACTGTTTCATTCGCGGTTCCCCTCTCCTCTGCTCATCTGTTGGCAAATGATAATGCGGCTATGAAAATACGCCATCTTCTATTTATAGAAGGTGGCTGCCTGCCAAGCTAATAACTTCTGTCTGACATTTCTGAGAGAACCGAGATTGTCAATTTACGGCTCGTCCAGCACACTGGTCTCCTCAGTGTCTTTTAGAGTTGCCTTGCTCATTTGTATAAAGAGTGGCTGAAAGGAGACGGCTTCTGGGGCCAGAGCACTGCACCTTTTACCAATCCCCCATTGACCACACAGAGCAAACTGTAAGAAATGAAAGAAAAGCACAGTGTATTTTGAATATCTGACTGGTCTCAGTTAACTGTCTAACTACAGTATCAAGGCAAGAGTGTCTGTGTGTGTTTCTGTCTGTGGCTATGTTCCTAAGAACTGGGCATGGTAGTTGGAAGTTGTTCGGTTTATCATTTAGAACCCAAGTATGTGCAGTGTCGACTGTGAAGTTATTTGGACGAGCGGTATGTGACACACAAACATGATCGTGTTCACCGCCATGTTGAACTCCATGATATCGCCTTGGATCTCTTAAGAAAAATATATAAATGAGTTTGCCCCCAACATGCACGGCACTAGTCCAAATAACACTAGGAGCAAATGGATGTTAAAAGATTGCTTTCATGAGAGGGCTCTGGAAGCCTGTTGCTATAACTTGTATTACACCCCTTCATTGTTGACACCAAGAAGTGTGCTATTTTCTAGTGTCTTAGTAGTTGGTTGGTAAGCTTTGGTTTTCATCATCGGATATAAAATCACATGCTGATCCACGTTCACAGAGGCTGACAGCATGAGAGCTTCAAAAGCAAATCAATATTAGAGATCTGGAGTGGTCAAAATGTCCGCCTACTATTCAGTCTTCTGCCAGATCGTTTGGTGTGCTGGTTATGGATGGGGCCTTTTGTGGCATATGGAAACGCGTGAACATTTATCGGTGGATTTATGATGATGACAGTCTGCCTTTGGAAGGATGGTCCTCGTGATGAGAGAATCATTGAGGTTTTTAAAGTAGATAAAGTGACAGGGGGATACAGATTGGCACTGCATGCCTTGTGATATGGCAAGAATTAAGAGATATAGGAAACAACTAAGTACTATGTGAAATATGTAGAGTAAAGCATGTGTTTTGCAAATACAATTTTATGGATATTACAGATTTGGATGTGTCAGAATGGTCTGCCTGTGGTCTGAATTACCATTGCATTTAAAAAGATTCACTTGGCATTGTCTCCATAGTAGTGATGAAAGGTATTAATGATAATCAATCAAGCAGAATAAATATTTTGTCACCAAGCTGTGTTGAGACTAACAAAGGTGTATCTTTTCAACCCACAGAAAAAAAACATACTTTAGAAAAGACCCGTTTTCTCATCCCCCCAATCAGTATAAATGATTATGAAGGGGTGTAGTATTATTGCAGGTTCAGTCATTTGCGTCCCCCTGTGATGAAATGAACTCATTTTATGGTCCACTGCGCAGTCTCAATCCCTGAAATAAGGGAGGATTGTCACTCACCCAGCACTCAGATGGATGGACTCAGACTGTGAGATCAGGGAATTTAAGAAATGTGAAAATCATGCCCAATAAAGCTCTGCCACACCACACACGAGTGCATAGACATTTGAATATTGGCACGCCTTTGTTCACTCACTCTAAAAGAGATAGATATTTCTCTGGCTCTTTTTGTCTCTGGAGCAAATTAAAGGGGAGTAACTGTCAGAGTTGCCAATCCACACTGGTGATAAGTCCCCTATAGGCTTAAGTGCAGATTCATGAACTCTTCAGCGATATTGTTTAACATTTCTCCTCAAGCAGTCTCCCTTTTTAGTGTCATTGCATCTATTTTAGCTGAAAGAAATGTATACAGTCTGCACCATCTTGACACATAATTCTGACATATTTTGTGGCTACTTTTAATGAGGATGGAAACTGTGTTTTCCACAAGAGCTGTCTAACAAGCCCAACGAGGCCTCGACAAGGCACAGGATTCTTTTTCACCCTGTCTGACTGTGTGTGTGTGTGTGTGGAATGGGTTTATGTGAAACAAAGGGGGTAGAAGTAAAAGAGGTCATCCCGCTTCTTGTCTTTACTGAGGAAGATGAGCAACAACACAACCCTCCAGCTATGAACAGAGTTGGGGACATATAACTGAACATAGAAAAGCACTAAGTACTGTACAGTAGTCCCACTCAACAATGGCCACCGGCTGGTTGTTGCTAATGGCTGAAAATGATCCGAAGTAACCCAAGCTAACCTTGGAGAATGTAACACTGGTAATTATGTTGTCCAAGGTTGTCCATTTTACTGTACTCTATTGTTAGTTGAAGGAAGGATTTACAAAGAAAGCTGGACCCCAGAGCCTTAGCCTGACATAGGGTGGGAAAACCAAACAATGAAAAATAAGGACATTAGACTAAATAGACAGCAGAGAAAAGATTTCAGATTTGGCAGCTACCTCCAGGGGCTGCTGTTGCTTAAGCTCTGATGTTCAGTTCAATTTTTCATCTTAGTATCTAGAATTTCAGTAAACAGAACATGTTAATTGAAACTTTATGTCAAAACATCACAGGTATTGAGGATCATAAAAAATTGGTTAATAAAACAGAGAAAAATGGTGTGGTGTTATAGGGTTCATGGAGGCGAACCATGAAAGATAAATCTCATTACAATCCCACTGTTATTGCTGAATGTGCTTTGGCATCTTGCCTCCTTTCCTGAATGTTGAATGTTCAACAGAAACAGGTAATCTGAGATTTAAATGTTTGTACAATAAGGAAATACAACAACTGGAACAGAAGATACCGTATTTATGCACAAATCATATATTTTACTATCCAATCATTCAGACTGTTTTAGTTATTACATATAGTGTATATCTTGTCTATCTACTACACTCACCACTACAGTATTTAAGGATGCCTTTAATGCTAGATGAATAATACTCTGGAATGGATTTTATGTAATCAAATTTATCATCCTCAAGACACAGGCAAAGTGGATGAAATCATTATTGAATTTCCCCAAGGCAGCCAGATAGTCTCATTGTTTTATTAGAGTCTGTAGCAGCAACCACAGCCATGCTCCCTCTTGCTCACATGTTCCTTCTCAAGGACAAGCTTCTTTCCCAGACAACACATCATATTTGTTATGATGCATCAGAGAGCAAGCTGTTCCATGAGTCTTTGTCACATAGATGCAATACCATAAATGTGGTCTATTCCAGATAGAAATTGATCTGTTAGGCATTGTCCAGAAAGTATAGACATCTCCTGTCATGGATAATATTATCAGCCAAAGTCACATTGTATGAAGGTTCAGCAAAACATCAATTTGTTTATGTTCTCTTCCTTTCCACATTAAGACTCGATCATTGATTGTGTCTGGTAAAGTTCCGAAGAGGTTCATGAAAACTGTTGACTTGAGTGGACTTAATTCAACCATTTACCACAAGCAGGTATGCCATGGCCATTGTATAACAGCATTTACACCTAATAGATGTCTGTTTGGAATGAGGGTCTGTGCACAATAATACATTTCACAGAAACATATTTGCATTTTATAATGACACAGGAAATAGCTGACGGAACTTAACAAAAAAAAAACTTCAACAGTGGGCGATTGGTCTCAGAATCTCTGTGATTTGATCAATTGTGACAACAAAGCTATTTTGTTCTTACACCTATTGACATCGATAACATCACAACCGGTGGAGGTCCAAACATACAATTTCACATTTTTGCCCCCTCTTGTAACCGTTATGCTCAGTAGGCTAATATGGGTTCATGATGCTGTATGGTGGTGTCGCCGTGGCAATCATGTAAGGACAAGGGTTACCAGATCCTTCCCATCCACCCTCTGGTAATGGGGCCTCTCTAATAAGCCCCAGCCCCAGAGGTTTTCGAGGAAGAGAACCCAGCTATGCTGCTCATCCCTGTTCTCACCCACGCACATCACAACAGAGAGAGGCCCAAACAAACCTCTCATCCCACCATGATGCCACTGCATCAAGGTTGGGATGGTTCTGCCTCTCGTCCTCCTGCCTTCCTTTTCCCCTTCTCAATCTCTCACCCCCCCCCCCCTCTCTCTCTCTCTCTCTCTCTGTCTCTCTCTCTGTCTCTCTCTCTTTCTTGTGCTGTCTTTCCAAATGGGCAACTTCTGTTTCCTGTGTACTAGGAAAGTGAAGGTATTAATTTTCACCCTTTGAAATGTATTTGTTTAGCTGAGATCCGCGCAAAGCCACATTTGTATTAGTGAAAGTGCAACAAACCTCCTGACACAATCTAATTTCTGTCCGACTAATATTGCCTGTGAAAAGTTCTTTGTTGAAACAGTTTCACAGGTCTTAAAACTCTCTCTGTAACTTGCTCGCTTAGTCAGCAGATCCCTTTGGTGGTGAGGGAATCCGTGTCCTCGGGCTATGAAAATAGGAAGGAAACTCCACACACTAATCTTAGCCAAAAACATGTGCCAGTGTTTTCTACTGTGACTGGAGAATGGCCAAATGCATCGAGTCTAATGATAAGATGGATAACTTAAGCTGGACCAGTGTGAGAGTCAGCAGACAGGGACCCATCACAATGTGTTCCCTACGAATCAGAACTGCAACAAACTGCTGAACTTAAGTCTAGGGACTGGCTTGGGAGCTCAAATCCTGAGCTCCTGTAGGGTCAAGATTTTCCTCTTGAGAGTGCAATCAACAAAACACCTCTGGCCCAAAGAAGGGCACTGTGACATTGGGTGGCCCCCTAAATTATACAGCACATGGCAAAGGACCCTGAAGTGAGTAGAAATTAACACTGTGCTACTTGTCGACAGGCTGTGGAGATGCAAGAAAAGACTGCAAAAAGATGAGACAGAGAGGGAGAACAAGATGGATGGATAGATATGCCGATAAATAGATTTTCTCAGTGTGATTAATTATGCAGATGGCAAATTTTTGACACACAGTCTTAGAGTTTTATAGAGGCGACAAACGGGTGCACAGTGCCTTCTCTCTGAGTGTGGTGTCGTCCTCTCTCTTTCTGCTTCATTTACTCCCTGTGGCTCACCTGAGATTGATGCGCCTGGTGTCTGATTGCGGTAATTACCCCTGTCCTGCTGCTGCAATACATTATTCACAACAGACTCACAAAACATGGGGGGCAAGGCCAGATTGGGGATGCTATTCATTTCACTCATGATTCTTGCTGTGAGATGCCTACCTGCAACCTGGTCACAGATGAGAAATTGTGTTTTTTGGTGTCACGCGGAATATCTAGAACCAAGGTCTGAGGTTTGGGTTGCCTCAATTACCCACTATTTTTGCTGAATCCGATTTTTAGCAACTCAGTCTTCTTCAGTATTTGGTGCAATGATACTCAGACCTTACGACACATTGCAGTCAGTACTGTATTCATCTCTGAACAAATAAATCCAGATCTAACCAAACACCAATGCTTAACACAGCCTGCACGGTCTCCAAGTTCCCTTTAAAAATATTTTTTATTGGTCTTCTTCCAAGCTCCAGTTATGCATATTCATTATTATTTTTCTATTTTATGACATAAAAGCCACCCAGATAGAGACCTTTTCATCCATAATGTGGTGCTTGACCCTTATTCGCAGACTGGAACATTTTGCATATTCTTTTTAGTCTTCCATGATCACATAATTCCATTTTGCCACACTGCAATTTTACAAAGATAATTATCAGCACATTTAGAACAATTAATGTATGCGTTCATCTCTGGGGCTTTTGCTACAGCTTTGGTAATTATTATCTTTTCCACCCTTTTCCTTACTGAAAAAGAAAAAGGTATGACTCAACATTTTTCCCCACATGTTGAGGTGCGAGCCATTTAATGAGGGGACTTGTGCTTTACTGTTGCATTGTGTGACCTTCACAGGCTTTCTGCTGTCTCAAGCCACCCATATATTATACTACCAAGGCATGTTCTAGGCATTTTTCCATTGAACAAAATGTCTACTTCAGATACGTTGTACATACATTGAGAAATTCGGACTTTCAAGTATGAGGTTGATTTTATGCACATTAGAATTTCTTTTTGATTCGTCATGAAATGAGGGGATGGCAACTCAGTAAGCTGTGACAAAATTAAGGATAGAAATTTGACACACTGTCTGGTAACTGACTTTGTTGCCATGTTGAAGTGGTCATGAGCACTTCAAGCAAATACTCAAGGATGTCCATTAAATGTTTCAGAGACATGTCATAAACGAGATGCAAAGCCTGAATATTTTGTCCAAATATAATAGAGAAAACGGCCCCAGGAGGTCTTAGAAGAAAGATAACAACTCTCTTTTAAGATTCACCAATTTACATCTAACAAGACTTCAGAAAATTATTTGAACTAACTAATGCACTGAGTTCATTGGAAATTGTCAAATTGTCGTGCTTGTAAGAAATAACGAGAGAATTAGAGAAAAAAGCTAAAATAAACTGGACCATCGAAGTTATAGCCCCAGGACCTGTTGTAAAACGTTAAGTTTACTGTTGCTCATGTAAAGGCTAAGTGATTTAGTGTGGAGGCAGATTGATGGCTTGGCATGGACTGACCCCATGCAGTCAACATTACCTCTGTGGCTTGTCATCTCTGATTAAGACACCTTACAAGTCAAGCAGCTGCTTCTCAATGTGCTCCGCTCCCATCAGCACAAAGCCCAGGCGTTCCTGTTTCTGCTATTTTCTGGCTTTTTTATATATAAATCCTGTCAAACGATAAAAGAGATAATCAATCTGTGTATCTCATTCGGGTTTATGCAATGACATTATAACCATAATTAAAAAAAAAAGATGATTGATAGCATATTTAAAATGTGACCTACACAGGGTACAGTGTAGAGCTATTTTGTAAACACTGGGACTGAAGCAACACTATTTAGAGACTAATAATGGAGTGGACGATAATTAATGTGCAACATTTCACCTACAGCTGACCTTCTTGTGGCAAAGAGTTAACTGGGGACAGGCACTGCAGCAGGGGGGTAACAAATGTAGCAAGATTAAGATACAGTCTCTTTATCACCTTCACATGGTAATGAATCATTTATTTTAGACGGATATGTTAATTATGCATATCAGACGGTAAATACACTTTCAGCAAGAGGCATGTACATATACTCACGTGCCCACACACAAACTCACACACACACAAACACTAAAATAAATAAACAAACATTGTACTTTCACAAACTGATCCAAGCCCGAGTTCTAAAACAACACACAAAGGTAGTAATGTGCCTAAGATACAGCAGTGTCTGATAAACTTTTATTACATTTGGTCATTTAGCAGACGCTCTTATCCAGAGTGACTTACAGTAAGTACAGGGACATTCCCCCCGAGGGAAGTAGGGTGAAGTGCCTTGCCCAAGGACACAACATCATTTTGCACGGCGGGGAATCAATCCGGCAACCTTCTGATTACTAGCCCAACTCCCTCACCGCTCAGCCATCTGACATAAACATGTGTCTATGATTGCATTCATGGGATAACAGACATAAACTAAGTGTCTCTGAGGCGATGTGTAAGACGGGGAGCAGCATTAAGTTTCTGACCTCTGTCCATCGGTGACTGTAGCCAGTGTCTGAGGGCCGTAAAGAAGAAGGCAGTGTTGGCAGCTTGAGTTCATCCCGAGAAGTGATGTAAACTGTTTGGGGCTGCTCCCAGCTCCATGGGCAAAAGCCAGGCTTGAAATACAGATCTCTCCTCACAAGCGACCATCTTTACATTAATCCTGGTGTAAATCTATCACTAAAATGCTGAGCCCTTAGCTGAGAGGAAGAGATAGACCTCTCGCTTAATATTCAAGGCAGTAAATAATTTTCTTGTTGCCACTTTAATATCAGCTCATATAGCTGTGCTGCAGACATGGCCCTGATGGAAATGTACGACAGACTTTGAAGTTTGTTTTAAAACATTTTCTGTAACGTTCAGTAGACGACAATATCTCTCTCCCTGAGCGGATTTTTCAGTGCAAATCTTGGTAAGACGAGTCTGATTTCCTTGACCTTGGAATCTAAGAAAAAAAAGCTTACGAATTGCAGCATCATTTTGTTTGTTTGTAGTTACAAAGCTTGGAGGCAAGACACTTTCCTTCTGCAATAATTTTGTCTCACCCCCAATATATTCTTCCATTGTATATAGTATTGTATAAAATTGTATTTGGCATCATGCCCAAAAACAAAGAACAAAAGGAAAACACAAAAGGATTAAATATCTAATGCTAAGTTATGCACCAGTATGAATATTCTTGTCTCTCAGAAATAATATACTGAAGACACAGCATTCACTGTCCTATCTTCGTTTCTGTTCTAACAAACTGTGTTCGGATCCTTGGAGTACAGTGAATTAATCTCTCTTAACAGTATGCTGTTGAGGAACGACAGCAGGCAACCTATTCTTCGTTGTTACACTAGAAGAGTCTCTCTTTAGTTGAGTCTAGACCCCCAGAACTGTGAAGGCAATGAAGCATGTTGGGCTGGGGCATATTAAGGACACATGGCAGCATGGAATGGAGGATATCCACTGTCTGCACGCTGAAGCAACGCTAAATACTTCCCCGGTCTTACAGTAGCAGACCATGCTTAAGTACAGATCCCTCTACCCTCCAACATGAGCCACTACCCCACCCCCCCAACTTGCTACCCTGCATGAATTATGCACTATTTTTCAAACCATTTCCCATCTATGATCTCGCAGACCACATCAATTCTCACAATCAAATTCTTGCTGATTTTTAAAGGTGTCTAGTTTGGGGAGGAGGGGGGGGAGTGGAAAATGCAGTTGCAGAGGGAAAGAGAACAAATGCACAACAGTGTTGCATTTAACTATGAAAACCCCAGTCCCTATGCTCCACATATATCCTGAAAAATATGCTGACCCTCTGCTACTTGGCTAGTGGCTCTTTCCACACAACCAGCTTTCCACACCCTCCCCTACATGCCTCCATCTACCCTGGGAAATAACCCTGGATGATCAAAAGTAGGTTGTGTCAGGGAGGCAGACACTTTCTCCAAAGTGCTCATAAGAAGTGTTCATGCTGCAATGTTACATTAGTAGGACTGCCCATGGTCTCAGAATAATGATCCCAATCTGCACAGGAGCTGCTATTTCTGTTCTTATATGTCATCAGCACTCCATGTTGTCTCCCTTATGATTTCCATGGCCTACTGTAGTAGTCATTTCCTCTGCAAAGTGTAGAGATATGCAAATGTGAACAGAGGAGATGTCAAACACCAAACCCATATCATAATTACTGTCATTACAAAACAGAGAAAGCTTTTTGTATTGTTGCAAATGATATACTGTATGTGCACACTGGTAAATGTGTTTCACAAACCACCCCTCTGGTGATAACCAGGGGCAGAAACCTCATGTTTAGGTGATGGTCCTTGTCTTCAGGACAGGTCTCTCTGTGCTGTGTTAATCTAGTCTATTGTACAATCAAACAAGCATAGCCACCACAGGAGAAAGGCTAAAAGTAATTCAAGCAACTGGAGCATTGGGCACTGATTCACAATTTGTTATACTCACCAAAGGTAACAAACACAAATAATGAGCATAGGAAAACACTGTGGGCTGTTCTTGTTTTGACACATAGAAAGCCCACAAAAATGCCTAGAATGGTGGCAAACTAAACTGCAACTCTGAAATGGACCAACTGAATAAAATCACATCTAACACAAACCAAAAGAAGGCAGAAAATGCTTTTTGCAAGGTACAAAAAAATTCAAACCACTGATTGGCAAATGTTGAAAATCAAACTTACGTTTGGCCCTCTTGTCAGTCTGATATGTCCAGAAAACAATAACATACTAGATTGAATAGTTGCATCCACCTCCAGCCTTATTCAGGAGTCCCTGTCCTTTTCATTCAGTTGAATGTTGAGATGGAAATGGGTCAGTCCCATTCCTAATGTGTTTTTCTTGTGCCAATTCCAAACCCTACACCCTCTCCATCTGCTAGGCCTTGTTCTAATGCATGAGATCTGTAATGTCATTAGATGAGTCCCTGGAAAACATCCAAGGGTCTCCAAAGACAGCTACTGTATTTTGAAAGGATCCATTTTATGCTGGTGGCACCATGGATATCCTTGTATTTTCTTCATTTACCTCCGTAGTTAAAAACAGTACATAAAAAATGTTTCATTGTATATTTCATTTATATTTTTGGGTTGTTGTTAAAGAAGAATGTAACTTGTTTGAGAAGGAGCTGGTAATGGAACAGCAACCCATTTTTGTGATTCTGGGTCATGAGAGGTTATTCAGTTCATGTGGTGGAGCTCCTGGAAGGTTTATTGGTGAAGGTGGACTTTCAGCATCGTTCACTTCTGAGGCCACTGTCAGCAGCAGACCCTGGCTCTGCAAGCAAAGCCAGGCCCTGCAGATGTTAAACAACATATAACAATAGACCCCATTACAGGGGCCATCAGCTGCACAATCTGTGACCAATGATCCGAAGCTCTCCTTTGTCCACAGCACATTTGGAGTGAATTGTTTGGTATGGACATCACACCAACAGCACAGGCGCAAGCACAGACGCACACACAGGCACACACACAGGCACACACACAGGCACACACACAGGCACACACACCGGCACACACACAGGCACACACACAGACCTGGGGCTATACGAGAACAAGATTGTTGCCTTTTTTATGCAGTAGTATCCCTTATAAAGTTTTCGACTGCAGTTAAATAGATTATCGAGCAGAGCTGAGTGACGGGGAACGAGAATATGGACAGCAAACTGATGACAGCCATTATCATCTCTTTGTCACACGGCAGCTTGGCTCTCTCAGTAGCCGTGACTGTCACATTGTCTGTGGAAAACTGGTCTTGTTACTGAAAAGCCAACCTGAAAGCAGAGTCATATCTTCGGAATCATTTTCACACTGGCCCACATTCTAAATATACCCAGCCTTTACCCTGTCAGGATATGAGGTGGTTAAACAATGCCTCAGTTCCACAAATGAAGTAGACTTGGAATGTTTATTGTCATGCATTATAATCTGTGCTCTGAAGTCAATCACTCATGATCATCTTTCAGATCAGTGTACAGGTACAAAATATACAGTAGTTTTTCTATTTCAATTTTGTACTGTGGCTTTGCTCCATGGTCAGTGCAGAATATAAATTAGCTTGTCGCTTACCTTCTTGTGCATGTACAGTAGAACTCAATCTCTATCAGGGAACACGGGCAACCTTGGACAACCTTGTCGACTGACGTTCCCTTGCCAGCAATGAATGTAAACAACAGCAGGCCGTCGGAATCAAAATACTCTACTGTGGCAACCTGCGAGCATCTCATAGAGATAATGATATCTACATAATTAACAATGTATCAGACCATAAGCTCAGCAGGTACTGTGGACACCCTCTCCACAGTACCAGTTAAGACTCCCGATAGGTATCTCTGAGGGAGAAGTTTAATCATTACTTTGTAGTCCTCCATGCCTCCTTCTGGCCAGGAGACGTTTCTACAATCCAATCTCCATTTGGGCTCGGTTTGCTCGCTTCTACGATCATTAATCTTCATTTTGTGGGTTGGGATTTCTTGTGACGGTCCTCTCTGTTTTTTTGCGTCTTTTTCTCTCCAGATGCAGCAACAGAGTAGGCCGTAAACTAAATAGTAAATCAAAAGCCCTGTGCCAGAAGCTAGCATTAAAGGCATGGGACATCAGAGCTGGGATTTCCAAAGGGTTTGACTCACTAAATTAGAAAATGGACGAGGCAAATATTCAACACACTTAGCGAGATGCATCGCATATAGAGAGTGTCTCCCCCATGGATTCATGGGTAATTACATGCCCAGTGGATACACACACCAAGCTCTTATACCAGCTCCTGTGTAATGAAGAAGGACAAAAAGGATTTCTTCAAACAGAATACTTAAAATCATACCTACAGGAAAATAAAGACTTAGTCTGATATTCAAATGGAAGGATCTGCTATCAAAAGCTTTTTTCCACCATAAATCAGCCACTGCTTTCCCCCCCAAGGTTCTCTTCATCTCTTACATGTTTAATGTCCACCCTTCTATGCAGTGTATGTATGTGCATGTGTGTGTGTGTCTGTAAGTGTGGATAAGTGTTTGAATGTGTGTGTGTGTGTGTGCTTACATTTGTCAATGGGTCTAGATGCATATTAAGACATTCAAGAGTGTCTCTTGTATTGATGTATTGAGCTGTGTGCCTTGACCTGGGTTGGACCACCAAATTGAGTCATCATCAGTTTAAAGTATCTGTGAGGCCTTTCAAATGAGGCCGATTCGTTGAGACATCAATAATTCACGTGACTAGCACACCGATGCAGGGACAAGTTCCGTATTGATAAAGGTGTCTCATGGGTCACACCAAATGCCAAATGAATTGTCCTTGTTATAGGAGCTGTCTCACATGTGTCTGTGGTGTCTCGTGAGATGACGATCATCCTTGTAACACATACTTATGTTGACCAGCACAGCAACAACCTCCTCCACCTTCCTTAGATCCTTAACCATTACAATCCCCCATAGCGTTCATTGATTTACACAATATTCAATGTCCTGTTTATGTAGACATCCTGAAGAAGACAGGCCTCTCCCAGTCCCCTTTAAAAGAGTTATATACTGTATATAACTCATTGTGCTTTCTTTCTCCCCCTCCCTCCTGCCTATTCCCCCTCTCTTCACCTATCTGTTCACCTCCACGCAACCACCGCCCACCAGCATCTCTTCTCTCCGAGCTCTACATACAATACCTTAGAGATCCCATAGCAAAGCTACCCTGGCAGAGTCTATAGACCATCACAACGCCATTTTAATTTGTCCCTTCAATATCTTGTTTGCCAAGGAGAGACCCCAGAGGGCCCAGACCCAAAAGAGCTCACATTTTATATTGAACCAGTCAGGGATCACACAAAGGGCTTACTATCGATGCCGACACGGTGTAGGAGAAGGGAGATTCGAAGGGGGGGAGGAGGAGGATGTGTGGTACGAGATGTAAAAAAAAGTGGCAGATTGAGAGAACAGGAGAAGAGTGGTAAAGTGGAATGAATGGAACATAGGAACTATGCGAGGGGAAATTGTGCGGTTTTTGCAAAGTGCTTATCTTGGTGAGGGCAACCAGGGACTGTGTATTGATGGGATCAAGAGAGCCAGACCAAGCTGATGCAATACAGTCAGACACCAAGACATCTGGACCTGTCTTATATGTACAGTACTCAAAATGTATTCTCATCATCACAGCTCTTTTACCGATTTTCAGACCGACGCATGAATCTGTTTATCTCCAAAGAATGTCTCACAGAAGAAGAGCTCCTCTGTATGTTGGGCATTACCTTCTCTGAATGCTCCTCTGAGGAGAGACTTGCGATGGCCCTCTGCTCTGACAGTCTTACAAATGCATTAAAATTCATTAAAAAGCCAGGAGAGAGTTGATTGAGGAGGAGGGTTAGATGCTGGCACATAATAGGTTTCTTGGCCGTCCGTTCCACTACCGAATGGTGAGGAATACTAACTTGAAAGTGCACCTCGGTGTGTGTGTGTCATTGTCTGTGCGAAATGTCATCTCAAATGTATGTCACCTCATTATGTATGAAATGGCTTTCACTTGTGATGACAGGTCACACTTGTGGTACGGCTTCAGGTGTACCGAAGGTACTCTGTCTAAGCTGGGTTGTGATCCCCCTGTCCTGGCTTGATATGCCATGGGTCACAGGCTCAACTTTGGGATGGGAAGGGAAGGGGGGGTTGTTTGAAGGACTATTGGACCTGAGATAAGACAAAAGGTCTCTTCAGGGCCTCCTCTCTCAGCCTAGCAATACACAATGGCTGAAAACCATTAGGGCAGACAGATTGCTGACTCTCAGGCTGCCTAAATCACCATATGCAAAGCCTTGGCCTGTCGTTTTCATTTTATGGGACAGACACGTCAGCATGTGTATGTGGGAGGTGGGATGCGGGGGATTGGGGGTTGGGGAAGGGGGGGGGGGGGTAGAGGACCGATGGAGGTGTGTCACTTGGAGCCTGCAGGAATGAAATGTGTGTGACCACACACTTGATGTGACAATGCTTTGACCACCAAGATTCCATTCTGTTTGAGTTGCAAAAAAGATAACTATAGGAACACAGTACATTTACATGTATTCATTTAGCAGACGCTTTTATCCAAAGCGACTTCCAAGAGAGAGACAGTAAACATAGCAGGCATCTATGATCAGGCTAATCACACATAATAATGCAAATAATAATACAATAATATACAATATATACATAGATACAAATATGTATATATACAAAAAAATATTGAGATTCTTATGAATGTAAACAGTTAACATTAATTTATTTGAAATGTTCATGGCCCACACACAAGCATAGTCTCACGTCAGTTGTTTTCTAAAATAGAGTAAGTTCTCTACGGTTGTATTTTCTCCCTATCATCGGGGACCTCAGCAGGTTTGAGGGAAGAAATGCAAAAACAAAGATCGAAGATCTATCCATCTTTGTTATCCAAGTCATGCCAATGAATTGTGTAGCCCTCTCTCAACAGAATTGCAAAATGCTCTTTGTGCTCCTTTAAACGTAAAATACAAAAAATACAAAAAAAAATACAAAAATAAAAAGATAAAAAGATTCATTCGAATATTAGTGATTATTTGCTGGCTGAATTTGGAGCCTTGCCCTTCTATGATGATACTACATTTGGCTGTTAACAAGATGTTCTCAGACTTCCATGCATTCACGCTTTCAGGGAGGAGGACACTAGTTCAGAATACTCATCGACAGAGTGAATCAATATCTAATTACCAGCTACGCATTACTGTGCTTCAGCAGGGACTGTGAAGAGGCCCTCCTCTGCTTTCCAAAGCCTAGGCTCAATAACACCTTGTAGATTATTTCTTCACCCGCCATTTGCATGCAGCCTCAGTAATGGCCCACCGTTTGAGAATCTATTACCATTTCTGTCCCAAAGTCAGCACTTTTGGGGGATGGAGATTTGTCTTGCTCCGGTCCATCACTCAGCCTTAGCTGCATTCGATTTACACCACGAAAGGTAATAACATCTCAACTGAAGGTATGTTTGTCTCACAGAAATTAAAGCAGTGTTCTCTGTTCCCTTATGTTTGAATGATGTGGACTTTATAAGTGCCAACCAGTCCCGGTGACCTCCATAGCTCTGCTTCCTGTATTATTTTGGTCTTATTCCATGGCCTAACTCTTGTGGGGATATAATAAACTCTTATCCTGTGCACCTAACAAAGAGGCAACGTGAATGATATTGGGCACTGGACTAGGCTGACAGCGCAAAGACCTTTGTTTCCATAGATGCATAGTGACTGAACACTGCACAGAAATGGAATAAATCGAACTTGTATGCAGATCCAGCAAGTGCACAGTATATTCTGATTGACCGCTTGCTGATGTCTATCCATGGGGATTCACCACATCTGGTGTTCTAATTAAAGAGGCGGGACATGAAGCGACCTGGATCTTACAGGGTTCAGTAAACGATCCTTAGTGGTGCACTCAGAGCAGCTGCAATGTTGAAAAAGAACACTTTTCAAGGACCAGTGGGAGCATCATTTCTCCGCTGTTCTCAGGTAAAGGGCAGGTGCTTTCTTTTCAAGGATGGACTCTCCTCACAAGGATAGCTGCAAAAGTGGAGGGTATAGAGAGAAGTGGAGCCAAAATCATCCCTTGAGATTCAACAATGATAACCTTGTGCCAGTTGCAATACTTAGAGCATCCAAAGACCATTGCCGCAGCATAGTTTGTGGTTAAAGTTAGTGGCAGTGCAATGAATGTGAGGGTATGTTTTGTGAATGAAAGAATCTGGACCCAAACTACACTAAAGTGAGAAATTGCTGATTTGTGTTTTAATAAGCCTTTAATAACCCTAACCCTAACCCTATATCAAACTATTGATATAATGTTCTGCAACAAATAGAAATTATTAGAAATCTATGATAATTTAAGATAACATTTCAGGTATCCCCCGGTGTGGAAACTTGTCTAACATTTAAGTCTATAATTCTGTTCTGTAGCACAACTTAATGTGTTTTGGTTTTTGCCACCAGAAATTATTTTTGTGTTTCTCAAAAGGTTTGTGTTGTTACATTTTGAATGTAGACAATTACATTAGCTGGGTAGGATTGACTAGAGATCTCGTTTAGGCCCTTGACTCCTTGCAGACCATTATCAGTTGGGACATGTAAATATGACTCTAGTGCATGTAACAGTTTTATCTATAGCCAATCACCTATTCCAGTAAGTACATATATAGTGGTCAAGAGAAGGTCTAACAGCCAAGGTTTCAGGGTTACAAACTGGCTAACTAAATAAATTCCTTTCTGCAGTACTGATGTATTTTCTTCAACTGAGGTGAAGACCTGATCTGACATTTGTACTGTGCAATTTGTAAAAACTGTTCAGTTCAGGCTTCAACCTAATGTGGTCACAATTGAAATGAACAAAGAAGCTACCCCACTAAAAATATGACAGATCTACAAAATAATTATTCTGACCAGTGCAGAAATACTGTAGGGTTAAAAATAATAGCGATGACAAAATGAATGCACTATAGTGTGTATGCTTTCGAAGGGACTTCTACTTATTACTGAGTCTGACCCAAAGCACTGTTGCATATTATGTAAACAGCCCTTGACACACAGCAGGGTAAGAGGTGATCCCTCTAACCCTCTACTGGAATCTTAGGAAAGCTATAAACACCAGAATACATGACCAATCCTTTTCACTCTGAGATATCTGTTAAGTAATGGCCTGCCACTCAAGTGAACACATCCCAGGCACTGGCAGACACATGTACAGCAAGTCCACTTCCTATGAGCGCTGGAGGATCACCATCTGATTTGACACATTTGCAGTGGTTCATTGCCAAATTAGTGACCGCTCGATTTACATTTGAGTTCATTTGTGTGATGTGATGTGATTTAACTTGTTTTGACAGTGTAATCTAACACTTGTATTAGTCAATGCTTTCACTATGTTTCATGGGACTCAGAGGATATGAATCATCTTTAATACATTGATCACATCGTTCAAAAGACATCATCAGCATAAATGCTATCTAATAGGCTCGACTATGGAGGCATGCATCAAAATACTGTGTCGCTACTGCAAAATCTTCCCTAGATATCGCTTACACCCGAGAGACTATAACACAGGGCCCTTCTAAATATGTTATATTGTGTAAGGTGCAAGAAACAGGACAAAGACATTCAGACATTTTCCATAGGTCACAACTGTCAATAGAAAAACACATACAGTTCAGACACAGTGTTTGCCAAGGATAAAGCTGGGTACAGTCATTTTCAGAAGGGTCTATCTATCAAGCGCTAAAATTGAACCAGATATGCACTGGGTCATCCTTCTCCTTGTCGCTGTAAAAAGAGAGAAGGGAAACTTGTACATAAATCTTTGGCCTGTTTGCCACAGGGAATTAGCTTGACACTTTACAATAATCCAGAGTCTGCTATACTTCTAAATGAACGATTATGTATTTACATATGAATCTTATAACAGTATTTCAATACTCACTAATAGTTGCTGTGGTTGGGATGGAATCAGTGAGTAGGCTTTTTAAGTTTGCACTATATTTGTGTTTGTCCATGAGACACAAATATACCTCGAAAAAAGACAGAACCAGAATAAGATGTTTATAAAGTGACAATTGCATGGTTGGGGTTCTATACCTATACGTTTAATTCAGGATCAGAATATTTCAAAAGGAGTTCACAACACTGTTTACAGTTGTACAGTGAGTGTTTATAGTTTACACTTTTTAGTTAGAGTATTACACAATCACCAACAATGACCAATATCAGGATACGCGGATACGGAGTCTGAAGTGACGACGAGAGAAAGCACAAGTGCTCTAAACCAAGGTTCCTCTTGCAAAGCTGCAAACAGGTTTTTTTTAAATAATACAATAACTTTCATTCTTTCTGCAACACGTTCTCCCTTATTCAGAACTGAAAGCAGATACTGCATGAAAAAAAGCAGTTACTGCATGAAAAAAAACACCAGGTTCCAAGGCTAAAAGTGCAGGTCCAATACTGGCATCCATTGATATGAGTGACGAATAAATAAATAACTAGTCCTGCTGATCTTTTGAGACATTGTTTTTCCAAGTAACCTCATTAGCATCCCCCCCTGACTCAGATTGGACTGGGACTGACTGACCTTGTTAAAGCAGCCTGTGTTGTGAGTGCTGCAGGCCCCAGCCCCCTGATATGGTCAGCACTTTTGCCCACGCTAATCCATCCATATCTCTTTAAGAGGCCGCAACTCGGAGCAAATAAGCAGCGAAACAGATGAATGTGTGAAGTGCTTATTGTGTTTCTTATCTATTTCCTTTGCTTTTCCCATCCCTTATTTTCTTTAACTTGAAAGTTAGCAGTGTGCTTGTTGAAGTTAGTTTGCAATAAAGCTGCCGGAGAGTCCAAAAGAAAGGAGAATATATGGGTTGGATAAGAAACAAACAAACAAACAAACAAAAACTAAAAACTAAAAAAATGATTTAGGGTACCAGTTTAAAAAACCTCAGATACTGGAAGTATACTTGCAATTAAATGCATATTTCTAAAACGTGGTTGAGATCATGAATTTTAACATAAAAAGGTTTGCAAAATATCTCCTCTGCAGAAGTTCTTGATGTTCTCGTGATGGTGTAGATTGTATTTTGATTCTGGTACATCTGAACATTTGGAGAAGATGTGAGTCGAGCATATGGGACATTTGAAATCAATTGTGCATATTTCTTATGCTAAAAAAACAATTGCATTGTACCTTGCTTAAGTCTCTAAATTAAGTAATGACAATGCAATTGAGATGTCGTTCTTCAAAGTTATCACCACAGATGTGACTTCTGGGTTGCAAACTTGCTGACTGATTTAGAGTGTGGGGCTTCTTAGAGGATGCTTCTGGAAGCATCCTAACTCCATATGCAGAGGGGTCAGTCACAATCCATGGGGAAAAAGCACTATTCAATCTCTCCAACTAAATTACCTTGGCAGATATCAAACAGAGTCCTTCACTTGTGCTGAATGATAATTGTAGCAGGCTGCCAGGACCAATACTCTGAGGGTCATCTGTGGCAGAGGCCTGATGCTGTGAAGGAATTATTCTCTCTCTCTCTCTCTCTCTCTCTCTCTCTCTCTCTCTCTCTCTCTCTCTCTCTCTCTCTCTCTCTCTCTCTCTCTCTCTCTCTCTTATATATATAGTTCTCTTCCTGTCTTCCCACTGCAGTGATAGAGGTAGCTCAGACAAGCACACATCAAAGGCTGTGCTGCTATGCTGAGACGCTATACAAAGCTCTGGTATCAGTTTAATAAACAGAGAAGATACAGCATTAATACTGTCTGTAAGTCACTAATTAGGATAAGAAAGACTTACGTAATACGATCAAACAGAATAGCACAAGTGAGGACAGAATGGCATTATTGTAAACAACATAATACGTTGTAAAATTTGGAACCTTCCAAGGACTTTTTGCAATATCATCATGTACAGAAGGGAAGATAGAGTTTAAAGCTTTCTCATCGCTGGTCTGACACCCCGTGAGGGTCCGTTTAGCCGTATACTACTTGGCGTCCTTGTAATCTGTCTTTATTTGTATTCTGCTCTTGAGCAATCAGTTTTTAGATTTCACTTGCGCCCATATTTAGCTAACTTTAAGCCAACCTGACAGAATGAAAAGGCACTCTCATTTCAACTATATAATAGGAAGAGACCCTAGCTAAATGGCAAAATGAATCTGCAATCGACCGGCGCCACATTAGCGCTCACAAATGCAGTCCAGTAACCAAGCCTGAAACCAAAAGTCTATAGCTGTTACACATCCAATTTATAAACATCAGTTGTTTGCCCGAGTAGGTCAATAGAAAGCTGGGGATCACCTTGTGACATGTAAATGAGGCTCCTTTACACTGAAAGACAGACATGTATGAGGCACGTAATCATATCTCCACCTGATCCCTCCCAAAACAACCCTGTCTGAGGCTGGATACACGTCATCTTCATCCAGAGATGGGGTGCACTGACTGATATAAAGTCAATATCTATTGTATCTTTCTGTTTGTCTCTATCTCTGTCAATCAACTCAGCATATATTTACCTACGTGCAGACATACAGTGGAACTTGAAATAGCAAGGTTGTGTGCTAAAATGGGCTATCTCCCAACATGCTGTACACTTTCTGCGGTGTGCTATGGCATGTCTTTATGATTGCTCCTACCAGAAGCGGTAACCTAGCAATGTGTAGTCAGTAATGAATTCTCAATACCATGAATTTTTAATACCATGTTTTATTATATAGCAGACAGGAATGCATTGGGCCATCTCATCTGACCTCCAATGCACATGATCCAATTCAAAATGTAATTCTGACTACAGTGTATGTGTATGTTAAGGCCTGGCCTTGTAACTATTTTACTAATTACGTAATTCAAATTGGTCATAAACCAGGGCATCGACCAAACAACTGACATAACAAAACACGGAATTGTGAGTGATTTTGTAAAACAATATATTGTCATTTGAATATGTGTAATACCAGTCAATTGTATCAATAGTGTCACTCCTATCTGTCAATACAATAGATTCCCTATATATTTTTTGACGTATTCATTTGAATTAGTGTGTGTTTGGATTATATTGATGTTGGAAACAGAAAATATGTTATTATCAGTCTTGAAATATTGGTTCAAGCAACAACAAAAAAAGAAAGAATAAAAGCCAATTCCAAATTACATGCTTCCATCGAGCAAAACAGTTGACGTTGTTTATGGCAATTTGGTTGTATTCGACAGTATGTTTGTGCCAATTTCACATTTGCATTCAAATGTCTAGTTGAGTCATGTCAGCATTTCTTAAGACTATAAAGGCCGATTTATACTTCTGCGTCTCCGTTAACGGACAGACGCACGCACGGAGTCGGACGGAGTCGGACGGACTGGTTGAATTTATACTACTCCGACGGCTCTGCGTGCTGAAAGCAATTCACAGCCAGAACAGTAGATGACGCTGCACTGCGATGCTAGCTAGGTTATCGAAAAGTCGGAGCAAATTTACAAATGAACCATTTCATCAATAAAATAAGCACATTTTCAGCAACTACACTGTCCATTTCTCGTCACATTTTAATTCAGATGCTGATTTACATGTACTGTTTAGCTGAAATAAGAGTTGTTTAAACGTACAACAATGGCGGTCAAAGGATTCTGTTCTCTTGTTGGTCACGGCAACCCCGCCCCCCACCCCTGACGCAATACGGACCAATCATAGCCAAGGGGTATCCGTAAAAAGACGCACGGACAGACGGATAGCCAGGAAAATCAGGAGGCGCACGCAGAGCTCTGCGAGGGCTCTGCGAAGACACGCAAAGGGCGTTTTTCTTGAAGGAGAGGGCGTTCCCCGTGTGCGTGTGCGTAAAAGCGCAGAAGTATAAATCGGCCTTAAGAGTGTTAATCATGACATGTAAAAAAATGCTAAGAAAAGTGAACGGCCAGGCATCAAATCACATAATAGAATTCTTGAATGAGAAATGTTTCTGTTTGACTGATTTTAGGCTCCAGACATTTTGGCTTTTGAAAGCCTGTTAAAAGCACTTGAGTGATTATTTTGTTGCAATAACACTTCTGTAATGGCAAAACATAAAATCAATGTGTGCCGTACACCGGGAGCTCAATGAAGATGGGGTGGCACTAAGGCACACTGACAGAGGATTGAATACACGTTTGTTTCAGTCGCGAACAAGTCTGGGACATTTGTGTAAACAGAATCTTACAATGTCACTAAGTCACACACATAGATGTCAATATCCAAGGTATCATTGCACACCTTGGATATTGACAGTGTAAAGAAGAGACACACTTCAGACCAGCTGCAGGGAACAAAGCACATAAAGCACCCATAAGGTCTGGGTGTCTGCTGGTTGTCTGCTGGTTGTCTGGTGGAGGTGCAGTGAAAGAGAGCCCAACTGCTCGACTTCATTTATAAATAGCTGTGCTTGAGTGAGACGCACTGTTGATACAGGGGTGACAACAGCACTGTGAGGATTCCTGGGCTGGGTGGACAAGCTGGATGACCTGTGGAAAGACTTTCAAGCATTGTTATTACAAGGTGGGTCAATACTTTGATTGTCCTTCTAAGTTATAAATACATGTTAAAGATGACTTGATCGGGGCTGCTGAAGTGACGAGGTAAAGACTAAACCAATAAACGTCCTACCAGTTGTCCATTAAGATTAAAGAACCAAAAGCCACAGCTGCTGCTTAATCCAATCGATTCCATTTTTAATTAGGTTTGAAAGCAAAGATCTGGTTGGCTGGCTGTGTGCTGATAAATCCTTCGCCAGCACCTGTCCTGGCAGTGTTGGGTGACATTGGAGGAATCTGTTAAATTCTTAAGCGAGGTACCTTTCTGTGTCTGTAATGTATCAACTGAAAAATGATGGGACATTTGACATCGCATTGCTTCTTTACTCTGTTTGTCCATGAAGGGCTGTAGCCAAATGATTCAACATTTCTATTTTTACGAGAGTATAACATCAATATCTGTTTACAGGGGGATGCATCTAGTCTGTTCAACTGACCTACTAGTGTTGTGGGTTAAGACTTTAACTACAAATCCAGTCGCATTAGTCATTCAAAGTTATCGATTTCAAATATATTTTCAAGGGCTCTCAGATAAAAAACTTTTCCAATTTGTGCTGAAAATAGACCAACTTGCCCTTCAAATCACACAATTTGCCTTTCATCTGTACTGTACCAGTACAGCTTTTCCCCAGGCAGCCCTCATTTTCACACTCGTAAAATATTGATCTTTAAATATTTACCTTTGCAAATACCCTCTGGACCTGACCCTAATTCCCCCCTCATGTGAAATATTCACCCCTGTAAATAATTGATGGTTGCATCCTTGTCTCCATCCGGCTTGAGCCCGGTGCTGGCCAAACAGAATTAGCTGTGCATGTTTTATTGGAGAATCAAGTCTCCCAACATTGGCAGAGTCTCGGCAGTGACAAAGCGGTGGCTTGTTTTAATTGGACCCTGGGCTGAGAGGCAAGGGAGGGAAACAGCTCACTGTCTGAGAGTTACTCCCCGATTCAAGACACTCGCGCACACGGAGGCACAGCAAACATCAGAGGTTGGAGCTCTGACCTGGAATCCGCTGATGGGTTGTTGGTTGGCAGAGGTCTGGGTAATGACAATGCCAAGAGGAGTAACCGAGGGAGGGAATGGCGAGAGGGGGGGCCTCATACGATGCCTTTTGACCCTCGTCCTCGTCTCCCAGGTGAAGACGTATCGATCTGCTGCACCAAGGCTGTGCGAGGCTATGTAGTAATCCTTCCAGCCGTGGACACAGAAATCATCACTCTGGAAACAAATCCTACAGGGCTCTCCGGCATGCTTACGTCCCCCTGTGTTACCTGGTTAGAGATTAGTTCTCAATGTGCTCACAGAATCATGCGGTGTTCAAGGCTTTGGGTACAGCTGCTAAGAATGTTTGCGAAAGGATACAGTCGGTCTCTGAAACCTTGATAGCTTAATTTCAAAGTATTCAAACAGAGGAGTCTTTTATATTCAAAATGGTGTTAACGTGCCCTGTTTTCTTTGTGGGTATGATTAAACATTGACATTAATAACGCGTCGGTGAACGCTATCTGCTGAGATAGTGAGAAAGGAGCACAATTCGATACATCAAATTCCCACCAATCCATCAAAGCTATTTATCTGCTGTCCCACTGGTATCGCTTTGGTCAATCATCCTTCCTTACAAGTGCTGGGGAGCCTGTTTTCTCATATTTATGTGTGTATGATAAAGACCTGTGCATACTATTATAATATAGAAAAGCATTGGTTTTGAATTGTAAAGTTGTGCAGTCTTAACACAGAGTCATGATAACCACAGCATATAGTCATGTGGTATTGGAAGAGGGACCACTTCATGACATTCAGCGACTCAACTGTACATAGACAAATGAACTTATGTAATCTCCCACACAAAGATGTAGCTACTGACAACACATCAACACAAACGGCCTCCGATGTAACAGAATTGACGAGAAAAGAATGGAGCATACACCCAAAGCACAACCACTGAGTCCTTCTGATTGTGTGGTTATCCATCAGGCTGTGAAGCTACTTTCTGTACTTTACCACTTGTGACTTTCAGCAGCTACTTCAGAGGTCATGGGCTGAAAGGGAAATGTTCCTCGCTGTCTACCATACGTGCATATTACGGGTTATTTATAGCTCCAATCAGAGTCACTCAAGTGTGGACAGGTCATATATTCCTGCCACAAGAGACCGTATGGCAGGAAGACTCCACAGGTCTGACAGAGGGAGTAATGACTTGACCTCCAGGGCATTAATGAACACTGACGGGATCAATCATTAGGATGATTCTATACATCTTCATACCGCATACATTCTCACATCAAACATTGCTCACAAGGTCTGCTGCCGCAACATCGCCCGTTTCCTTTTTTTAAATTGTTTTTTGAACTGCTATTGGTTTGGCACCATGTGTGACAAAGTGTTGATTGCGTGACCAATCTTTGCACCAGTCTTATATTCTGTCTAAGTTCTAAAAGGCACAGGTTTGACTTGCACAGTACTTAACCAAAGCTAATGGAGTTTACCTGACAACCCAAACCACACATTAGGTCAGACATGCATTTGCTGTCAGCTTTACAGAGTTTACATGCTATTACAGTGTATTGTGGTGTCTTCACCCAAATAAAAGTTCAGTATATCTGTTCCAACTCCCAAAACACAAATACGTAATATTTAAAAGGCCTGGTCAAAAGTCCTCTTTGTTGCTATAGTACTCCTATGATGTTTTTAGCCTCTCACACTGTCCTTTTGGAAGTCCTGTAATGTTAAAGCTTGATGTCAGATTTTTGTCTTTAATGCATCCCTCTTTTACAACTTTTTCCCCAGAGAAATATCTGCTTCTCCATTCCCTTGGTTCTATTTCTGCTCCCGTTCATTTAAAGTTCATTAGTTCTCACCTACACCGTTCCTGCTCCATGTGCGATAAATCATTCATGTTCTCTTTCCTCATCTCAGAGAGGACTTATGAGTTTATCCAGGAAAGCTGCTCACCCACTCATATGACACCAAAAATGAATACAGATGGTACTTCATTTTATTGCCAGTGATGACTTTTTGTATTCTCATCTCTTGTACTAATTATATTTCAATAATGTGCGTCATAAATGCTAAACATTATTGACATATTTAGTGTACATTTTGCACTTAAAGTTAAAATGAAAGACAAAAGAGAATGATAAAAGGGAATAACATACTCAAAAAAGTTTAGTTCAGGTTTTCCTCCAGTGAAATTAATATCATGTCTGGTTAGAAAAATCCCATCCTTAGAATTAAAATGTCAAGACAGAATTGCGTCTCACAGCCCTATATTCTATAATCAAACAGTGTGAAAGAATAATTTCCAAGTCCAAAAATAGTACCAAATCAAATGCTTCAGTGGAACAAGACGAACATTGCACTCTTCGACCAGGGTGGTGGCTAAGCACAGAGCACTAAGGGCAGATTATTCTGCATACAAATTTCCTTGCAAATATTACCACTTCACAGCACCCATCTAAGAAATTCATTTACAGCCACTTACAACAAATGGATATTCTGAGGGACCGCACAAGTGATTACTGTACATCGGCTGGTCATGAATAATTTCCTTGAAATGAGCCCTCAAAAGGAGAGAGAGGGTGCTTTTCTCTGCGGCGCTCAGGATGCTTCCACACGCTGAAGAGCCATCTTCGCTCGCAATCGCAGAGACAGAAATGGCACCCTCATTGAGAGCCAAGGGCGGCAGCCTCCCCGGCATGGTAATTTGAGAGGAAACAAGGAGCCCTGTCATTAGTGCATGTCATCTAACCCACTCAGAGCAGGGAGCCGCTGCTGTCTAATGAGATCACAGGCTGACGCTGGGGTTGGGTTGGTCGGCCTATCCCGGATAGAGGAGAAGGACACAATGCCAATACCCATATAATTAGAGGGGTGCAAAGAAAGGAAGGGGAGTGGTGATTGACAGGCAGTCGGGCTGACAACAATCAAATGAAAAACTGACGCGCCGCAACCAGACGAGTCAGTTAACTCTGGGCAGGACAATCAAACTTGTCCGGGACAACGGGAGCGCTTAATTAACGCGATAGAAACATCACCGACAATAATGTGGTATCATGAGCTCTCTGCGGGCCCTGCGATATGTTGATGTGGATGTTAGGGTGGCTGAGTCAAGGACAGGAGCTCCAGTCGGCCAGGCGCTTTATTCAAATTAATGAGAGGGTGACTCACCGGAGCCCTCACCCTGAATGACAGCACAGCTGACAGACAGACAGACAGACAGTTTGGGGTGGATGGGGGTGGGCAGAGGGGTTCAGGGTTGGTTGAGGGTGGCTGGTGGGGTTCAAAGCGAGAATGCAGGGTTGATGTCCCACCGAAAGGTCAAAGGAGATAATGGAAAAAGAGCGTGGAACCGGGAGGCGTCCCCTGTCACTGACGAGGGTCTCCCCACACCTTGCTCCTTTCAACGACGGGCAATTATCAGATATGCTGACTCGGAGCTCACCTCAAATCTGTCAATCACGCGGTGGTTTTAACTAGCTTCTCCATCCTCCCCTGTGTCTGGGAGGCTGAGCACTCACTCTGGGCTTCCACTGCTGCTATTTCAATGGTATCTAAATGCAGGTGAATCTAAACTGTGATTCCACCATGGCTTTGAGAGTCAAACATGTCTCATTAACTTATGTCCGTTGTCAGAGCTGGCAGCAGACAACATGTGTTTGTGCAGCACCTGTATTTTCTGAATTTTTCGCAGCTTTATCTTCACACATTTGAAAATGTGCCTGATACAGAAACACACTAATACTCTGCACTGTTGTCAAGGCAACAAAAGGAGAATTTGCACAAAAGACGAATGCCCTGAAATACGTAGATATTGTCAGTCATCGGTTATTTTTTTTAGAGGCTTAAGTAGAAAACGGTTTGATACATGTATCAGTGTTATTGATGTATTAGTCATATATCATTAAGGTCTAAATGTCTGAGTTGATGCACTGCTAATAAAAAACGGGAAGGAGTGTAAATCTTTTGTGACTCGAAAAATGTATACTTCAGTCAAAATTTGGAAATGCACCCATTGTACACACGCACAGACACATGCACCCACACTACTCAACTGTTGTTTTCATGAGTAGTTTATATTAGCCACCTGTTGGTGTCTGGCATTTTGACAGGCCCTGACAGTGAAATTGCTCCTCATAAAACCCCTAGTCAGGTACACACGTCAGTGCATTCTGGCCAAGCCAGAAAAAAAGAGAAACAAGAAAGGTATTTCAAAAGATTAATCATGCAATCTGCATCTGTTTTTATGCTCTAATCCTTTAAATGTCACTGTGATGTATTATTGGAGGCTACAGATGGTTAAATGCTCCAAACAGCATTTTAATCAATTTTTAAACAAATAATGTATGTTGCTGAGAGGTAATTGTGGGCCAACATATCATGCTGTGATGATCATCATGAAAACAAAGACAAACTGAGGACAACTCTGCCTGTGAAACAGATGACCGTATCACCGCAAGACTATTCATTTTCGGTACCCTCTGAATCCCGGGATGATGACTGCTCAGGTGAAACGTGGAAGTGCTACCTACATTACAGAACACAGATCTATTAGACACAAGTCTGTCACACGCCATGACAGGAAGAGTAATTGTTGGGAGGTTGGGAAGTTGGGGAGAGGGGGTTGAGGCCTGTGGTGTCTCTTTAGTTGCCATGCTGAGGGACAGCTGAATTAGGTGTCTGACTGGAGGCTTGTTATGCCTGCTGGGTAAATGCATGGCGTGCCCTGATGGAGTCCCATAGGGACTCATTTACCAGAGCGCCGTTTACAGACATGACTCCCAGAGATCACACAGCACCCTGAACAGCGAACAGCAGCATCGAGGCATCGCCAGACGAGACCTGCATGGATCGATGATTGATTGGCGGATTGATTGATTATGATTTATTCATCTGCCTGCGACGTTCATCCCCCGTGTCTCCCCCAACAGTGGCAGCTCATTTGTTTGCATTAGAGGCTTGTCAGAGTAGTGGTACATTTGCATTTTAGGTGCCCATCAGTCACCTTGGTGAGTTATTTCCTTCTGGGTGTGGTCACCCAAATGTGGCTATTAGGTACATCAATACAAGATCCATATGGTTGTCAATGGAGGAATCTCAACTTCCTGTACTCAGAACAATCGCAGTTGTTTTACACAATGTTGTGTACCCTCTGCAAAGTCACACCTTTTGTGTTATGCTCCTACTTTATTGAGTTGATTTAGACATGAATACCCCCCGTACGTACACACACACACACACATAAACACAAAAAGGGTCATAAAACAGCATACATATATCTGAAAAGATATCCAAGCTGTCTATAACGACTCTGGGCCCTTTGCATGACTATACAATTACAATATCCAGTTGATAATGTTAGACACGTAAGAGAGTTCAATGTCTGTTCACCTGTCTCCTGTGACAGCTGTAGTGTCCTGATATCTGACCTTTGAAGTAATCTGCGCCACCACATCTTTAATTGTCGGTGTGAACTTTATCTGAAATAGATTCATTATTCTACCCCCTTGGTGCTGAGACCATCCTTCTCAGAGGTGCTATGGCTTGATATTTCATTTTATCGTTTTTCTTCACAGCACTTGATAGCTTTTACAATTTTCATTAAGCAAGAAAACTGTTCATTGAAATTAATGGACAAATTCTAATTCACTAAACCATATCCTGAATAGATTGATTTGAAATGAAGTTGAGGCCAGGACTGTGCAAATGTGAACTTATTGGTCACCAGTGAGTGTTGTAATGAAAAACATATGACTGATATGTCCACTGAGCATGTTTTAAAGACAGAAATGCATATTGATTACAGTTGAAATAATTGTTTGAGCGCAGCATGTTAGTACAACATCTCAGAGCATCACGGGTATGCTCCAATTTAGACTCATAATCATTTTTGCAATATTATAGTTTCATCTGATAAAACGGCTCAGGGTTAGGGAGATGTCCAGCTAAGACATGGTTTGTCTTGACCACTGGGTCAAGGCACTGGATAAAAAATCACTGCAATTCCACACAGTATTTCAGTGTCAGTTATACAACAGAATTTCAATTTGTCATAGATGACTCAGACATTTCCATTTTACATATACATCGACTGCCATTTAGAACTGTATTCTGTGTAGAAGTCCACAAAACACTGAGACCTCCATGGTGAGTCAGATTTAATGTTGGAACATGATGTCTTCTACACATCAAACTTTGGAAAGTGGATGTTTCAACATAATGGGTCAATACTGAAATGGATTTGGGTGGATGTACTCTTATTTAATTGAATGAATCATGTTCTATTATGTAAATGTGTCATGCGGACAAACACTTCTTACTCATCACATTTCTAAAATATATTTATATGGTAAATTTTAGGACGCAACATACAATAGATTATTCACTTGTGATTTATCACATTTAATTTTCTTTCAGACCTCACACCCAGTATTCTTAGATATCGTTGGCTGTAGCTTGTGTATATCATTTTCAGATGAGAAACCATCAAAATGATCGCTCAGTTTCTGAGTTCATATTTAGTATGTACAATGGTCTGGCACTTTTTCCTGTTATAAGAATCCCAGGGAATTTTAGCAGGGATTGTGCCCCATACAAGATACTCTACACTTTGCAGAAGATTGTTTACTCAGATTATGTTCTCAAAACAGAATAGAATCCTTCAAAACCTACAATGAAGGACAGTTGATCGGCTGGAAGGACAGTTAAAAAGACATAAATATTTAGGCATCTATTAAGAATTAAGTTGTATATCTAGTCTATAGGCAACTGGAATCTTTTTTTAAAGCAATACATGTACATGCAAAAGCACACGCACAACACACATTTCTGCACCATCATGAATGCACAAAATGCTTAAATGGGCACACATGCTCCTGTGATGTTATGCCTGCAGGGACTGTAAACTTACTCTTCTTGGTGGAAGTTAGATTTTGTTTGGCATACCCCCTATCCCTGTTGGGATTGTGTAAAGCCTGCAGTTATTTGTTGACATGTCACATAAGATGTAATTCTGATTGATTCTGGCCCAGTCATTTTATCATCATGTCTTATGTCTCTGTTTCCCCAAAGGGCATTTTTAATGCTTCCCTGCCTCTCTTGATGTGCCCTTCTGGACATAATGCATGCACCAAGCATGTTCTTTTGTAAATGGAATATCAAGGTCATTGTTAGCTGCAGGAAACATGATGCACCTTATGACCATTATAGCATGAAGCAACATTCAGACCCTCCCATGCTACATCAAGTTGATTGCTGGAGGGAATCCCAAGCTTAAACTTAGAATGTATGTTATCAATAGAAAATATAGTTCTAAATTAAGACTTTTCTAAGTTTGATATTAGTTCAGTATATTATTACATTATAGCACAAACACATAATGGTGTAGCAGAGAAATATATTTTGCGACCAGTAATGCGTTGTTTGTATACATCATTTAGTCTTTATTAAAATATCTGTTGCAGTGACTTCTCAATGGACAGATTCCTTTCATAACTTTCATAACAACAAACAAACAGCAGTGCAATATCTATATCAGCCTTTCAGTTTCAGCACTGATCAATGTAAGTGTGCACTGAAAGCCCCTCTTCCATACAATATCTTTCCTCTTAGATCAGTGATTATTTCAGCCTCACTATTACTCCTTCCAATGAGCCTTGAGCACTTTTACCCAGTCGTAAAAAATGAGTTGTTTTGCCGCCTCAACGAGTCAGCCGGGGAGCATTTGCATGTCTTGGGCGTCTCCAGACACAATCATCTCTATAACCATGCTCACTTCTAGGAAGGTAGTGTCAGTACTTCCAGTCGGGAGGGCTCTGACAGGTCACCTGTCTGCTTCTTCTGCACCCTTGAGGATCGTCAGGAGCCCCTGGGGGCTCTTACTCACAGGAAAACCTGGCAAGTGTGGCTGAAGCTGCAACCCCACCAAGTAAATCCAGAGATCTCCTTCGTGTCATCCATAATAATAGTCTGTGTGCTCAAGATCGATTCAAAGGTGTTTCTCCATGCCTGTGTTGACATGTGCCAAAACAATCCAAGTTGTGACCAGAATTTAACAGGTCATTGTGCGTAAGGCATAATCTAGTGGAGTCTACAATACACTTCTGTTTAATCTGAATCAGTGCTTTGGTCAGACTTCACATTTCTAACAAATACCAAAAGCTAAAAAGGTCTTTAAATGTGGTTTATCTATCTGTTGGCTTGAGTGTTCTGGCAATTGAGCTGTTGATTAGGACACACATTGTGCCACTCTGTAGCAATTAACACATGCTCCAAATGGTTCATTAGTGTATCTTGGACCCCCTCTGTGCTGCTTTGCAGTTCGTTTTTTTTCCTTCTCTGTGAATTGTCCAAGGTAGTCTCAACTCACTGTTGAGCATGAGGAATCAATTTTTTCCTTTCAAAACCTGACAGCTAAAAAGACCAATTGCTTTATCACGTTCCAGATAGCTGTTGTAGCGGTAAACATTGTTGCTTCCTGTTTATAATGTTTGAGATGAGACCACAAATGGGATTAAAAGTCTTTCGCAGTGCTAGAAGGAATGAATCCAACATATTGACTTTTTGTATGATGGTGTCGGAAGAAAAGTAGCCTAAACCCACAAAAATAGAAGAGAAAGAAAGATGGCCTCTGGAAAACGAGCTACAATGTTACGTTTCACAGCAAATGAAGGCTACAGATGTGGTGTGGCATGCTGTGTTCTTCTATAGTGTATGAAATAGCCATCATACGTTCTTTTCTAGCGATCAGTTGATCTTGTTTCAGAGGAATGTGGCCGGGCAATAGGCTACAGCGCAAGTACATGACGATGGAGCTGCATGGACAAGATGTCTTGATTGTAGCTGACAGGTTGCTATTGCAACGCAGCTTTCTTGCTACTGAGCCGTGATGTGTCTCATGTTTAAAGGACCTGCAGTCGCTGTTGAAGCAGCCCTAGGACATCAGATGGATTTGCAGTTGTTTATTCTGTAGCACCACTCCTCAATGGGCTTGTTTGCAAAAACAAATGGAAGAATAAACACTAAGGACAAAGCTGGATTGGTTTCGCATCACTAAGATTTCTATAAACTTGGGGTTTGTATATATTGCTGCATAAGATGAGACCACATCTAGGATTCCACAAGGCCCCCTTACATGTCATAACATGATTTCATCCACATGGGTGAATCGGAAAAAAATAAGAAATATGGAGAGCAACCAGAAATATAGTGTGGATGAAAGCAACAGTATGTTACAGACACACACAGGCTTCCCGTGTGAAGATAGCACACGTTCAACAGTCTACTCATTCACTTTTAAGTGTAAAGAATATTCTGTGATTTGATTCACATCATTCATCTCCCTGTATCCATTCTTGTTAGTTAAGTGTATTATATTTCTGTGCAACCTGTTGATGTCTGACATCTGTCGTCTTGCACCTTGTTGACAGGGTTTGTTTCCTAATGCATAATACAGTGCCTGTGTGTACATTAACCACGTAGAGAAGGTGGTGAACTGAAAATCAATGCAATCTCCTCCAGCTGTCACAGTGCAGCCTCTTCCCAACGCTTGACAGATGAGCACACTCTCATTTAAGGTCTTTACGTTCCCCTGATTAGATCCCCCGGCATCCGGTTGGAGGCTGGCAGCCGGCATTTTAATGTTGTCCATTTTAAAAGAAAAGAAAAGAGGCCTCAGGTGAAAATCAGTGATGTTCTTCTCCTTTTTCGAATTTCTAGGCAGATTGCTTTCTCTTCCAGTTTTATCAGGAGTCACGGAAGGGGCAGTGAGCTACATTGTTGCCATGATAATTACGGCTGACCCCATTAACATGCTCCTCACTAGTCCTGGATGTGCACAACGCCTCTGTAAGAGGGGTTCAAGATGATAATGTCCTTGCAAGGTTTTTATGTACTCATAAAACTATTGTAAAGACCCTTCTTTGGTAATGAAAAGGACAAGAGATTAATCTCTCCTTTTCTTGTGGTTTGAACGTATTGGGAGCAAGTAACCTAGCGCCTCCGCAAACAGTACTGCAGTGGCAGAAACCTTTATCTTATTAATTAAATTAACTTGAATTAGACACATTACAATTACAGTAGTTTTTGTTATTAGATTCTAAATATATAAAGGATTTAGCTCAGGTTTTTTTTTTGGTGCTACAGTAGGCATACTTAGTTCACCAAGATGTGTTTCCCCTGGTGTGAAAGCAATATGTTGGCTTTCAAGATGTCAACAGGGCTACTTTACCAGGACAGGATGATTTAAAATCCCATCAAAAACTTAATTTACCTAAGGATAATGTACTCTTAAAACAATTATTTTCCTCCTGGTTTGTTTGATTAAAAGAAGTTTCCACACAAATCCTACACTGCTGTGTCAGCTAAGTATTCTATAAAGAGCTCACGACAGGTGATTATGGATTTCTGATCCTGCAAATTGAAGCCAGCCACTGAGAGGAGAGGTTATCAGATTGTGGTGTATTAGCAAATGCAGTGTGAAACAATCAGCATCACAGCCAAAACCCATAGAGATTTGTTATGGATTTCAAGCTCAATCCCTATGGTTTATTGTTGCATATTTCCTGTATATCCTCTACCAGCATAACAGTGCTGTACAGTACTGCACTTACCTCATATACTGTAGCATAATGGGTCCAAGATAAGGGAGTTTTTCTGTCTTTAAAATACCCCTCTTGATGCTGAGTTAATGTGAAAATGCTGTCTCATGATACTAAAACCTGAATTAGAGAAATATACACATTGCCACAATATTAAAGTGCAGGGGAGTTGAAAGACCCTTGGAGGGCTAAAGCTAGTTCCTGGCTAATATACCTGTCTTCCTCAGGCTGATCACTGTAGACCGGGGACCAAGAGCTGGACTGCCTCACTGTGTGCCTGGGTAATAATGTTTGGTCCAAGTATAGGCCAGAGACATATCAAAGCTGACTGCCTAGAATTAGCTCTTTTTCTACTCTTCCTTCATTTAACAAAATAGACAAGTGCAATCGTAAAAAAGAAGAAGTTGTAATCATGAAAAGCAGTGCAACCCTATGGAGATGGTTTATTATTCTCTTTAACATAGTAATAAAAAAAATCTAGCTGAGAGGAAATAGCTGTCTTGAATTAAACATTTAATATACACAGTCTCATGGAACACCCATAGGCACATACCAACCACAGTTTCGGAACTCAAGTGGAGGCAGAGAGAGATTGTGTTGTGTTTGGGAAGAGATCCCTGTCATCCCGTTTTATTAAAATGACCTCGAGGGAGAGGATGAATGATTGAATTTGTTAGCCTGAGACAGACCCCTTTGCATTTTGTGTGTAACCCAATTTCTGTTGCATCTGCTAGGCCAGAGGAAAGTTGCTCTCCGTGCTCTTGTCATCCTGAGATCCACCATAAATCATAGGCGTCATTTTAGCCCTCCGTGGAAAAGTGATAGAGCAAAAATAATCTCTGATGACCTCTTTGTCTTATATATCACCCTCCTTGCTAATGAAAATGTCATAGCACACAAGTACAATTAATTGATTTTAAATCTGATTTGGACATGTTTGAAATGTCTGCAGTGGTTCTCTATGCATGTAAACAAACACAAAATAAAAAAGAAATAAAAGGAAGCAATAGATGAACCTTGACTCGGTATGGACTTACAAGGTACTGAAGATTAATCGCTAGCAAATAGCAAATCATCATGTAGACAACAAAGCACTCAGGAGCAGACTCGTACTGTTCCTCTGACCGTAAGACAACTATTGAGAAGTGAAATCCTAACAATGATCATGCACTCATGCTGCACTGATTCCCACATGTCTACCATCAGCTAGGGGAGAATAGTTGGAAGGGATCCATGGTGAAACAGCTTAGCACGCAAGATGGCCGTACATCTGCTCTGCAGTCAGGCAGCCACTTCCAATGACATAATTACTTTCAACCCCCCCCCACCCTCCTCTCCAACCCCGCGACGTAATTTTTTTAGTTTTTTAGTTCTTGTACATTTCGGGGGCCATTCACATCCTCTCACATTTGCTATGGCATGTATGCATCTAATGGACTTTTATTAGACTGTTTTTGTGGTGAATCCATAGGAAAGTAAGAGAAACGAGCCCATTAGAGATTCACAGCTGCCTTCCCAGATGCTGAGAGCTTACCACATTAGTCCATTTCAGCCTCACAGTGGTCCAGCTGGGCAGCCATTTTCCTGTGCTGGAGCAGGGGGCTGAAAACCCCATTCCCTTCTACCCAGAAAGTCAAGGCATCTATTACAGGACACTGACTGGATGCAGTATTTGGAAACTCCTGAAAAGAAAGCCAGCATCTACAGATCATCTTAAAGAAGTTAAAAGAGACACGTACTGTATGTATATGAGAAAGAAGACCTGAAAAACGCTCTCTCTTTCTCTGACTCACACAGACACACACACACCTTCTGTTTGTTGTGATTGACACTCTGATGTTAACACCGAGAAACTAACATGGCACAAACACGCTGATCTCTGTAGATTTCACCATAAAATTGAGTCAACCATTTACATAAAATATAATGAATGCTCCAAGGTCCTAGTGCCTCTTCACATATTCAAGGAGAAAAGTATTACCAAGACGAAGATTCGAAAGAGGACATTATCCTATAGAAAAGGTAAAAAGATTTCTCAAGGCCATTATCATTACCTTGGCAGGTTTGCTGTTGAGCGTTCCTCTCCACTTAACTGTTCAGCATATATATTGGCTCAGTAGATTTTATATTCTATCTATTAAGGTCTTGCTACCAAGGGAGGGAATGCAATCAACTGAGTTGGATGCAGAGGTATTTACCTGCATCTTAATTCATGTTTTGAAAAAAATAAAAAAAAGAATAGGACAGGACTAGCAATAAGGAGGATGGTAAAGCTGTGTGTGTGTGTGGGGGGGGGGGTCACAATGGGCTTTGTGTGTCCTTCCCTGGGTAGCCATCCAACCCCATCATCCTCACTCATTCCTGCCTGCTCTTATTTGGTTGGCCAACTTGTCAACGCAGAGATCAATACGCCAAGGTAATGGCTGTCCGGAGAGTGGCACACGTGAATGACAGTCCAGGGACCCGGGTGAGTGATGGAATGCTTTCGCCAGCTTAATTAACTTCCAGTCGGTCTTGAGTATTCAAGCAGTGTCCCCCTCCCCCACCCCCCAACCCGATTACCCCAAGCATAAACAACATGCCAATTAGAGAGACTGCCAGAGACATGCTCGCACTGCTTTGTTTGTTTTGAGATATCAGGAATCCTTCAATATTTAATACTCGCTGATCAAATGTGCGTGGATAAAACAATCCCTTGGCTGAAGCATTGAACAAAAAATGAAACATTTTACAATGGCAGCAATACCCTTTGTCAGGCTTTTTCCAAAGTTCAACGTCAGACATTGTATAGAGACATCTACTGTGCCTCAGTAACTGCAAATAACTGTTAAAGATTTCAATTTCCCCCTGCTGTCACTTCAGTTTTAAGTCAAAAACTAATTTGCTTTGGTTGTTTGAAGAAGGATCAACAGATTGAACAGTGGTTAGGAGGGAGATAGCATTGTAAAGGAATTTTGCGCAATACGCAGTGTCACAACCCTGTATGCAAATGACACTAGAGGCCATCTAACCGATGCAGGAGTGCATTGGGGCTTTTAATTTATCTATTTTTCATTTCCTGAGCACCTCAACCATTTATGAAGCTTATTAGTTATGTTTATCTTTCTTTCTATACACATTTTGAAATGCAATCTAACTTTCTTAGTGTAATGTAAGATTTCCATTGTTTACATTTTTCAGGCACAGTTTCCCAGACATGGATTAAGCCTATAGTCGCAGGCTAAAATAATTTCAATTGAGATCTTCATTGCATTTTTCTCTTACTTTAGGACTAGGCTTACTCCATGTCTGGGAAACTGGGCCTAAAAACAGTAACAATCTGCCATACATTATGAATCTGAGAACTTTTTCATCAGTACAAAGAAAGTAAGAGTAGAGGAATAGCAATGAGCCATACCTGTTTACATGGAAATGTCAGTCTTCATTGCGTTTGAATCAAAACAGAGTCACTATGGATCTTTTTCAGATCTTTTTTGGATCTTTTGTAGTCTTTTTTTTCATCCCATCTGTGTAAAACATGTAGTATGTCTGCGTCATAGACCACATACAGTATAACGCCACACACTGGAACACAAAACCTTTTAGAAAATACTGTGATTTTTTATTAAAAATGCTGCAGAAAATCTTTATACAGGTGTCCAGCCAGAAATATCATCTATCACTTAAGGCAAAACCGCAAACAATTTAAGACAAACTAAAGAATTTCAAATCCTACATTAAAACCCTTGGTATATTATGATAGGAGAAGAACCAAAGGCAAGGATATCATAGAATTTACAAATGTAGCTTTATAAATCTTTTTTTATATATATACTTGCTTTGTTTTGCTTTGTTTTGTTTTTCGGTAATAGGATGCAGAACTGAAATAATCTGGGTTAATGGTTACTTTTCACTGTACTTATTATAATTATTAATATCATTATTATTATTATTTACACTCATTCACTTGCGTTGTAACCCAAAATATCACAAGCCTTGCACAATACTTAACATATTGCTAGCAAATGACAATTTGAAATATCTAACATATATTCTTTACAAACATATCCAACTAATATTGATACCAAAATCCACTGCCTTTTACTCTAAATAATACATTGCTGGTCACATTTGAAGCTCAGGCAGTGTTGAGATTGCTCGACATAAAATAGCCTACAAAAAATGATTAGAAGCAAAACAGGATGAAGTAGGTGATGGAAATGAACCCACATAATAAACCATCACCTCAGACAATGTCTGAACGTGGAGATTATAAAGTTGTACTCGGACATGCAATGCCTCAAAAATGAACACAAAGGAACACACAAGACATTATAGAATGACTGTCAAGACACAAATGTTCTTAAAGAAATGGGATGTTCGCATTTTTTTCTGTTGTGAAAACAATGAAACACAAGTTTAATTGAAACAGAATATGTGATTGAAACTGTATATTTACACACCTTAACAGAAAGCACAAGCTTGAAATATAGCCATATTTCAACTTAAAACAACAATAGAAGCTCTATTCTTTTTTTCTTTTTGTTTTACTCACAACTATATACCATTTTGTTTTTACAAAGTTTTCATAAATACATTTCAGGCTGGGGAGTTTGAAATTCTGTGCCCATGTCATTATACTCAGTGATAGCTTTACTTCACCAATGCATGTTGGTCTTTCTCTATTGTATTGTATGATGTTTTCCTATGATGTACAGTATTTTATGGCACAAAAATCTTCCAAAAAGTATTCCTTGTCATCACTGAAAACCCTATCGTTTGAATAGTCTCTTCAAGCATTCTAAAGCAAGTTATCACTTGTCTTCAGATGCCATTATTTTGGTAAAACTCCTTCCTCAAGCTTAGCTCCAAATACAGTATATTCAATAGTAACATTCACTTTTAACATGTCAGTTGTTCATATTGGGTTTCTGATATACTCTTCAAGAAGGCATGGTAGCAAAATAACATCTCATCCACTGAGATGAGTCTGTGCGAAACGCCCTTCTCTTAAACTCCTAGGTTGTGTCCGACATGTTTAGCGAATACAGACAGATACCACCAAGCCCCCGAGATGGAGAAGCTGGCAGCTGTCACACTTGCCATTTCTGGTGGAGCTATACCCTGGTGGTGGAGTGCCCATGGGGCAGGTTGGTACTGTTCTGACTGCCGCCAAAGGTGTTGAAGTTGTGCAGAGGCTGCATACCAGCCAGGGAGTTGGGGATCATAGTGATGGTACTGGGGGTCATGAGAGGGATGTCGTCGGGCGACCGTCGCAGGGTGAGCGTGTAGTCGGGGGGGCAGGTCAGGCGGAGCGTGTCCTGGGTCTGGAGGGACTCGCACTCGTGGTGGTGCTCGTGCTCCAGCTGCTGCTGTTTCATCTGCAGGGACATCAGCTCCTCGTTCTGCAAGTGGGCGATGTCGTTGGCGTTGGCCGCCGCGATGGCCGGGGTGGAGTTGCGCTGCGGGCTGGGTCCTCGCCGGTTGGACTCGTGCCTCCGCTTGTCCTTCTTGTAGTAAAGGGCCGCGAAGGCCAGGATGTTGAGGAAGAGGAGGGAGGCGCCCACAGCGATAGTGACGCTCAGCTCCGTCGAGTAGTCCCGTTTGGTTTCTATCACCACTGCCGACTCGTCCGTCAGGTCGCCGCCCTTACGCTGGTCAGTGGTCTGTTTGGTGTTAGCAGGCGGCACCCCGGGGTGGCGTGTGGTCGATGGCCAGGTCTTCCCAGGGAAACGCTTTGTGTAGGGGAAAGGAGTGGTGTCCTGTGGGGGGATCTTGGTGGTAGTGGAAACATATTGGAATAACTCGTTAATGTTGTGTAGGTGAGGCACCAGCTCCAGCCAGAAGGCCACTTTGGTGGCGCGGTAGTGGTCCCTGACCCGGGGTTTGAGGCCAATGTGCAGATACAGCTGATCCTTTGGGTTATACTTGGACCAGGCCACCTCCTCAAAGCGGTTGGGCTTTGTATGGATGAACTTAGTGTCCTGAGGCACCGGCTGATTGGGATCACTGAAGAGATAAGAGAGAGAGATAAGAGATAAGAGAAGTCATGATGAAACTATTGTAGATGACTTTAGACAAAAAGTCTGACATGAAAAGTCTTCAAGGAAATCAAAGGAAATCAAGAATTGTGCAAATTCAGTGGAATAGAAAAAGAAGAATTATTTTAAGCAGATGATGGAGTCATAAATGAAAATATAAAATTCCCCATGAGACTTGGGTTTTCAGTGACAATTCATGGTGTTGGATGATGATGGCTTCATGGTTCAATGAGTCTAATGCATTTTCCTATCCTCACTTCATTGTCACATGTTATCAACTGATTCATAGGGAAATGAGCAAGAGAACAAAATGTCCTCTCAATACACTGTCCCTTTTCAGATTCACTGTAACACAGTTCACTGTTCATCATTGGAAGCTTCAGAGACACAGTATTGTATTGTTGCCTAGTGTTAGAATCAACTCGGCTCTCTCCAGTGACACTGGAAGTGATATCATTAACTTTTCTAGGACTATGTAAGTAAAGTCAAGACTGCAACCTTGTAGCTGACACTGAGGACTGCGAGGAGGGGAATCTCCGGCTGAATGCCGAATGCTGAATGGGAGGAGACTCATCGTGAGTCGTGGCCTGCTCCCAGGGTGCACCAGAGGACACGCAGCCCCCCCCCCCCACACACACCCTTCGTGAGAAACGCAGCCTTTCCCCAGCTGTGGTAAGCAGACGTGTTAAGGCTGTTTTATCGTGGCTCTGTCCATCATGGAAGCAGGAGGGGAGAGGTGCCGAACAGTGAATCCCAGGGGAGTAGATGATAGTTCAGTGCTTAATCCTGCATGACAGTATATCCTGCTGATGGGATACCGGTGAAGATTGTCACTCCACAATCCATGTGGAATCATAGAAGATCAAAGAATCTAAAGTAATTCATTTGTAAATAGGGATGATTGCATCAAATATGCCGCCTGTGATCCAATTACGTACAATTTCATACTTCCTTATTCAAGGAAAAGTATTGTGTGTCAACCCACCAAAAAGGACCATATTTCTCCCTTGTTCATACCTGAACTGATTCCAACCCTGTTCCATTCATGAATACCATGAAAAGTGTGGGCATGCATAGAAAATCTTTAAGTAAGATTTTAAAAAAAATGAATTTTGAATTTTATGAATTCAACTTTAACTTTATTATCCCGCTAGGAAATATTTGTGTTCTACCACAATTTCAAGCAATTTGATCCCTCTATCCTAAGAGAACATTCTGTAGTCATATGTTGCATAATATGTGCATGCCATACTGTACGTGCATATGGTACAGTAGTATGTTGGGACACCGTACAGTTTAACTTGGGGCCGTATGCCTTGCAGAAACATATGTTTGAACAATATGTTTTTTCTTCTGTCACCAGATACTTGTCATAACGACAACGCTCCAGGCCTCCATGCTCATTGAGCTGATAAATACATTTCTGGCGTCTCGTGAGAATTGGAGGAGAGAATAATACCATACTGTGGTAAAACTATCAGCTTTCTCCAAGCTCCTGATCCCAGTGGTAGATGAACTACTAAAGGAGGAGGCACACCTTTCTGAGAATTACAGGTTTATGAAAGTCACAGTTATAAATATACCCCAGCCTACCCAGCTCTGCTTATCGCCAGAGGGGGTGGCGCATATGCGAGCCGAGCTCAGATGCTCACAAATGTATTCACGGCTATCTCTCCCTGCCTGACACAAAGCTGCTTTGCAGATGACTGTCAAAACATCTTATTTTACACACTGCACTGTGGTCCTGTCTGTGGACGTAGACATCCTGTACGTACACAAAGACATAACACAGACAGACACACCGCGCACACACACTCACAAACACACACACACACATACACACACACACACACATACACATACACCTACAAACAAAGAAAGAAAGTCCACAGAACCACCGGTTATTACATGTTCTTCCTTCCTTTTAACCTATTGTGCTTCACTGTACAGTTATGGGAATTTGATGATGTGCTGTGATGCGCTGTATCCTCAATATGCATTTTGGCTCTGTTTTAGAAATCCTCCATGTGGTGTCAAGGATAACAATTGGAGTGTTTTGGAGGGTTACCGTGAGAGAGTCTCTTTTCAAAAACGGACACTCCAAAAAATACATTTGCTTTTGCCGGTTGCTGTGTTTGAAGCACTCCGGGAAAGCAAAAAGCACTCAGAGAATAGAGTCTCCAAACACGTCGATAAGGCAGCCAATCTATCCCCTGCTGAACTTCCATCAATGGGATGCATGCCAACAGGGGAGCCAGGGAGCGAAAGCCACAGCCTATGAAGCAGATCAACACTTTATTTATTCACCTTTAAGTGAATTTTCAGTTTGACTTGATCACAAACATGCAGATACCTAATCACAGCTGCACTTGAAACAAAAGATGTGACTGAAATACCAAAACTGAGAAAGTATTTTAATAATATGTCCTACCCAGGACCGATAGAATTCTGTAAAGATTTTTTGGCGCCCACACAGCACCTCTCCAAGTCCTTGGTTTACTTCATTAACTATATTGGATTTTCAGTAGCTTCAAGGGATACATTAATAGAGAATGTCCAGTAGAAGACTCATGTTGGATATGAATATGTATTCAATATATTTTCATCATTTTATTTCAGGGAAATTAGACAACAGTGTGCACACATTAGTAGTTGGAGGTAAACCTACCCTGTCTTGGCAAAATTGGTCCAGTATGTCATAACCACAGCACTCAGCATCACATCGTTCTTGGAGAAGTTGCAGTTGAAGAGGTCAGTGGGGCCAATCATGGGGACCCCGAACACATAGGGCACCTCGTCTCCGTGGGCCGAGTCAGCCCAGCTGGGCTTCATGTCGCTCTGGCAGTGGTGGTAGAAGGCGTAGAAGTAGGTGGGCGAGCCGTACTGGGCGTGAAGGTCAGCTGTGGCCACTGCCGGTGCCACCCACTGATGGTCAGTGAAAAGAGCCACCAGGGTCTTTCTCCGGGTCTCGGGATTCTCCTTGTCGGCCCAGTCCGTGTACATGAACTTGATGGTCTCCCGTAAGGTGTCCTTGCCCTCTGGGTAGCCGTACAGATGGTCCACAAAGTCGGACACGGCAAAGTCAAAGTCGTTGGCAGACACGCCGTCCTCGCTGTCTACGATGCCGTCCACAAACTTGAAGCCCTCGCCCTGGTTGACGCCCAGCATGATGTCGTAGTTGAGGAACTCACCCTGCTCCATCAGGATCTGGGGGTCGTCGGGAATGACGTCGCCGTCGATGACAGGCCCAAAGGCGATGTGGTATTTAGCTGGGCTGATGTATTGCTCTATGAGCTCTTTGTAGTTCTTGTTCTGTAGGCATTCCACCAGGTCGATTGTGTCCAGCATGTTACAGCCCACCCTCTCTGCCAGCGCCCGCGTGTATTTGGCAGGCTGGTAGTTGACAGCCCAGCTGGACAAAGCTGTGCCACTCTGGATGATGGCTTTCTGGAACAGATCTGTTAGGGAAGACTGAAGTTAGAATCACACATCCTATAGGTCACCTGGTCAATCATTTGTCATCAGATTAGATGGAGAAAGAACTACACATGTATGTATATATTTTTTTTTTAACAATACACATTTGATATGATTTACAATTATGGAGATGCAGATTAGCAGTAAAAAAAAAATATTGTGGAGTGGTGGGAAATACTTGCACTGGATGAATATCACTGTGTCAATGTTTAGAATATCATATGCCACTAAAACAATAGAAATTAATTTAAGTCATCTTCATGATGACATTTACCAAAGCAATTCAGAATATGGGCACTGTAAACAGATTTTTAATGAATGAAACCTAAATAAAAGTATTTTATCCGGCAATGAGGCCCGTAGGCTATTTTACATGCTGAATTTTGGAGCGCCACTTCAAGATCTGCCACTCTGCAAATAGGCCACAACGCACTAGGAACCCCGCTTATATGTTTGTTCTATTTATACTGTCGCACAGACAGTGGTGACTCAACGAGGACGACTTGAAAAGTATGTTCCAAGCGGGGAAGACATTTCCCGCAAGGCCTAGTTAGCAGAACAGTTCTTTTCCCCCATGCTATTTCCATGAAGAGTATCAGTTAAAGCCTGACAGCAATGTTAATTTAAACCTGGTGTGTCTGCCTCTGTGCTTTACCTCAGCCTGCTCAGTCAGGCGCAGCAGAGGGAAGGTGAAACACACACGGGATGTTGGACTGAGGAAGAACAAGAGGATCTCCCTAAAAGGGCTGATAAGGGGATTCAGTGACTAGCAGGCCATGTCCACTTTAACCACAAACACCAGTCAATGGAGCCCTAAAAGGGGATTGAGCTACCAAGGACAAGAAGCTAGTGAAGAAGGTTCCTGAAGTTGTTATTGGTTCATTTTCAATACCGTCAGTGAACCCACTCCAAAATGCTCCAGGACAGTTCCAAATGGCTGAAAGAGAGGACTTGGGCCGATGGGAATCATTTCCTCGTGATGGATACAACAACAGGAAATACTGTAGGATTAATGGTATAATGTTGAATTGGAGTCTAAGCACAACCATGAGTGGTTTGCTCTGCTTTTAGTCAAGTCTGGTTTTGGCCATCAAAGCTAGCAGTGTCCCCACTGAGGCTCCTCTACGCATGGACAGAGACATTAAGTCCATTGAAGACTACAAGGCGCTTCAGTTTCTTGCTAAATTAATGCTGATTTATGTGAACTGAAATAAAGTCTGAACTTCACTAAATAAACACAAATATCTGTTAGGGATCCGTCATTGATTCTGTCCAACATTTATTCATTGTATTCATTTAGCAGACACTTTTATCCAAAGTGACTTTCAAGAGAGAGCTTTACAAAAAAGTAGACTTCTTTGGGGAAGGTAATTTTCACCGCCATTTACCTTGTAAAAAATCAGTTGTGTATAACTTTCATTTGTCTTCCTTTGTCTATACTGTGCAATGGGCTGAGGCAAATCAAAGCGAGAACTGTTTGTTATTTACCAGGATGACCTTCGGAAGCACATTTTTAGAATTCTGCTTTCAATGATGAAAAACAACCAGATGTAAATGTGGGATGGTGTTGTTGTATCAATCCTGATATCCACCCACCACTTTCCTCCAGCTGGTCACACAAATATCTAGTGACTGGGGCATTATTTTATGCTTGGTTGGACCTGTGCACACACTCTGCCTGTTATCTCTTTGACTGGAACATGTGGCGATGAAATGTGACGCTACATGAAATCTCTGAAAAGTCAGGGCGGTGTAACCTGACTCTCTCAATAATTCACGGCTCACAGTGAAAGAAATACCCCTGTTTGCTCTTGTTTACTACAGAGTCTGCTGTCTGATAGCTACTAAATCAAAGCAATGAAAAATCCCATGACAGTCCTTTCCACCTGGGTTTTTGTTCTATTCTAAATAACAATTGACATTTAATGGGTTTTGATGGTTTTACAGGAATTTGCTAAACGACCGTGTATACCGTTTAATGTCTGCAAAAATTCTACTTTATAGATTCATAGACTGACTAGTAATCTAGCCACTTTCTGACATCTACTAAAACTATATAATGATGACAGATTGAAAGACTTTGGGGTTTTACCCCAACATACCTTCTGAGTAGTGTGAGAGAGTCAGCAAGCTCACACAGGAAGCTCCAGCTCCAGAACCAAATATGGTCACTCTTTTCGGATCCCCTTTGAAGGCCTGGATGTTCTCTTTGATCCACCTCAGGGCTTGAATTTGATCCAGCAGTCCGTAGTTGCCCTTTGCTGCTTGGTCTCCTGTGCTTAAAAACCCTGAAGCGAAAACACAAAAAGAAGATAATAGAATCAATGGACTTTCCTGTTCACATCTGAGGAATCCTGCCATTGGTTGGTGATACGAAATATGAACGTTTGGCACATTCTGCTGGTAACGAACATTTACACAAAATGTATACATGTACATAAAATCAAGACGTAGGGAAAATTTGTGGGCCAATTAATGAGTGAGTGTTACTTAATTCATTATTTCAGTCTGTCATTCATTGCTTCAATTTACTACATTGTGACGCAGGTCTACAGTCTTATGCTAACTTATAATCCATAGGCTGCATGGGAGATGGGTTACAGAGACTTGTGTGAGGTCTCTCAGACAAGCATGTGAACAGACGCCCAATCAGAAGCATGTTAACAAATGAGGGGAAGTGTACTGTTAAAAGACATTAGCTTGAGGGGCCTGGGAGGGTTGACTGAATCTCACCCTCGCCAGACCTTGGATCTCAATGCTCAGTGCCCAGATACTGGCAGTGGCACCACACTCTCTGCCACCAGAGACTTGAGACAGACAAACAATACAAATGGAATGAGAGGATGACGACTGGAGGAGGAGAGGTGCCTTGTGGCTCTTTGATAGAGAGCCAATCCCTTTTTGTCACGGTGAGGTGGAAGTGGATGACAGAGGGGCAGAGTGGATAACAAGGCCCATGGCAGCCCCCCGGATGACCCCCAGGCCTCTTTCCTCCCCTGCGCCTTAGAGGGAACCCATGACCCTCAGGTCTTCTTCTTGTTACTCTCACACTATCCAAAGATTTAATTCTAAAGTGCTCGTATTGACATTAGCCTATATACATCATAGAACGCATAGCCACATGATTGATTTAGGGGAAAAAATTACCAGTTTTTTCCCTTATTTCTTTCCAAAAAGGATATGTTTTGTGGACAAAAACTAAAAGGACCACTAGCGCAGTCAGCTTCAACTATGAGGATATTACCTTGTCTTACTATACTTTTTGATTATTTTCTTTTGAACATGAAAGTCCACAATGAATTTGTCATGAAAGCCTTTCTTCCACTGTATTGAAAATAGAATATTACTGAAATGCCAGTCACTGACAACAAAGATACACAGTGCATCCTTAAAATGTTAGAAGTCAATATGGAAAATACGTTTGCAATAATACTCTCTCCAATATAGATTCAACTTCAGAACACTGTGGACGATGCATCTGAGAGAATGTTAATATCACAACACAATATCACTGGGTTGCATAATGTCCTCTGAAACAGTGACAAGTCTGGTGAGTGACGTCTCCTGTGAGCGTCCTAAACTAAGACCTTCTTCAGTACAGAACAGCCCAAAGCTTGCAACTCTCTCTCTCGCTCTCTCTCTCTCTCTCTCTCTCTCTCTCTCTCTCTCTCTCTCTCTCTCTCTCTCTCTCTCTCTCTCTCTCTCTCTCTCTCTCTCTCTCTCTCTCTCTCTATCTCTCTCTCTCTCTTTATCTCTCCAGCAATCCCTTCTCTCTATCGCTGTGTTAGTGTCTCCACAGGGCTTACACAATTATTGTGGGTCACAGTTCTACTCATAGAGTATGTTTTGGCACCAGAATACGCATGGATGTGCATTCTCTTTTCAATGACATACACTTCTTTGTCGTTCGTTTACTGTAAGATGCCAAATGCACACAATACGAGTTCTCTGTGTGCTTTGCACATAAACACAATGCATGCTTCAAAGAGGCAAGCAAAACCATAAAATAGCAGTCTGGGGGACAAAGAAAGAAATAAGGAAGAAAATCAAGGCATAGATATCTCACTGAAATGCTGGATTAAACAATCCCTTCCATGTTTAAGTCGTTCCGTATTGTGCATTGGATATGGTTGAATACTTACAGTAAAACTTGAATGGTATTGATCTCATGGAACCATGCTGGGAGTTGACTCAGAACAAGGGAATCTGCAAGGCATTTTCCAAACAATACACTGGCATAAAGCCATGGCTTGTCTACTAAAAGAACAAAACACTACATCACCAGTATGAATGAGAGTGAATAGCATCTAAAAAACAATTTGAGCTACGTCGTCAGGGAATAAATAAATACTAACATAAATATGCACAATATGGCCATGTTACAATTAGTTTTCTCTTATATTTACTGTATCAAATGAACTATGAGAGGGCTATCCGTTAAGAATCACTGAATTACATTGAGACTTTACATGTCTGATCCTTTAAAACTTAAGGGTTAGACTACCTGACTTGACGTCAGAATATGATGAGAAAAAGACCAGCAAAATGGCAGTCTGATGGTAATAGTGTCTAATTGTTCTCTCAGTCTAGAAGATAATCCCTTTGGCTCCCAGATGAAATGGTAATTATCAAAGGAAATGATGTGAGGGGGGTGTGTAGGATTATCTGAACAAGGTCAGGTCATCCCCTCTGAGGAGGCTAGTGGAGAATATTGTAAAACCACCGTCTGTCTGTCAAGTTGTAGTAAATCTGTCCATCCCTGAGCCAGAGCCGTGCCGTGGGCTCGAGTCAAACTCAGCAGGTAGAAGATGACCACACAAAGAGTGTTGCCTCAGAGTCGGTCATCTTGTCCCGTTGCAGTCCATAATCAAGTGAAGGGATTAGAGCACATCTGGGGCAGGTGGGTTTCCCATGTTTAACATAATACCCTGTGATTGACAGTAACTCAGAGACACAAACATGCAGCAGCTGTCAAACTGGATCCACTGTTGCTGGCAAATGTGGCCGTATTAGTGTGGTGGATTTTAAATGACAGTGGAGCAATTACTCACACTCCAAATGGCATTATAATTACGAGTGAGAAAGACAAATGTGGACATTTCCCTGCAGTTCTCTTCTTCTATTTACACATTCAGCAGGCAGCAAATTGATGCACTGCACTGCCGTGTGTTTGCTGAGACCAGGGGCTTTAAAGAGTCATTTGGATTAGGCCATTTTAGGGGTCTGCAATGATGGAAAAGATTACAGGTCGTTCTAGGTCATGGATCAGGAGCTTAAGAAACAAGCAAATGCAAACAATAAATGAAAACTAGAAATACTCTGTCATGTTTTTGCTTGACGTGAAGCTGAATTGATTCCTCAGTATAGAGAGTTGTACCTTTCTATTCTCCAGTCGGCCACAACAAAAGCAAAGGCAAATGTGCGTGACTTCATTATCGAGAGCCTATTTGATGTGGCAGAACAATGTGCATCCCATCTTGAATTTGCAAAACACCTTTTGATGAGATCTGACTCCCTTGCCCAACAATAAGCCCAAACATCTACCTACTCCAAACAACAATACTGTTTACCTCAATGGAGAAAGATTTGCATTTGGCAACATCAAAGAATGCGACAACACCGGGTTCAGGGAGGAATTAACATTTTGATTTGCTTATCAGGGGAAACCTTCACTTATCTGAGCGCAACAAGACAGGAAGTCAGGCTAGATAATTTTTTGTTTTGCTCACGTGCAATATAATTATAACCTTCTAGGCTCACTTTTACTTGTGATTGGTTTGAACATCTGTAATTGTATTTTTCAATATCTGACAACACACCCCTATCAATCAGGTCTGAAGAGGGTAAAAGGTGCCTACCCAGGTTTGCTATGCAGTCAGACTCACTGATCTGTGGAGGGTGCATGTTTAAATATCCACAGCTTTGAGGTGCAGCCACAGTGATCTAAAATTATACCGTCAAAACATTCAGTACACTAGAAGTCATTTACATCACAGTGGTAATTCATACAGTGTTCAGTCATGCAAAACATGAGCCCACCATCACTGACAAAACATATAATGAAAAAATGAATGTTTAATATATAATAGTATATATATTTATATTATTTGTATACAAATAAATTATCACATCCTTTTTTGTAATAAAGGAAGTGAGATCATAAAACCTGCACCTTGCATATTCACTACATGTCATATGTAAATGACCAAACCCCCCCAAAAAAATAAGAACAGGAAGCTGAGATAAATGTGCTGTTCCCTCTCTCTGCCCATGAGTTCCATCCGCACAGAACAGACTGACCACGGTGGAGGAGAGATCCAGAGCCCAGATAAAGCGCAGCCTGCCAGACTTAGCTCTGGATAGTGGGTGGAGATCACACTCCAATATGTCCATAGTACTGACAGAATGTGACGCTCTAAGAAAAGGTATCACGTTGATGACTATGGAGGGAAACCAGCAAAACTAAGGACTTCCAATATAAATGGTATGTAGAACTTTACATGAACTACATTGTAACTAGAGCAATACCTATAGTAACAACTTGTAGTTACTCTACAATGACAGTTTCGATATCAAGTGAAACTTGGTACATTACATTTACATTTTAGTCATTTAGCAGACGCTCTTATCCAGAGTGACTTACAGTAAGTACAGGGACATTATCCCCGAGGCAAGTAGGATGTAGGGCCTTGCCCGAGGACACAACGTCATTTGGCACGGCCGATAATTGAACCTGCAACCTTTTTACTAGCCCAATTTCCTAACTGCTCAGCCACCTGACTCCTGGTATGAGGGAGGCTGGGATTTCCATAGGTAAGTGGATGTCAACATTGATCTTGTTTTGGTGACACAACCTTTAACTGCCCCTACACACCCTCCACTTACCCCTTACACCCCTTCCCCACACTGTGACTTCTCACAAATGTGGTTAAACCTATGCCGCTATATATATATATATATATATATATATATTGTTAAGCTGGTTAAGGAAAGTGGTGCCAACTATCTTTACAGTATAGTAATTCTACATATGGTACAAGACCCTGAAAAGGCTAAAGATCTGACCCAGATTAGTCTTAAAAATCATGCTATTTATAATCTCCTCTCTCTTGACTTGGATATTGACGTATGGATGCCTGAGTGATGCCTACCTTCTCATCACTCTGGCTTGGATGATGGCCAGCCTTAGGCTTGCTCGCTGCTCTGACACTCTCATCATTAAAGCTTATAGAATCATTAGTCCTAACATTCCACGCTCAGCCTTCAGCCTGAAGACGGGAAGCTGGAATGAGCATCTCTGACGAATCCCAAACTCAGCCACTGAGGGGTAAAAAAGATGGCCGCTCACATGTGTGTGTGCTAAAAAGAAGACTGACCTCGAACATGACCTGAAGACATTACGTATCTTCTCCTCCAGTTGACACCTAGTCACACAGACTGTTAAGCTTGATGATAGTTTGCAAGGACACAACCATGATTGGGATGGTGATTTGGCCAATTTTAGATTTCAGTGACACCACATACTATGACATATGACACAGTAAAACATTGAATTGCATTGTTTTCTCTAATATCCATGCTTGTCATGACAGCGAGCCCACCGGGGCATGTGTCAGTGGTGACTAAGCCCAGAGGTAAAGGAGCTCCATGCGATGACCCTGACTGTACACAGCTTCTCCACACGTCTCCACGGAGGATGCGGATGTCTTGAGAGTGCAGATGGCATTGAAGTATGAGTTGTGACAGGCATCAAGCCTCCAAGTGGGGAGTCTAACAGTGAGTGAGGCGAGGATAAGGAAGGTAGAGGGCAAGAAAAGGGAGAGGAGAGAGAGACAGAGAGAGAGAGAGAGAGAGAGAGAGAGAGAGAGAGAGAGAGAGGGAGGGAGGTAGAGAGGGAGGGAGGGAGAGAGGTGCTTTTTGTTGTAGAGGGAGGGAAGAGGGATCTGAGCTCCTTCAGAGTGGCAGGTCGTGCAGGTAGGGGACAACCGTGTGACAGTGATGGAGGAGGAGGGATACGGAGCAAGTCAAGCACATACAGTTCCGCGTCCCGGGCACTCCTCCTTCCAGCCTCGATGACTCTTACACAGTGGATTTCTGTGTCAGTCTCAGAGCATGCAAACCTGCTGCATTGTAAGCCACACAACTGAAATGCACAATGTGCACGATGCAATCGAGAAAACACAAGCTTGACTGACACACACACACACACCACGTATATCCTTACACTAGAGACACAGCCACTGCTTAGGACGGATCTGGGTCATGAGGCATTAAATCCCCTTGTTCATCAGCTGCCCTTCCACACACACACACACACACACACACACACACACAAACAACCACAGCCATCACCTCAGCGCACACCATCTGTCCTCCAAAAGCTCAGCTATCAAATCCATCAGGGTCTCGCAGGTCTCCCTCCACAGGACCGCATGGACCACGTGAACCAGCCATCTGACAAACCCTCCGGAGCCCCTCTGGCAGCCATGCTAGCTCAAATGGGTCTGGGAACAGCCCATTTACCCAGCCATGGAGGGGGCACCACACTGCACTGTGAGGACCACCACTCTCTTGCTGTCCCTAAGGCACCAAGCTGAACAGTGGGAGAGTTCAGTGTCACCCTTCAGTGTTAGCTAGAGTGAGATGCTGAATGATTTAGCTGCACATCAAAAAAATGCTTGGGGGTCCTGTGGTCAGTCACCTTTGAAAGAGATAAGGGACTCCTGTCCTTGTGGTGGAATTGGAAAAATGGCTGTGGTGATGAAGAGCTAGCTGGGAATCTTTCCATCTCCGAGGAGGTTGGAAGACGACAAAACTGTGAATGAGTAAAATAAACCCATTCCACCCAAAATACAAAAACTTGCTACAGTGTCACTTAATTCACTCTTCACATTAAGGTCCCATCGTTTTTAAGGTACCATGGGTAGGTAATGAAGTGGTAACAGGATAATTGTACAGATATTTGTACATAATGTATTAAGTGAGTGTTGGAAATGTCTTTGTTTACGGTTGCTTTGCTGCTCGAGGAAAAAGGCTAAATAGACAGATCATGACTTTAGTGATTTGTTGACCTAGGCGATGGATCCTGGTACAATGAACTGCCACGTGTCAAAGGTTTATCGAAAGCACCATAACAGGACTTCCCTCTTCTGGTCAGGGTTAACCCTTTAACACTGAACATATCTGCTTCTCTCAGCCCAGAGTCAGCGAACCATGTCATGGCGCCTCAAGCCACATGGCCCTGATGTGTTTACACACAGAGCCTATGAAGACCAATGGGTAGTGTGATAAACACTGTCTATAACAGACATTTCAGTAAATCTTTCAAGATGTTCCAAGTGCAGAGACAAGGGACCCAAAAGACAATCCATAATAGTGATTGTTTCGACGATAACCAATAAGTCACCTCAAAGTACGGATGAAAAAGGGCAGTGTTGTTTTTTGTCGCAGGGTTTTCATGGGCTCGCATCACATCCTCAGTCAGTGTGTTGTGTCAACAGAAATGCGAGCGAAGCTGAAAAAAAACATTACAAAACTAAATCGATACTAAGTAAATACATAACCATGTCAAGACACACACTAATCCTCTTTGTCTACAAGTGGAGTGGCCCTTCTTGAAGCTAAAACCCACACGAGCCCTGACAGGTTAGTAAATAGAGGAACCAGAGAGAGCAAAAAACATAGCATCAAATCAATGTGCCACGGTGCCCTAATTGGAATAAAACACAAATCATTGCACAGTTGGATAAAGTTTGTTAATTTTTTTGTTAATGCTTGGTTTGTTTTAAGACATAACAAAATTAGTTGATGGAATAGCCAGGCACTAATTGCGAGAAAACCCCACCGCATGTTGTGCTCATTAGAAAACTGTAATTGTGACTCCTACAACTGTCTATCTTCTTCAAACACTATATTTTTCTCCTCATGGTTTTAATTTGTGCTTTGTTCTTTGAGATCCTTTGAGCCCTTTTCATGCCATCACGTGCATCATGTGCATACCTGATCAATGCATTCTTGAAATGCCTGAATCGCCACAGATATGTAACCATCGACAGGAAGTTAGTAAATATGTAGAATGAGTCTGCAAAATAGAAAAGGTTTCTGATAATGTGATGAAGAACATATGCACTATTCCTACTGTAGCCGCTCCACTGTACGCAGAACGCATTTAAACAGATGTGAAAGATGAATGGTTTGGATGCTGCTACGCAAATAGAAGCGCATTGTTTGTAAAACAGCGGCTTTACACAAGTTCTGCATCACATTAATAGAACGGAAAACAACAACCTCGGAGGAATGTATTCTATACATGCATCCTCATTTAGATTCAGTCTGTTTCATTAAGGAGAGAACAAACAGCCGATGCCTTCATGCTTCTGTATTCTCAACATCAAAGCGACACCCTATTCGGTTGTCGGCCATTTCTCTCTTCTCTGTCTACCCTCCAGTCACAAAGCGACATTACTCTTTAATCAGCTTTGCATCTAGGGACGAGTTCCACCCTACAGATACATCACAATGCAAATGAACTAGCTCTCATGGTTCACTGACTTCATCAGACAACGAAAGCACAGAGACTGCGGTGGTCTTCTACACAAAGCTTTCTACAACATATTCATTCATTTTTATTTGTCCTAATATTTCTTGCGCAGTCATTTATCCAACAGTATTGTGGGGACGGAAAATATGTTCAAAGCAGACGCAAACAGAATACCTCATCCCCATGTTGCAGACTGTGAGTCCTTGTTCAAACGTCTTGTTCACCAGTTGAGATGATTGGGTCACCAACCGAATACTGTGGCACTAAAGTCAAGTTTGACCTTTGCTTGCCCAGGGAAACAATCCCCCAGTGTTTCATTGGGGCAGCATTTTACCTCTCAACCCACCATCCTTGGCTATAGTGTAGTTGTTTGTATGATATTCCAGCTGAATGGAGCTGGAAAGCGATCGGGGTGTGCTCTCATGGGAGGTGTCTACAGGGTCAACCCCTGGGTCAGTGAGCACGTTGGCAGTGAGCACTGTTTCTTACTAGCTTTCCCCATTCTCTCAAGGCTCAGCAATGTGTCTTAGGCCAATAATAGCAAGTCCCAGCTGAGATGATGGAATGCTGCTGTATACTGGTGAATGGCATGACCCTTAGCCGTCTCTTCCTCAGAAATGCATCAGGAGAAATGTTGAATGGTGTCTGCAGATATCAGCAGTGAAACATTTCTAAAATGTCTACATTCTGTATGGGGTAAGAGAGATGGAAAACAGAACAGGAACAGCTTCTAGATACTTTAATAGTACTAGTTTTTCTTTCTTGGAAAGTATATCCCTCAAATGTTACAAAGTCTACCGGATAAATATTTTTGAAATGCAGCACTATGCATCCAAGCAAACTCTAATCTGATTCAAATGTGTGTAATTAGAATCCGACTCAGCAGGGATCACATGCTAATTAGTGTCAAGCTATTAACTTTCCTTTATATGACCGTTAACAGAATACTTAAACATTCTCTGATATTTAATCAGAATATCATACAGGCTTCAAAATGAGAAGTAGGAATGTAGTACAATACATTTTTGTACCTTTGTTTGAAGTTTTTTTTTGTAGATATTTCTCTTTTTGATATGGATATATAGTGTGAAAAAGAAAGAATATGAAAACAATTTATATTCTACATATTCTTGAAGTTATCACCAGAGAACATTCATAATTCATTTTCCATTATGAAAATATACAATGTAGGTCATACTCTGTATGGTTATTCTGCTTATCTGCATGGTACTTCCCTGTCATAATTCCAAATGTTATACCTTCCTTTGTACCTCTGTTAAACATCACAGCTACATTGACTAAGTATTAAGAGTTCACAACCTGATCAGATAATCCCTGAGCAATGGCTATTGCAGGCAATGTTCTCTCCCCATCTATCTCACATGTTCATTCCCATCCTCCCGTGTAGAAGAATAACAGCACTCAGATAAGAGCATTTCAGTAATATCCTCTGACTGACGTTTACACTAGACAAAGGGCCGTCTCTGATGCAGGGAAGGGAAATATTAGCGACTGTGTTCTGTTATACTTTATTCTTATGTCAATGCAGGGAGAGTACATTTTCACCTGAGTGATTGAACTGAAGGAGAACCTGCAGCACACATTGTGAAAAGGGCAACTTGTTGATTGAGTTAAAAAATAATGAACCAGAATTTATTGGAATTTATGTAATCTTAGCATATATTCAGCCTCACCCGAAAGACTTGAGCATTTCAACACCTCAAGCTGAGAAGATAAACATACTCTGATAGTATATCAAGAAAATTATTTTCACCGCTAAAACATAGTGCTTAGGGGCTCCAGTAACCTTTGAAAACTGAACTGGACACACGTGAAGGTCAAGTTCAGATGTTTAATATTCAATTTACTTTATTTTCCCCTTTAAACAGTTTGCAGTGTCATAAAACTACAGCAGTGCAGAGATACTGCATCAACCCTGGCACAGCAGAGCCCCACATTTACATGGCTCTGTGGTACGATAATATAAAAAACCCAGCTTTGTCTCACTCCTTTGCCGAAGTCATTCACAGCCTGTTTGTAATGCCCTGCAGAATGAACATATCTCTACAGAGATACTAAATAACTGTCTGAATCAGAAAAACCCTTGTTTTGGACCAAAGCTCAAACACACATTTAAACACTGTGTCGACTATACCACTGCAATGTCAATCTGCGGGCAGATTTAGAATCGCTCTGATCAGGCGAGCAGTCCTAGTATTGAATCAGCTGGGCCCATCAGCAAAGCAGCATCAAAGGTATTTTGATTTGACTTTGTTATGGTTTTGATTTAGACTGTCTGTGTCCTTGTGTTAGCTCCATATTTGCTCCATGTAAGCAGTGGATAAGACTGAATTAAAGAAGTGTCAGCTGGCTTGATTTAACATCATCTTTGCATACATACCACATGTTCAACACTGCACTGTACATCATGGTATGTTTGTTTCGTGTGACATGTCCCCTGTAATATGCTTTTATACATAGCACAAAAGCTGTTTGTTGTCAGATATTTGTCCTTTTAAACAAATACCAAACGCACACATGCACAACTTCATGGATCACGTTGATTTACCATTCCTTCCAACAATGATGGCCAATGAACTTCAAAATGTGGGGTCGTGAATTTGAAAATGGACCGTGACGATCTCTTGTGTGTTTCCATAATGGTTCACGGAGGGTTGGCACAGTGGTCACAGCCTCAAATCAAGTCCCGTGTGTAAAGCTGTCAGAGATTAAAAGCTATTCCAGTTGACTACCTCACAGCATTTAACCATCTCCAAAACAGCCATTTTGGAGTGTGTCTCATTATGGACTTGTTTACTCTGCCACTGCCCTTCCTGTCCCATTATCCACCAGGCTGTCGGGGCTTTTTTTGACCGAGCGAGATGAGCAGCCTTCTCAAGCGATTGTAATTTTGAAATTCAATGCACCGTACAATTATGTTTACTGTCCTCAATGTACCGGACCACTTACTCAAAACAAACTGATATAAACTATGCATTAGGAGAGACAAAGAGAGAGCGAGGGAGAACAATGAGGGCCGCAGCCATGCAACCCTAAGCTGTCGTTTGGAGCAGTGATTTACTGTAAAATGCTGCTGAGAACATTAAGTCTGACCGAATCCATTTGAAACTCCACCCATTGTTCTTCGGTGTTATCTGATGTTATTAGCATCGCTCTGTTCCCCCCATACGCATGTTCCTCCATACACTGCCTTTCCTTCGTCTCCCAGATAGAAAATCCATGTGGGCCTTTAGCAGAGCTTCTCAAATCTCCCCAGTGTGCATCTGTTGCATCCTGTAGCTTTTGCTTCAGAAAACGAAGCATTTAGAGCAGAGGAAAAAATGAACAGGCATTTGAGAGAATACCTGTGGTATAAATCTAATACTTAAAGGCAAACAATGGTCTTTTAAACAAGATAGGTGAGAAAGTGAACTGTTTTTATTCAAACATGAACTTTACAAAACAATTGAAATCATTTATTGATATGACTATCAAGGTTTGGGGTTTTATTCATGAAACTGTGAGCACTCTCCAAACTACCATGACAACAATGACCTTTAAAAGAGGACCTGCCTGCTTTCGACATTTTGCTGTAAAACGCAGAATGTGAAAAGTTCAAGCATATCCTCTTCAAAGGTCTTCTAAACAAATGGAACTTTGAATATTCAGAATAATAGGACCACTGTGATCCATATAGATTTGACAACTGCATATACAGCTAATGAACCTTTGTTAGCTCTGTTACTAGTCTTTTAAGGAACCAGTACACACTCACATTCTGAATCAGTCTAAATGATCCTAAAAACACCATACGTTGCAAGCAAATGTCTTTCAGTCATCACATTCTATTTTGGCGACAAACAAGACAGAATATTGGCAGTATTATGTTGAATTTACTTGAATACAGTATTCAAGTAAAATAGGAAACGGAATCGCAAATATTAGGTCCTTAACAGTATTTATCTTTTTTTTTTAAATCATAATCTAGGCCAGCAATGTTAGCTAGATTAAATGCTACCTCAGTACTGAATCTTCCAGCCAGTAGTGTCATGTTAATCTGAGTGAAAGTTCTTCATTTGTACAGACATGAGACTGGCACACATTGTCAAAAGCTCATACAAAGCACCATTTGTCATGCTAATGAGTGTTTTTGCCGAAGTGACAGATGACTCCTTTCACCCTCCTTTCCTGCCCCTGGCGTGTGCAGGCCAACAGGAAGTGCATGCAAGTTTGTTTACTCTCCTCGCTCCTTTAATGGGGGGGAGCTGACTGTGCAACACAGGATCAGTGTGCAGCCCCTGCAGTCTGTGTCACGTCAGAAGCCATCGCCTCGCCTGCTTTACAGTGACTCATGGCTACATTGTTTATTGCAACTGTCATGTCCAGCTTCCCACACGATAGACTCTCTCTCCCCCCTCTCCCCCCCCTCTCTCTCTCTCTCTCTCTCTCTCTGTTGCCCAAATATATGAGGCTGTCTACATGTTTCCATTACAAAATCACAAAAGAGGGGGATTTGACGGGCAGCTATGACCTCCTCCAAGTACTTGCCGTCCTTGGCCAGTTGGTGGGAAGTCAGGCAAAGGGCCCTGTTGGGCCCCCGTCAATGCCCATCCTAGGGCTCCTACCCTCATGGTGGAAATAGACGCACTGATACAGAAGCAGCCGCATGCACTAGAACCACATTGTGGTGTAAGACGAGAACAGGTTTTTACAGCCTGCAATGTTACAACCTGTATTTAGCATTCAATTCAACCAGTGCTTCATTCCACTCAAATAAATGTTTGAAAATGGATTTTGAAGACAACAACAAAAATGAGACGCCTGTATTTTTCCAACATTTTAGATTTTTTGGGGACAGTACGTGTTTCTCACAACAACTTGTGTTTATAGTGCCATAATCCAAGTGTGAGCAATCCAAAGACCTGCAAATTACCTTCCTTACACTCAACAAGATGAGGAACCAACTGACTGAAGTATTTTCAGATGGTACAAATGTTCACTCTGTATACAGAAACCACTCTAACACCAATCAGAAGCCTCCTCCCCCTTCATTAGCAAAGCCCGGCGGCACACAGGACCTGAGTCGTCTGGGCACAGGGGAGCCGGGGGGGGGGGGGGGGGGGGTCAAATGAAGGAAGACACATGTGTCTGTATCAGACGGCCATCAGCAGGCCCCTCACGTCCAGCCATAATGGGCTGAGGAGAGAAGATGGAGAGTGCCATGTGCCCCTGACACATCCCAGCTCAGAGTAATGAAGCTCCCCGAGCTTGTCACTCGGGCCCATGTGACGTCCGCCACCCAGATGGTGCAGTCTTACGAAAGCACAGGCCGGGCGAGCGGCTCCGTTTTGTCCATCCGTCCGCTGCGCAGGGATCCAGGAGGAGGTCACAGATGACCCACCGCTCCGGACTCCGTCACAGTCCAACGGATCCCATGCATTTCCCAATGGCCTCTGATTTACCACGTGAAGGGATTAAGAGCCGCGATAGGCGTACTAGCAGGCCTGCGCTCAGTAAGTCTCGTCTGCTTTATGACTTGATTATCTTACTAACCCAGTGGAGTCATGGGTCCAGAGACAAGAAGAATGGTTCAATAATCGGGACTCAGGAAAAATGAGCAAATCAATACATACAACAGGCGTTGTATGAGATCTAATCTGACCATGACTTCAATAAGAACGACTGTAGTGTCTCTGAATTCTGTTCTGTAATCGTGTGACAGGAGCCCATCCTGCAGAAATGGTGGGGGAAACAGATAAAGGAAAGGACTGAGTGTCTGAGAACCATTAACACCTTGCTCTTTATCCGGGGAAAGGCCTGGCCTTGGCCTAGATGTGTTTTGTAGCTGAATGTGGAGCCCCCAATCTGGGAGGAAGGTGGCAGAGCCCCCCTCCCCCCGCCCCCACATCAGCACAGCCAAACAGCTCATGATTCTCCGCTGGATTCTCCCTCCCAGATGAACATTGTCAGAGAAGCTGAGTGCTGCACACTTAACGAGGCCTTCCATTCTTTCTATCTTTCATTCTTTTTTTTTTCTTCTTCTCTTCTTCCTTCCTGTCTCTGCATCGCACACTTTTTCCGAACACCTTTTCCCCCTGGCTCTAATGTATCTAAATATAGTAAAAGAGGGTGTGCAGACAGCTCAGCCTTATAACAAATGGCAAGCAGAGCGGAGCCAAGTGGTAGAGTGTGAATATGAACTCATGGACTATCTTATTGGCTGTGTAGCATATCCCATGGTTTTAGACTGTACCAGCCTGTTGACAAATTGAACTGTGCTCCTGAAGTCCAGAATATCTACACCCCACATGACTCCAATTCTCAGTCCCACTCCTATTACCTTTTAACATATCTCTGGAAAACTGTTTATTAAAAGACAGTAAATGTATCTAAATTGAGTACAAGATTTAAAGACCCAAATGAGCTCGGTGATGTCAGTATAAATCTTTTTATTAGCTAAACAGGTCTGCGTTTTTGCATATGTCAGTCCCATTTCCTATTTCTATTCATCAAATGTCCTGTATTCCTTTCATTCATATTCTGGTCATGTCTTCATTGTGATTTGGGTGTGGCCTCTGAGAAAAATGTATTGATACAGATAATTCAATAAGGAACTGCATTTTATTATAAGGTAAATTTAACTGCTTTAACTATACTGCACAGTTTCCTTAAAAACTTAGAAAATAAAAAAAGACTAAATGTATATTTCAGAGGCCAATTTAGCTTGCAAATAGTTTCTTAGCTAACACTGGGAAAGTCCACATTGCAGACAGTTCCAAATGTCTTCTGACTCTGGAGAATATTGTTGTTTGTTTCCAGATGATCGATACTCATATCCTAAATATGCCTTTGTCATCATAACAGACATTCTAATTTAGTCTGTGAACCCCCTGCTGAAGCATAATCTTCAGTGGGACCCAAGATTGTCAACTCAATATTTCTAATTCAATATACATAGCTAAATCTCCAGCTGTGCAATATCAGTTTAAGAACCCTGAATTGCATTTCTAAACCTTGTTTCCAAGAATAACCATCCACCAAATTTAAAGTGCGGCAGACAATTTACACCTAAATCAATTTAAATTTGTAAATCCTTTGGTAAAGAATTACAAGCATATCCCACGACTGCAGGACGGAGCTATGGCACACCGCTAAAACAAAGTGGACCTGTCGAATCAAGATTCCACCAAAGCAAAATGTACGGTTGGTGGGTAAGAGACATGAAGACGTACATACCTAGCACCCCAAGTCTGTAGTTGATGGTGATGACAATGACATTGCCGTAGCTGGCCAGGATGCTGCCGTCTATCATGTTCCCTGTCCCCTCCATGTAGGATCCGCCATGGATGTAGACCATGACTGGTTTCAGTCCATTCTCGTCATGGATGTCTACAAGAGAAAGGACAAACATTAGTTCCTACCTAGCTACCAGCAGCAGTCTGACAAGAATAGAAGGAGCCAATTCCCTTCCATAGAAGACTCTTGACATTTTCATAATCAGTCAAAATGTAATACAATGATCAATGTCTGAACACAAGTAAATCAGATTAACCTTCTCACGTTGTCTCACCTTACAGGAAATCAATGTGTTCATAATTTGTGTGAAATCAATGTTAACGCTTTGCATAGCCATACACATTGTATGGTCATACAAGTTTCATACGATCCAAAAATGCAAAAGGAAAGGAATTCATGCGTTTAAAATTAGTCATTATGTAGAATTCATGGAGAAGAAGAAATCACACATTGTTACCATAAACATTCCCTTTGACAGAATCCCAGCTCTCTCCCTTCCCTCTGTCTCGGTGTCTGTTTCACCTTGTCTGCATTTTTAGTCAAATCACAATAACACACGCAGAGTGCTCCAATTAGGCAGGATGAACAGCCCTTTTTTTGTGGCTCTCCAGTGATTAAGCCTGATGATTAGTACATGTGTAGGTGGTGATTATAAATTAGGGAGGAGGGGGTTGGAGGGAAGAGTGAGAGGGTGGGGGGGTTGCTTGTGCATGCAAGAAGATGGGCGATAACCTGCCGCAACAAACCGACTGGTACAATACATCAGCCTACAGCAGAGCCAGCCTCATTAAGGTATTGTCTTTATTGACTTTAAGTTGGAGTCCTTTGGGTCTAGAACTCCAAAGCTCAGCACTTGTATTTGACCTGGAGATATGAAAACAAGGAGGCCAGTAACCAATGAAATGGGCAGATGCCTTCTTTTTTTCTTCTTCAAAGTCTAAAGAAAACAAAATGCCAAAAGGTGATTTGAACACTGGTTGCAACAAGTCTACCAGAAAACTGCACCTACAGACTGCCCAGTCTGAACAGCTGAACCAGCCCCGTGATCCACATCCAAATCAACATGACTTCCTGGAAGCCTTTCAAATGTCACAGAGCATCGGCCGAGGGAAGCACGGTCCGCGGAGCTGGAAAGCCAGCCAGCGCAGACAGCCGTGTGGGAGGAGGCTGCACGGCAGCGCGCGAGGAGAGGCCTTTGCATAAGTGATGCGTGTCCATACTGTAGCAGCGACATGTCAACGTCTCTGGCCTTGGACCCGTGGACCCGTCGCTGGCCTTCCACGGCGCTCTGATGCATGCAGCTCGTATTTAACTGATGGCCGCACCGTACCCGCGCTGATTATTGGCTTCTGTTGCACCTGCCTATGCCTGCGGCGGGGGTGGGGGGGGGCGGGTGGGGGGGTGGGGCAGTGGCAGCCAATGTCTGTCTGGCTCCTGATGGGCTGGCAGACACTGGCTGCGTCAAAACTGGGCTGTGTGTGTGTGTTTGACTCTCCTCCTCCACCAAAGAAACCCCTCCAAAAAACAAGGAGCACAAAACAACCCATGGTGGCAGGTTATTAATCTCTGCTGTGCTCTGAGTGGAAGCCCAGTGATCGCTAATGCGAATGCATCTATTTCACGACTTCTCACCGACACCGCACCCTCTCCTGTGAGAGCTCAGGCTGTGTGAGGCAAGGGCAGGCGTCATGACCCTCATCACTAGCACTGTTCCTGTGACTGGCAGTTCACTCTTCACAAATACTAGGTTCTTCCACAGATGAAGGGGGGGGGGGGAGGGGTAACCAGCTCATGCTGAACGAATTGAACGAGTGCTCTCACCGTGCCATGGTTCGTACTTCAACTCATAATTAGGAGCAGCTGAACTGAGAGGAAAATTCCATGCACATAAAAATGGGCCAAGTGCTATAAAGTTGTCTCCTTTTCTAACAGATTTGCATCTGAGGTTCTTTGCAGGCTGGGAGTTGGGCAGGCAGTATATCAGACCCAGAGGCAAATTCACTGTCATTCTCTCTTTTGGTGTTATGCTGTGGTGACGGGGGAGGAGGGGGCTGGGGGGAGGGGGACAGTGGGGGGCTGTTAGGGGCACTTTGAGCCAGCGAAAAGATGCTGCAGATGTAGAAGAATGTTTTATATTCTTGGAGCCGAGGTTCATCTCAGGGCAGCGTGTTTCAATCCTGTCACTGCTGAGCACTTAAAACCAGAGAAATAAAATAGTTTCACAAGAGCTCCTCTCCTTTTGCCTCGCTTTGTGTCTCTGTTGAGGGTCTCGGGCTAAGGATAAGTCTATGAGCCAGGCTAGATCTGGCTCTAGAGGTAGGGCTAGGGCTGGATCTAACACTAGGAAAGGGAATGGATCTGTCTAGATCTAGGTCTGGAGCTAGGGATAGGTCTGGTACTAGGGCTGGGGCATGGACTAGAAATATGTCTGGGGTTGTGACTGGGATTGGGACTGGGGCTGCCTGGGTGACTCTGCAATGAGCACAGCGCGGACATTCATCACTGCCATGCCGAGCCTGGGGGATAATGTATTCCTTCGTGGACCAAGCAGCGGTGCACACATTACTCATCTTTATATGGAGTGAGAAAGGGGGAGAGGGGGAGGCAGAAAGGGGAAGAGGGAGGGGGGGGTTCATGTGAATTTTCCATTGGTTTCAGCATTTTCAAGTGTTAGTGGGAGGGATGGAGATGACAGTTAATGACCATGCTTGGCAGAGTGAGCCCCCCTCCCATCTCCCCCATCCCCACACAGGATGGAACTCGTCACCCTTCCTGTTCAATAGAATGCTGTGACACAATGGCCACAGCCACCGACAGGGACTCTCAGGTCTCTGTGTGGCTCTGGGCAGAGCAAGGACCTGTCAGATGGAAACACAGCAAGTGGAGAAAGAGACCGTGTTGCCGAGCTTAACGTCAGAAATATTCATTAGTATTTCTACTGTACTGTACATGGTTCTGCTGCACACGCTATAACATGCTTATCCATGCTGTCAATTTCAAGAAGAGAGAGAATTAATTTGAATAAATCTAAAGGAGCATTTCAAATAATGCCCTAGCTCTCATTCCAGAGATAATTAAATTGGAAAAAATATTTGTCACATATTTTACAACTTTCTCAACGCGTTTCCTAAGGGGCACCGAGTGGTTTCAATAGATTTCCTTTCAAAACTTTCAAAAGAAAGGGTGTTTTCCGAGAGCGTGCTGTTTTATTTCTCCGAGCACGGAGTGAGCAGGATTTGAAGGAGACCTCCGCAGTGCTGAGGGAGGGTTCGGTCTGCAGCACACACACTCTATGGCACAGGTAGATCCTTGGAGGGGGGGGGGAGCCATTCATCCACACTGCAGATGTTCAAACAGTCAGTGTGCATCGATCCTCCGTGCACACTGGCGTAGACCACAGCAGGGTCGGGCCCAGGGAAATCAACAGTGCTTAAAGAAGAGGATTTATCCCCCCCATCAGAGCGCCTACAGTATTGTGAGTCTCAGAAGTGTGTGAACACATGGAAGTGTATGCGTAGAGAGGAGGTATTGTAGTGTTCCTTCTAGAGCTATTGATAGACTGATGACACATACAAGGTGAACATGAAAAATACAGACCCAAATATGTATTTTAAACTAGGACGTTGTTAGATTCACATTTCCTGTTACAGGGTTGAAAATAAGGTGTTTCAGTTCCTGAAAGAAGGAAGAACATCAAAAAGGTATACAGTGTATCCAGTATGATTTGTGAATTAAGTTGCATAACCCTTCAATAACACAGGGCCAGAGGAAGGCAATCTGGATTTGTATGACATTATGGCGGAAAGTGCCTGGATGAAGCCCAATGGGTTATAATGGGGTGAAATGTCTGCACATTTTAATAAGAGACTGCTATTCTTTGTAGTGCAATCCAAAAATGTCACTGCTTGTTCTGGACCTTGGTTTTAAATCCCACAAGACAAAATGATGATGGCCTCACTCTTTTCCCTGGGCCTTTTTTCTATTGTCTGTGCCCCTGCCTCGAGAGATACTCTTTAAAGTCATTTCGCTATTTGGTTAATACCATGCACGAGAACAAGCTGTTAATATAGCAAAAAACGTGACAAAGAGATTTTGACAGAGTTACATATGAACACATTTCTACTGTCAAAACAACATGGGTTAGTGTTCATGCTTCACGGAGCGATGATAGAAACAAAGGGGAAACATGACTGTTTAATAGTTTTCTGAGGAGGCGAGAGGGGAGACATGCAGAGTTCCATTTTAACATCTTTCAGTTTGTAGGTGGGGGGTGGAGGGAGGTTTCTAGGAGGTGGTGTGCCTCATTCCCATTTAGAGGTGCCCTTTCACATGGGATAAGTCCCTCTGAATCACTCCAAATCATCTAGGTCTCCAAAGAGGAAAGAGGTTGATCAAAAATGAAGAGCCCAAGGTATGCATTGGTCTGCACTTCAAGGGGTAGAAAAAATAGGGAGTGGAACAAAAACAAAATCATTGCGAGTTGTCTTTTGTCATGCACGAGAATCAGGCTTTTCTTTTGTCAAAAAGGAAAAAAAAAAGACAGAAAAATACCTTCTTCTTCTCCACCGTCATTATTGTGGAAATCTGCACGTTGACGGTTTGAGTTGGCTCCTACGGTTGACAACAGGAGAAAAGTAGAGGGGGGTAAGGGGAAACAGATTTCAAAAAACAGTAACTGTGATCGAAAATGATAAAAATGCATTAAAAACGTGGGGTTGTGTTGGAGAAGGGGGAAAAATATTGTAGTAAGTGAGTAGTCTCACCAATACTTGGTGTGATAAAATGGCTTTTCCAGCCACTACCCATGAGCACCTCCATAAACACAGCAATAGAGTAATGGATGGAACAATACTTTACTAAGGGATATGGATCCTGGTCATTGTCACACACACCAGTACTGCACATCATGCGAGGACAGTCACTCAACCAAACGGGTGGCTATCATCAATAGAACAATCAATAGTGTACATGCAGAGAGAACACATGGAACAACCAGGAATATCTGAATATATGAACTATCTAAAATGCTATATTTCACTTCCCACTTAATCAGAAAGTGGCCTTTGTACCAGCTGAAAATATTATACTCATGATGTAAAGGCTTAAGCCAGGGCTTCTCTCAATGTCATTTGATTGGGGTCTCGCAACAGTATTATCATTACGAGCTCATTCTTTTACATGATTAGCCTTCTGCTGGTCTGACAAAAACCCAGTTGTTGCTAGTCAAAGCTCACCTATCTCATAATCAGATTTAATGAAACAAGAAAGTTAACCCTTTTGCCCCAGGACAATCATTATCATCAGTAACACTGCAAGTGTTGGATGAAAAGTCTGCAGAACAAGACTGTTTAAGCAAGACTTTCCCAGCCACTGTGATATCCCATATGCATTCTATCACACAGGCTATTGTTTTCCCTTTCAATGAAGCACATGTGAATGTCTGTTGCCATTGTGCTTGCTTGTCTGGTATATCTCTGATGCTAGTCCACATGCTGGCTGTTACAGCACATCATTGGGAATATGCCTTGGTACACATAGTGTAGAAGGCAGGGGTTGAATGGACACACAATTATGGCCTGTTCAACAGTGAGGGACCCCAAGCTGTACAAACAAAGGAAAGTGGTGTGTCAGTTTAACGCACCAAGGCATAAAGTCCTACATCTGTCCGACACACACATAAACACTCAAACACAGTCACATACACACATAGGCATACGCAGTAACCTTTTAGATGGGAACAACACAACCAACATCCTGACAGTTAAAATGAAGATTTCACCTACATAATATAGGGCTTTAACTGGCCATGTTAACCTCAAGGCTACTCTCAAATACATTGAAACAACAGGCAGTTACACACACTGTACTGGAAGTAGTAGTCTGGAACTAGCTCTACTGTTGATTCATATTGTGTGCTCTCTCTCTTTCTCTCTCTCTCTCTCTCTCTCTCTCTCTCTCTCTCTCTCTCTCTCTCTCTATCTCTCTATCTCTTTCTCTCTCTATCTCTTTCTCTCTCTATCTCTCTATCTTTCTCTCATCCTCTATAACACGGCTGACTGCAATACCATCAAACTGATGCCGAACTCTGGATCTGACAAGATGAAAGACTCTGGTGTCACTGTTTGACTGGAGTTCCTATTGCCTTTGAAAAGCAGAGGGGAAACTGCGAGCCAGTGATCTAACCAAGGTCCGCGTTGACACGTTCATGTAGCGTCTCCTGACCTGGCCCTGAGACATTTCTCCTTGCCTCTCCATGCATATGACTGGCTGTCAAAAACACAGACTTTTCAGAAAAGGACTGGCAACTTATCGCTCCGGCACTTTTGAGATGCCATTGGCAGTTTACTTACACTGAAAGTGATGTCCAGAGAATACAGGTCTTACACAAGCACTGCAATTATTCCTCAAGATGCTACTTGAGAAAGGTGAAAATACACAACTGTCACTCAGGCTCTGAAACAATTATTATATATTTTTTTCTGTTCTTAAAAGTTTTATAAATAGAAAAGTCATGGATTTAGGAGTTTTTCAGCTTAGTTGGTTTACATCTTATAAATATGGTACCAGCATACAATTCTCAAGTCACATGACAAGTGAGGACAGCTATCAATAACAGCAATGCCCTTGTAGATCATCATTATTATTATAAACATGTAACAGCCAAGTGCTTGTCAAAGGATACAATTGATTGCCCTTTGTGCATAAATAAAAGGTTATTATCTGTAGTTTGGGTTGATGAGGGATTTTAAGGTAGTGCTGATTTATATTTAGCTCTAATAGTTGAGAGAATACATGTGGAAAATATGAATGATTAGAAATAAAGTCTGGGCCAAAGAAGTATTGTCATCTCAATTAAACAGCCCCAGGATGCTACCTATTCACTTAGATTACTTGAACATGAAGCTGGTTACCACCTTTCTTCCCAGTCAGCAGGATTGCAGAGACAGATAAAACCAGCTCTGGTTCTGTCCCCAGCAGTAATGTTCACATATTCATACACTCATACGCACATGCACACATACACACGTACACAAATGCACACAAACACACATGCACACATACACACTGCAGTCTTTTGTTCACAGACTCACCTGAAGGTGAAGAGGCTCAAACAACACACAATAGCAAGATCTAACACCCTACGCACAAGCCACCTCAGCCCTGGCATTCATGACCACAATCCTAAAGGAGTACAACAGAACTTGATATTGGGACTGTATCGGGGTAGTAGATTTTCTTTTTCTGCTTAAATCAGACTACAATGAAAGCACTCTCCTAATCTGTCACCCCACTTGAGGAGCAAAACTATAAATCCCTCTCTGATCCTCTGCTTGCCGGATATTTCCACATTACATTGGATTTGAAAAGACCAATTCTGAGGGCATGTAAGGATGATGGGCAGAATGGCAAAAAGAAAAACAGAGTCAGAGAGAGAGATAGAGAGAGAGGGAAGAGAGACAGATAGACATACTGAGACAGAGTGAGAAAGAGGGAGGCCCATTGACCAAACCATGTTCATAGCTTGAAGTAAAAAATATAAATACTTTTAAAATGTTCATATCAATTATGTAAATGTGGGATCTGAGACTAGTTTCCATGGTTAAGCACGCAGAATGGATTGAACTTGACTTGCCTATTCACTATTGTCCTCAACATATTGTTGTTTTCAAATAAATAACCTTTTCTCTGCTTATTTTCCTCGTTTGAAAAAGGAGGGGAAGAAAATTGCTATTTTGTTTTTAAGGACTACAGTAGCCTACTGTGTCTTTTGCATTATTATTTACCTATTAAACACAAAATGACAAACTACAATTCTAACTAGAAAAACTATTGACTGTTAGAGGTCACATCATCCACTTTGAATTCAGCTGCAACTGTGATTTCAAAAGAAAAGAAAAATAAAGCAAATCCATTGTCCTCCATGATAAGTATTTGCTCTTGGGAGATGTCTAAACTTGGTAGAATAACATGTAACTGTGCATGCTGGCAGAGATTTTCAGATAAACTCTCTTCAGTGTTCATAAACCAAACATGTTCTCAAAAGCTCTGACTTACTTTAGCAAAGAGAGAGTTCAACTTCTGTCAGAAGCACAGGTGAACCCTCAAAGTGTGTTGTTACTCCTGAAACAGCGCCTTAGGGCAGACCAACCTACTTTACCAATTGTATCCTTTTTTTTAATCATTCTCTGATAGTAGGCCAAGGCTGATAAGTGCAGTTCATTTGTGGTCCTGTATGTGTCAAGTCAAAAAAGTAATGGGTGTTCACTCAAATGGCACCTTTGCAGTGCAGCAAATGCACAGGGAGAAGGCCTAACCACTCTGGAGAACACTATCAAAAGCCTCTTGCACAAAGGAACAGAAAATATATATATTTTTTACTGTAGTGTACCTGATAGTCCACATTTACTTCAAACTCTGACCTTCAGCCATAAATCTAGATGGCCTTTAGAAGTTATGCTCTTTGAGCAGCTGTACTGTAACTCGCCTTGACAAAGTGGTACACCGAGACCAAGCCTGAGTGCTTGAGAACAGGCCTGCAAATCATGCAGAAAACAAAACAAATGCACTGATCAGGTAAAAACCATGGTTAACAAAGGGTGACATACCATCCTCGGTGGGGACATAGATGTTTAGGTAAAGGCAGTCTTCATTTTGGTCCTGCACGTAGTTTACCACTGTATCCAGGTTGGCAGTGAACCACACAGGCAGCATATCATTGAGTAAAGACCGGTCCTCCAGGAACTGAGGACAGACAGGAGCAAATTGGGTAGCATTCCTGATTCCGGGCCAGGATGTGGGCGGCTCGGGAGGCTGGAAGCGTCTCTCTCCTGTGGGAGCTAACGCATAGGGGATTCCCAGGTACTGCTCCACGGGCCCAAGTATGTCATTGGGCAAAGATTGCTTTAAACCCCGCAGCTTCCCGTAATTCGTGATGACAACAGGGTGTTGCTGGGCCTGAGCCACGGCCAGCCACACAGATGCAAGACCAACCCAGAAGAGCAGAGGCTTGACCCTGGCCATCCCGCAGGCCGAGGCGGAAGACATCCATGAGGCTGCTCCTGGCCTAGACATGCTCCTGCTGCAGTCGGCCACGCAGGATGTTGCGGTTATGATCCTCTCCCCCGACCGTGCAGCCCAGATGAACCCCTCCTCCTCCTCAAGCTGCCACGTACAGATGACAGACAGGGCCCCAGCCAATCAGAGCAGCTTTCTCAGTGCCCCCCATCCTAAGAGAATAAGTGGGAATTGTGGTTGATCTTTATTTTCCCCACCAACCTCTGACACAGAGCTGGTCCTACTTGATTGGATATCCTGCAGGAAAGACAAAATCATAGAGTAAACATCAGTTAATCCCATGTAAACTATCAAGTCTGAATCCGTATTAAGTCTGTTTCTGAGCACTGATTAAAATTGAACTATCCTGATGAGGAGTTCTAATTCACAAAAGGAGCAAGAAATTGTGTGTACTTCATCAGAAATAGCACCGAATGTTTGTGTTTGAACAACCATTGAGTAACATTTGGAGAGATTGTTATGTGAAAATCAAAGGATTTCTTTAACTAACACATTACAAACTTTAGGGGACAGCACTATTTAACTTGTCTAACATACCCTACCATAACCATATCATACCCAAAGACGAAAGGGTTTGCACACACGAACACCACAATGTTGTTAATGCATAATTTGTTATTTAGTATTTGAAATCTAGATGTCAAGTAGGCACATATAATTAGGATCATGTTAACAATTTTCAACGTGGTGTATCTACTGTAACTCTCCTTTTGGCAGAGAGAGATGGCACTCGATAGTGTTCAGAGTTCAGTGATGATCTGAGAGGCTAACTGGAGGGTAAAGTGTGAAGCAACAGTGATGCTCTATGGAACGGAGCCTAATTGAAAGGATCTCCAATAGAACCAATGTGCCCTCTATACAATTCACCTTAACAGTGGTTTAAAAGGACAAAGCCAGCACACTGTAACCAAACAAAATTGGAAAGTGTGTGCATGCGTGGTAATGAATGAATGTGTGTGTGAGCATGTGTGTCAAGAGTCAGGTGGCTGAGCGGTTAAAGAATCAGGCTAGTAATCAGAAGGTAGATGGTTTGATTCCCGGCCGTGCCAAATGACGGTGTGTCCTTGGGCAAGGCACTTCACTCTACTTGCCTTACTGTAAGTCGCTCTGAATAAGAGTGTCTGCTAAATGAATGAATGTGAATGTGTTTGTGCATTTTAAAGTTGTAAGTTGGCATTACGGTTCTGAAGTGTTCTAAGATTCAATGACACTCTTCAGTACAACTGTCCCAATTTTACCTTCAGAAACATTTACCTCTTTGACAATTTTGAGTCAATCTGACTTTACCCAATGCTACAGTACCATCCTGTCCAAACAGAGTCATTACTAGAAAAGCATTAACAAATGTGTTCTGCTTTTACAAAACATTTGCAAATAATCAAGAAACTGTATCAGTAAATGGCTAGTAAATATGAAATATGAAACAGAGTATGAGGTTAGTGAGGTAAAGTATGATGGCTACCTGATAGTTAATTTAAGTGTATTATAATAGAAGGGCATTACAAAAGCAATTATAAAGGATCTATAATAATTGATGATACATTATTTAATATATAAGATTGAACTTTTAGGAACCGGCTCTTGCATCAAACCAGATGGCCATTTTCTTGCAACAGATCATTCAATTTCCCTAGAAGCACGCGCCATTCCGCGCAGTCAGACTTGGGAGGACGGTGAATGGTTGGAGGAATCTCATGCCTGGCTGGTCAAATCAGAGATGTTAATTAATTACCTTCTCACTTGACAAGTGTTGCATGCGTGACACTGAAAGTGATGGGTGTCTCATATGAAATCTCATGCCTATGACAAAATGCCTTAAGCACTGTATCTAAACTCAATGAATAGAAGATGGATAGATGGAAGCTGATATGGTTGAGTGCACTCAAAATGGAGGGAGAAGAGCACTTGACAACAGGATCAGGTCAATTCTACAGCTAGACATGAACCCATACGTGTAAAGTGATGAGGTAGTCTATATTGAGGCAGATCACATTGAAACATTGGCATTCTATCCCGTATGTTCTTCTTTCCAGTAACTTGGAGCAAGGATCGGAGAGATGTGGAGATGAGAGATTGTGGGGTACTATACTCCCTCTCGGAAAGATTATAAGAGATAAGTCTTATGAATTTCAATGAAGGCTGCATAAATCATTTGCATTTTAATTGTCAGAAAGGATCTGGTTGAGGGAGCTCTTTCCTGCTATGTAAAGTCAGTGGAACACACCTCAGTCTCTTAAGTCTACAGATAAACAGTAGGATAGAACATTGAAAACACTAGCCTGAACTTAGCATGACCTTCACATGATCCACAGACCATGTGTGCTTTCTACACACAGGACTTTACTTTATCTTAACTGGGTTTTCCAAGACAGCCATAGAGACACGAGCGAGAAAGATCAACCATAGACTTGGAAGAGGCCCTTGACAGCCTGTAGAGAAGTATTCATTATAAGGTGGCAATGTTCACACAAAGATAACGTCAATGAATGACACTGCAGACTGCTGAAATGGTGCGTGGGGGGGTGGGGGGTAGGGGGGGGGGTGGGCTTAGATTGACATTGAAAGAAACATTTGAAAAGAAAGCAGATAAAAGACACAGCAGCATTATAAGAACTTTAGATCACAACAGGTACAGGCTTTTGTAGACTAATCCTCAGGGTCGCTGTTCACAGTGTGACATATTAATGGATGACTTCCCGATTTCTTACTCACTACAGCACTTGCAGTGCAATTTAACCCTCTGTTGTTCATTCTACAAGTGTGTTTCATGTTTTTCAGCAGCAACGGCTGATGGATTGACATTACCATCATCAGCCTCACAATCCAACACCAAGCAAATAAATAATTTAAAATTAAGATTTGTGTGCTCTATTTGTAAGTATGTGGTATGGGATCTGATGTCCAGCACAATTTGGATAAATGCAATATGGTATATGAAGTAAGCCGAATGTTTGTTTTGCAATCTGAGGACAATCTTTGTAATATTCTAGGATGCGGTTGTGTGATTTTTTGTTTATCATGACAAAGTTGTGCCAACTATGTAGGCTATCATTAGATGCGTGCTGATGAATTTTAATTTATCTTCTCAGGTTGTCTACGTCTACACGGTTTGAGAATTCATAAGATCATCACCTAACATGTAAAAACGACTCTGTGCCACTATGCTTGGAAACAGCGTAATATCGACATTTGGATGAAAGATGCCTTGCAAGCTAGCGTCATGGTACCATTAAAAAGCATAGACATAGCCATGACTGCAACATCAAATATTACGTGCAGTTTAATATCACTGAATCATTTCACTTCATAAATATTCCAACATACGATGTGCGTCTACTTTCCTAAAAAGGCATTTCAGATATCTAGAGTACCATCTTGTGGCTTGCTGCTGAATTCGTTGGCAAAGTGCGTAGATGAAGCTGCAGTCAACGTTGTACCCCAAACCTCACGAAAGGTATCGGTATGTTTCCAAACATGCCTTTATATTTCAGTACACTCACATTACAGTGAGTGTATAGTCTGCAGCTTCATATATTTGAAGTTTGACAGTCCACCCAGTAGGCTGAGGCATACCCTGGTCGTAAAGTTGGTCTGGGCTGTTGCTTCAGTTAGGCTATAGCCTACAATTGCAAGTACTTAGTTAAGGGATTTTATTTCATCGGTCATCAACTGCAATGAATCATTATATGGTGGAAATATTTAAGATGCGTAAAGCCACGAGCTTTAGGCGACTGATATGACATGTCATTTTCACGTTGTCTTTTCTTTCGCGACCATTCAAACGCTGCCTTTTCGATGGAGTTCAAACGTACTGCACACCTAGTTTACGTGAAGAAACACATACTATAGTTATTTATAGTGCGCAAAAATATACCTATAGGCTACCAAATGGCTTGTCATGTTAAGTTATATATTTACTGGATATTGATAAACAAGATGCCGAAGACAGATTGTGAACGCACTTTGCCAAATTCCCATTGCAACTGTAGCCTAATGCTTCTCTAAAATGTCTGCAGCGCGCGTCCGGACAAGCCATCTAACGGGAGTGTCGCTAGTTAACTGGCAGAAATAAAAATTATTCAAATGCTCCATACCATGCTTGGTTTGAGAGAATAAAAAAAAAACATTATAATAAGAAAGACTTACCGTTTTCTGTATGTACACTGAATGAATCGTTCCTTTAGTCCTGACTTTGATCTAGTAAACCACCACCACACATACGGAAATGTTAAAACTCCATGTAGGCTTCTGTATTGAAAATCCCAATGTAGCGCAGTCCAGATAAAATAAGACAAACTCAAGGTCCTGTGTTTGGAAAAGGGATGCGGTTCATCAGTTGTTAATGATGGTAGGTTTTAGCACTACACAGCAAGGTAAGTGAGGAATCGGAGAGGCACGGTAAATTGTGTTGAATCTAATTGCCTTCATAGGGAGAAAGCAGGAGGGAGCGGGCACTGAACACGAGATTAGGAATAAACCCTGTTTGCACCAGTAGATTCTCTCTCTCTCTCTCTCTCTCTCTCTCTCTCTCTCTCTCTCTCTCTCTCTCTCTCTCTCTCTCTCTCTCCAGCTTTCTATTGGACTAGGCTGAGTGAAATTTACAAAGCCTGCAGCCAATGGATTGCCGCATTCTCTCCATCACCCTTAACCAGCTGCCAGTGTGTGCCAGTTTTCGCATGGAATTGGATGGGACAGGAGCGTGAGGAACAATTTTCACACCGGCTTTCTGACACCTGTAATACAATGTTTAGAGAATATTCCACTTTATGATAAGACGCATGTAGATGATTATCGGGGTCAAAATTAATTGTAGTTCGCCCACTATCCATCACAGATGGTCTACAGAACAAGGATTTAGATATGTTTTCGTTTAACTATAGTTTTTGGGATAATTGTTTGGTCTGGTTTAGGGGTTGTGGTTTGTTTATATTGTGTTGATTACATTTGTATTCTGTTTTGGGGGATATGAGAAATATCTGTCTATTGAGACAAAGGAACAGTGCCACTAACTGAGGATAAAGGTGGGCAGCCCATTCTCTTAAATGTTAGCTTTGATCATTTCTACAGCGAACAAAGTATAGTCACAAGTATTCATCTTATCTCTGAGGTGTACCATTCCCTTTGAAAGGGCAGTCTGCATAGATACACACATTTAGAAGAAGAGACATTCATTTTGCATTAACACGTTAGCATGAATTGTTTGCCAAATCTCAAATGTCTGCTCAGTAATATGCAAACTGAACCATAGCTGTGACCAATAATGTTAGAAAACGTACAGGCATAAGACTTATAAAAGAGGCAACAAACATTAATTTGAATGCCATTCAAGTGCTATCAGGATTGGAGCATATGTTTGCATAACAGAGACACATGCTGAGAGTCACATAATGAATTACCATAAAATAGTTGCATTCCAACCTCAGCTCAAATAAATGTTGTCACCCACAAGTTTGTAAGTAGAGACATTCTATAGTGAATGGCAATAAGCCACCACAAAGGTATGCTGGTACTGTTGAGTGAACTTCACACAAAGAAACTGAAAAGATAACAGGTTTGAAATTGATTCAAATATCTATCATTTGCATTATGTTAGACCCTGAAGTGACAGTTATCAATTGTCTCATTGTAGAAATAATTTCTATTTAGCGTAGATTGTACTGGATTACTCATCTACTATCAGAGCTTTAATAGCTTACTTTTCAGTAGAGAATGGCTTTTTTGTTGCAAAAAAGACTTTCTTGATTTCGAATTCCTGTTGAGAGATTGAAGCATCCTTTATTAAGTGAATAGAGTGCTTTTCAATAAAAGGAAATGCTTTTGAAAATGACAAAGTTTTAAGAGATGCCAGCTGACTCAACAATGGGAAGGCTTTGAGTTTGTCTTCTACCATGAACATTAATGAGAATTTGAGGAAATTGATAGCTCAGTAGTTAAAAACTCAAATATTAAAGACAGTTAAAGAATCCCAATGACAGATACTATTATAACACTTAAATCTAAAATGTCCATGCCTCCACACAACAGTAAACAATCTGTCATTTAGATTAACTCACTGTGTATGATTTACTTCACTACACAATGGATACATGACTTAAATGATAAAACAAGGAATACCCTGCATACCCTCTTTCTCACAAAACCATGGAAATAATTTTGCACATTGATTGAATCTACAGTATAAATTAATTTCCCACATACTGGGACACATTCTCAGTCAGTCTAACTGACTTGTAATAAAGTATAAAAGTGGCAGAGAGATTAGAGGCACATTACAATACGTCACTGACAAACCACATTTTACACAGCTACGATGACAAAATCTCAGGTAGAATGTAATGTAGAAAGAATGGACATAGTTGTGACACTGTTTTAACGCTTCAGTAGAGAGCAGTAAAACAGCCAAGAGAAATTGGGAAATTGCCATTCATACTAAGGCTCAGACTCTAAATAAACAACTGTGTACAGCCCTTACCACGGTTTACGACCCTTACCACGGTTTCAATGATGTTCTCATTATCTTTAAAACCAACGTTTCATTCCCTGTAAAGATTTGTGGTGAGCACAAATTATTCTTACTAAATACACAATCTAAATCACCAATCTAAATCTAATTTAAATACACATTGCTAAATAAAGTGCACCTCAACTGGTTTTAGACATATATAGTGTGGATGTGGCTATTTAGAAGCCTTGTCATAACATGAGCATACTCATGTAGGTAAATGTTTGCAATGAGAATACAGGCAACATTCTAAAAGGATATCATTCTGTTACTCTAACTGCTATGAGTATGAAAGCTTGTTTGCAAAGCCCCAGCTTTGATCTCCACAGGGACAATTGATACAGTTGTGCCAGTCTCTAATCAGATTTACTTCTAAAAGCAACAGTATGCAGCAAGACAACTAGGTATTACTCCTTCTGCTGTTTTCTAATCATCTCATCTCTGTCTTCTCTACAAGTTAAAACATATTTATTTGTTCCGAATGTGTACAAAAGTTGTGGCAGTTATGTCTATGATATGTGTCTATATAAAAATGTGTTATTGGATAAACAGTGCACACCACAAACTAGTGTCAGTGATACCGAAATGGGAATTGTTTACAATCTTCGGGTACATACTTGGCTTGATAAATATAAATTCAAAGCTGCTATGAATATTAATGAATCTGTTAAATATTTATGCATGCATGAATAAATAATCCGTTATTAACTTGTTCTACCCAGATAAATTAACATGGAATATTTTAAAAGAAGAAATTACTCAACAGTTTTCTCTCCGATTATGTTATGCAAATTATAAAACTATGGAGCAATGAGTGGCTGAAGCTATGGTAACATTAGCAGTTGATCAACTTCCACCCTCCAACCCTCCTACACCCCCCTCCGCCCAGACATTGAAACAACCTACAATATGTGATACAACACATATCTGAAAGAACACAATTTTCTTTTTCCAATGACAGGTGTTTGTCTGTAGTTGCACCTTACCAGATGCAATGCAGGCTGACTCAGAACTGAACGGGAGCCAGGGACATTTGGGATTTGCTCTCCCAGCCACATCCTTTGTCCTTCATTGATCCTCCTGTGATCCTTAAGAGAGGAACAGGAACAGAGATGCTCCCTGGTCATGAGGGAGCCACATGAGCTTGGATTGATACTGTCCACCAGACCATGGCAACACATCCAAACCATGATGGCAGGTGACAAGCAGCAGCAAATGGCAGAGGTAGTGTCATGTTTTCATTTCATTTATACTCATGCGAGAATGCATCCATCAAGTGAGTCTATTGCAAATAATACTCATATAATATAATAATAATAATAATAATAATAATAATAATAAGCAGACGTTGTCATCTTTTCATCTCAAAAGTAAGCAGCGGAAACTTCTTTTTCTTCAGTTGTCTTTTTTAATCTGCTGTATATCTCACATGATTTACAAGATTGTACTTAAGCCTTATGATGAACCCTTACAGTACATGGACACGCCTTTCAAGAACTTGTCAAACCCCTCAAAAAACATCTTGGAGGCAGCAGTAATGTGTTGCCCGGATGATTTAATAAAGTTCCCAGCCTTTCTCGAATGGCTCGCGGCCAGATTATGTTGATCCCTGATCTATACATGTAACTCAGTGGGGGAAATTCCTCTATTCTGTGGGTGATTATGCAGTATTTATCCCAGCTCATTTGACAATGAGGCCCTTCATCAATCATGGACTGTGAAAAAGGCTTTTCGTTCTCAACAAAAAAACGAGTCTGAAACGTTCATGAGGCTGTTGACCATGCATTTGTACAGCTCAAGTAGCAAAGCAAAATGACTGTTTTCTCTTTTGTCGCATGATGGGAAAGCCCTTGGTTATTATCAATCCTGCTGAAATGTCTCCCAGCATTGAAGCGTACTGAGCTTCAAAGATATTGTAACGCTTCAATTGTACTTTCGTCTTTTACCTCACTTGTTCAGTTGCCAGTGTACTGTATGTCGCTCTTCCGTCAGTTTGTTGGGGCCCCCAGCCAGTTCTTGGTTTTAGAAAGCCTGAACCCTAAGGTGTCTTTGCTTGTCTTAGTTTTACTGTAGAACACATGGGCATTTTTCACTACTATAGAATGTCAATAGCAGCAGTCATATAAGCCATTCATTGACTCTTTTCATCGTGCACATATATTACAGAAAGTTTTTCCCTATCTCTGCTCAGATGACCTCAAAATAATCCCCTGAATACAACAGCTGCCATTAGCCACATAACAGCAGCCCATTCAGTTTACCTAAAACAATTTATCTTGTCAAGCTAGTTCTAAGAAGCATCAGAGCTTTTAGTGGCAAACCATTCAATAAACTTTATTTTTCCATCAACTAAAAAGGTTACTTGCTGAAATAAATGTCTGCCATGTTTTGTTAGCAATTTGAGAAAGAAATATAAAAATGATCAGAACCAAGCATGGTGACATATCACAAAAATAAAGTGTCCTATTGTATATACAGAACATAAGATCAATAATTATATAGTGTTCCCTGACAAACCAGGGACACAGACAGTGTACACTGATAATGGTAATGCATGCAAATGATGTTGTTAGGATTGGTGCTTTCATAAAATACAATGCAAGTTTGTGTATTTATCTGTTTGCCTAGAGCTATCTGCAAGCTGATTTGTTGAAGCCTATTTTTGGTTGGTATCATGGGATTTCCAAATGTTATAATGTTGCATTAGCTAGCTAACAGCAAATTATTTATTTACTCCTTTCATTTTTTGTAAACACCAATGAGCACAAACAAACCAGACTGTGGACTGAAATACGTTTATTGCATGTCACATCTCTTTTTGGATAAGCTATGCTGGAAATGTCTCAGACTGTTTCTATAATTTAGACCATGTTCAATGCTAATAAATTCAAGGCTCAGTTATAATTTAAACAATTGTGGGAATTTCCCATCACCTTTCCAGTGATTCAAGACAGGACTGAACCTCCAGTGAATCTCAGATTTATTAAAATAGCCTCAACACATCAATACATACACATTCAGAACTCAAGAAAGTTTGTTTTCCTCCTAAATGTTTCATTTATAACGGATATAATGTATCAAGGTACTTACAGTAAATTCAGGCTATACCTAGATTGATCAATACATCCACCATAGACGTCCAAATATATCTTGTTGGTCAACTGACAAAAATAAAGTATTTGGCAATTCAAATGAAAGTAGACTGACAGAAATTAAGAACAAGTTAAAACTGGGTTTGGAAGGGACACACAATACAAACCATGAGCCATGCACCTCAATAGACAGAGCAAGGCCACATTAACACAGCATAGCTCTTCCGTGGTAATTCTGTAAAACCCACATTACACAATTTTTTACACAATAACCACTTTAAACCCAAAAACGACTACATGTAAAAATTCACGGGGGGACAAATTCTTTAAATAATGTATTCATAATACAAGGGGCGGGTTGTGTGCGAAATCTAGTATTGCCAATTGCGTGCAGAAAGAAAAATTAAACTCTTCCAAAGTTGCAATTTCCCCCTAAAAAATGTCCAAGTGCATCCTCCCAGTTCTAGCTATTACTGTTGTTTGACAATGACAGGTCACATTGTAGAATGAGACGCTCTGTGATCCAGACAGCCACAGGCCCCTTAACCCGCCATCTGAGTCATACTAGACAGACTGCAAGAGCCCTAACATGCAACAGCCTTTCGCTCCCTGTGCGACTGGCATGCAGTCCTGGCCCACTTCTCCTGTTGTGAAAGCGTTTACGGCGCCAGCACCCAGAGACGACATGCATAAAACAAGGCTGAGCCCCAGAGGCTAGTGTGTGGACGGACGCACAGACGCAGAAAATCTACTGACACAGGAAACCTTTTATAAAACGAGAGGGAAGGCAACACTGATGGACACACACAAAAGGTTGGAAAGGGGTCACTGCAGCAGGACGTTGTTGCTACAACTAAGGATGTGATAAAGACCTTTAATGGGCTGTTTCGTTGCGCATTCCTCGTCATGTGCAGTCACATTTGTCGCAAGTTTACTTGAGTTCTTCACGTTGTCAACTGAATGAAGCAGTTATTTTTAGTGCAAGGACTACCCAAGTTACCGTGGTGATATCTAGAAGTGTCCGAGACGCGGGATGGCTAGTCTTATCTCCTCTTATGATGCATAGCAAAAAGCACATCAGTGAGACCACGGATCACAGTGCAATGTTCAGGCAGTTGAATCCATGGGACATTTTCTTGGAATGACTTGATGATTTTTGGTTCAGATCGATACACCCACCACCTGCAATCCATCTGTAATGTGTTACTAACTCCATCCCTCACGCTCAAACCCATGTGTCTCCCAAACCATGCAGTGTCTCCAGGAGAGAGCTCTGGCTCGCTGAAGGGGTTATAACTTCCTCTGCGACACAGTATGGGGAGGGAGGAGGGAGGAGGGAGGAGAATGCAGTCCACCAGGGTTCCAAGGGCTCTTCGTCAAAAAGCTATCTGCGCCCTGTAATCGATGTGTGTATCAATGTCTCTGAGATTACACCCCACGTTTAGTCAGGGTCTACAGTGTCTCATCGTTGCAGCAACAGCTTCCATGTGTGTTTAATTACACTGTGGAGATGTGGTTTCCAGGTTAGATTTTGTGTTACAGTGGGAACAGAAAACAGCAGTAACACCATGAATGACTAGGTAAAGACATATATTATGACATAAAAAGGTGCAGAAGGTTTGTTATTAATAGCAAATATTGAGTGGCAAATGCATGTCTCCATTGTGCCATGCAAGGAAAGCGACCTTGCATTGTCCAACATTGTTGCCAGACAGTAATCTAGCTGTTTAGAGAAGCTATCACTTCAATGAGATCTTGCTGAGGTGACACGTAAACTAGGATAGGCACAACTTCTTTCACCCCAAGGGACATGATGCATTGAAGTAGACAAGCAATCCTGAGGGCAAAGCAAGTGTAGGCAACCTCTCCTTTAATGTCAATTAACAAAGTGACTCAAAATAAGCTGGCAGGCACGCTCTGTTACTTATGTTAATGACACACTTGAGTGGCGAATCGGATCTTTCCTCTCCATCAGATATTGTCTCACGAAGAGACTCTTCATAAACCCAAAACAACCTATATTCCTTCATATCAATAATAAGGAAGACATGTTGTGTCAATTCACCAGAACAATACAACACAGAGTATGCGCGACCCTCTGTGTTTGTGTAAATCAAGGGAGCGTGCGAGTTTTGATTGATTTATCACACAAGACATCAGGGTTGGAGGTTAAATTAGGTATTGAACCAGCCTCGGGCTAATATCATCTGTTTAACTGGGCCTGAGTAGACAGACTGGGGTGCTTTCATAAATCACTATATGATCACTTTGGAGCCAGTCCTTCAAAGGCATTACTCTGTCTTGCCTCAGTGGAAGATCAGAGGGAGAGACCCACCAAAGAAGGTCTCCAGACAGGCACCCTCCAGCTGCAGCCTGGGTTAGGGTTCATCCCTGGTAAACACAGCCCCCCTTGGGAACAGCGGTTTCAACTAAGCCGAGAAGAAGCTAAGAAGAACAACTTTCAATTCAGTGTGCTTCTTGGTATGTCCATCCCACAAACATGAGGTTAAGGCACCATTGGCATGTTACGATGAATCAACACTGTTAGTTGTTGAATAAACCAGGCAAGGTGGAATATTGGTGTTACTGTGTATAGATTCACATCCCCAAGCTGAATTATAGGTGGTTCTGGAAATATAACTTGGGGCTCCTTGACAAAATAGGTTACTGGGTCACAGGTGTTACAATAGCCATAATGATGCACTTGGGACTGAGCGTAGAAATATACTTTATGGCAACATTCTATTTGTGCAATGTGAAGGACAGACTCTGGCTCCTTGCAAATTCACCCACTGCTGACAGACAACCCAATCCCAACACAAACCATTCCTTTTGTGCAAGAGTTCATCATGAACATATTGAAGATAAGAACAGTGCTCCGCATAATTCCAAGCATTCACGTGATTTGAGACAGAGTAAATGGGGGGACATGTCACAGTTGGCTGCCAGTACTGCAGTTGGTTTCTGCAGAATTGCTTCTGCGCTGTCACAGTCTGACCCCTTACTCCTCCTCCTCCTCCTTCTAGATGCCCAAGTCTGACAGGATTCAGCTGCTGGGCAATTAGTACTGCCCGCTTACTGCAGGAGAAGCACAACCCCTAAAATGTATTTAACATGTGGATGGTCATAAAGATGGTGTTGGGAAAATAGAACTCATAACGTCATAACGTGTGATGGGGTTGTGGCCTGTGGTGGGTTGTGTGTGTGTGTGTGTATGTGTGTCAAAGTTATGGAGCCACAGGCTGGATCCACACACAATGGACAGAGGCAACTTTAGGAGTAAAGCAGACTACAATAGAGTTACAGGGCGAAGGGGAGCCTGTCAACCCCTTCCTCGTTAAGCATTACAGTCATTTTGCCTGACAGCTGTCCATGTGCCCATGCTTCAACCTCGCAGTGTTGAAATAGCATAGACATCACACACGTTCCATGAAGAAAATACGAGCTTGTCTCCTTAGTTGAACATCAGTTTGAACTCCATTGTGTTGCATTTCTGTCCTGTTTTAGAACGAGGACAGTAAAAGGCCTCTTCACATACGGTGCTCTTTCAGGACAGGAATGTGTAACTCAAAATCACTTAAGGCAGAGGACCACTCCTTGGGGCTCAGGAACCAACTGCACTCTGTCTAACTACTATAGTTTTGTTTATTTGTTTATTTGAAAGGATCCCCCTTAGCTGACGCTGAAACGACAGCTAGTCTTCCTGGGGTCCAAAAAGTACATAAAAAAACTGTAATCACAATCACAATTACTCACAAATATCATATATGAATACACACCAAAGAACAAGAAAAAGTAAAAATTCGGAAAGTACTGATAAAAGTAATCAAATTAATGCAAGACAACCTGTCACATAATACAATCATGCTCAACCATTCCAGACAATTTTATAATGAAAGCAGTGTTTACCTTGCTTTCACAAACCCCACCTTGAAGCATTAGTGAGGTACAGTGAGGTACAGCACTCTGCAGGGTCAAGGAGGACTTTGTATTAGATACATGGTGCCATGGTAAACAATAGAGTTTCTATGGTTGCTTTGTAGCCAGTATTGTTCTAGTCGTAGGTGAAGATCTTTGGAACCCCTACTTACATCTTGTCTGTTTAATTGATGTTGTGAAAGCATTTCCTTCTTATGGGTAGTCATGTTACCTCAAGAGGTGCCAACTAAACTGAATCTGACTCGTAAGGCATGCAGTGAGGTCTCGTAAGTAATACAGAATTTATCTTTCGTTGAATGTTTTCTCCTAGCTCTCTGGCGACATGCCTTAATCCATTGTCTCACTTAGTGTGTTTGGTCCATCAGACAAAGGCAGTCTTATATAAAATTGAACAATATTTGGACCCTTGAGTGTCTCTCTGAAACAAACATTAACATAATGTTTTATACATTGAAAAAACTATGCATGGGCTTGACCACGTTGTAACTGAGGTTTTCCTCTGAAAGAGCTGAAGAGTTGAGCATGCACTTGTCTCTGTTTACATACTGTTGTTTGTTGAAAAAGTTGGGTGACTCACCGTGTGAATGATCTGTGGGCTGTGATAGACAAGGGTATAAGTCATCGCCAGAGTGTTCCCTCAATGGCCACTGACTTTCAAACGGACAGACAGTCAGAGAAAATTGTTTATTTAATTGCTATGTATTCACACTATCATTCATACATAGAGGTTGTTTTCTAACTACCTCTACCTTAATAAAATTGTCGGTAGGTGTGTGTATGCAAGTGTGTAACCTTTGTCATTTCAAAGCGCTTTTCCTGTCTAAGATGGAAAGCCTCGGTTGTGGCTGCCTGGCCGTTGTTCTCTGAGCCGCTTCCTTGGCTGAAAGGTGGCTGAATAATTGATGAGGCTAAGAGTGCCTCTGAACTCCAGGTAAGGCCACGTTGGTGCTCGCTGCTGAGGAGTAGTGTACGTCCTGCCAGCACTCTGCAATGATACCACTCAAGTTCAGTCCAAACTGCCATCGAGTAAGCTGATGGGGCCATAATAGGCACCTGCATTCCAAATGGAAAAATATATAATATATTTTTAAACTGTGCTAATAGGACAAAGAAATATCACATTGCTACTTCCATTTTTCACTCAGACATAGGCAGTGCATGTATCTTATTTTGCCATTCGCTGTAAATGAACAAAAGTAAACTCATGCACTGTGTGGCCAGCATGGATTTGGCTTTGGGAGGGAGGATATAACTAAAGGACTGTTCTGGAACATCCCCCCCAAACTCATTCTATGTTCCCACATTGAGGTCTAGTTGTGCTATTGCTGAAGGGACAGAGATTGAAAATACAGCATGTTGAGTCATTCCATATTCTACTAAGCCCTATTGTTAAATCCAATACAATACAGCATAGAATACCACAACATGAAGTCGCATAGAAGTAGGGATTGTGTCAATGCTATATCGTAGGTGTCTGTGTGTTTTGCTTTTTTACACTTTTAGTGGCATATTTGACAGGAGTTGGTATCAAGCGGTCAAGTCTATAATAAGACACAGAACCAATGGATTTGGAAACAATGAGCTATGTCCATCTGCTAAACAATGAGATAGTGAGAACTTTAGTTGAGCTCTATGGCAGGTTTTGTCAGTCCTTCTTTAATAGATATGCACTGACAGTGTTAAAGATCACCCTATGACCTCTGGCGATTCAGGCTCTGCTTTGTCAACTGCTAGTTGCTTTCAAAAAAGCCAATCTGACTTTGTCCCAAATGGAGGTTTTAAAATTTAATCAGGTTTTCAATTAAATATATCCGCGAGCAGAGAGGGGGATAGTAGGTGTATGAGGAAGATGCACTCGAACCATAACCAGATAACATCTTCCAAATGTGCAGTACAGGATCTGAGGCGAAACAAGTTGTAGCATAATGTGTTTTTAGGAGAGTAAAAAAGCTTGTTCAATCTTCAGATCGCTGGTGAAAAAAACGATGGAAAAAGGTGTTTTGATCCCAGTCTAAAATATTCTACCCAGTTTGTACAATAAATGTTATTAACAATCAATGCATACTCCTTGGAGTGTGTTTCCTTATGTTCACAACCATCAGGAGTGAATTGCACATCCAGAGAATAAAAAAATAAATATATTATCCAATGTTTAATGAATGGTTTATTCCGCAGATTCCTCTTACTCAAGAGCCGGAAATTCACATCTCTTTCAGTAGACACAAAGACAGGACCTCCGCTTTTAAAGAGCTCTTTAAAACCAAGTCCAATCTTTTCTTCTTTCTTCTTCCTCTCCTCATTTGACCTGTCTGCTTCCTGTGGAAAAGTTCACTTTAGAATCGTCACCTTTAAATTAACAAAGGCCACCACTTAAACGCCACATATTTTTCGTAGCCTGTATATTGCCTCCATCTTTCACCTATTATTACTAAGTGAAATATGACTTCAGTAAGAAATGTGTCACAACATTCTTCTGTACACGATAGTAGCATAATGCTGAATAAAGTTCCAAATACACAGAACCCCCATGCATTTCGCACATTCAAAGTTCTGTGTGTTGGTTGTACCTCAAAAAGAATACGCTTGTGAAAGTCAAAGCAAGCATTACAACATATTATTAATGTGCATTTTAAATACAATTTCTGACTACTTTGAAGGTTTAATGGTACATATATTAAAGCAAGCATAATCAGCAAGTGTCAATAAATAACACGTAGCAAGTCTATTTATTTAAAGAGCAAAAGACTGCTCTTCCCAACTCTTACAGCTCCTTTCCTCTCTTTTACAGTAATAGCATTTAATTGTAAGCCACTCTATCTTTGATTACTGCTAACATTGTTATTTACACTGAATAATTACATGTTGCACTTAATTGTCCCCTTTTCACATGACAATTGTAATCTTTTTCCATGCAGTGATTTGTCACATGCAATATAAAGCCATTTTAGTTTTTGTTACCTTCCTAGTGAACTGCATGCCCTGAAAGAGGCTTGGTTGAAAACTTTCTATGTTTGCAATCTGTCTTAATTATTTAAAACACCTCAAGGGTATCATTAGAAGTCAATTAAGGTACATAGCACAGGTAGGCACAAACTATCACAAACCATTTGCTTGTCATAAAGTTCTTTAGAAGGGAGTTTAAGTATTTTGTTTGTGTGACTTTGGGTAATCTAAAACCTCTGGGAGGTCCGTGGGGCCGATGTGGAGAAGGACTACTCTGAGAGAAGAGTAGCTGGATAACTGCTGAGATCATTTAGGAATGTGTCTTCTCTCAGCAACGGTCTTCACACTGTAGCATACCTTGCATTTGCATTACATTAAATGAACTCTATATCACTGCTTGCAGTCAAAAAACAGCACAATCTTTCCATTGTTGAAAACAGATGCTGTCTGTTTCTACCATCATTCTGGTTACTGACAAACAATTGCGTAGCCTCTTGATTGATGCCAACACCCAGCTAAATGTAGAATCCTTGTCCTGAAAAGAATGTCTATTTGTGGTGCAATTTAGACATTCATTAATTTGAGGCAATTTAGAATTCATGAGGGATGGCTACTAACATCTTTCACCAGTCTGAGGAGTTCGTGTCCGCATTATTCTCCTTTCCCTGTGCTTTGTCTGCCTGACAAATGAAAGACCTAATTAATGCACATGTATTACAGGTCCCCTGCATTTCTTTGGTCTTGCACATTTCTACAGCACTTCAGGGATCCCTTCACACCTACCTTCACAGCACTGAAGCGAGATGAAAGTGAGAGACACATTACATTACATGAAACATTTACAACAACAGAGTGCATGGGAGTGAGAGAAAACATAGTAGGAAAAGATACGTGCATATACGGACACCAAAAAGACAGGTTGAATGCAGGCAAACACAGATCGACAACAAACAAAAAAAGATTCCCTCGAGGGTGTGTGTTTTGAGATAGCATTCTTTTGTTCACCTTTTTTCATGTGTAAGGTGAGATTGCAACTTTGTACCCTGGTTCAGCCCTCTGTTTCTGACTTGGTCCGGCTTCTTAATCGAACCCTCTCCTCAGGACAATGTTACATTAATTCCACTTGACAGTGGTTCTTATCAAAATTCAGCAGGCAGAGGTGGGTGAATAACGGCCCGGCAGGGGAGTGGCATGGCCTCGCTTCTGGTGAGCCAGAAAGGCATATCAAAAGTTGCTGCTCCCTCCATTTTAATTATGTTTTACTGAAATATTGCTGATTGGTCTGCATCATACGTGGACATTGACAGTCAACATCCAGGAAAGGGGGAATCAATGGGTCTATGTCTGAAGCTTCCAGACTTACAATACAGAGAAACCATTATCATTGTTATTCCATCCATTTAAGTTATATTTTACATGTGTTGTACCAGTGAAAGCTACTAAGTTTATGTGTCTGCTTAGTTTCATAGTGTAAAAAGAATAGTTCATAACAAGGACAATTTAGAGGTTGATTAAAAAGATTAAAACATAGACTCACTGTTAGTATACACAAAATGTTTTTTTGATACCAGTGAAATGTCCCCTAGCTTTTAATGCTTGCCTCTAGTAATGCATACTGGGGGAGGCTGCATTCTCTGGCAGAGACGTCTGGAGGCTAGATAGTACAGAGCACCCTGGAACTAACTTCCCTCCTCAATGTTTCCCACTGAGAGGAGGCTCCCAGGATCCCTTTGATGAGCACAATTTCCATCTAATTAATGAGGGGAAATTAGGGGATATTGGGCTTTTTTATCAGCCTTAATTCTTCTGATGGCTCATTAAAAACCATTCTGTAAGCGCCCTCTCATGTGATCTCTGTTCCTGCTGAGTGCAGGGAGACAGGGGAAGCCATAAGCTCTCCCTCCCCGGCCAGCTCCCAGAGAGGCCTGTGTCTGACAGGGTGGGAGGCAATCCGGGGACTGAAGACTCCCCTGCGGCTGGAACAAAAGTGCCTGGAAAAATGTCATCCTTTTGGGCCTCGCCAACAGGGACAGAGCTAATTTATCCCTGCGATAATTCCATTTAGTCAGCATGCACCACACGAGGAAATGTAAGGACAACTGAGCCTCAATAATTCAGTGTTTCCTTGAATAGTTATACCAAATTGATGTAACCTTCCGGGATATCTTCCAAACAAAATTAATTCAAGCTTCAGAGCAGGCTAGTCTGCTCCAGGAAAAGAGGCCTAACTGAAGCTGAAATTCTACTCGAACATTATCTACACTGGAAAAGACAGACTAGGAGAATACCATGCATATGAGATGTACACAGGAGCAGCCACAACCAGGTCATTTCATTAAGGGAAATATTTGAGTGTCTGACCTTGTGTTGTTAACCCCATTTGGCTGTGGTAGTAGATTTACTGAACATAGTTGAATGTGCTCAGGGGCCAATCCCAGGACTTCCACTTGAGAAGGTAACAGGGTTACACATGAATACAGAAGTAGTTATAGTTCTTAAATGTCTTTGAACAACACCTTGTATTTACCCCCACATCCTTTTATTTAAGACAAAAAGCCATCGACTTGTATGTTGTCAAATATGTACTCCATAAACTGTACTATATACTTCAGCATTGTGTTGTTCTTTGCATTGTCCAGCCCTCTCATTGCTGATTCACAATTGAAGCTGCTCAGATGCACAAGCAGTAAGTGAAAACAAATTGTTGTCAATTTCCTTTACCAAACACTGAATAAGGGCCTTTGTACGGTAACATATTCTTTTACACTTTCCAATCAATTCACTTTGAGCCTGGCAATACAACTCTTCGGATTGTCCTCTGCGCACAAGACCAACAACAAACAACAATAAAAATAGCTCAATCAACACTTAAAGCCAGTGTATGCAAGTGTCTTGCTTCTGTCAGACTCCACTACCTCACACAGAGGGCTTCCGGAGTGACACAATCCATTCTGTTCCAGTGACACCAGATAGTCCTTTGTTTGCTCTCTAGGGCAGGAAGCTCTTCATATTCCAACCAAACACATTCATGATCCGTGTTTATCAAATGGTCACAGATGGAATTGTTTGCCTTTCTTGCTCCTAATACTGTTATTGATTTTCTAAAATGGTAGTGTTCTGTTTACTGCTGGAATGCACCCTGGAATCACTGATATATTGAGCCACCAAATATTAATAAAGAAGGATGAGAATATGGATTTTCTTCTTGCCTGTATCAAAGTTTTAAGTAGCATTTTTCAACCAAGTTGAGTGTCTCAGCCAAGGTGGAAGACAGAACCATTGCTGTTTTGAACTCTACTATTTGTGCAGTGGATCTAAGTTATTCCTTGAAGAGGCTGTCTTGGAGTTGCAAACCTACTGTTTTCCGGGATTCCCAAGAGAATTCAGCACTTGGACAGCGACTCTCTCTACACTTTTTTTTTATTTCAGCACTAGAACAGCGACCGGAACACAACTGACAGTCTGAAGAAACCATCTAGTACCTCTACTAGGTCTCCTTTGTATGACATCGTTTTTATATCGCAAAAAATATGGATCGATTGGGTTAGGAAATACAATATACACATTCAATCAATAAATAAAAACAAGGGGTAAGTGGTTCTAGACCAACATAGATGTAACAGATGCCGAAACTACTACAAATAGCTATTGGCATCACTGCACATGCCATGTGGGAGTTTCACTCACTAAATCCATCACCAAGCAAACATTACTCGTGTCTTGGCGCCATGGGGCCAGGAGGACAGAGCGCTAAGTTGTTTAATGTTGTGTTCCAGCAGCTTGTGTGCTATTGACATCTCCACAGGTGACAGCCTGAGACAGCAACACTACCATCGACCTGGCTGACCCCCTGGGTGGGTTTACAGTGCTATCTGATCACAGGGATTCGAATGTGCTGGGGTCCCGGGGGCCACTTCCCAGCCAATCAGCAGGGTGAAGGGCCATCCATCAATTTGGAAGGGGGAAAGAGAATGGGTCATGCTTCCTTGTCCACCAGACCCCCCCCCCCCCTTACCCCCTTACCCCATTACACCCTTACCGCTGCAGGGTAGAGGTTGTTAACGGTTGTTTGAGCTACTCAGTCGAGTCTGGCAAATAAACCTTCTTTAAGACACTTATATTGTACAGGAGCAAAAAGAGCTGAGATCCATCCCTCTTAAGTCTTCGATTCTGAACATGTCATGTCTTCCAATTCTGTGCCAGTCATAAGCGTATTTTGGTGTTTGAGTGCCATGTGTCTGTCTCTGTCTGTCTGTGTTTGTGAGTATGCATGCACAGAAGTCACACAAAGCAGCTTGCATACACATGTACACAAATACTCACACACAACAATAAATCAAGGGCAGTTGGCAGTACTGACATTTCGTGCACTGAGAGGCCAGAGACCTGATTATGGAACCCAGAGGACTTTTTACAGCAGCACTTGTCGTCCTTAAATATATTTGCTCACTAAATGCATTTATATTTTATTTGGTTTCATTGCCCTTAATGTGGTACTTCTTAGATAGCCTCTTGAGGGGAACTGGGGGTTGGATACCGTGTTTTATGTGTGTGCGATCATCCTACCACCAACACATTGATCTAAGGTTGCTGTGTGTGAGTGAGATTTGCTCCTTCAAGCTTCCATTAACTGGATTTCACTGTAAATGTTGCAAGCCCAGGTCACATGCGTTCCTTTAACTGCTGACGAGTGATGTGTGAGAAGGCCCATGCAGAGGAGAAGACGTTAGCGCTTTGTCAGCTACCTTGCCATCGATCCCCTCGCTGGGAAAGACTAAGTACACTTCTCATGGACTAAACTACCTCCTCATAAGCAAGAGGTGCAATCTAGAACATTTATACATACAGAACGTTCCGCACCAGAACCACTTCTGTAGAAAATATAAGCAACTTGATTCTGATTAAATATGAACTGTCCTTCTCTTATGTCTAAAATGATGGCCCTCCTACACCTATGTAACAGAGGTCTTATCCTATTTTTTATTGGGTCAATGTTTGGTTTTGTCACACACCCATTGATACTTGTATACAATGTAAACTGTGTTTTACATCAACACAAAAATAATATGCTTAACATAAGGACAAGCAGCAGTTATACATGTCAAGATTGAAACTAAATAATAAATCATTTCCAGTTATTAATTGGTCAGTAGACCAGTGCACTGTTTAACTTCAAGGCATACAATATATTATTAAAGTTTGATGGTTAGATGAGGGAAAAAAAGCATTACTGTATTTTCAATTAGTATTCGGTGTTCCATGGTTTACTCCAGCCCACTAACAGAAACAGCCTTCAATTTCTAATTCCATTTAGCATTATTGCGAACAGATTCATCTTTCATAGTTCTGCTTAAAATAAGGCCTTGCCTAGTGTCCTGCGTACTTAAAATTAAAAAAACATTATAGTTTCTAAGACAGCACCAGCACCTGTAATATAATTTTGTCTCCCATCATACAAAACTGAATAAAACATGAAGTGTATTTGCATCTCTGAGGGATCATTCAGTCTTATAGCAATTGCAAAGCACCAAATCCATATCCTATTGTATGGAGCAAAGCTCATTCCGGTCAGAGGTCTCTCATATCTCAATCTCCACCAAAGATCCTTTGGTTCAAGTTAGGGCTGTACACTTGGCTGTGGAATATGAAATGACTTCCACAGTGAGTTCTTCAATCAGATCTTGGCTTTCTTTGTGTTGTAACACTCTTGGCAACTCTAAACCAGCCTGGGCTCTAGAGATAGGCAGACATTTGGATACCATTTTTGCCTAAAAGAAACAACACAAGATCAGCATTGAGTCATTCTGGGTACCCACCTTGCACACAGTGCATTTATTTGTTTGGTTAAGTCGGTTCTAGAATGAAGAAAGAGGATTCTTTTAAGACTGCTTATCGCTGCATGCATTGTCATTTTCTTTCGGATGTGGCACGTGCCCTGATTAAAGTAACGTTGCAGTTATTGAAAAAATGTGTTCATCAATACCACATTGAAACGTGTTGGCCCTTGCCACTAGTTCCTTGTGATTTAAGTATAAGTACCATAATAATAACATCCAAGTTTGAATGTTATTACCTAATCCCTGGCTTTGGTTACTCTCTATCAACCTCTTTCTCTCTAACTCATTCTTACCTTTGGGATGACAGTTTGAATCTCTAAGCAAAGATTTATGGCTGTTTTCCTACATTTTCAAGAGCACGACAGCAAACCCTGTATCTTTTGATACACTCCAGTCTCTGACGGGCCTGAATGACAGTGAGAATGGTAAAAGGACTGTGAGCGTTATCTGATAAACTTTCTCATTGAGCCCTCTCCACGTTGGCTAGAGGCTGGTTTGGCAGCCCGTAAGAGGATGAAAAAAGCTTTAATGTTGAAAATGAGGTCATCCATACAATGTCTCCTTCACCACTTGTTTTTCTACTTCCCCTGTTGAGGGACGGTCGTCTAAGCGCTGATAAAATCCGGATATAAAACCTGACATTGAAGATGAATGTGGCCCAGAGCCTCCCTCCCCTATCAGTCCTAAGCATGAGTAGGGACGGGGCCTGGGAAACATGTCAGCCTGCTATCTCGCCCTCTCTCTCCCCCCTCTTGTGCTGCAGCTGAATTAGACTTGAAAAGGTTTGCAGGGATGAAAGAAGAGAGTGATTGGCAGAAATGGAAAGAATCACATTTTCCTGGATGTGTTTGGGCCTTGCCTCAGGCATTCAGGTGGGCAGAGAATCCAGGTAAGGTACAGTGCGTGGACCCCCACACACATACTGTGATATGATGATGTCTGACAGTTTTATTTCCACCGCGCTAGGGCACGGGTCCCCCTCCCAGACCTTTGATGATTTTCAGGCCAGCTGTGGGGCATCGCCTCTGGGCTGCCGAAGGCCGCTCTCGGCCCTTTTCTGGATCTCTTGAATATTCATTAGCAACGACCACCACAAAGAACCACAATCACACATGGTACACACTGCATTTATGCTGTACTACAATTTGGCAGCACACATCACTCAATGTTTATAATCACTCCTCAACAAGATGATTAGGGAGACATTCCTGACTGCAACACTTGCGCAATAACAACGACACAGACACACTATTCAGGGCAGGGGAGGGTAAACGACATGTAAAAAGGACTGAGTGATGAGAATGAGAGGAAATGCCTGAGAGATTACCCTCTCCTTGAGGATGAAAGACCAGGAAAGCACAGTCGGGAGGGAAGTAGATGGGAGGGAAATCCTATTTGAGCAGCCTGAGGGAGGCAGGGTCCAGGGCTGCAGCGGGCCTGTGTTCCGCCGCTCTCAGGAAGAAGGAACATGTGAATCCTAGCAGAGGCAAACATGAGTGGAGATGAAAGAGTGAAGACTGCTCACACTCTCTTTATTGGATTACACACCACGCGGCAAAAAAAAAGTGTCTTTGGCATTTCAATAGGCTTGTTCAAAGGAAACGGGCCAAAGGTACGACAGAGGTATGGGGGGAATTATTCTGACAGCTTAAACCGCTGTTTGTAGGACATTTGTTCAAGGACACTTGGAATAAGATGTATCTAGCTAGCTGATTTGTATAGAGGTGCTTGGGGAACACATGGAACAGAAGAATCATGACAAAACATTGAGATCCTGTGACTTTTAGTCTCATGGATTGGACAAATACATATGTCAGTATTCACAATCAGAGACTTGATCAGATTTCTGTGGGTGCAAATCAATTGTCGCTGTCATGCTAGTTCTTCATTTCAATGGTGACACTGGCACGTGTCTATCTAGAGACAGAGAGGTTTGAAGGCTGGGCGTCAGTCGTAGGCTGGCAGGCCAAACAGTTCGGGTCTGAAGTCTTCCATGCTCCGCAGGACCAGCGTGGCCTCCTGGGTGAGGGCACGGTCCAGGTTGTCATCTGGAATCATCACCACCTGCATCCCAGCGGCCAGGCCCGACTTCACCCCGTTTGGAGAATCCTCAAACACCAGGCACTGTCAAAACAAGGTAACATGCAGATCAGACCATACCTCAAAACAATGTTGAATACGAGTAAGTGACGGTGCTACGATACATCAAGACCAATCCTGCACACTGCCAAAGAGGAGCAGTGACAGTGACTGTGAGGGCATGGAGGATTACACGGACAGCCCATATCAGATTCCCTCACAACTGTTTTGTAACTAAATCTCAAGTCTCTTTACTTTAAGTGGGCTTGACCACTGAACAATATGAACACAATAAAAAAGTAAATAACATTGTGTTCTTTAGTGTAGAAATTCAGCACGGAAAGGTTGTGTATTGAGAAAATATGAGCATGACTGGACTTGGAGTATCCGGGCAGACATTGTGGCAGTGTGTCTGCTCTATACAACACTATAGCATAAATAAATGCAGCACAAAAGGGGCAGTCCAGACGAAGGACAGTTCAGAACAGACATAGAACAACTTCCCTTTCATTCATTTGATAATCATCAGTCTAAAAACATCCTGACATTTCAATGGTGACGCTGCGTGGCTTTCAATACAACCATACAAGGCTTGGGAAAAAATCCTTAGGCTGAGCGCCGTGACATGACATGGTCCACAATATTTTTAACTAAGTGAATTGTAAAGGCTTTCAGCGTGCCTACCGGTCAGAAGAGTGCAGTATAGATTGACAATGTCAATTGGTCAATAGAAAATAGCGGAAAAGAGGCCCTGCTTCTGAAAATGCCTCAAAAAGTAGACACTGGAGGGCCTTGGGAAAGCTTTCGGTTCAGCCTCAACTCTAAAGCCCAGGTGAAACAAAGGCCCACTCGAGAGGAGGACTGATGAATGAGCTAAATTGACTTCTGTGATGTCACTAAGCCTGGGAACTGCGAGTGCAGACAATAACAACGGAAAAACAGCAGCTAACAGAGGGGCCCAGCTAATTCCCTTGATTGGGAGCAATTAAAACTCCTAATTACTCAATGAGCCTGGCGAACGACCCCTTTAATCAGCTTCCAACACTTGCATTGTACCCGAGTACAAGGAGAACACGAACGCATAAGCGGCTGGCGTTAGGCTGGTAGCTACCGTGGCAATAGGGAATGGCGACGGGCCAGAAAGGCAGACAGCGAGAGGGAAGAGTGGCCATTGGTCCCAGCAAAGGTCAGCTTGAGCTGCCCCCTTGGTAAGAAAAAACAGACCCAAACTCAAAACAACCATCCAGGATCCACTCCATACTGTAGGCAGTCCAACGCCAAGCTTACCTACCGACTTTCTAACCTGGTAGACATGAGTATTTGCTTGTGTATCATCAAACATCACCCATGGTATGTGTGTCCTGTAACATTGGAGGAGAATCTGACAAGGGAAGGGCTAGGATTGTTCAAGGAAGTTAAAGACCCACAGATTTTGGCTTCAAATGCAAAAAACCTGCAGTCACTGCACTGCTGTCACTGGCGCAGTGACTGCCCCAGCCCTGGTCAGTAGAACTGAACCTGGGCCAGCACAACCGAGCGCCGGCCCAGAGCAGCAGAAGGGTGGAGAAAACCCTCTGGTTGCCGGGCTCAAACAGCACCATGGAAGATTTACAGCCTGTCCTGAGGCATACACCCAAACACATGCAAGATTAATCAGGACCAATTGAATCTGTATTCACTGTCTACCCAAGTCATTGCTGCAAAGGGAGAGAGCAGGGGGACCACCCAGATTCCACTACTGTGAATAGCCAGCTTAGCGCGTCTCTCTCTCTCACACACACGCACGTGCACACACACACACACACACACACATACACAAACACACACACACCCTTTACTGAAGAGATGGGGTGGGGGTGGCTAAGTGGTAAGAGCTTTGAACTGCAGATCAAGAGGTCGAAGGTTTGATTCAACCTCTGTCCAGCGTCTACTAAATGAACACATTATTGTTGTTTCATTTTCTGAGGAGAACTGGCAAGATAAGGAGAACATAACATTGCAGTGTGGACGACATCAAAGGCTTGCTTAAGATGGCAGGTTAGAATCTGCCCCCGTATGTCGCTTTGGATAAAAAGCGTCTGTTGAAAGAAATGAACGCATTCACACCAAATGCAAACCTGATTGACTTACGGTGTACGCATGCTACAGCTGAACAAATAGGCCATAAGTGGCAAACTAGACGCACTGAGTAGTCATACGCTGCAAGAGATGCTTCTGTGACCAGGTCATTACGTCAAACCACACAACAGGAAGTGGAACAGGACCCTGGGTGGTGCACACAGACACAGTCTGGTGCACAAGCTTAAGAGATGTTTCTGACTCTATGGCTCTAAGCTTTACTTTGTCAATTCTGTGCATCACGGTTACATTTTCATATCCGGAAAAGTTGAGACGTGACGAGCAGAAAGAAAGGTCTTAAATGGAATCAAGACGCCAACTCAAGCGGTGACAAAACCTTTTTTGCTCGAATCCTGTTTTGAGGAGACTGATCCTCAACCTCCCGTCTCTCCCCTCCCCTCCCGCTCTGGGATATTACTTCACTTGTCACCTTTTGTCAACATTTGACATGGGCCAAAGCACAGGTGTCAACCATGAGTGTCTGTCTGTCTAGCATCACTCACAAGGCAGTGGAAGGGCATGTCACAGTGCAGCTGTTCAACAACATAACACAAGGGCTTCGCACCGTCTTCACTTGTTCGTGTTGTAGGCTATGTAATCAGCACAGCTGATGTCTTATTTAATCTGGACCTTTTACCTGGTGCCATGTTCCCCAAGATAAACTGAGAACAGGGCCTATGCTTGTCATGCCTACTATTATGCAGAGTATGACAGATGGGGCCAGAACCATGGGGCTGCAGGTGTGACCTGCATCTAGACCTAGCTGCTGTATACACGAAGGATATACTGTACTACACTGTATTAATGACAGGCGTGATTATGCCTTACAACAAATAAATGACATGTACATTTAGTAATTTAGCAGACGCTCTTACAGTAAGTAGAGGGACACCCCCCCCCCTCCCCCAGTGCCTTGCCCAAGGACACAACATCATTTGCACGGCCAGGAATCAAACCGGCAACCTTCTGAGTAATAGCCCGATTCCCTAACCGTTCAGCCATCTGACTAAATAACTTATCAACATAAAACACAGGGATTGCACGCTTTTACTGTTTATGACATGGTTATCTGTGTGCTTGTGCGTTTCATTCCAAAACAGGATAGTGTTTGTGAGTGATTAAAAGACAGTGATTGATACTGCATATTCTGAACAATCACCAAGCCCAGGGCAGGCCAAGCTGGAGCTGTGTAACATTTATCATCGGTGTTAGTGGGCAAAATGTATATAACATCAGTGACTGATTACACATGTCTGGCAGGGAGGGAAATGGAAAACAGGTGATGACATCATGTCTTGGAGGTTACATGGCAGAAATGTTACCAGTGTAATCTGCAGGTTCTATTAGGCAGAAAAAGATGGACTGACTTTGAGGTTAAAAAAAAATAAAGAGAAAATTAATACATTGTTTAGACATCACCATTTTTATGAAGAAAACTGTGTAACCACCTCAAGCTCTTCATAAAAATGATCACTCGTGAGAAGGTGTCTGCAAATCTTAGGCCATGGCTCTGTGTCCTCACCCTCCCCCTCCTGCCCCCAAACCCAAATGATAGAAATCAATACTTTCAAGCTTCTCATAACCTCCCACATGCAGCCTCCAACCTCCTTCTCTTTGCTTTCACTTTAAAGAAACTGGCAGGCTTAAACCCTCACAAAAAGTCTGAGTTGATGAAGGCACAGGCTTCTATCTGAAAACTCAGCTTGAGAAACACAATTTAATCTAGACTCATTCGAGTTGAGGGCATTTCCATGCAGAACAAGATGAAGAGGATAGAAAATGCTGCTGAGTAAAACATTTGTGTTATTAAAAGTTGGGCTTTAAAGCTGACCTTCAGTGCATGACTATGTTTATTTATTTTTCGAGGTTTTACTTCAAAGCTGAAATGTGAAATCATAGAGCTGGTATCGAAATATAGTCCAGCCGTTCCTCTCAGAGCCTCTCTGCATCTCAAAAGACAAGAAATGGGTTTGGAGGTGTTGAGCACTAAGATTCTCTCTATTGAGGAGGGACACTGAACATTTCTGCCCACACTGAGCATTACATAAAAAAATATTGAAGAGTAACAGTGACATTTCCAGGTTGTACATTATATAGTAATTACTATGTAAATACGTAGCAACTAAGTACCAAGTGGCCTTTGAGTCAAAACAAGGTATTTAACATATTTTAGCAATAATGGCCAGGAGGATGTGATTCATCACCTTATAATGTTACTGTTAGGCGGTGCTGTTAGGACCAGAGCAAAGCGTTATTAAGTGATTAGTCTCAGTGCCCCCAGACTTTCACACTCCCCTGTCTGGCTAAAGCAAGTGAGACTGTGTGACAGGAAATAGGTCTACTGTGTTCTTCATCTACTGGTCTTAATAACTTAGATAAGAAAACATTACAGTAATGAGTTAAGTATTAAATATGTTGTTTTTTATTTTAAAGTTACTAACAAAAAAAAAACTGCTCAGGGCTATGTTGTATGCGAATGTTTGTTAAAATATCTAGAACAGGCCCCGGTGGTTTCTGACAGACCGAATACCAATCAAAAAGGGAGGTGGAGTCGACAGTTGTCCCTGAATAAGCATTGCCCTGTGGTTGCAACATTGTTATCTGAAGATCCAAGCTTTGAGCCAACAGGGGATATCCAACCTTGAGGAAATGCTTTCTCTCTTCTACCCTCTTGTCATGAGGGTAGCGTTATTTGACCACTTTCTCTGCTAAGTCCTAAATACAGATTTATGGCATGTTCTGTTTTGTTAAGGAAAAAGACTGACGCATTGACGATGCCTGAATACAATACCACACAAACTGTACTCAGAACCTAACAATAAGCTTTGGTACAGTTTAGCTAAAACCATATTCTTGTCTTTGCATATCTAATTAGAAGGCTAATAGGTCCATAGCATATTTCATGTCTTAATCGTGCCTTATTTGAATATTTGGGCTATAAACCTTTCTTTGGTGTAATGTCATTTGTGATTAATGACTTGGAATTCGTTTTTTTCAACCATCTCTATGTGAACATGAACTGGTGCTTTTTCATGTTTCATTAATCTTTGCTGGGTTGTTGGGTACACCTTAAGCAAAAATCCCATCACTTGACGCAAAATGTCTGAAAGCTGAACTTGAAAAATGGCTCCACTCCTCGTAAAAGAGTTGGACCATTTCCTTTTCTTTGGTCGCCATAGAGACAGAAGCCCACAAAAAAAATCTCATTGTGCATCATCCCCCTCTGAGTTTTTTTTCCCAAGTCTGTCAATGTACTATAACTTGCATGCACTAGAGTGCCTTATTACAATTACTTTTTGCATACTTAGTGCACCAACACTGAATGGCAACCCACTGAGCTCCAAACTAATTACTGACCAATCAATCAATACCTAAATACAAATTCTCACAGGGACACTGATCAATACTACTCTGCATTCCTAATACTAAAAATGTGCAGTAAATATGAGCTGTTTAATTAAAAAATATAACTGGCTATGAGCACACTGATCATAAAGAGTCGTTGCTACTGTACTCCCACTTACATTGCCTAAATGAGTGGTATAAATTGCCTATTCCTTCTGGACTCGGATAAACTGCTCATTGAAAGGCTAAAAAAAGAACACATTACCTCACCTGCTTATCCTATCCTCATTGGCATATGCTTCATCACCATTAATTATACTAGAGAATCTATTATGGATGTGTTACAGCAAGTGCAGTTGTACAGTACTGTAAGGATGGAAAGATAGAAACCCAGCATGTGTTGATTTTCTTAATTTATCTGTCTTGTTTTGCTTTTCTGTCTCCTGTCAACTTACAAACCTGGATCTGGCTGTCTATTACAGTTGGTTGCTGTAGGTTTCTCCCTCCCTCCCTCCCTCCCTCCCTCCCTCCCTCCCTCCCTCCCTCCCTCCCTCCCTCCCTCCCTCCCTCCCTCCCTCCCTCCCTCCCTCCCTCTCTCCCTCTCTCTCTCTCTCTCTCTCTCTCTCTCTCTGTCTCTCATTGGGCTTAACTGTCACGGAGCAAAGGTAAGGAAGGACGCATCGTCATTCATTATTCCACTGAACTCTTTCAATCCCCTTCTCAGCCTCAGGTTCATATTGCATCAAGAAAAATGTAAGTCCTAACTGTGGTCGCCTCACAGATTAAAAAACTGTAAAACCATCAACTACATAACCATTTGCAGCAATAGATAAACCAAACACCTTTCAATTCCAAAGAGACTCTCAAGCTATAGGCCCTAGAAAAGCTCGAAAATCTAAAACGTTTGTTCTAAGAGGTTGTCTTTTAAATCCTTATCATGACCTACACACCTACCCCCTCTATACAGCATGAAACATTTCCCATTTGAAGGCCCTGTTAAAAATAAAATCTGTTCTAAACATTTTCCACACATATGTCATCTCTGGGCTAGCTAAAATAGAGATTGTAAGCAATTAAACAAGATAATGAGATTCTTCACAGATGTTGAGTTCGTTTGGATTCTTGCGGCTCACACAGACAGCACAGTTCTATTACTGCACAGCTTTCTAAATTAACTAAACATTGGTATCTTAATGGAATTGAATGAGAGTGTAATCAGTTGGTCACAGACTTATCGCCCACCACCTTCAAGATTTGAGTGAATACAATTCAACAGGTTTCAATGCACGTTAGCTCCTAGCAATAATAATGTGCTCCGGTTGAAACCAGCCAAACACAGTCCTCCATTTACAGTTGCCCTACTTCCGTATCTTTTTTAAAAAAATATATTTTTTATTTTATTTTATTGGGTGGGGGGGATAAATGAGATTATGAGATGAGCTACAGTGAGCTCATACCTGACTGGTTTAGTATTGGCATTGGCTGCTGCTTGCACATGATAACATAGAAGACTAAATGGTGTGTATGTACTGCATGTTTACTTTTAATCTGTGACAAACTACTGTTAATCTCTACTGGTAACTGGCATTTACCTTTTCAGCAGGAGCAGGAGTGCTGAATCTCCTGGCACACACTAAGAATGAGTCTGGCTCAGGTTTGGTCCTTTTTACATCTGGGTCATCTCCAAGTACAATGTGACTAAATAGGCCAAAGAAGTCTTTGTGTTGGGTTGTCTTCATCTCAAATGTCAGCCCAGCCGAGCTGGTCGCAACTGCTATGGGAACGTTATGTTTGTGAAGGTGGTGGATGAGTCTCTCCACTCCTAAGAAGCAGAGATAATGAAAGTGTGAAAAGGGTTATGAATGTTAAGTTGTTTGGCCACTTAACAGATAATTAACTTATTTTACATGAGCAGGCAGGTAATCAATGTGAATCCAAACTAGTTCCACGAACAATACCTGGCATCAATTTAGCTGAGGGAAATATCTTCTCCTGTATCTGTCTGCTTTCATTGAGAAGTTCCTCCGGTGTCATGGGTAGTTCCAAGGTGTCACGTATCATCGTTGCACCATCCAAAGCCCCTTTGCCCATTACAGTGGATTTCACTTCCCAAGTATATTTCTTTCCAAAGCGCTCGCATATCTCTTGGAATGACACCGTATATAGCCTCTCTGTATCTGTAGATCAAAAGACATGAATCACATATGATATGCAACAGTAATGTTTGTTATTATAGTTTTCATTCTCCCCCCCTACTTAATAATAGCTCATTCGTTTCAAATGTCTTGCCAGATATACGCCTTGATATGTCACGTTAGGTACTACACGTGTAGTGTAGGTACTCTGATAGCTGTTGCTGTGGAAGCTGCAAGTGTCACCACCACAACAACACAACATAAGAAGACTAGCTAATGAATCAGTAGCCTACTAGTACTATTGCTGCTAGCGGGTCTCTTGCTACATTATTCGTATACTATCTCTTACTGTATTGTATAAAATGTTACCGGACCTAGTAATAGTCCGTCCATGTCGAATAGAACGTGGCTTGCGGGTTTAAAGGTCTGTTTTGATGCTGACATGTCTGCTTTTCTCTATTATTGAGTTGTTAAGTTGCACACTTAGCAAGTCATACAAGCTAGCAATGTTTTGAACTGAGCTGTGTGTGACTGCATTTTCAAAGTTCAATGGACAACCAAGTGATGGAAATGATTTTTACCGCAGAAGTGCTCGATAGCTTCCTAAAGCATGTTTTAATTAAACATCAGTAGGCATTCGGTTGTTATTTGTGGAGGTTTTAACTATAACGACAAAGATATAAGTGTTTCGTTCACCTGCAAAAGAGTTTCTGAAATATGGACAGTATGTAAAGCTTTATAGTCGTCCGAACTCTCAATGGCTTATGGGAAATGAAGTTCTACAATCATCCCAACGTTATAAGTGAAGTCTGTTTTATTTATTTTTGAAGCGTTCATTGTTGTAACAACATGAATATAGCCCGGTGTATAATTGTCAATTTCTTTTATCGATATAAAAAATATGTTGTTATCTGACCAACAGAGAAGGTTGCTGATTAAAGGTTGCTGATGCATGTGTTGACTGACTAGACCTGTAGGCCTATGTTATGTGCTTTTTTTTTGTTGCATAATTCTCAAGGGGAATCACATCCAGGAATGGGTTGAAGATTAAATTAGAAAATCTTGTGGACCAGTTTTATACTGCCACAGTGAACAAAATAATTGGAACCTCAACGTTAACCAAATTTGTCTTGTTAGTGTAAAATAGATGTCAAGGGAATGAGGGACTCCTCCAACCTGGCCAGTCTAATGAGGCTATGGATTTCAGGTCTCTAATTGGGTGAGGGTGAAACTGTGGCTTTGTCTCAGTCCTGCAGACTTTGTCTCTATCCAATTGTGTTGCATGTACCTTTTTGGGGGATTGCTCAGCCCGAATGTCCTCTTTCACATTAAGTTTTAAATGGGAGTGGAAGGATATGGTTCAAGTTTATTGCCATTTGTAACAAGGTGTAGGTACATTGCAATTATTTGGTCCTGTTTTTCTTGTCAAGCCCTAATGGTTTATCTAAACCTATAATGAATAATCTATACCTACATATAATAAATATGGTTAGATTAAATAGTATCTCACAATCATCAAGTCAATAATTTGTCAACATAAGAAAAAAGTATAGCATTGTCTGCTTATGGCCTATCATGTTATTGAATGTTATTAAAAACTTTTTTTGACAAGACACTTTATTAAAATATGAATATATAAATATCAGGAGTTCAGTAAACATTTCTACTGAACATGTCAAGGCTTACATGGCTTATATGGTTGTATGTCTGTGTTGCAATGCAACAGTAAAGACATGGAGTACATTTGTTTCCCTCATGGAACACAGGAGTGATCTTGGAGTCACCGCCAGTTAATTGTATTTCTCCCGTAACAGTATATCCGTCAGATAGGATACAAGTCCTTCATATACAGGAAAGGTCTTAAGCAATTAACATCTGAACTATTTACATTATGCTGATAAGCTCATTAATTTTGAGTGGCTGATTGGTATCAACCTTAGCAGCATTTTCCCCATCATTCTTTGGCCTCAGAGAGATGTTGGCAATCACCATTTTAAATGAGGAAAAGTGAAATGAAATGCAAATTCAGCAGCAAAGATCAATATAGTTTGCTCCAGGGAAAGCTAACCAGAGGACCTCTTGCATCACATGTCCATGATGAGGAAGTGCTCAATAAATGTCTGCTGTAAAGTAAGTGAAAATCTTTTGTATTGAGAAAAATGTCATTTTAATCTTTGAAAAATATAGTGTGTTTTATTTTTTTGAAATCCTTGTTGTTCTCAATTGAACTTGTATAGAGAAACAGCTAAAATAACAAAATATACAATTTGAAGTAGTAGTATATTTTAGTAAAATTATTGAAGTATCTGTTTTTTTTTACAGATGGGTGAACAATATACATTATGATGTACTCTATGTGAAAAGACTACAAATTAAATGTGAATCCAACAATACATACTGTATGTAAAAAAGTCTATGTTAAATAGCATGAAGACAACACAATGGCCGTCAGTCAACCGTAGACGGTATTTGCTCGACTGATAAAGCTACTTTTTCTGTCAAGAATAAGGAAGACAGGATGCAAATGATGGCCCAGCCTACATAGCTTGTTTAGCCTCTTCTCCCATGGTTGAATCAACCATAGACATTAAACACACTTCACTTGAAATCAAACAATCCTCTCATTTAACTAGCCTATGTTACTGTTAATTGTTATTAAGGCCTTGGTTGACATCTCTTTACTTTCAATTACAGGGTAAATTCAATCTCGTGACTTTCAATTACAGGGCAAATTCATGATATGCCAAGAGGACTGAGGAAGGTATATCAGGTTTGTTTTGTGATCTTACGTAATACTGTATCAGGGAATAGTCTTGCTTTATTTCTAATCTCATGTAGGCTGCATTCAGATGTCTCTGCTTATACAGCTGATATGCCAGAAAGGCCATGCAATATCATCTAGAAGAAGAATCATTATCCTTCCATTGGTAATCCTCAAGTCACGGGGTTGTTCAGACAACCATCTCACCCATGGTAAATCCAACCAATGTTTTTTAATTCAGTTTTCAATGTCTTAATAGATGATTGATTTAAATTAAACACAAAGGAGTGAGCTCAGCAGACTGTTTGTGTGTTCTCAACAACTCTAAAGATGAAAAGTTTAACAAGTTTCAAACTCACCACAGAAAAATTGGTAATTGGTCTCTGTTGTCCTCCCTGGTCCAATTAAAGCTCAGCCCCTAAATGAATGTGAATCAGGATCTATACACCTTTGAAAATCCACAAAGGTATGATTTTGTAACTAGTATTAGTGGAAACCCACTAGGTGTATCAAGGCTCAAACATCAGAGGGGATTGTTCAACACTGCAACAAAATCATTCCTCTTAGCATATATTTCATGAGATTAACACAGTAACTGTTTTGTTCTGCACTTCTGACACTAAACAGACTTCAGAATCAGAAAGGATTTTATTCGCCATGAATGTTTGCACAAACAAGGAATTTACTTTGGCAGGGATGTGCGTACATTAAACATATAGGAATATTGAAACTTAAATATGTGGACTAACTATACAAAAGGAGCAAAGTCTAGCTAATACTAAGGGGGGTCTAGCTAATACTAAGGGTAATAAAAAATAAAATATAAGTAGCCATAATTTACAATCTAACCTAAAAAAAATACTTATTGTGCTTTGAAAAATACAGTATATTGACTCACAAATGTATCAATCACCCCCCCCCCCCCCCCCCAAAAAAGAGGAATTTTGAATAAACACAAAGTAAGACCCATCAACAGCTTAACTTGCACGTAAGGTGATTGTCATTACAAAATCCATGTTTTTACAGATTTTAGTAAATAACTTTGACACAACTAGGGTATTTCCTTTCTTTCCTCACATCATGGTACCCAGACCAGCGGACCAGCGGACCAGCGGACCAGCGGACCAGCGGACCAGCGGACCAGCGGACCAGCGGACCAGCGGACCAGCGGACCAGCGGACCAGCGGACCAGCGGACCAGCGGACCAGAGCGGTCCAGCACCTGACATTCTGACTCTCCAACACTGTGTTCTTTTAGCTTCGAAGGGTCGTAGCATGATGATGCACACTCCAGTGAATTAATCCAGAGTTATTATTTACACTGTCTCCCCATTAACATATGAATAAAGTAACAAGAGCACACACGTTTTTGTATTTGCCTTTAAATTTAAGTACAATTTGATGTATCTAAACGGTGAAAGGAATAGTAGATTATGTATTAAGAATGAATTTAAAATGATAATAAATGGGTGAGCCATCTACATTAATACTAAGCAACCATGTCCATTTTGATGATGAAATTACAATCACATTGATGATGTGGTGAACTCAATGTTGAATGAAGGGTGACTACTAATGAGATTCAATCCTCGAGAGTAGCTTAAACTATACTGTAGTTGTTTGCAAGTGTATATGTGCATGAAAGACAGAAAGAGAGAAGAGAGAAAAGAAAGAACAGGGATGCCTGGCAATTGTAGCCCTGAATAAACAGTGCTTCCGTCTACTGCACCACAGATACATCCTGCTTGACATGGCACTTGATTTACGTGCCTGTCACGGATGACATGCAGCGACCCATGAGCACTCTGATAAAATATTCATATCTGTGGGGGGCACACTGGTGTCCTTGTATCTGCCCTGGCTATCTGCCTCAGTCAAAACGTTAGGCTCTTTTTCCTTTACTCCATATATGAAATATCCTGTATAAAACCACATGTGTATACAGTATGCATTGTGTGTATGCACTTGTCCATGTTTTTTTGAGGAATCACCACAGCCCGAGGGATTCTGACACAATGTAATTACATGTGTCAAATGAACCCACTGTCAGGACTCTGGAAAAAACTGTGTGTCTAATTGAGCCTGAGTAAAAAGCCTCAAGGCAAGGCTCTCCATTATGTTTTGTGGGAGGCATCAAATGTGTCACTCATTCTACAGGTGTACGTGCTGGGAAGCTATCATACTCAAAACGAAATGTTCAGGACCAGTTTCTGATTCATGGTGATAACAGATGACATAGACAGTGCCAGTCTAGAAGTCTGATGATATGAATAACTCATGTGTATTTGACTTTCTCTGTTGTCCAACAGTAATTAACAAACCTTAACCAATCTGATGCCCATCTGCCTCATTAAGTCTACATAGCCAACTGTATCCATCTCTCACGCGAGATCACATATTTACACTCCAGTAATTCGAAATTAGAGAGTCAGATCTTCGTTATTGCATCTTTTATCAGATAGATTAATTGTCTTGTCATAAGTGCACTATTTAATTGGTTAAGTGGAGGCAAATGAATGGAAAATACAACAGTGGGACCACATTTTTTTTTATTATTTTACAGTCAGTCTTGCCATTACAGAGAGTTTTAATCACCAGATTGAATTAATTACATTTAAAACAGAAAACGGTGGTGGGAAATTGAACAGATATATTAAATAAAAGGGAAAGTAAGTAATAGATCAAGTGGGCTGGATAATATAATATCATATTCATTGTAAAAAGAGCCTAATGACATCGTGGAATGGAGCTTCCTCTAATCCTCTCTTGTGTACTGTCATTGAAGGAGCACAGAGACACAACACACAAACATGGTATTGAACAGAGTGCGGCCATCATCACAAACAATAGTTGCGACATGCTTCTTCTCATTGATTGTCACTGTCAAACACCCTCCCACCCCTTGTCAAGCATGTTACCAGCTGCATGGGGTTCCTGTTGCCAGGAGTGAATTTTTACAGAATGGCTGATCATAAATGACTAAAGCTTCCAGTGGGTGAAGACAGGGCTTTATTAATAGCATTTCAAGGCATTGTAGTGTGTGTGTGTGTGTGTGTGTGTGTGTATGTGTGTGAGTGTGTGTGTGTGTGTGTTTGCCAGCTCGCATGTGTATGGGTCTGCGTGTGTGATTAAAGGGAGGATGCGGAGCATGAGTGATTAATATGGTCATAACATAAACTCAAGGGGAATGTTGAGTGGTGGAGGCTCCATATGAAAAATGGGATTAAATATACAAGGGGACAACAACAAACTATCAAGTCATCATCAATCACCAGGTAGAACTCACATTTACGGAGAGACAAGGCTTAAGCAATCCCAATTTAAGAAGTGAGTCACTCTTCAAGGTGCTGAAATTTATGACAGAGACAAGTAATTTTAATTACCACTGCAATGATTTCAGTTTGAAAAGATGAATCCCTTTAAGTACCCTCCCCAAAGATATCCTCATGCCGTCTCCCTCCTGACAGATAAAGGTGGGCAGAGAGTACTGCTGTGACACCATTAAAGCCCTTTGAAAAGCCTAATAATCAACTTATCTAATTAGTATCAACACTCCAGTTCTCTGCACAAAGACTCACACAAGGCTCTTTTATTCAAGACAAAAATAGCTGTGTGTGTGTGTGTCTTTTTGTGTGTGTAAAAGAAAGACAGAAAGAAGCCACCATGATGAGAGTGCACCATGTTGTGTAACCACATTGGCTGACGAGTTTTGAATGGGCCACCTTAGGTCTAGAAAGTTCTGCAGGGGGAGTAAAGTGAAGTTGAGTAAGGACATGGTGCATCTGTGTCTTCTTCTCATTAACATCTGGTTCACTGGTCACTCTTGTGTTAAATAATGTAGAGGCCAATTAATGAGAAGAGGCGTTTGGGGTAAGAGTCCCAAAGAAGATTCACAAGAGCGTTTTACTCTGAAGGTCACACTTATTAATGAATACAGCAAGTTCAAAGGAACGACTTAATGGCTCCAGTAAATTCAGAAATAATGTTGAGAGTCAAACTGCATCCCCTGCATCTGAACTGGGCTCCAAAGATTTACGCGGTGGTTTTACTAAACGACTGACGACAAAATAATTTTGCAACTACTTATCCCCGCATGATAAAAAAAAAAAAAACTAATTTACGTCAAAGACATCTTCTCTTGCATTTTCTACCAACGCTGTCTTCTGAGATCCTTCAACGTACCATATTTAGTACAACAGCAAAAATATGTAGGAAATTACTAATATTTAATTAGTAACTTATTTCAATTAACACTCTCCTGCGCACACCATATGGATTGGCAGACTTAACACTTGTGTAGCAGTAAAATTCCTTGTGAATGAACCTGTCTGTTCTTGGACTGATCTGTATTTACCCTGAAAGGGATGTGAAGCAAACTAAAAGATAACATTGAAATTTGCCCAATCCCCTGCGATATCATGGCTTTGCACTTACAGACAAAACATAATCTTTCTCTAAGCCTGCCACATATTAAATTATATTATATTTAATTTAATATTAATTGTTAAATGTTACCATATAACATACACGTTTTATTTCATTCTATTTTTGTGTGAAGTAAGCTTACAGTTGGACTTTGTGTCTTTCAGATGGCACCTGGACTTCATACTCTCCTAGTTATCCTGGAGGGATAGATTCAGGGCATCACCATTTAAACTGGAAGAGATCAGTGACAGCATTTCAGAGAAGGGAGAAATTAGATGGCTCTAACGGTCGGATTTGGTCTCTGCTTGGTGTACTTCACTGCTTTTGCAGTTGAGTTGTTTGCATGTAATATTACTTTTAAACTCCAAGGGGATGAATATATTGTTCAGGGTTATGAATGATGATAGACTTCACTCGCCTCGCTGGGAGGAGTATTTAGAGAGGAATGGGGGATGGCATGGAGGGCAGTATTAAAGCAGTGAGTGTCTCACACGTAGAGTTGTCAGTGATGCCATGACCACTGAGCACTATGTAACATAACATATGTTTCAACTGCCATGAATGACCTTGAAACAAGGAAAAAGAGACGTGATTTTTTTTATGATGTAGCCCACGCTGTTTGAGGTTCATGTTTCAACATCTCATTTATTCTGTTTCTACGGATTCTGCAGTCTGGAGTGATACTCTGGAGTGAAGGGTACTTGTGTACTACATCATTTAGGGGCACTATGTTCTTGGCTCAGATTATCTGTCATCAAATATCCAATCATTGCCTTTTAATTCAGAGGACTCATGAAATATGCAGTTGGGTAGCTGAAGAGTGGTGAGTGAAATATGGTGCATCGTGTTGAGGAAGCTGTGGCAGATTTTTATTGCCCTGCGAGAAGCCAAAACATCAAGACTGATCCCTAGGACAGAGATGGAGCGAGATGCCAGAAAAGCAGGACTTCCACCAGTCAGTGTGTTTGCAACCAGTCAAGCTTTGCGTGTGAACTCACAGGGAACGACCACGCTGGCCCCTGCAGGTGTGCTTTACACATTCCTGAGCGGCCTGTCATCTCAGCTGTAAATATGAACCTCTCAAACAAAATCCGATTGCTTACCACAACCCCCCTCCCCCCACACACCTCCCCCCAGATCAGTTGACGCGTGGCTCAGGGCCCAGAATATGGCTACTAAATGTTCTCGTTTTTTTTGATGCAGAGGTACTGTTAGGGGAGCGAGAGTGGTTTCACACATTGTAGATGGCAACTACTTTATTGTTATTTAGTGACTTAAAGTTCCAGTTATAACTTCCCACAGCTTGTGGCAGGTTTTGGGAGTTTCTTGGCAGTCTTCTGCGGTCTAAAACTAATACTACTGTGAAATAAAACACATGACAGACAATGCATTTTATAGAGGATAAAACATGTGTGGGAAATGAAGATGGACAAAGGCCTGAATGTTTAAATTATTTACAAAGATTGTTTTGAGTGAGGCAATATGAATTGTTTAATAAATCTTCTTTTGAACAATATTTACTGTACTATAAGAACTGAGATTGTTGCAAAAGGCAGATTACAACTGGGATTTGTTTATCTATCACTGAAACTGATAATCAAGGTCATTAGACCATGTGGTATGGTGGATGGGACATAAAAAACCTTGAAGAATGATTATCAGACAGCATATCTATAGAGGAATGAATCAGAATCAGAATCAGAATCAGAAAGGATTTTATTCGCCATGAATGTTTGCACAAACAAGAAATTTACTTTGGCAGGGAGGTGCATACATTAAACACACTGAAATATGTGAACTATACAAAAGGAGAACAATCTATGGGGTATAGCTAATACTAAGGGGAATAAAAAATAGAATATAAAATATAAGTAGTAGCCATAATTTACAATCTAACCTAAAAAATACAGAGTGCAAAGAGAACGATACAATAGTGCAAATTGCAATGTGCAGGGTGTAATTGTTTAAATTGTGATTATTGTGATTTAAAGTCAGTGTGAGTCCTTGGCCTTGTTAAAGTGGCCAACAGCGGATGGGAAGAAACTGTGGGAAGAAATGGAAATGAAGTGATACACATTAATGGAGATTCGGTTAGAATTGAGACATGAAACGCATAACGCGAAGACATTAACAGGAAACATTAACATTTTCTTGTCCTTGTGTCCAGGAATACTTCCCTGAGAGTTACGTGGTGTTATTATATTAGTAACATACGGTACATTATTTAGATGTTCCCCACATTAGATGTTAGTCTCAGATTTCTAACTATAAACAATTGTGTTTGGGAGACACCCTCATGCATAGTATGTCAAGCATGATTGGGCAGTAGGGCTTGAAACAATTGGCACAGCTCAAATCGAAGTGTATCTACTGTTGGAAGTATGGAGTCATAATTATTATATCCCCTCTGACTTAAAGTAACGGCAGGCAAGGCGAAGATAGTTGTATTCCATCTTCAACTCCTCCATTAAGTTTTAATATAAAATGGTTGGGAAAATTCATTACAGTGTAATATTGCATGTTCCATGATATGCTTTTTCTGTGATCTCCTTATAAAATGTATAATTCAGTTTGCCACCATGGGGGAGCCAAATGATGATATGAATGTGCTTATGTGAATGTTTTACAGCATTGCAGTGTGCCTGAAGCAATGCCCTTAAGATGAGAAAGAACCAGAAAGTACCAGCACTATGATTACTATGATTAAGAAAGGTTTTTGAATAGCGTCTACAACTTCACAGAGATTTTGTTGTTACAAAAAAACATGCCCCAAAATTCTATTAATCTGAATTATACAGTGACACTTACAACAAGTCAAAAACAACCCCAAAGAACCAACAATCAATATGACGATGAAGTGAAATTCATCGAACTGGACTCCAGCAGAAGATCAATGAAACGTTAAGTCCGGAGAAAACCTCCGATTTAATTTGGAGTGGTGAGATCGACTAGGCAGGCTATTCCATCCACAGCAAGGAACTAATGTGAAGAGTTGCTTGGGGAAAGGGGGAAGCATTTAGAAAGACCTGGTCCCTCAAATGAAACAAGAGCCTAGAGTGTAAGTGGGCCAGTTTAAAGTTCAAGTCGATTGCACGGTGCAAAATTACCTCTCTTCGCCAAAGGCAGCCCAACCCTACACATTGATATGTCACTTAGAAGTTGGATGAAGGGGAGGGCCGGTCTGCTTAGAGATCGGCCCTGTCCCTGTAATAAAGGGTCCTGACACTCAACACTTCTAAAGCAGGGAGAGCAGGAGAGTTCTTTTAGTGGAGTGCCACTGAGATTGAATGTCTGGACAGGACGGAGAAACCAAGTCAGTTACTGTGGACTCTAGGGAGAAACGATTTTATCGATTCTAGCCATCCTATTCTCTGAGTGAAACCATGTGAAAGATAAAAAGAGAGAGAGAGAAATAGGTGTGTATGGTGTGTTGGTATGTGAGAGAAAGATGCCCCTCTTCAGCTAATGTATTGTAAACACTGAATGTTTTTAAAAGGTGGGCTTGTAGACCACAGCTCAATACCGGTGCCACTGGCTGCATGTTCCTTTCAAAACAAGGTTTTCTTCAGAAGTCCATGTGATTCCTATGTGATGAGTCCAGGTATTTAGAAGTAGGTACTCATGTTTACTACTGTACATGAAAGCTGCACATGTTCAAAATATTTAGGGCTCATCATAAGCTAATCGTGATGCATTGACAAATGCTAATATTATGTTTTATATGTAGACCTTTAAACATACATATACCATATCCTTTTCTACACATAAAACATTCAGGTTTATATATATATATATATATATATATATATATTCATTGACATGTCATTATTATGTTATTAATCACTTTGAAAACATCATATATATTATGTTTACAATATAAACATTAATATAAATCACTTTATAAACATCAAATATATTCATATATATAATATATATACACAACAATATACATATATGTATATTGTAAACATCATATATATTATGTTTTCAAAGTGATTAATAACAGAATAATGACATGTCAATGAATGTATTATTGAATGGGTGCTGAACTGAACATACTTGATTGATAGCAATATGACACAGAAAGAAGGTTCTATAGAAAAAGAAAGAGAGAAGTGACGTGGAAAAGGGGAAAGAGATAACAGTGGCTTTAGTATGCTTTTTCATGTTTGCATCTTATGTGGTTCACTCACTTGCTATCTCCACAGCCTATACTGTGAGTGGTTAACATCAGAAGAATGTGATAGCCTTCATTCTCATCACACACCACCAAGGTCTACATGTAATTAACACTGTGTTTGAGAAGCTCCCATATCTTCAAATCAGAGTGCCTTTTAAAAACTCATTCACAGATTATAATTAGTTTTATGAGTTGAACACATTTGGCAGAAGTGAACTCTTTTGAATCCAAGCCTTGTGTTGTTGAAATGGATCGATATGGTCTGGATCTCTTTGTGTTTACAAAGAGAACAACATCAGGATGAAGTCCCCTGTCAGACTTGCTTTGTCTGCACTATTTCACCTTGTATTTACAGCACCAAGGCGAATCAGTCTGCCAAGCTTTAAGACAGGCACAGTCGTCTTTACACAACAATGTTTCTCAGCAAAGGATGTTCCTTGGCACATCTCTGTCTCTCAGTGAAAAGAGATGTTAGCGAGTCTCCTGTCTTAAGAGTGGTAAAGTGAGTGAAAGCTGGCTGGAGAGGGCTGCATGCATTGAGTGGTGCAAGCAAGAGTTAAGGGAAAGGGCCTTAATGCAGTGTCACTTAGGGGACAACATCAGTGCATACAATTCATTCATTTACTGTACCTTTGAGAAGCAAATAGAGCTTCTACATCATTTGCAGCACATGGAGTGTTGGAGCCTGTGTAGCAGAGGTGGTGTGGAACCACAGTCATGTGAGGAGTAGCACTGTGAAATTACAAAGCCTGGTCATCTAGCATCTCTGGGACTCCAGTCTGGACGTAGAGGTTTGGGTTCCCATGCAGAAGGACAGTGGTATAAAATCTAAAACACGCAAACAAGGGTCTATTTGAGAAGAACTCAACATGAAACTAAATGTGAATCTGACTCACGTTTCTACATAGTTTTGTCAGCAGAATGTATTTCCTTGTGTAGCCGATGTGAATTGGTAAACTCACTCCTCAGTTTAAGGGCTGTACATCTGTGCCAATGAAACAGTTAGAGCTTCACTGTCCCAGAACTTCTCCCCAATTTTTCAAAATCAATGGTTTCTCACAAATGATTGTTAAAAAAACTGAAAATAAAAAGGAGACACCCACAAATCGTGTTGTTGATAAAGGAGCAGAATAGTTGGAAAAAATGGTGGAGTTTGCTGACCTTGTGAACTTGTGGTAATTAAGGTGAAGCGCTAACTGATTTGCATAAATTAGCAGTTCGATCATTGTTTTTCAAGACTTCTATCTCGCTCAATGAAAAACAAAAAACATCCTCCACAGCATTTTTTGACAGCCCTGAAATCAAAGCTTGGCAGTGGTCCCCAAACATCAATAATGCTTTAAATATCCTATCCTCGTTCTAAGATACATAATTTGCATGCTTGTGTCACCCTTTCCAACTCAATAGTGTGTCTACAGTACAGTATGTGTGCACACAGATAGGGTGTAGGTGGGGGAGAGCATTTCCCACTAATGAGACTATTAAGTATAGCAATTAAAGGGACCAGAGTCCGAATTCTAAATATACTGTACATCTGCCCCCCTGGTAGCTCAAACTAAATAAATCCCTAATGATGCGCTTGAAGAGACAGCTCGGACATATCAGACCCACAGTTTTGACCTCCCCGCTGCAGAGGGTAAATAATAATCAAATGCAGGTCGATTACCAAGTTTGTCTGTCTTCTTGTTGCCCTAAGGTCTTTTAATGACTGAGACTGTAAGGAACAACTGGAGGGTGTAATGTTCTATAGTACATTTGTAGTTCTTTAAAACAGCGGATGAATCAGGATTGCTGTAGGCAAGGCGAATGAGAATGTTGCCAGCTGTTTTTAGTGTGCAAGTTTGTGGTCAGTCCGATTGTGGGTTTCCAGGCGGGGTAAGGAAGGCCTCAAGGGGCTGGACCACAGATTAGAGAGCAGCTCTCAGAACCAGATCAGAGCCTGAGCTTTATCTGATCACAGATCGGGCTCAATGCTTCTCCATGTCCTCCTCAATGAGATGGGAATCTTAAACACTCTGTTGTGTTGGCTTTTATCTGGGATAGCCATTAATGGGCCTCATTACTTCATGAAACAGACCTTACAGTCAGCACACATTTCGTTCTCTTATACATAGATTAGGTCAAAGCATTTAGCTTTATTTATCTGAGTTGCATCCTGTCTTCAATGTGAGCTTTTTGTCAACAAACTTGCTTGCCTCTAGGAGGTTTCTAAGGAGTAAAACACACAGCTGTGAAAGTGGCAGAAATTACTTAACACATCTGTTCCAAATGTATTCCAAATGTTTTCTTTGCAAGCTCTCTCGGGAGGTTCTAGGAAAGGGACTCTCTCACCTTCACATATTCCTGGGGGAAGTTTGAGATGGAGGAGGGCATCGCTTGGGAAGGTGTGAAAGCTTGTTTCACAGCAGAGTGCACACCAAATAAGCACTGAAATTGGTGAGTGTGCTCCAGAACAGATTGCAGGAGAAATGCAGTACATTCCCCCCTCACACAGCGGAACTGCAAAAGGTACTGGAAGCTGATGGAATTCACAGTTTAGCAAAGGATGGAGGACCAAACGGGCAGTGTGTCCTTTGCACCTCACATTGTGGTACATAAACCAGAACAGTCAGCACACTGGAAACAAACACCGTGGAAGAGACTCTTGTGGTTTGGCCTTCAAAAAGTTGTTTTTATTTGTTGTGTCATGAATAATATATGGCTCTCTCTGTGAGTGCTTCCAAATGATATCAAGTTAATTCCTGGACCATTGGCTTTGACCTTTATCCTTTTAAACATGTTGCCTAGCTGAATAATGCAAGAGTTCTCAACACGAGTTGTTGGATGTAGCAACACTGGTTCCACTGCTCTTCTGAACTAGCTTTGCCCATTTCTTGACAAATTAACAGCATGAAGCTCCATAGTCATGGCAAGATGGATCACTGCATGTGATTATGGGACATTTTACATTCATAGCGAGATCACCCTAACAGCACAGACAGATATCTGAAGCGTCTTTCACGTAAGTGATTGTATTACGCCAGTCGAAGGTAGAAAGTACATCAATTTCAGAGCAATCCAAGGTTCTTTGGGTTATATATAGCAGAGGAACTGCATGTTTAAAAATGCACCAATACCAAAGAACCCTGAATGCAACAGAACTACTGCTCCTCCACATGGTAGAGATAGGTACTGCCTCCACCGCCTTGGGCAGTAGCTTTTTTGCAATCAAAAGGGGGATGTCTCAAAATGAACGCACACACAAACACACATCACAGTTTTCTGCCAGTGGGGGTACATTACCTCAAAAACTTGTGCTGTGTATTTTTTTCCAATCCTCAAGATCTTAAAAAAAATGCAACATGTAATTCCTGAACAACTTAATGTTCCTTGACTTCAACTAAACAGGACCGGTTGTCACGCTGTTGGTGCTATGCAGAAAATAAGATACTGAGGACACTGCCATGAAGTACATAACCTTGTCCAGTTCTGTCCCTCGTCTCTGTCGACATTGCAAAATCTCCTTGCCTCGTCTCATATAAAACCTAGATCAACATGTTCCTTAAATACTGTATGACCTTGACTTGTCAACAAGGAAGTACTGCCATACCAGCCACTAAGAGCTACAGAAGGCTCACTGGCACGAATCTGTGAATAATAAATGCCCTCAGCCAAAACGGTCTCAATGAGCCTGCTAATATTGTAGTGTTAATCTCATGGTCAGAGCCATCACTGCTGTGGTCTGCTGGCACAGGAGCCCGGCAGCCTTGGCAACATTAAGATTTGTGTTACTTAAATGTACAAACACATTATGAGCCAATCTTAAAAGTCCAGTAGACAAGTCATCTTGTGGCCACAATGCAACCACATTTTGGTATAATATTGTAGAATAATAATTATGTTACTTAATGTTATCCATGGTATCCATTCTTCTCTCAGTGAAGTGTAGTAGATACTGACAAATGGTTTTGCTATTCAGTATTGTATGGAAGTTAACATCTCTACTGTATTATGTCTCTGGAGAGACTATATACAAGCACATACTGTCATGAAAACATCTGACACCAATTCATTAAGAATAGATGCCCATCTTTCAAGAACCCTTGCTTACATATAATAAAATAATATAGAAGTTCTGAAATGTTGTACCAAGTCCTTTTGAATTATGGAACAGTAGATTTGAGGTGGAGAACATGTGGTGGAGATGGATGTAGAGACAGTGGAGTAGGTGATCGCACACACAATAGATACCCAATAATCCAGTCACTAGCTGTAGCATAAAAGCACTGGAGAAGTATAACATGAAGCCAAAGCTTGATTGAAGATCATAACTCTGCTTAAAATATGTTTCCCATCCATGTAGAATTCCGAATCCTTTCATGACGTATCAGCCTGCTGAACGGCTGTGCTTTTGAAATGTTGTGGTAACCCATCTAAGCACCAATTATAGTATCTGAATCCATGAAGAGCTCTACAATGTTTTCCTTTACCATAATCAATGGCATCGTTGAGAGAGAACCTGTGTGCCTGCAACCTTCAACAAAACATCTCATCGCCAGAGTTAATGGCTGCCTTGATCTCTCTCAGTAACATTTACGCCCCAGAAAAACCAACAAAATGTTTATTAGACACAGTGAAAAACTCTAGAATAATGGCCTACTAGGGGCTCTTTTGTATTTTGCCAGTGTTTGTGGAAAGATGCCACCCATCACAATACACATACTGTGCATCAGGTCAGTGTGAGTACTAATAAAATGAATTGCTCAGAGGTAGACATTCTCTGCTTCGTTTTTCTGAAATGTCACTTCAGACAACCTTGTTTGTCTCCACCTTCATATACAATTCTATGAGAAAAGAAACATTGCAACGCAGTTGTGCGGAAGAAGTCTGAACGTTGTGTTAGATCCAATCCAACACAATAAACCATCCAATACAATAAATCTTGTGAAGCAAAAACTCATGTCATATCATCCAGTTTAGACAACTTAAATATATTTAAGTTTGGAAAACCCACAACAAAAACAACAATATATTCACAAGCTAGAGTGTACTACTGAGGTCCCGAGTAGGAAAAGGCTCAAATGGATGTGTCTGAACACAAGGTATGAATAGAACAACATCATGAGACACAATGAGACAGCTGTGTAATTGACAACATAATCTCAAGTATTACATTAAACAGTGAGACGCTCATTTAAAATGGTAAATGAGCTAAGCACATTATAGTAAATCTGACTCCTTAGGGTGTGTTCCCTGCTTCACTACCATGTGCAGTGGTTTCAGCAAGCAAGATACATACCCAGTCAAAGGTTCCTCAAGGTTCTGAGAAATGTGTTCTAAGCATTTAGAATGTAGCTGATGTTGTTTTAGTAAAACCAGGTTGTCAGGTACAGTGTGTGTCAGAGGACAAGGGATGATTAAAGCCGTTGTATTTCATCTTCTGCATTCAGAAATAGATAGTTTTATTTTTGGAACAAAAGATTAATATTTGATTAGGCCAAAAACCACAGTGATGACTGAGTCTTGCAACAAGATTTGAGGGTTGAGAAAATACATGATTAATGAACATTTATTTTTGATGTTCATTTCATCTTCAAGAGGTTATGACTTAAATGAAGAAAAACTTACTCTCTCTGTTATATATATATATATATATATATATATATGTATATTTTACAATATGTAAAAACAAAATGTTTAATGTGACACTTTTTTCAATGAGTCAAAGTCAGTTCATATCTTGACATTTTTCTCTTGACAAAAGATGGCTCCACTGAAAGGTTTATTGCAGTGCATTCAGCAGTCCATGCAGTCCTTTTCAGAGTTCAGGGTCACAATGTGAACAAATTGCACATGATTACCATATGAAATATAATGCTCATGGACAACATGATGACAACAAATCAAAAGGAAAAATCAATTACTGCCCAGAATGACTTAACCCCAGGTCATCTTATAAAGCTTGCTTTGTAAATAAGCTGTAAAGAGCAAACTTAAGGTTTTAAAAGAAACATTGTTCCCCTTAGGTTTGAATCAAAGTGGGGGAGGACATTGCTTCTGTATCAGCTCAAAGACTGACACTGTAAGTCTTGTTAGTTGGATTTGAAGTTACCCAATCACAGAGAGACAAACTTCTACCCCTTTCCTTTCTTGGAAACTTCTCCCATTTCGGAGAGTGATTGAGTTTCGACTTGGTCTAGGCCTAAATGTGATATGGAGCACTTTTCCTGGCCCAAGCATCCGTTCAGAGCATCACAGTTACTGGGTTTTTGGCCTGCCTTCAGAGGGATATCCAATTTTTCATTCCTTAAATAGTTTGTCCTTATTTTATCTTGAGGACACAGTAAGATTATAGAAATTGCTGAAGACTTGTGAGGGCCACTGCATATTGCTGTGGTCACTAAAGCTTTCCTGTTGTGATGGGTTTCTTTTACCTGTGCTGTAAGGCTACCTTCACTGTTTTCCTGTTTTGCAACACGACAATGCAATATATGTCTGACACTTAGTTTCAGATCTTGCGAGTAGTAGAAGTACGTATGTACAACAAGCTGGTAATGTATGATTCGGTTCTACAATCTATTATATTTAAAGTATTTCTTTGACTTTACTATATGATAATGCACACTCAATCAGAAATCTATAGCCTACACTGCACCTACTGTCATATCCATATCGATAGAAAGATCCCTGGAATATTCACACCTTCAGACACGGTGCATATAATGGCCTGTCATAGATGTGACACCTTTTCACCTGCCTCGGTCACGATCATCTACCTGTTGTCCTTCCATCCTCTCCTCCACACTGCTTTCCATATTAGCCTTTGATTTCTCGTACCGTGTCCTGCCCATGAATCACATTCCCTTTCAATCAACAGGAACCATTTGATCTTTTAAGAGATTTATTTTATCAGCATGACCTTGATTTGTCTTTGCCATGGCAGTCACACTCCTGAGGAGGGTGAATCTTCCTCCCACCTCAAAATCCTTCCATAAAAAGCTTCAGAGTTTATCTGTCAACCCCGAGAGCAGTAATTACCTCTCATTTTCAGGCTCAACACAGGGCAAAGAGGGTGCCACTCCCCAAAATCTATTTTTTGAGTACAGTGTCTCTTGTCTGAATCATAATTAAATCCTGATAATAGGCTTGGTATCTAAAATTGGACTTCTCTCATCCTTCACCATCAATGGCCACAATCCAAATTATTTTTGATGAGAAACAAAAGGAAGAACATTTGCTAATTTTGCTAATTCCTCAAAACTTTGTACTGGACTAATCAAGTAATTCTGAGTTGCTTCCTTGAGTCATCATTATTCTTGTATATTATTTTGTACATTAATATTTCCAATAAGAACACATTCAAATGATCCACAAATGATTCTTTTGTTGTTCCTCTTTGTTGTAACACTTACTTACCATTCCTTACTTAGCTGTCCTACAAATCTACAGAGAATGAACAGTACCTGAAAGTTGAAACTCAACTTAGTTCTGCCAAAAAGATTATTTTACCTATGAATTTCGTAAATGTACATTGAAATAGTGTAAAGATACTGTACACAGTATGGAGGCAGGTTCTTGAACAAGTCAGATATTATTCTCTCCTGTTTTTCAAGGATGACAACAAAAAAGGTGTTTACTGCTACGCATATTAATAAAAATCTTTACATCACCCCAGAAAAATGATCCCTACTACATTATTTACAACAGTTCATATCACCCAATACTGTAGGTGAGGTGCTGTGCCTTCTCCAGGGAGCTTAACCTGCCTAATGCACATTATACATAACCATAAGCAATACTGAAGAAGCAGGACACTTCTGCTGACGTCGGGCATGTTGTGCCAGACTTGAGAATTCCCATTGTTCTGGGTTCTTGGGAAATAAATGCTGACTGAAGTTGTTGCAGAGGAAGAATTGCACTCAAGGGGCAGTGTTTAAGGAAAGAAACCGAGCCAAATCTGATACTTCAAGTTTGTGTACCAGTTCATTATTTGACTCACTTGATATTTGATAAGGTTATCTTGACTCTTGGGAGGGATCTGGGTGGTGGTGTGCTGTGGGTGAGGGGTCGCTATAAGAATGATTAGGCTAACTGGTTTGAAATAGTGCAGCACACATATTAGGTGGCGAAACAGGTATCTCAAGCATTCATAAGAAGAAAAATCTGTGAACATGTAACAAAAATAAATGCAGTTACCGGTAATTGGGAATAACAGCGACTGTTTCCTGTCATCGTGGTCTCACCAGGCAGCAGGCTATTTGTCGGACCTAATATTAGAATTATTATTTGCAGAAATCACAGACACTGGTTTACTTCCACATCATTAATGTGCCCGGTATCTTTTTTTTAACACTGTCTGACACCATGGCCGTATGCAGAGTTATGAAAAATACAGCTGAAAAACTAAGCTAATGGGGTTGGAATTAATGTTAGCTGGCAGCTAGTTAGTTTACTCATGTTGGACAGCTAATAGGGTAGCGTAATTGCGTATTAATATTTTTATTTGGTAATTTAAGCTTACCGAAAATAGATTGTGTTCACCAGGTTATGTTGTAAAACGTCTGAGTATAAGACTTTTATTTTGAAACCATTTTGAAACCATTTCGAAAAAAACGGAAGTTCAGTCGAGCTGTCAACATGCTGAATTGCTGGTCAGACTTCTGAAGCAAAAATGCAGTCATAGGTATGGAAGCTTCACCACGAAATCATCACAATTGTGTTGTGCCAGACAAACCTATGGGCAACCTATCCAGATTATTTAATTGTAAGATCTAATATCGTCGAGTTACGCAGCCTAGTTATTTGAGCTCAGGAAGGCAGCCACGTTGTCTATTATTAAAATATGTTAAACAATTAACCCGTTGGATTTCTAATTCCCCATTGTTTTAGTGCCTTTTTCCCCTATTCAAATATCTTTTTTTTCAATTTTATGCAGAGTGCAATATGGCAGTGCTGAATTTGTCATTTGCGGCATGTGGATTCCTGGGAATCTACCAGTTAGGCGCTGTTGGAGCCATACTGCGCCATGGAGACAAGCTGCTGGGCTCTCTTAGGGCATGTGCAGGGGCATCTGCTGGAGCCCTCGTGGCTGCAGTGCTTGTCACTGCTCCAGACAAACTGGAGGTAAGGTGGGTCACAATGGTCACAATGGTCACCTACAGGTGGCTCAGTCAGATGTCCAGTCTCTCTCTCTCTCTCTCTCTCTCTCTCTCTCTCTCTCTCTCTCTCTCTCTCTCTCTCTCTCTCTCACACACACACACACACACACACATATAGTGATCCATGAGGCTATCCCTCTTTAAACATCCCGTATCTCACACAGTCCGTTTAGTGGATTAAAATAAAGACACGAGCAAAGTCTGTCAAGGCTCGGTTCAATCATGATTGGATTGAGGTCAGTATAGTAATGATGTCTTTGACTTTGTCACCTACCAGAATTGCAAAGCTTTTACATATCGATTTGCCAGTGATGTCAGGACCAAGAAGCTTGGAGCCATGACACCAGGATATGACTTCATGCTCACCCTTAGGTACAGGAATACACTTTTATCATGACACTCAAAATTGTTTACAATGCCCTTTTCATGTATTCCTAGATCAAATAGGAAACATATGTTTAAATGATCCATTTTAGGATTAGCATGTTACTGTACATATGCATAGCTACTTACAACACTATAATAATTAGGATATTACCTAAAAGTACTCAATGCTCATTATTTATACAACTTTACACATGAGTATCTGCCGCTGTGCCTCTCCAGGGAAGGCATAGAGGACATTTTACCCAGTGATGCCCACAGCCTGGCAGGTAATCGCCTTCATGTCTCCATAACACACTCCAGAAGTGGCAAGAACAGCATCATATCCAGCTTTTCCTCAAGGGAGGAGCTCATAAAGGTATACTGCTGCCCACACATCAAGGGACATTTAACCTAGCTTATCATAAACTCAAGCTTTTCAGATCACAAATTGTTGTAAAGTTTTATGAGGACGGTAGCATTGTTTGACTTGTACCTACAGTACTGTCAGTTTGGCCGATATTTGCGATTTAGTTGGTCCAACTAGAGAAAACAGGATGTTAGCAGTGGCTCCATAAACAAGTTATAGTATGGCTGAAAGGATTTGATAATGTCATATTGCTTATGTCATTCTCTCTACTGTTAAAGGCACTCCTAGCAAGCAGTTTTGTTCCAGTGTATGCAGGATTTAGCCCAGTGGAATTCCAAGGACAGGTAGCTTTTTAAAAAATCAAAATACTTTACAAAAGCCCCAAGATCAACTTAACATAGCCCAAAACCCCCAGGCTGCATGTAGTTACACTGTGGCTGTCTGTGAACTACTTAGAAACTTTTTTTTTTTTTTTATTAACAGAAATGGATAGATGGAGGGTTCACAGATAGCCTTCCTATTTTGCCTGAGGGTCGTACCATAACAGTGTGCCCCTTTGCTGGACCTCAAGATGTTTGTCCTCGCCACAGAGGACGCACGAACCTTCGCCTCAAACTTGCCAACATGGACATAATGGTGGGTAACACAAATCATGCTTGGTTCTTTTATGTTGGGTATTGTACACTTGCAGGAATAGTCTTATTTTTTCCCCCTTTTTTTCTTGTGTTGGTGCGCCCTCTCCTAGTTTTCCAAGGAGAACATGTTACGGTTGAACCAGGCATTGTTTCCGCCTTCGGCAGGTCGCATGAAAGACCTCTGTCAGGAAGGATATGATGACACTGTGAGGTTTTTAAAGAAAGAAGACTGGATGCACCAGGATTTTGTTTGAGTACATTTCGTCAATCATGTATCAACATCATGAATGAAATGGACACAAAAATCAGGGTCACAAACACTGAAATGTTTTATGTTTGTTATAATTTTTATTATTTTACCTACATTGAGTGGATTTTACAGTTTTGAACTGAAAGGAATGTAAATTAAATACATTGTTTTAGCATGTACCAGTTTTTTGTACAGTTTGTTCACATTTCCTCATATTCATCATGTGCCGTGTTCAAAGGTGGGACAGTGAGACCATTTGCCCTCTCAACGTGTTCATATCTTCATATTCCTGAGGGGCAGCATAACCTGAGGTAACACTAAACCTCTTTTTGCTGGTTTTGCATTTTCCAACCTGTGTGTGGAGACACTAATTACATTGAGTAACAAATAGTTTGCTGTACCCTCTTACCGTGACTTGAATTGTACAATGTTTACCATGACATTTTAGAGCTGTGGGGCATATTATGAGATACTATAAGTGTTGGTAAGATGCTGTACTTACAAGAATAGTTATAGAAGCCATTAGAGCTATACTAAAGCTACCCAATAAAGCAGCAACACAGATGTTCCACCAGTTGATTGAGTGTTGTGTAGCCACCGGTTGTTCTGTGTAGTTCTGGTGACTTGACACTCACACACACAAAACAACACGAAAAGACAATTTGAAAATACGAAATTCTCACACATGGTTGGAGAGCCTTTCCATTAATGGTTCCTAATACTTCATATGAAGTAAGCAGACATGATGGATATCTGTCTTCTGTAAACCTCTCTTACCATCAATTTCCAACAGAGTTCCATTTCCCCGGGCTCGTTCTGGCGGTGGGAAAATCACTAGCACTTCACACAAGTACATAACGCCGTCATGGAACTGGAGGTCCTCCAGGACAAGGATGGAGTACCCCTTTGAAGTGTTACCATAGAAATGGATGTTTGAACTCTGCACGAGTTTCTCTGTACCCGAGGAACCATTTGACTTCCTCCGGTGCCATGAGACGTGCACTGTATTTGGATCATTTTTCTGGTAGTTAAACTCGCACACAAGAGCTACATTTCCCCCAGGGACAGTCCGGATCTTCTGAGGATACTGCTTTACGGAAATCTGGGATCCAATTGAGCCTGAAAACAACCAAGACACAAAGGTCCTGTTTCAACACCCTGAAAGCCCTCCACAGCATCAAAGACATACTTAAGCATCCATGGCTTAATTCCATGGCATCTGTATCTTTAATAGTATATTAATAGTAATAGTATTGGTGAACAAACTCACCAATAGTGGAGAGAAGCGCAACTACACACCTAACTGATGACATGAGAGACGGCATACTTAAGATGTAGATCTCACTTCTGATTCAGTGTGAGGACCGATACCAGTGAAACACTGGTATTATACATAAAAGTATATTTCCTGTGTGAGGATGTCTGCCCTCTGACATACATTACTACAGGAACTCAGGTAGACAGAAACCAAACCAGTCCAAAGGTCATCCCCCTTTTCTGCATGCATAGAGAAATGTTTCATGCAGACACAAATGGAAGTAACAGTCTGCATTTTTCTAACCCACTATTTAAAAAATAAACAGGGGTCTCATTTTTAAGGCTTGCGTACGCACAAAACGGGGCTGAAAATGTGCGTACGCCATTTTAGGCTTTTGGGCGTACATACACTTTTATGTAAGAATCCTACGCACAGTTTTATAAATTAGACCCCATGAACCTTTACAGTACCATAATCTTCCAATTGGTATTACTCAGGTTGTAGCCTCCTGATATGAAGCTTATCCACAGTTTCTTATAATGAGGCTCATTTTAGCCCACTCCTATTGTTTACTTTACCCCTGGGGGCAGAGATTTCTTGTCTCAAGGTTTTTCATTGTTTCGGCTCCCCTCCGAAGAACATTCAGTCTAAATAACTCTAAACATCAGAGCGTCTATTTGAAAACATCCTAACTTCTCTTATAATTTGTTCTGGTAATTATCCTCCAGCTGACTTTAACACTATAGAAATACATCTGCACACAATTAAACACAGGTTTTGTTTTTGTTTTACAAATAAACACTGATACATTGATTGATAAAGTGTACATCGATGGATTTCTCTGTTTTGGGGGGTGAATTAACCATTGTACAAATATATATAGCAGCACTCACTCACCCTCTGTAGAGGGCACAAGTGTACATCTGTGAGGGGGTGCTTTCACATTTTGGTAACTTCAGTATGAAAATGTACCCAAAGCAGCAGTTCTTTTTGTAGCAGACTGAAGACAGATCGTCCTATGAACAGGCCTTAGAGGTATACTGCACGGCTCTCCAGAAGTAAGAGTTGCAAAACCTCAAACTGACCGACACGGCTCTGTGTTTGCCGGCTGGATATCTCAGGGGCACACATGTAGGCTGGTAATGCTGCGGGCTGAGTTCCTCTGGTGTCCGGCTGTTTGTGATGGACCAGCAGCCAAAGCCGGGTCAGAGACGAGATAAACAGCTGGCTTCTATCAGCGCCAACCCAGCTGCAAGTCCAATACTGATCAGCCACCACGATTACAGCCCGGCTGTGGCGCACCTTGCTGTTGCAAATTTGATTTGTACATGATCTGCGGATATCAATCATACCTCATTACTACTGTAATATGGTTAGTAATAGTGGTTATGATAGGATGAATCAATAGCAGGAGCCAGGAAATTGTGAATAGCATATAGAGTGCTACATGAATCAAAATGTTGGTGGATAGTGGTTGCAATGCTGTCCATATTTGAATTTAAACTTTAACATACAGGCTGCAACATTGTCATTAGAATCGTTTTGATCAAGGGTAGATATTACCCCCAGTCACAGCATAAGGTTCAAACATACCATGTGTTTTAAAATTATTATTTGTTACAATTTTACAAATATAAACACATATTTGATATGACGGTTTACTGGCAGGCTGAAAAGAACCAATAAAGGGTCAATTTGGCTGCAACACACTTTACTGCACCAGTGAAAGCCTGGCAAAATAGTTCTTCCACAAGGTCAAATAGGAGAAGAGCGACATGAAATGCCTTTTCCGCCCCCCCCCCAACGCACCGACCAGTAGAAGTGTTAACTGGTGGGCTGCTCCTGTGGAGGGGTCTAGATGCTGCGCTGACTGTCCCTCTCACACCTGCAGAGCTGGGCCAGGGAGGAGCAGCAGGGCTGGAGCCAGGGTTTCCACACCAGCTTCCCTGGGCTCATCTGGGAGAGGACGGGCACCACGGAGCCCGTGTGGCGCTCCACCGCCACCCGGATCTCCTCCAGCACGGCATGGAAGGCGGGCTCAGAGTCTGCCGTCAGGGGCGTGGTCTCTGAAGGGTCCCTGGACAGGTCAAAGAGCAAGGGGGGGTCGTGGTACGTCACGTACTCTGGAGTGCAGAAGCAGGCGTGTGTGTGGAAGCAGCCGGTCCCGTTTACAGGGTAGAAATTAGGAGTGAAGAAGAAAGCCTTCCAGACTGAATGGCCTGAACAAAAAGAACAGAATTTCAGTCTCCTATAGACATCACTAGGTTAAGTATGAGTCGTTTATTCTTTTTCAAACAAAGGGTAGACTTTGTCAAATTGCTGTATTTAGACACGGGACAAGTCTTACTGTCAGGAGGGCACCACCTCACAGCATTCAGGTAGGCATTACAGTAATGGAAGAGAAACTCATGGCTTGACCTTTTGACTCTCCCCTGCAGCAAGGGAAGGAGGTCGTGACCATCTATTATTCTGAGAAAAAAGAAGACACATAACTAAAAGAAAAATAATCTTGGAGAAAAAGAAGACTTGGAAAGCACTAGAAATTATTTGCTGAGTCCAAATACACGAAATCTTTGATCAAAGAAGCTAGATTATCCTGTTACCTCTTAAAAAACGAAAACGATAAGTATATTCAGAACTTCACCAGCACAGATTTAGGTTACAGCTATTGTGAATATTACTGTCTAAGGCGTGATACCGTAAACCACAGAGCAAGTGTATTTTTCCACAGTGACCTAGATTCTAATCGACTGTTATTTTTTGACTGACGTGCGGCTGCAATGGCGCTACGTGCTGTGGGCTCACCTATCCCCTGGTGTGCTCGCTCCAGCTAGCTTCACCACAGTGGGAAAAATATCCATGTTGCTGGTCGGCTCGTCGATCAGCTTCCCGGCGGGTAACGTACCGCTCCAACGCAGCACACCTGGGACTCTAATACCTCCCTCCCAATTGGTGGATTTCCCTGCTGCTTACACAAAACAGACAGATGGTTTAGCAAGCAGACCCGACAGATAGACAGACAGACACAGACAGACAGACAGGCAAGCAGTCAGAGAGAAAGACAGACAGACAGACAGACATTGTCTCCTATCAAATTCGCAGCACATTCTGCATGTCTGAGGAGGCTGTCACTTGAGACAACCAGGCTGCTTGAACGGAGCATAGAAAACTGCACGCTCATTACATCTAAATACATTACCAATGTAGTTAGATTTGTTCGCAATGCATGCAATGGAAAATATGCACCACCTTTTAATTGGTTATTTATCGTTTCATATTCAGTACCTTTGTAGATGCCATTCCAGCCCCGGTGAACTTCCCCCCTGACAGAGATCTCTTCCAGGTGGGCCCCCTGGTCTGAGGTCAGGTAGAGCAGTGTGTTTTCACTCAGACTCAACCTGTTCAGGGTCTGCATGATCTGACCTGGGAACAGACAAACAGATAAGCTCTACAGGATTTACTTATGAGGTCCAACTGAGCACCATTATGCACATTAAACATGTACATTGTTTCTATGATAGCAATCTGAATGATACCACAAAACAGCCCCTGTATACAATAGGCTTCTCAGAAACAAACAAGTCCATGCATGGCAGCCACAGTGATTCACAAATCCTTTATAGGCTGGATAGTGTGCAAGTGGCATTTAGAATAATAATACTCACAAATCATTATAAATGCATTGAGGGGCAACATTATGGACAGTCAAGCAAATATGTATTTAAAGTCCTCATTGGTACTCAGGGAATGATAAAGACTCCCTAAGGTTTACCTTCACACAGCATAAATCTTCATTTCTTGGCAGGAAACAAGAGCACATCCAAAAAAGCAAACCCTTTGTTCTATATGTGACAAATGTGTTGTCACAGTAGTAATTTGGGTAATTTTACGACCATTTAGAAAATTCACAATATTTCCAATCCTCACCCTTACCCTGCTGTTATAGTCCTTTACATTTTAAGAAAAGGCATGTGTATATTTAAAATGTGGTTATAAAGCTATATGGCAGTTTGGAAACAACTCCTGTATCATGTGAAATACAAAAACAGACTATTATTCTCTTTTCTGTTGACTTGAGTATCCTCTTGTCTGGAGACAATTTAACCATACCTAAGTCAAACAAGACACTTGTTCTGTGGGATCAAACGATTTTGTCCAAAACACTATGTTGGAGGGACCTAATGGTGATAGTCTGGGACTGAACAGTGTCATGTTATAACTCAAAGAATCTGTGACTCAATCTACAAGTGTGAAAATGGACTCAGAGAGGACGGCAGGCTGTACCTACCTACACTCCAGTCAACCTCATGGACAGCGTCACCATAGAGACCGTGCTGGCTGGTACCTTGAAAGGCAGGCGAGGCAAACAGAGCAGTGTGCACTTGAATGAAGGAAAGGAAGAGCAGGAAGGGTCTCTCTGAGTTTCTAGAAAAAAGGAATCAACACTTCTGTCAGTGCACTGCATTATATTTTTGGTACATGTACAAGCAAATGGTATAGTACATCTTATGTTAACACATTTGTGCATTACATTTGTTGGCATGCGTAATTAACTTCCATGCATTTTCATATTCTTATACTGTAATCATGAACTGGTTATGTTTATGGTTACAATAACAGCTATTGTAAATCATATTGCAGGAAAAATGTGGTATAGGAAACTTGTACTTGACATTTTAGGTCACGTGTCACATATACACCATATACAACTATGCAACAACCTCATAAAGTAATGTGAAAGGTCATGAACACACACACACAGGGAAAGTGGTTTGGCCTCAATCTTATCACCAAACCAATAAAGATAGATCTGAAACAAGATAAGATTTAAGAGAAAAAATAAACACCTTTCAAGAAACTCAACAGCCTCGCGTGTCATTCTTTGGGTCAGGTTCTCAGAGACATAAGGCTGTTCAACAATGTCTTGGTTCCTCATGAGGAAACAGTTCAAGTTGGGAAACGTGAGGACAAACAGAGTAAAGGACGCCGCAGCCACGCCCACAAGAGCTGCCAGGCACAGGCCCAGCCTCCTCGTGATGGGGACCACGCCCCTGACGTGCAGCAAGGCCACGGTGGCCCCCCCCACCCCCAGGGCCCTGTAGGGGATGTGTGCGAGGACGTTTACGAACACTGTGCCGTGACCCGTCTGGCAGTCACGCAGGTTGGTCATGGTGATGCCGTAGAAGTGGTCAAATCCGTGAACGCTGGGGTGGTGACAGTGATCATTGCTCCACTCACAGTTAAGCCCCAGGTGCCATTTTCCTACAGTGCAGAGACAGGTGTTCGGGTAGCAATATTACCAATAAATGACCAGCAGTGACTCAGCTACTAAGGTCAGCTGGAGGGTTAGGACAGTGAAAGAGGAAGATTTTGTCTCACCTATCAGTGCAGTCTTATAACCTTGCTGTTTGGCAATCTTGGCAAATGTGACCTCTTGATTAGGAAGGCCCCCAGATGCTGCGGCGATCACGTAAACCCCTAGCCTACCTTGACCTACCATGCCTGTTCAAAATGAAAGCAAGACATTTGATTAGAAATGACAAGTTTTGCTAAAGGCAAGTCCTTGCAGCCTATATATGTGTACATGAATCACTGGAAAGGATGTCAGTTGACAAAACATGTATCACACCACAGGGTGGTTAATAAGTTGGTAAATCTGTTCCCACATCCTGTGTGCCTGTTTATGCTTCAGTAACTGAAATGACTGCATTATAATACATGACATACGCTCTCATAATTACTCATCATCATCTACTGCACGACGACTGTGTGGTCATGATGCTAAATAACTAGTCAACGATTTTTCATGATTAATTACAACTTTCTGTGTAGCCTTTGATAGATGGATTACATACAGTGCAGGTCACAATGAAAGTGTTTATAATGCATTATTTAAAAGGGTTGGTGACCTTGATTCCCCTCGTGGTCTCACCTGATCTTATTGGGTATCGCCCTGTGAGGAAGGCCGCCCTGCTGGGTGTACACAAAGGTGCTGCGGCAATGTGCTGTGTCAACTTCACACCCTCCTGAGCCAGCTTGTCAATGTTGGGGGTCCTGCAGATAACAGTAATTACCACCACGGTTGTTTCATCACAGCCAATCATCAGTAGGGGGGCTATTACACTTCAGTAAACACAGCAACAGTACAGTGAAATATGAATCTGTCTGGTTGTATGAGTACTAAATCTGACCTATGCAACAAGCCTGCATTTGCCAACATTCAGACTAGTTATGCACTAACAAGCCTTACCTCAGGGTAGTGTTGCCATAGCACCCTAAGTCTCCTATACCCATATCATCAACCATCATCAAAACAAAATTGGGCTTTTTTTCCAAAGGTGAAGCACTGTCTTCCTTGAAGAACAATAGACTCAGGCAGCAGGGGATCCATGTATTCTTCATTTCCAGGGGAACCCTGGGAAGACATGCAGCAAAAACGTAATTATACTCGGTTCCGGTAGCACTGTCTATAAAGGATAAGCCTACATGTTGTAGTCAGTCTGCAGGACTATTGTTATTATGAAAAGCAAATAAAGAGTCAGGGTACAAAGTCTAATGGGGAAAACATTCTCCACTGAGCTTTCCTGGTTTACACGTTTTCGTCACAGCTAAAAAATGGTCTAGAAAGAAAATTAGGATTTGACTCAAAGGGATTGTTTATTTAAAATGTACCCTCACGCAATATTTTGAAGACTACATATGCTGGTACCAATATAATTAGAGCGCAATGGCACATGTCCTTGTATAGATTATGATTACCGACTAACCAACTCCAAAAGACGCATTTTGCTTTCAAATTTACCAGTAATAACCCGTAAAACGAATGTACTCAACTTGACAGCTAAAGTTGGAACTTCATTCAATTGCAGCTTGTCGGTAGGTTCAGGAAGTAGTGTTTTTGTCATGTGATTAGATCACGCATTTTTATTGGATACAATTAGTTTCCAACTTTCAGTTTGGGTTGGGGTTGGTTTTGCTCCAGTTTGTCTTTTAGTGGGCTTCGTGAGTGGTCGTTGAGTTGAATAGCTTACCTTTTCTTCTTAATACACAATGTATTGACAATGTGTGACGATGCTTGTAACCATACGGATGGAGAAATACTGGCATCTATTGATTGAATCTTACACTGCAGCGTAGTAGGAGTCCATCCAAAAAAGTCACAAACTTGTGACTCTACTTGTAGAGTTTGGAATTAGTAAACCAATAGACAATTCAGTTGCTAGCTGTCCTCTGAGATTGAGTAAGCATTTTATTTTTCTCTGTATAAAATGAAACCAGCAGTGTTAGCACAGGACCTGTGTGTGTGCGTGTTTGTGTGTGTGTGTGTGGGGGGGGGGGGGGGGGGCACATAAGTGTAGTAATGTGTTTATGTCTGCCCCACAGATCATTCCTCTCTGTACATACTATACACATTCAGTCTGTTTCAGTAGATTCAATCTGTCTGGCATGACTCATACCAGGAGCAACATTAGCATTCAAGTCACATCCTATTGGGTGTCTTGTCCCTGCAGTGCAAGCAGCATTAAAACACCACTCAGCAACTGTATCAAAGCATTAAAGCCAGTTCTTCCAAGGCCCCTTCAAAATAAGAGATTTATTGATAGTGTGCGTTATCACAAAGACTTGTTCTTCTCAGCAAGCACACTGAGATGGTTGCAATCTTGGCTACTGGGGTTGCTTGTGCTCACATAAATACATGAAGAGCACTACTGGTTATCAGATGCATTCCAAAGCACTCACATCACAAATGCTGCTTCAGACCTTGCTACGTGGAATGTAATCCTAAACTCTCTCTCTCTTTTTCTCTGTCTCTCTCGATTTACACATAAACACATTATAACTTCCTTGGTCTTTATCCACAGATGATCTGGATGTTCTACATTATAGAACCGTTGCCAGCAGGGAGCAGTGTTGCTTAGCAAATTCATGAGATCAGAGTTATTTGGTCATAACGTATACATTTACATGTGCTCATTTAGAAGACGCTTTTATCCAAAGCGACATAAAAATAGTCAATAGATCATTAGGCTGTTTAAAAAAGGCAAGAGAATATCTTAGACATCGTACCATATGTTTTTGATTGTTATTTTTCTATTAGCCAATGTTCATACCATTTTATGAGGTTGATTATACACGACTAAATAAAAAATTGTGAGTGTGAAAAAGTGAGTGTTTATGAAAATGTATTACATTTTTCAAACAATAAGTGTCTATATCAATTTAAGTCAATTTCTGTCATTTTAATTTTGGGGGGTATGAATTACTATAATTCTGCCATTCGCAGACATCCCCCTTCCCCCAGCTAACTCACTCACCACCTTGTGAGGTCCAGCTATCTGCTGAGGCCAGGTTTCATGACAATGACTGGCCCCTTATGACAGCAGATGAACTGTCGAAATAGGCCTGGCCACCAAGGGCCCTGAATCTGTCCCTAGGGCCCATCAGCCCCATGTATGGCCACCCAACATGCCAACAGACAGCTCAGTATCAGGTTAAGGACCTGCCTGTCTGTCTGTCTGTCTGTCTGTCTGTCTTACCTCTCTCTGTCTACCAGTCTTGCCCCCCTCCCTCTCTGTGTATACTCACTGACCTTCCCAAACAGATCTTATCTCTCAACGGTCACTGACAGCACACCTGGGGAACTGCTTGGTAGACTTCTGGAGGTAGTTTGAGAAGATAGTTTATGGAGGCTTTGTATCCAGTCAAGTACCATTTTTTTGTCTTTAGAAATAAAAAGGAGAAAAAAAATCCCACTTTATGTACATGATAAGTCAAGGCAAAAGTCAAAGACAAACTGTTGAAGTGGTTTAACACATCAGGCTGAGTCAAAAGTACTGAGTCAAAAGGTCTAATTCTCTTGATATTTGAATCAGAGAAAGGCTTTTGTCTCATGCTTAATGTCTGCTGCCCTCGTATATTGTTGAAACAACAGATGGCAAATGCTTTTGATTACTTCAGAGCTATGAGAGCTGTTAGCTATAAGACTAATCAGACACCTTTAATTAAAAAAAAGTATTATGAAACCTACATTCCTAATTGTGTGTAGTGTGTGTGTGTGTGTGTGTGCCCAGAAAACAAATGTGTCTGGCATGTTAGATTTTTTCGAGTGATGTTTTTCTGTGTGTGTTGTCCAGTAAATGCCCGAGGATATTTGATGGTTTTCAGGATAGTACAACAAAACCTCATCACTCACCACCAGGCTTTAGGTCGACACCATGAAAGACACACGCAGCCTCAAGCTGTCAGGATGAGCTGCATGTGTAATTGTCAACAGAATGAGGGCAAAGCTGGGCAGCAGGGAGGACGTGCTTCCACACGTGCTTGAGAATCAATATGGGACTGCTGCGTGGCATACATCTATTACCAGCCTGAAGTACTCACCTTCCATGAGAGCTTATTCCTCTGCATTACTTCCACTTGAAAACAAGTTGTTTTCATTTCGATTCATAGTCTCCCTACGACAGTCCAGATAGGCCTTACTTGCAGTCCTTTAAGCTCAAACAATTGGAGTAAAATAAATAAATAACTGGACTGAAATCCTTGAAACCAATGACAAATTTTGATTCAGTTCATGCAACCTTCACATTATCCCGTACCCTAATGCAAAGCACGCCAAAGACAGTAGGTGAAATGAGAGCAGCTTTCAGCTCAGTGTGTGATTTGCCCGTTGGCTGTCTTGCTTATGTGTACGGAGGTGCAAATGGATGCTTAACGCTCCGAGGGGACATCCTTTCAGTTCGAGTTTTCATATTCAGCAACATGCAACCAGGCGAGGGGGAGATGTTGGCCCACTTCCCCAGGGAGGGGAGCAGCGGGGTGGGGGAGAGAAAAGAAGAGAACAGTCCGGGCGATCAGAGCACATCAACACCCTGTGGCGGAGGACTAGGAAGAAAACTTCATCATTTACTCTGGAGAAAAGGGGAAGGTGTGAATGGATGGTTTGAGGAATGCCAAGCACATTTGCAGCCTCAATAGAAGCATTGTTGTGGATGTTATGTAAACTGCTACATGGTAGAAAAACATATAATTGTTTTTTGGTGTGATATCATTGAGTTGATGTTTATGCGAACAAGTTATAGAGTAAAGGGTTTTACACATGTATTTGCCATTCCAGAAAGGTGCATACTGTAGCAAATGTAATTTTTTGTAATTGTATTCATGTCTCTTGTCTCTCAGCTGTGATAAGCCCAAGGCATGTCTCTCAGAACCAGCCTACTAAGTGAGTGGCACTTGGGAGAGCATGAATACATTAAGCTGTCAACATATCTGCCCTCTGTGCAGTTTGCTGTAGATTTACCGTAAAAAGTACAGGTACAGTAGGCTACCAATAGTAGATTTGAATACATCAAATTTACTGTTGCTCATTTGCTCACTCACTGTGACCTATGCAGTGGATAACAGGATTGTAGGTACACGTTGTTTTTGACGTGTGGTTAAAAAACAAAATCGAAATAGACCCTTTTGTTAATCAAGTCAAGAATGAAGATTCTAAATTATCTGTAAGATAAGATAGTTTAGCATGTTTAGCTTTGCTTAAAACATTTTTTATTTTATTTTAAAATGTCCTGGGTATTTTATCTGACAGAAAACAAACCATTGAATATTATGAAACAATATTTGGGTCATGTCAATAATTCGGACTCATAGGATCCATTAGTTCTTTAGTGAGCTATGAGCAATGACAACACACCCTTTATGTCGACGTACACACAACACGTTTGGGGCTGATGTATTGCTAGTGATGGCTGACATAAATATCAATACCTCATGATTAATTGTCATTAGGACCACACTACCAAGAGTAATAATGAGATCAGAAAATGAATGGGCCTGCAAAGCTATCCATCACTCGCTCACAATGAAGGGAACATTGACATTTGGCCCAGAGACTAAAAGCAGAATGTCTGTGCCTGCAGTGTGGTTTTCAGGCAAGGAAGCCTAATGTTGGAACAAACTGTATAACTGTGTTGGATGGTGGGTATTATGAAGAATGTATGACACCATTCCTGTGATCCTGATGTGTAACAACATCATTAGAATTAACGAAGAAACAGCCAAGTGACCCTGCCACCAGATGATGCATCCGTTATCTCTTAACAAGGCAGTGTGGACTGCATTACCTTTAAAAAGAGCCGCATGTAATGTCTCTCAGCTGAATGCTTTTTTGCGTGTGAACAAAGATTGCTGTTGTTTGCATTTTTGTATATATATATTTTCATTTCCCAGATTCTGTCCAATGACATGTTTACATGAGGAATTATGATTGGACATTGATTCAATGATATGGAGGAAGATCCTTCTAAAATCCTAGTTCATCGCACATAACAGGAAGAACACTAATTCAGTGCCTGTATGTGTAAAGGACTTTGTCGCCACCATTTGTGCCGGTAGTCTGATAAATGAAATCCACTGAAAATCAGCCAAATACCATGCAACACCTTCTCCATTAAAACTGTGTTAGTATCCATCTGTTCCGGCACCCACTCCTCAGCTGAGTTCATCAGTGTTAGAAGCACCATTTGCTGTGGGAGTATCTACTATAAGGCCTCTTCCTCAGTCTTCAAGAGATCCAAGTTATGGATCCCCAAAGGATCGTGTGCAGCATATCCGTCATGAAGCATTAATTCAAAATAATTCAAAAGCCGCCAAATGCTTTTTCCAAAGCCTTCACTACTCTTTCGGGGATTTTAGCACGCGATCCTGTGTCTGGGAGCATGTGTGTGTGCATGCTTTTGTGTGTCTACATTTATGCGTGGTTGTGTGCATGCGTATACTTTGGTATCAGTTTCACACTTTCAGTAATATTTTTCATCCATCTGCTACAATACTTCAGTACTTCATGTTCACCGATGAAAGGGTTTGAAAATGTGGCACAAAATGTCATGCTTGTTTGGTCCAATATCTTAGAAGGCAGAGCAATCTAGAGATGACACACATATTCTTTAAAAACACCAAACATATGCATGTACTGTATGGTAGCGCAACCACTACTAGGATATTTGCTTACTGGTATATTGAATGAGCCTTGAGAATAACAAAATATTGCGTACTGCTCATCTCACCCAAAGTTGAGTGATTGACACTCTGCAGTCTGTGGGAGCGGAAAGGGTTCTAAACCATCTCTCTACCGCAGAGCACATGAGTCAATAACCATTTCTGATGAATTGGCTTGAACATTGATGTCCAGCATGGCTGGCTTGTTGCTAAGTGATAGGGACATGGATCAATGTGTCCAAGGTTGTTTCCAGCTGTGAGATTTAATGTGGTGGCCTTTCATTATCACTAATCAAGGACACACCCCGCTGGCTTATGAAACTGTTTGGAGAAAATACATAAATGTGTGACTGCTTACTTTTTGAAAAAGCAAAATAATCATTGCTGTTGGAAATTTGACTTCCATCTTTCTGATTGATGGATTTGGCACCTTGTTCATAGTGTGACATGGCAAGGAATGGACTTGGTTCTCCACTCCGCTATAGCTATGTCCCCATGAGAACATGCCAAAGGGTGAAACCTGGTATCTGATCATTTCAGTGTGAGAAAGGTACAAAGTTTCCATTACTGTGTATTGATTGGAGCTGCACAGAGACTCCAGGAGGGTTAGGAAGACGTCCATTTTTTGTTTATCACCCAGAGTATTCATCTCCTGTGACTCTTGCCAGAGCCTCTGGTTTTGATTAAGTGTCAGTGTGTGCTTTATCAGCACTATCACAGTAGCCATCTCTCTCATGCTCTGGTTCCATCTCTCTTTTTCTGTCTCTTTCTCTCTCTCTCTCTCTCCCTCTCTCTCCGATTCTCTGTTTCACTCTTTCGCTCAGACTCAATTTCTCTCTATTTGATTCTCTCTCTGTCTCTTTTTCTCTCTCCCCCTTTCTCATTCTCGGTTTCACTTTTCTTCTTTCTTTCTTTCTTTCTTTCTTTCTTTCTTTCTTCACTCTCTCTCTTCTTCTTTCTCTTTCTCCAACTCTCACTGGGGTAATTAGCTTTCTTTCTTCAGTTTCCACAGTACCATTGTTGGAAAACGTCAGAGTGGAAGACCGTACTTTAGTGGAGTGAGTTGATCACCTTCGACATGGCTTCTCCAAAACAATGGGAGACAGTGCTTCAAGGTGAAGTATGGAGTTCAGCTGTCTGCATCCAATCAAAGATGGAGCGACCTCGTTTACTCACTGCACAATCAGATTTACAGACCCAAAAGTGTCAGCATACACCGAAAGAAAGGAACTGCATTTGCGTATAATGATTTTTTTTTTTTTACAAGCATTTGGTTTTCCCACATTTGTAAGGATTATTGTAACTGCAATATGCTGACAGTTTATGCAATGCTGCTTTATTTGAGTCTGTTCATTTGAGAAGTAAATAGTAACATCTGCAAAAATCCAGGTTCCATAGTGAGCTTATAAAAGTGAGATATATAGCACTGTTTAAATCTCCTTCTCAGTGTTAGGTTCGATACTGTACACTCTAGTACCATAAAAGTATGGGCTTGTGTATTACATACAGCATGAGCGATAAATCACTCTGTGGCCTCTTGTTGAGTCTGAAAACAATGAGCCATAAAACGTGCCATAAATCGAACCTCGAATTTCTCCTCTACTAAACTGCATCCCTTTGATAACAGCGGGTACAGTGAGGTTGTATCAGCCAACTGTCCGGGGACTGGTTTCTCCTGCCCTCTTCAGGGTTGGGGCTCTGAAAAAGAAACACTTCCTTTCAGCAGACCAAAACAATTCCAGCTCAGTTGTTGGTTATTTTGCACATAATGGTTCATGTCCACAGTGCAAAAGGCAGAAAGAGTGTGAGAGAGAGCAAAAGATAGAGAATGACAGCGAGAAGGGTAGAGGGAAAGATAGAAGTAGCATGAAAGCGAGGAAACGAGAGGAGAGGAAAACATAAGAGTCGGAGAGAGTAAGAAGGGGGAGGGAAAGAGAGAAAGAACTACTAGTTGTGAGCACGATCCTATTAGATTACACTGTAAATGTACTTTCCATTTCAAGGACTTTTTATTCATTAGCAGTGGAGCATTTGTTATTAGATCATTTTGTCCGGCATGCCCTTGTAAATTGTTACAATGTCTATTACAATCAAGTGGGGTAGCCTACTCACAAAGCCTTGCTACAGCTGCAAGTTCAACCCTTTCACAAATCTCACAAATTTCTCTTTGGGATTCGTATTTTAGTTACTTTAGCTATTGATTACGTAATGCACACTTTTCTTCTATATGAGTGAATGACACATTCTTGAAACACATCTACTATATATAAAAATCATTTGTCTATACAAAATAAATGATTGGGATTGTGTGGGAGGTATATTCTAACACTTCAGGCCTGCGTGTCTGCAACACATGGTAAACACACTTTGAAGACTTGTTTTAATCAGTACATGAATCCCAGTCTAGAAAACATTGTGACATAAAGCATTCCTCTCTCTGCAACATACTGGCTACGCCTTTGTGTGCTGTCGGTACATTTTGATTCATTTAGGACATACATTACACACGGGGCATTTCAAAACATGCCAGAAGTACTTTGAAGTTAACACCACAGAATGGGTTTGAATGAAGTTCCTCTAAACCACACAAGACTTAGTGCTTTGGAAAACGGCGCCAAAACAAATTACAAGAGAAATATTGAACAATTGCTTGGAATATCACGTGGGATATTATGTGCTTGGAAATCCTACTGAAAAATGAATTTGAGAAATAACATGGAAGTCAATCAATCTGTTTGTTAAATAGATGTCCTGTAGAGTTAGCTGACATGTCACAATGATCACCCATATTGAAGGGAACAAGGTAAGAGGCAGTTGATTTAGTAACTGCTCTGTGTTGAAGTCTGTTCAATTATACAGTACATCTCATATACGATGCAGGTTTCTCTCTCTCTCTCTCTCTCTCTCTCTCTCTCTCTCTCTCTCTCTCTCTCTCTCTCTCTCTCTCTCTCTCTCTCTCTCTCTCTCTCTCTCTCTCTCTCTCTCTCTCTCTCTCTCTCTCTCTCTCTCTCTCTCTCTCTCTCTCTCTCTCTCTCTCTCTCTCTCTCTCTCTCTCTCTCTCTCTCTCTCTCTCTCTCTCTCTCTCTCTCTCTCTCTCTCTCTCTCTCTCTCTCTCTCTCTCTCTCTCTCTCTCTCTCTCTCTCTCTCTCTCTCTCTCTCTCTCTCTCTCTCTCTCTCTCTCTCTCTAGGGAGGGTCATAAATGTGCCTATACCAGTATAGGAACCAGGGCCTTTGAACACCCATAAATCCTTGGCAAAGATAGAGGGCTTATGCTCCCAGCAGGACAATGTTTTATCCAAATGGACTTCGAGAGCAGTGTACCCCAGGGCATTCATCTATGTTACCTTCATTCAAGTGCTCTATATTATATTCCATCTTGCTGAACAAATCTGATGGACGTCATTTACATAAGTGTAATCATTTCCAAACCGTTTTATAGGACACGCTGTACAATTATTGATATGGCAAAACAATAACAAAGCATCTCGTTAGATGTACGTGTTATGAATCAGTGAGTGTGAATGTTAGCATACAGTGATTTAATGCATTAGACCATTGGAGAGGGCATGTAAATGTATATTGTTTTCATATTATACAAAATGAAAGAACTTGCCAGAACATTGCAGAGTGACATGAACAACATGTATGCCCACCAAACCGACCACTCTCTGTCCCTCTCACTCTTTCTCTCTCTTTCTCTAACACACACACACACAAACACACACACACACACACACGCAAACAAAACACACATTACACATACTCAATTAAGAAGTGCTATATTTCCATGCATGGACAGCAAACACCCACAGCCTGCTTCAGTCTGTGTATGATACCATGTGTGTGGAGCAATGCCTGTGTTCTCTGTGTTGTACATACCAGAGCCTATGAAGCTTGGGCCTACTGGTTCCACACTAACCACTGCGTGGTGGAGAACAGTGGTTTCAGGGTTAGCTTTTAGATGTACACACAGTCAAGGTAATGAAAAAGAGCTCTCTAATTAGAAAATCCCAAACCAGAATAAGATGTGTGGACAAGTTTAGGGATGCACAACAGCCTACACAATTTAGTTCTATACCCTTTGGAATGAACTTTAATACAAAAACAAATTGTTTTACAGGGTCTCTCACAGTTTACAAAAGGGCTAATTAGAAAGAAACTCACATCCAGTGAAAGATACACAATAACAGTCTACTGTACAATGCTTATCCTTACATATGAATTCACCACTACAGACATAAATAAATACAGACAAGCACTATTATGTACAGTATTTACAAAGGAGGTTGGCAGTATATAATATTCAGATCTTTGACAACATATAAAGTAACATGGTCATCATAGCTCGGTTGAGTGACAAGAGGAAAGTAATACAAAAGGCATCATGCCAGGAACATTGGGTTCTTTCATGCCGGATCACCAGACTGACTGAGTAAACATCATGTAATATAAGCCATTGTTTACCATAAAAACTACTAATTAACATGTCCTCATGCGAGTACAGGGCTTATTCCACAACAGACACACTATGGGGTATAATATGGTCATCGTCATCAGTAATGGACTGGAGCTGTGTAAAAACCAGAATGCTTCCCTTCTTCAATCAAAGTACGCCTTGAGGGTTTCCTCCTTGAAGAAGGACCGTCATGTTTGACAATATGTTTTACTCTCTCAGAATGGCACTATATTTGGCTTGTATCTGAGGTAATTTGGGCATAAAATTTGAGCCATTCACGGTATGTCTTTCAGAGGCAGTATGTGTCGTTTTTTTTTACAGATCAGTTTGTGAGGGAGAAACCTTTCAGTGGCAACACCACTGGTAGTTAAATGTTTCCTGGATCTTTGTTGTGTAACAGGTAAGACATTTAGTGCCTCTCGATCATAGGCTGGTGCTGCTGGTGATGTTTCCTAAGTCTGGGTCCTGAAAGACACAGAAAGTGACTTCAATCTACTGATGATTAACCGATGGCAACATGACCGTGAGGGGCTGAGAGAGACAGAGTCATTGTATGAGTGTCTGTCTGTGTGTGTGTGTGTGTGTGCACGTGGGTGTTCTTACGGTGCTGCACGGCAGGCATGGAGATCGGGGTGTGGAAGGTGCGGGTGATGACGGGACCCTCCCCTCCTGTCCCGATCACCTGGACCTCCAGTCTGTACAAGGTGGCCAGCCTCAGGCCAGACACCACCAGGAAACTACGCTCCTGGGGAGGAGGGGACAAAAAGACGTGAAGAATGATACAAGAATTACGGGGCAATAAGTTCTGTTCATTTCGAGAACGAGCTGCATTGTCTTGTCTTGGAGGGCTTACCGGGGGCAGGATTTGGGACTGGGAGATTAGGCTGTTGGGCAGGTTGCTGTGGCGGCTGGAAGGGGAGACCTCGGCCCATGTGACCTGAAAGCCGGTCAGCTGTAGGGAAGCAGGAGGCGGGGCCAGCTCCCAGGCGAACACCACTGTGACGTTTCCTTTGTGAGCCATGAAGGACGCCGTCAGGTTCTCCACCTTGGTTGACAGCTTTGGAGGGGTCACCGCCACTGGAGCAGATCCTGAGAAGGAGGGAAGAGAGAGAGTAAGTGGGTGAATCCACAGAATAAAGGACTCCTAGGTATCTGAAGGGCCAAGACGTTTGGGTGTTAAGATTTAGGCTGCCACAGCTCACCCATTGCCCCAGGACAGGCGATGGTTTTTGGGCTCTTGGCTTGGATGGTGGCACAGGAGGGAGTGAAGAAGCTGGTGCTCTCGACTTGGGGCCGACCCTTGGTGCCCAGAGGTTGGAGGAGGACCTTGTACTTACAGGAGAAGAGCAGACCTGGAAGGCTGATGAAGTTCTCCTGGTCCAACAGAGACAATAAAGAAAATCAAGTGGAGGTCAGCCTCCAGCTTAGATACACGGTCAAGCTGCGTTGCCTCATGCTGTTTCACCGTGTTTGTTTTTTTGTTTCGGGTGGACTTGGGTTACCTGGGTGATAACTTTCTCCATAGGCCTGGTCTGGTTGTGTCTGCAATATTCTGGGACCCACTGGACACGGTAGCGCACTACAGAGGGGTCTGACGGAGAAAAACACGTCACTTTTCTAAAGGACCATGGGAAATACATGTACAGAACAGCACAGTGTGCAAAATAAGGTCCATTGAATACAGGAGGACGGAAAAAGGAAGCATTCAATCAGATTTCCTCATGCATGTGTAATACTACAATGTGTTTACTATCTTAATCATTGGTTAGACGGCAAATATGACAAGATGGCAAGGAGGCTGACTCTTTTCGTACACGTGACTGACTCAGGTATCTACTGTACCTTACCAGCTTTGAACAAAGCACCCTTTGTGTCAACGGCAGTTAAAAAGGGAATTATAATCTCTCTGTTTACACGACCACAGAGACAGGCAGTGTTCTGCGTGTGAGGCTGAAGGATTTCCTCTGGGACTGTTGTGGATTAATATGGAGGCAGGGTTGTGTCTGGGGTTTCCCTCGCAGAGCTTGGCCTGTGTTGCAGCTTACCTGGGCTGCTCTGCCAGTACACTCGCACCTGCAGCTGCCCGCCCTGGTAGAAGGGCGTGCCCACATCAAGCACACCTGATGGAGGTCCCACTGGTGTAGTGCCGGAGCTGGCTTGCCGTTCCTCCTCTGAGTTTTTCAAAAAAGACCGTCTCATCAAATCCAACATAATGATTTGAATGTCAAACCCGCAACCTTGAAATTGGAATCATAAAGGCCTAAGACGGTCTTGTCTGGACTGGATTGATCTGCGTACATCTGATCTGAAGTGAAGACAGGTTTTAGCTGGGTGCGTGTGAGACATACTGAGCTGTGTGGAGAAACGGAGGCTGGCCTTGGGGCTCTTCAGGGGAGTCTGTCCCCAGTAGGACACAGCCTGGACCTCCACACTGTAGCTCCTGTTGGCCCGCAGACTGTCCAGGTCCACATAGTCCTGCCACTGTACACAGTACACACACAGACACTCAACACATTGATGTGACACACTATTTGAGGTGTAATGTGTGTATATTGAGAATAATATATGGATGGGTTTCTCATAGAATTCCTCTTCTTTCTACATTCACAGTTGAAACTTGTCTGAAAAGGGCCAATAATTACTGAGAAAGAGATAAAAGGTAAAGTAACTGTTTGCATGCTATTATAATTTCCTTTTGTGAAAGAGAGCTGAAAGAGAGCTGACTTTGGCTATTCCAGATCCATAATTTGCAATGAATTTGCCCACGGGGACAACAATGTGGTTTCAGTTGGAAGCATCCAATTCAACAGTTTCATGCCATCAGAACCACACTCTTGTTGTTTATCTTCTCGTTCTTAATTGTGGCTCGAGGACAGACAGGATTGGCTGAGGAACAGACCTCCACATTAGTCCTTCCCCAGGGGAAGCTGTGACGTGCCAGCGAGTCTGAACAGAACAAGGAGAGACAGGGACTCACCCCTCTCACGGTCTTCCTCCTCTTAGTCTTGGATGACGCGGTGGCATCCTTGGTGGCAGTCCAGCTCCAGGCCACCTTGATGTGGTGAACGGGGACATCCAGGTCTGGGGACACAGCCCACTGCACCCTGACCAACACAAGCTGGCCAGTGCCAAAAGTCATGTTGGTCACCCTCAAGTCAGATGGAGCAGGGGGTTTGGAGGGGTCTGTGAAGGATATCACTGTGTTATCAATTGTGAGTCACTGCCAGTCCCAGGACTGGAGGAACCAATAAAATGACAAGTTAATGTCCATTAAAGCCATGTAGGGTAATGGAACTGTTGATGGCTAGCAGCCAAAGTAATTAGTCTGGATTCAACTTCATTACAGTCAGTGCATATTGCCTCGGGGTGTTTTAGCCCATCTCTCTGTCTCTTTCTTTCATGCTCTTTCTCTCTCTCTCTCTCTCTCTCTCTCTCTCTCTCTCTCTCTCTCTCTCTCTCTCTCTCTCTCTCTCTCTCTCTCTCTCTCTCTCTCTCTCTCTCTCTCAAACACACGCACGCACGCGCACTCAAACACACAGACAATGACCTTTTCTGGAGTGGATGTGGCGACTGGGAGTGGTGAATCCTCTTGTGCCATGGATGTTCACTGCAGCCACTCTGAACTGGTACCACCTGCCAGCACGCGTGTCGGCCAGCCAGGCTTTCTCCTGCGTGGTCTGGGAAGAGAAGAATGAATGGGAGTTGTAGGGATGCGCAGAGAAAAAGACTATAACTGAACAAGCAAAATTCAACAATATCATCTTTGGTATGGCGTCAAAACAATAGGATTTCCAAGCCATCAAGCTAGCCTACTAGTTAAAAAAATGCAGACAAAAGGATCACCTGTGCTACCGTCTCCCAGGGCGTAGCGGCGTCCTCACTCGGCTGGATACCGTAGTTCCACCTTCTCTGGAGGACATACACGACGGGGTCGGCAGATACATTGAACCTGGAGGACCAGCGCACCTCCAGCGGGCCTGAAGGAAGCTCCTGGAAGATCAGCTCTTTCCTGGGCTTCAGAGGAGCACCTGGTCGGGGGTTAGAGTGAGCAAAAAAAAAACACTGAACGTTACATTTGGAGGGGCCTGGTGTCGCGTCGAAGTTCCCCCAGCATTTGAATGTTCAGTCCTTTGACACCGTCTGCCTGTGGCCTCTCTCGTTCTACCTTTGTAGAGGTTCTTGGGGGGCTGGCAGGTGTGCCCGCAGCCATTGGGGCAGCACTTCTTTAGGGCGGAGCATTCTCCATCCTCCTCGCATGACTCCACGCAAGCCGCCGCGAAGCCGCTAGCTTTCTCGGGAGGGGGGCACTCCCCTTGTTTCACCGCCACAACCGACTGCAGAAACTCACAGCTCGTGAGGCACTCTCCGTGTTTCTTCTGGAAGGAGCGCTGGAGGGGTGTGGAGGGGACAGGGAGACCAAGCACATGTGCTTTACTACTAAAGCCAGATGACTTATTAAAAGGGAAAACTGATAGAAAAGATCAGTGTCTGATTACTTTGCTTTCTGGGAATAATAGTGGACTGAAGAGGACTGTGGGAAAATATTTTAAACGTTATCACTTTATTTTGCCTGGATGGTAAAATGCTTTAGTTAAACACCAACATGTTTAATGTGTTATTATGTACATATGACAAGTATGGCACTGTAAAGCATGTTGATAGGTCATTCACAAGTGAATGCTACACATTATAAGACAATGAGTAAGAGTGTTATACCTCACAAAGGTCCCGACACTGACTTCTCCTCTTCATCTCCCAGGAATCCTTGCAGGGCTCCAGACACTGTAAGCAAGAAAGAAACTCTTGACACCGTTTTAATTGTCTTAACTTTACGTAATACGGTTGAAAATTAAACCAACAGCATCATTAAAACAACATCTTGAAGTGTGTTTAGAAGTGAGTTTGGTGTAGCAGGTTGCCGGTCAGAACTGTTGCCCCCCCCCTCTGAGAGTGTCTCCCTGCATGAGTAAGCAGGACCGCCCAGGGGAATACTCCCATTTCCAATTTCATGCTGTAATGAAACACAGTGGTAGCTATGGTGGAGGTGGAAAACTTTGCACAAGGGCAGACTGTACAGAGACCATCTAAATGTTACTGTGTTGCCATTAAGTCGTATCCCCCACAGTATAGTACACACCCTGTGAACACGTACCCCTCAGACATGTCTTGTAGTATTATGGAGACAAGAGGGACACAGTGATGTTTGAGAGTGAAAGTAAGAAACACGTTTGACTTTTATTACAGTCGAGGAGTGTGTATAACTGTGCATGTGAGTGTGTATGTGTTGAGGTGAGAAAAGGGAGAGATGGGTGTTGTTATTAGCGATGGTCGGAAACTATGAATAATGAGAGAGAAGGAGGCGTTTAAATGCAGCTGAGGTGCTCACTTTATACAGCAGGAAATGCAGAAACCCTGCTGAGCCCCGAGGCCCCATGGCAAGGACTGAGGGGGGTTGGTGGGGTATCCTGACATTGAAATAACTGTTCCATTCCAATCATCACTCCTGCAGCACTCCAACAAGGTCTAGCCTCCACATCAGTAATGCTCATACATCACTCCCAGGTTTCTTGAGAGACGTCCCTGAATAGTAGCGAGTACAGTGTGCACCGACAGATCTCAGAGTGTATAGAATCCCAGAGTCTGGCATTCTCGTGGCATGTCTGCGTTGAGTGTGCCAGTCCTGCCATCTCTTATCTAGCCATGCTGGTCTCTATGAGGAGATGGCTCCTGTAATTCATACTGACGGTATGCCACCCCCCTCACCCCCACCACTATTGTGCCAGAGCGTCAGTTAGTTTTCCGCCCCATTTCAATCTCCAACCGACCATTTGCTTCTACTGCCGCAAATAAAGCTGACTTCTGGGACTCTGACTGACAGTGAGTGGAGGAATGCGAAGGCAGATTCTTTTTGTCCTTGGTGCATAAATTGGATGCAAGGCTGGAGGTCAATCCTGATTTAACTGTTCACTTAGCTCGAAAATGTTGACCTGCTCCAAATTGGACAACTATGCTCACTCTGCAATGTGCATGTGCCCATTCTGCCGTGAAGAGGGAAAACAGCTTTCTGTGAATGTCCAGCCATAATGGGCTGTGCAACTTTCTTGCTGATCGAGCATAACGCTGCTCTTTTTGGTGCCGGCACTAACCCTCAACAATGTTTGATTCTCTGCCTAGATTACGCCCTAGAGGAAAAATACACTGTCTATGTCGTCGCTTCCAATTTCTCCAAATTGCACCAGCTTTGAGTGGCTTCCAGAAACCATTCTCATGTCAATGCCAAACTACAGTTTTCTGCTGAGGGTACTCAATGGTGTCATGTAGTACGATCATGTTTGAAATGTATCACTTAAAATGGACTGTAGGCCAAGGAGTGTGAGGTGACTAATAGATGCCAAACATTGTTGGACTGACTGAGAAGACCGTGACGTGGTATGCTCTAATGGTTCATATAAGCATTCTTACTTAGGGAGCTGAGAGGCCAGTGTCATGACATAGCAATTATGACAGTCCGTAGCACATAAATGAGGAGTTACTATGATACTCCCATAGCACGCTAAGCTCCCAAATGAAGAAGTGAATGGACTTAGAGTCAGAGTGTGCTAATCATCCACAGTAGCTCTAATTGACTGACTGCCTGGAGGAGATAGTGACAGCAGGATTAGCATTCAGTCATTATCACAGGACTCTGCAGAGACAGCATGACATCAGGCCAATTGACCATGGGCTGAGTGAAGGACTAGCTGACAAGACATAACTACCATGTAAAACAGTTAAGGTTTTTTTTACAACATTGCTTTTTCCACTACTCTGTTACACATGCTGTCAATTAAGCGTCTTTGGTAAACATAGTTTACTCACTCACACAAACATACAGTATGCGAGTTGTGTAGCCATCAAAACATATTGCATATTGCAACGCAACAAATTGAGCCAGTTCACTTGGCATGCAATGATTTCTTCAACGAGAACTCCTTTGATCAAATGCTGCAACACATGAAAGGGAGTGATATTTGTTTGTATTTGTAGAGATATTTTAGGAACAGGAGCGATGAGTCAAATCTTGGGAGCCTATCAAATCCCTTTGAAGTAGTATTACAGGTATTGCAGGAATATGAATAGGCATAGTAAGAAAATATGTTTTCTCAACAGTCTTTTAAGGCTTCACATTAAGCAATTAGGTGCCATATAATTACTTTCTATTTTCAAGAGGATTTTAATTGAGAGGGCGCTTTCTTAATGACTGAAACATTACACTTAACTGAACATTGATTGTGAACAAAACAACATGAGCCAACACACTAGCATGGCACAGAGACGACAGAGGGAGATTTGACCTTGGAGATGAGGAGATGAGGAGAGATGTAGAAAACTTGCTAAACAGTTGGACACAATTATTTTCTCAAAAAGAGTTCAGGACTTGACTTTTGGACCTTTGAATCTATGGTGCTGTCATATGGATAGCCACCATCAAACAAGCTTTTACAGCAAAAAGAATAAACAATCGAGATGCCATTAAAACTGACAGCATTTTGTCTCATGACATTAATTAGGTACAATTAATGTACTAAATCATTCACTCTGTGATGATCTTAATGCAGACATACATTTGTATCTGCAAGAGGGAGCTTTGATTATGCAGTTTATGGGAATAACCATATCGGCAACATGTCGGCAAAATTTCACAGTCTTGTAGAGAAGACGTGGTTATCGAACTGAAGGCCTGCTACAGCAAGTTAATGTCTTCATTAACGCAAATAATTCAATTCAACTCATTAGTCAAAGGGTCAATTTGACTATATGATGGGATTCTGGGGACGGCATGGATAAAATGCTGAATGCCTCTGTGCATGTCTATCTATCTCTGCTGAATCTCCACACATGACACAGAATACTGTATATATCCACATATAGTATTCTAAAAAACGAAGTTGTGGAGAAATGGCGCAATCCCAGCCTGCAAAGCACTTGTTTATGCCTGAAGTGGTTGACATGATGAATGAATGTGCACCCAATGGGCCTAAATGTGATGTATAGAGGTACAGTACATTACTGTACCTTGTTCGGTGATGTATGGTATTATGCTCTTCAGAGAACTAGGTAATAGCAGGAATGGCAAACGCTCGTATAGTGATTTATGGCACTATTTTCTGTCATGGTGACTTACCCTGAGGGCTCCTTTCTGAAAATAGACTATTTCCTCAGATTATTTCACAAAAGATATGATTTCATTCAAGCAATGGTTTTGTATGGTATGATGTTTAAATCATGTGTTTACCTTAGCACATTGTTTATGGCTTTGACACCAGCTGAGGGACCCGTTGATCTGTAGAGAGCAAGGAGAGGATGTGAGAGGAGAGAGGAAAAGTGAGAGGAGGGAAAGGAAAGGGAGTGATGAGTCTGGGTTAAACTGTCAAATACTAATGAAATCAAATTCAATTGTATTCCGTAGTGCCACTGATAAAAGATTGTAATATAATCTGAAGGGACAGGATGGAAAATCCAGCACGACTGTAGGAGGCCAGAACCTCTTCTCCAGAATTATACTCTAGTGGTGTTGACCACCAGTATATCATAGTTGGACCTTTTATGAAACAAATTCTCATTCAAAACCCTCAGACAGCAGCTTATCAATATGGAATCAGTGAGAGTTCTAAGCACTGAACTTGCTAGCTGGAATCTGAGGAAACCCAAAGATACTATCATCTTAATTATGTCTGACAAAAGATTCTGTTTATTGGCCCCTACTGCTGAAAATGAGCATTCCCACTCTGTCAAGTGGTAACAGTCAGTCATTGTTATGCAGTCTGACATAGTATCCACTGCAGATAAGGACATATCTGATCTATGTCCCTCACAGATGGAAAGGGTGGGATTGACTCGTCCATTTAGCAATGACCCCGCCACATCCTTCCAGAGTAGTCATAATACCCGTCATGTCTTGACCTCTGCAAAAGGTCATAAATGTTAAATTTGTGGTGTCCATTCCTATGATAATGTCTTTCACAAATGTCACTTTTCCCTGTTTCTCTATGGATCTACAATGCACACTGTGTTTCATAATAGCCTACTGGGAAAATACAGTACATTCTTGTTTTGCATTAAAACAAATCTAGGGCTACTTTTTATAGTGGAAGCAACCGTGTACTGTAAATAGGCCTTTTAAGTGCATATGTTTTGTATGGGTGCATCTCCCATATGTAATGGTGGCTTTCAATGTGATCATGCATGTCTTTGTCAGCTCTGTGTGGCCTAATACAAAGATGGACCAGGACATTTTATTTCTTCAGTAGGGCACATATCCGAGTGAAGGGATTGGTATGGATGTAATCAGGATAACAAGAGTGTTGTTAGTCAGGCCAGCATTCCCCAAATGAAAACAAACAGTATGGAAATAACTTTTAATGAGGGACACACACGTGCAAACGCACATACAAACACAGGAGGCATCATCATGTCAACATCAATCTGCTTGAAGGTTAGGATTTTCACCATAGCTGTCTGTTATAGATAAGGGATGGATGACATGTAATCAACGTTATATGTAAGTATTGAATTATTGAAAGCAAATGCAAAAACACATTATTTCAGGCACATTTAAATCTAATTTAATTGGGATATACTATAGCCTTTAGACTGTCACACATAAATAGTGATGAACGCATACGTTGTGATACTATTATCCTATAGTTTGGTCGATTTCAGTCAAATTAACAGGAAAGTGCACGCGCTTTTTGAACTTACCTGAACGTGTTTGGAGAACGTTGTGATGCTCGTGCTGTGTAAACTGAGGCACCGTGACGCACACCTCGCGCGGAAAATACTATTCATAGACGAAGAGTCATCCTGCTTCTTTGCATAAACATTCCCCAGGCTAAAGAAGAAAGTAGTCCACAAACAAAGTCTCATAAAAGCATCTATACCTTTAAGCAACATGATTTTGAAGCACTGTTGTCTTGCGTCGGTGTAAGCAGGTAGGGGTATCGGACACTTAGTGGATGCGGTCAGGGACTCGGATGAAACTTCAACCATCACTAAGGGAGGAGCCACCATCCCAGGCCGAACTTCCAATGGGAGTTAAGAGAAACGCCGAGTCTATTGAGGTATTTTGTTTGCAGGTTCGCCTGGTTGTCCATTAGGTCTACAGTTTGGACTACCAAATGCTGTTGGTGGTCGTTTCAGCCAGACCACCCAACTCATTCCCCAAATGCCGTTTGAGTTTTGGGTTGTTAGGAGTGTGAATCTATGAGCTGTAATGCCCCACTTTTTGATGAGTCTATAGTCAGCATTATGATGGTTACATTAACGCAACAAATTATATTCTTTGGATTCAAATGACTCAAAGGTGGGGTAGGTTGACACTATGTGTAGGCTTGTTTTATACACAGATCGTGTTTAATAGTGTAAGACAAGAAAAGCATGCATACAAATAAGAGAAAGTTCAAATCATTGTATTCAAATGAACTAATCTAATGTAGGTATTTCATATGTTAATCTAGTGATCTAGTTCATCTATATTACAGGGGAGCTTGAATAGAGATGTTTGTGTCCAACAGAAACCTTTCTGCAGGGAGGAAGTCCTTTTTTCAAGGGAACCCCATCATTTTCAACGGTAGCTGCAAAACAACTATTTTATGGAGTAAACCATAAAACTAAACACTACCATATTTTGCATGGTATCTCTCCACATTTTGGCACTCATTTACCTTGCCCAAGGACAGGAGGAAGCGTGACGTGTAGGAAATACTGAAGAAATCCTCTTTCTCACAAGTATGTTGTAATGGCCCCTGCTTTGTATGGGAGTTTCCTAGGGTGTTAATGAGGTACCCATTCCTCTGCCCTCTTAGGATTTATGGGGTAGAATGCTTCATGGAATCACAGCAGCTGTTCTGTCTGCAAAGTAATGAGCGTTTACAGGTGAGGGATTTTAACACTAGATTTAGAGCCAGTGTCGGGTCAGCTGCATTTACCTTCTTCACTGAGAAAATCAAAAAAACAAGTGTCTCCAGACCCTTGGCGTTGGTTGGTTCTCAACTAACTGTATCTTTGGGAGCTTTGCCTGCCGTTAGAATGCCATGTAGCAACTCTCAAATGTTTTCTCATTCTTGAGAGTTGCTTTTTTCAGATAAAGGTGTCGAATGACAATAGGCATGGCTCCCCTGGTGGTCAACCTCACATGATTGTGAGAAATGCATCACTTCATTTCTCCGAATTCCGAGTTTTTCCGAGTTCCGAATCCAAGTTTTTCTTACAAAATATTTAAAAGATAACTGAGGGGAAACAAAATTAATGACCTCATTACGGTCCTGTGTGTATGCCAGTTATTATATGGTGTTTAAAGCTTGTGTGTGCGTGTGTGTGCGCAGACCTGGGGTGGGGAATCCTAGCAGGTGGTGGAGGGAGCATGGTGTTGGTGTGGGGTCCAGTGGTCTCCTGCTGACTGCTGCATGATATTTCCACATCCCTCCCAGTGCCCTTATAGGGGGAAGCCTCCTTTAATGGAGATCTCAGCTCATAAAGTTAGGGATCCCCCGTGATTATAGGAGTGTGCATGATGACCTCCTTGGGCGTGACACAGGGTTGTTAGCTACTTCAGCTCTCATTACTCTGGTGGGGGGATCTCTAGTGTGGTGCCTTTACACTCAAACAGGAACAATGTGTTAACAGTAGATTATTCCATAAACAATAGACAATTCTGCTTTTTGTCTTGACTAGGAAAGGTTACAGGTGACATTATACGAAACGCTTCTTGTGATGTATGTCAGTAGTTATCACTCAATATATTGATACTGTAGTGACATCATTATTGACATGCCGCTTGTTCTATGAGTAATGGATTGTGGGCTTCAATACATTGTCCTATTGACTGTAGGAGGGTGATATCTCCATAGGAAGACAGGTTTATCTTCATAAGCATCATTATGATGTCATCGTAAAAGATCATTTTCAGTTGAGGTGAAATTATATAAGCAGCAGGGTGAAATATTAATGTATTAATGTGAAGTTATTTAGATAATAGTGATAATCACAGTGCCAACCTTAAACACACTATACAACATTCATCCTAATAATGCATGAATATCTGAGACATGAGGCCTGATCAGGGCAGGCTTTATACTGTCTGGCAAAACAGCGTAACACGTTACATTTGTAAGAGCTCTATTGACATCTAGTGGACGGAAAGTGTCGTCATAGTTTTCAAGGACAGCAAATATTAGTCTGTGTTACATACTCTATGTGATGTGGCATAATGACAGGTATGACACAGAGGGCCCTCTACTTTCCAGCCACATATGTTCCAGCAAGCCTGATCCAACCAAGTGCTTGATTTATTTGGTGAAACCACTGTCAATCCAACTCAAGTAGGAAGAAGGTGAGAAAGATCAGTCAAGAATGAGGTGTATTTCTCATATTAGAATTTATTTATGCCAATTCTGTAGTGTAGTAAGCAATAACACAAAGAGAGACTAAAGTTCTATGAACTAGGAAAATTACAATAGGTGTAATTCATACATGTAATGCAGTCATAATTTGAAAGGTTCCTCAGTCACCGATTGTTGAAAATAATTGATCAAATATCAGTTTTTCATAGAGATTTATCAGTTGCAGCGGTCAAAAGAGCAGCATCTGACATCGATGCTGGAATTGAGTCCCAGAATTGTACAATCTGATTTCTTCATGCATCTCTTGAAATATGAGATAGCTAAGGAGGAAGAAGAGACAGAGACATTTTATACTTGAAAGAGTACTGGTTTACCAGTGTACCATTTGTGACTGGTTACTACTGTATATCGAGGACAATTCTTCTGTTCATGGATAATACAGTTACTAAACTATTATGATATAAAAACAAAAAATGTCATCACTGTCATCTTGGTTAATTACATTCCTTGTAATGTATTTGCATGCAACCAAAGTGTCTGTGAAATGAGTCTTGTCTGTTGTTTTTTTGCAACTGGTGAGATACATTTTGTATGCTGAAATATTCTGAACTATTTCAAATGGTAATTAAAACTGGTCTGCTGTGACTATACACCATCTTGACAGAGTTAGATAACTGTACTTACGGAGTGGAGGCTTGAAAATAACCGAGCCACACACGTCAAAGCCAGATGGGCAGGTCTCTATGGTGTTGGTGCATCGTGAGCCTGGAGAACCTGGGACACATCGATTGCACTTCAAGCTCTCTCCTGGAGAAACAAGGAAAACCAGCCTTGTCACTTGCAGCCTCCAGAAGATCAGATTAATCATACATAAACTGAAATAGCAAAGGAGAGTGAAACTCTTCTGGAGTAGACTTACCATAGCTAACTGCCAGGAGGAGGAGAAGGAGAGCCGAATATACAGCTTTCATCTCACTTGCTATTCAGGACTGTCATTCAAGAAATAGAGAAAGCCATGAAAGACTTGCCATACAGAAGATAGCATGTCTTATTAGTTTCACAATGGCCAGTCACAACGTCTTTTGAGAACACCCAAAGAGCTCATGAACACATGTATGTATTTGTTCAGCTCATGAACTCAATGTGTTGGTGCTGCTAATGCCTCTGAGGATTTCCTTTTGATTAGTAATTTACTATTTACCACACTGATCAAAGTCATGGAATCATTTGTTGATGTGATCTGTCATTTAAATCACAGAATTGATCATATTTGTTCTGATCTCATAAGGCATGCAAAAAACATAATTTAAAAAATCACAATATCCTGATTGTATTTATTTGTGAAGAGGTCTTTGTTCTTTCACAAATAAATACAACTTTGTACCATGAAGTTAGTGTATTCTCACCTGACTGTGTTCTTCTTGGATGAGTGAAATGTTTTCTGTAGTCTCAGTCTTTCAAATATATATACTGTTTCATGTGCCTGTTGACACGTTATCAGAAAATGAGTCATGGAATGTTCGGGTTTGTGTTCATGTCCCATTTGCGGTGGAATTCCAGTCTTGCACAATAGATTGAGCAAGATGCAAAATAAACCAAATATTGACACAATACGTTTATTTATAATGGGTAAAAGGAATAGGTACTGTAAGTCACAAGCAAATACATAATTTATCGGAAATATATTGCAACTGGATCTGATTGCGATGTCAGCCACTGACGTTTAGTGTGTTTGCTCACCTTTCATGATTTAATTCCAGAAACTAAGCCCAATGATGACCCAACCTTATTGAACACTTTATTATGATTCGTGAAGTGGTCTAGTCACTTGCATATGATGTTACATTTATTCAGTTTGTGTTTGTGCGTGTGTTCATGTCCCTGATCATTGCTTTTAGAGTCCCCTAATGAAATCCTTCCAGACAAAATCATTTAGATTTGAGGGCAAACAGAAGATGACAATGAATCACCCCTTTATAGGAAACATTATAGCATAAATATGCATATCACCATGGTCTCATTATCCCTTTGTTGTGTTCTGTTGAGCTGCTTTCATGGAAAGTAGGCCTATTCTTTCACAAGGACACTTCCAATAGGCTCTTCACAAAAGGTCACATTAGTCACTATGAGTCCAGCTGACTGAAGCAACACTCTGTTGCAGCTTATTAGCACTTTATTTGCATTTACATATTTACATTTAGCAGACGCTCTTACCCAAAGCGACTTACAGTAAGTACGGGGACATTCCCCTGAGGCAAGTAGGGTGAAGTGCCTTGCCGAAGGACACAACATCATTTGGCACGGCCGGGAATCAAACTACCAACTTTCTGATTAATAGCCTGTCTCCCTAACCACTCAGCCATCTGACATCATTGTTACATCAATGGCTGTGGCTCACACAATCCACATATAAAGTATAGATAATCTTTAAAATACATCTGGCCCTTATCTGGTCAGTACAAAACATTTGGTTATTTGAATTTATGATGGCAAACCATCATATTCATTATTTTGTGAAAAATAATGCATTGATATTCTAAATTACAATTTGTCATCTGACATATGGTTTGAGCTGTTTGTTCTTTACTTCAAATAGCACAGTGCCTGTTTGACAGACCTATTTCATACATATTTGTGTTTATGTCCTAGTTGAGGTGGATACAGACACACTGCTTCCTGCCTTAATACGTTGTTAGAAGACATCATAGACAGTTCCATATAAAACCACTGGGCGGCACTGAAAGGCCAGATAGCCTATTTGAGCATACATTACAGAACTGTAAGGTATTTAGTAATTTAGATAGTAATCTGCTTTCTATATGCTACTATATATTAGCTATTTTCATTGTGCCATTTTAAAATGAAGGCACCAGAAAATGTAATAGCTAACATATTTTGTTATTTGCAGAGATTTTGGTTGAACTTAAATAATATAACTTTAAAAAGAGGAAGAAACTAAAGAAAATAGTCCATAATGACATGTTCCGTAACTTGTATTATTGATTGCAACACATTTGAAAATACATTTTCAGTGTTCATAGCTACAACAAACCCCTTATATATTGCTGACAAAAAACAATAAATGACTGTTCTGTCGCAAAAAATAAATGCATGACAAGGCAAATACATAAAACACACTGCTGTTCAAACAATCTAGGCAACATCATTGTTTACTGAGAGTTCATCCCCGCAGTCCAATAAATGCAGTCAAACAATGCAGTTAGAAGTCAAACAAATACTGATATTTACTATTTAGGCAACCACCATGGCAGAGCAAGGGACTTACGACATACTGTACAGTAAAGTGCTTTTGTTAATGTGACTACATTTCAACTAGTTTGTTTGAAACCCTCCCTGTGAAAGCTTTGACTGCCTCCCAGACTCTGCTGCATTGTGCCAGCTGGGAGACATTGGGACAGCCAGCTTTTCTCTTTCCTCACTTCCCCTTCACCCTGCTGCTCTGGCAGGCCTGCTGATCCCAACACAAACAGACACATCCTCTCCCTCTCTCCCTGCTCCATACAATGCAGTAGCTGTGGGATATGGAAAGGACTACCCTTAAATACGTCCATTGCTTGCAGCTTCATTTATTTACTCAATAAAACACATATCACACATTGGCCACGTTACGGTACATTCAAAGGCCTTTTCTATATAGATAGCCTTTGTGTGCTCATGACCAGCTTGTGTTGAGGAGTATGAGTGCAAGACCAATTCCCTCGATGTAGAGTACTGTCCAGGTGGTCAGGTTGATCTCTTTCCTATGGAGCCTCTCCTTCTCCATATAGGGCCATTCCCATGCTGCCTGAAGGCACGCCTGCTGGGTCTGAGTCATTGGCCCCTGTGCCAGGGAGCACCTTGGCAGTTGAAAGAGCGTAAACACTCGACACTCTCACCTCATCCCTCTCTCTCAGAGAGCACCGGAGCAATCATAGGATGACACAGTGGTGTCTGTGAGGTCCGGTGGATCTCTCGGAGCGCCACTTGGTTTTCTTCTTCTTCTTCTGGGTCCTGTCTGGTATCTCCTGCCTTGGGGGAGAGGTTGGGACAGGAGGTGGCAGGGAGCAGGATGCAGAGTTAAAAAGGGAAGGTATTTTAAATATTCCTAATCAGAGGATTTCTATTTTTTTACCAACCATTTATTGGCCAGTTTCAATTCAAAGTGGTTTTAATTTACCTGATGACTCTGACAAGCTCGTGAAAAGCCTTGTCAATGTTCATGGGAGGGTCCTTGGCACTCGTTTCAATGTAAGCTATCTGTCAGGGTGGAATATCACATTTTTATGAAGAATCTAGTCTGAATTATGATAGAGGAATTGTAGGAGCAATAAAACATTTACAGGGATTCTTTTACACTCACATCATGTTTAGAAGCCATTTCCTTCCCCTGGTCACTGGAGATTTTCCGTAAGTGCAACAAGTCCACTTTGTTTGCCACTAGAACGATAGGGAAAGATTCCCTGCAAAACAAGAACAAGTGAGAGTCTGTATAGTTTCGTCCAAGTCAGTGACATTCAGTAGCACTTCAGTTCAAAGTCCAAAACATTTGAACTATAATATGCACATGCATGAGGTTTGAGTTGAAATGGACCTTTCCTGTCAAAAAGGTGCCCTATAACTGATATTGTGTCCTGGTACACTGGCCTGGCCCTGTTGGGACAGACAGGAGCCTCACCTGTCTTTCACCCTGAGGATGAGCTGGTGGAAGCGATCCACATGCTCAAAGCTGGCCTTGTCTGTGACAGAGAACACTATGAGGAAGCCATCACCCGTCCTCATGTACTGTTCCCTCATGGCGCTAAACTCCTCCTGGCCAGCAGTGTCCAGAACTATAGAGACAAACAGAGGAGTAGAGGTGTCCAGACACACATTCATATAGACTCACGCAGTGACACATAACACACTTTGAAGATACACTTGTTTCAGAACCTTTATGATTTTACTTGCATGTGCTTACCATCTAAGATAGCCCACTGGCTATCAATCTCAGTGTGTTTCAGATAAGAATCCTCGATGGTAGGGTCATAATCAGGGACAAAGATCTTCTGAAAAAACTGGATGGTGAGAGCACTCTTCCCTACGCCCCCATCCCCCACCACAACCAGCTTATAAGTGGGTAGATTGTCACTGGGAACAGCACTGGTTGCCATAGTGACAGTTATACCTGGAGCACAGTGAGAAGATGATGTCAGTGAGCCTGGCACAACTTGGATTAGGACATGGAGTGTAATTACCTCCTTAGGCATTCATATTCGCAATTGAATGTTTAATAGGCCTACTACTTGCAAAGCATGACAAAAATCACGAGATCACGTCAAACTACACTAAATGTTTAGGAAAATCATTTATAGACAAACATCTGTGGTTTATATGTCTTATCTAGATAACAAAATTGCATAATTACACAGCCTACTGTCAACATGTACAAATGTGCAGTCTATTATGTCCTCTTCTATGGAACACAAAGTGATGTGCACATTTCCAGTAGAACATCAATTAAAAACAAATGTGTTTAACTATTATTGCTGTGCTTAATAAGACTTATTGAGTTCAGTAAATGTAATAAAGCTATTATTTCTCCATGTTCAGATTTTTGAAAAGGTCTGAAAAGGTCTAAGACATGCAGCTGATAGTATCAAACATGTTAACAGGGAGAGCAAGACACGGCCCTCATTCCGCCGTCGCATTGGAGAAAGTCTGATTTCAATGGCAAGACATTCTTGCTACTTCTGCCAAGGGGTCGTCAACACAATCATACTGTATCTCCTCTGCAGATCAACACTGTAGGAGTACAATAAACAGCTCACCTTATGTCTACTGTTTTGTACTACTGATGTGCTAAAGTCATAGGGACAGGTTATCTTATTGTCTGCTATTGGAATCTATCATTTTGTTGTTTACACTAGGGTTCCTATGTTTCTACATTGTTTTAGAAAAGCCAATTTGTGCTTTTGCAGCACTGTATCATCTATCTATGTTCATGCAGCCTTTAACAAACAACACAGCACCATTTTTAGGTGATCTCTTTCATACTATTTCTTAGTCAAGCACCTGTGTCAAAAAAAAGGTTACCATATTTGTACATTGCTGATATTATGAATTATTGTTTATTTGGCCAGTTTCCAGTATGGAAGTAGCACATTTCATTCTATGTTTTTAAACTGTGCCCAATTCACTTTTAGTCAAACAATTCAATCAACACATGGATCATAATTGTATTGCGCTCATTTGAGATCATGCTGTTATTTGGCTGAATTCTTTTCTTACTTTGTTGACAGCCCCTAAAGTGGGGCTAAACGTCAGAAGGTAACACATATTTACGATTCCAAATGGGAAATATGGTGCCAGTCACCAAAATTAAGTAATGTATATTGGTCTCCATCGTCAAGCAATGCAGAGTAACAATTCGCTTGATACTGTGTTGTAGGCTACTGTTCAAATTATGAGCACAAAGTATATGAAATAGGCAACATATAATTGCAACTGGATAAGACCATAGCTTATGGTAACACTGTAAATGACAAAACCCTGAATTTACATTCAAAACCGGTTGTACAATGGCAGTGCTGATAGGGTCACACGGATGTCCTGCCATCAACAATGGTGGGAAGTTGAGTGTTTCCTCTGCTAGTCTAACTTGTGCCTCGGTCATTGGCCTAGACCCGAAAAGGGGAAAGGGAGAAGAGGGGATCCGTGCAACAGCTGTGGAAAAGGCCCTGGCTCCCTGTAGGCAATAGCATTTAAACATGACTAGGTCCTCCAAGTTAGTTGCAAAAGGCCCAAATGAAGAAAAAAAACTGATCTTCATAATTAGATTTACTTTTCTCAATTCTAAGGGATTCATTGATTATTATTGGGTTTCATAATCCCATATTTTGTCAAATATAGGATTACTTGTATAGGCATACTAATGTGAGAAGACAACGTACAATCACTTCACATACAACAAGTCCATGGCCCCCAATAAATGTAAAATTAAGTTAATTTGCCGTTTTATACCCTTCATCACGCACTCATGCAAAACATTACGTTATTTTTTGTATTTCGTAGCTTCTTACTTCTACCTTCATCAACGATAAACGGCCTATCTGTCGAATTCTCTATAGGCAATGTAATAATAATGTAATTTGAATACCCTCATATCGCTTGCGTTCCTCATACAATAACCCCGAACTCTATTGCACCAATTCTGTCCCATATAAAAGAAAAGCGTCCCTTTAAAAAAAAATAACTTACCAAGATGTAACTTCCATAAAAAGTTACGTGTACATGTCAGTTAGTGAACAATATTCCATTCAATACTGACATGAATTCATGTGTTCTCTTGAAGGCTAGAAGACGCTGCTATCCCAGAGCGATTGTACTCCCCTTTCAGGAGCGTAAACCATCTTCTCAGATATTTTCCCTATGTCTCCACCCACCGAATATTTAAGCAGCTAACAATGTGTGTATAGCTTTGCCATTTTAGGGTATCAAATAGGCTTCTTGTATGAATAACCTAGTTGCACATGGCTCTTGCCACACGGGAATGTCTCTTATCAAACGGAAAATGTGTTTCTTAAACTGACCACAGCCTTGCAAAACCAATCTGATTACGTTGACGCAGTAGTTGATTTTTTCCAGTAGATGGCTGTATACACACACAATAAAATGTAAAAATCCAGTCCTCCTGAAATTCTGTCATGTTGAATATTTGATCGCGTTCTTTATCCAGTAACGTTAATATGCTTCTGGCCTAAAAAAGCCGTATTCTTCATAATTTGGGGAAACATATGAATGAAAAATAAAAAATCTTCAGAGAAAAATGACACGCCTCCTAACTAGTTTGACACCACCCCCGCTCACTATAGCCTAATGCAGAGTTTGCGCCATCAATATCGGTAGACAAGCAGGACTGGCTTGCAACATTGTTTCGTTGCGGTCTTTCCGCTTCTGCTGCAAAGTCAGTGAAGTCACAATGATCAAAACCGCCACTGATTGTCTCTGAAAGCGTTGAGATCAAGGAAGGCTCATTCAACGTAGCCTACTGGTTCTGTATGGTAGCCTACCTGCTCTTGCTAACATTTAAGGATGTCTTCATGACGTTTGCAACGGACCCAACGCATCCATCGCTGTTGCTAGAGACCAGTGGGGCCGTGTAGCAAGTGTAGCCTATCGACTGAAGCCGTCTGGCAAGCTATGCTGGCCAGCACCATAACGAGGTGTATGTGGGTCTGCAGCGGCGAATAGATCTGCACCACCTCTTCCGCTGATTTGGATTCCTTCATTCAATTCATCCTTCAAAACCTGGACTCTATCGGAGCTGTTTATGAAGGTAAGCGTTCGGAGCAGAACTACAGCTAATATTCTTCCTAGGCCATAGGATTTTAATGAAAACCCTGTAAACCTGGTTTATAACACCTCAGAGGCCAGCAAGTTAAGCCAGGATAAAATACATACTTATATACATAGTCCTTACAACACCATGTCTGATTTATCTGTTTTTATTCATATTTGAATGGTGATATTGTGAAACACCTGAAAAGAAAGGGATGATGCTCTCACCAGTTGTTTTGTTGTCATATAGCCAACTGTAAAACAAAACTAAGTGGGGCCTTTAGTATTAGAAGGTGAACACTGTCTTCAAACCACACAAAACCATTATGCTGGACTAGGTTTTTTTGAACATACCCCAGCCTCTGTATATCCTGACCCTGGTAGGCAGCACCATCCTAAACAAGCCTACCATATCACCTCACCCTTTACCCCTACCATCACCAACTCTACCACCACTGATTTCATAGCATTCCACTTTGCCTCCTCCCTAAGAGGAAGTGGAGCAGCCATTTGCCATCACATAATCTTTACCATCTCTCTTATATTAACTGCAGGGTTGAGAATGAATGAAGAGGATGATTGTCTCCACTAAGCTCCCCTTCTCATTCTTAGCGACTGAGCTCAGCTAGTCCAATCCGTACTCAAGACTTTTCCCACTCGTGAATGAGAGCTGTAAAGAGGTTGTGTGATGCTGGGCAGTGGGCAGCTTTATTAGCCAAACCCTGCTGTAGATGGTGGAAAAGTGGTGGGCTAACCTAAGTGACAAACTCTAAAATGCTGTGAATCACTGTTGCTGATCAAGTCCCCTCCTCCACGGCTGGAGGTAGTGAGCTAGTCAGCGTCGAAACCATGAATGAAATCACCTTGATACCTACCCTTATCTGACGTGGGACAAATGATGAATGAAAATAACAAGGAAGGGCTGTTATGATTAACACTCTTTGTTTGTTCATTTTATTTGATCCGTTTGGTGGCATGTGGCAATGATAGGGAGTTTGCTATTAGAGTGTGTGTGTGTGTCTGTGTGTGTGTTTGTTGTGGTACAGAAAATGTTCGCAAGAAGCTGAGTGATGTTTATGTCGCTCAATGTTCTTCCAGTGTTCGAGTGGAAATATACTGTATCAGCAACCTAGGTTAGACATTGCTAGATTGTCCTTATAGAACACTGGGTTTCAATTTTAGATGAATGTAAGTACATCATTATATTTCCCTTATCTACAGTGATTGCTGTGTCATCTAAGGTAAACTATTTTTTTGTATCATCATTATGTGAGTACAGTAGGCATAATCAGACAATGCAGGTGTGGTTATATGTTATAACAGCAGCATCAGTTTAAGCTCTGTTTTAACTATCATCGATGATTGAAGAACATGATCTGACCCAGACCATTTGAACTATAGGATTAGGCTTGTTGCTCACCATGTTGACCACCAATGATAGTGAGGATAATAACACTGTATCGTTGCCCAAAAGCACCAAAAAAAGCTGTTTGTTGATCCGTTCTGCTTGTTTGAGCAATTGATGTTACTTGACTGATCTGTTTTAAGCTCCCTCCCTTGAGGCTCGGCCTCTGGTCAATCAGAAGGGCTTCCCTACAGGGGGGTGTTTTTCAGGAGCATTGGTTGAGTGAATGGTGATTCTACAGAAGGCCAGTTGTAGAGTTATAGACATGCGATGTGGGCTGATTGATCCAAAGGGTTGAACACTGTCCTTTTACCATAATACTTTGCTGGATTGTGTTTTTGCATATCCTCTGATCTTTGAAAAAGATGGTCCACTTTTTATCATGATCCATTCAAATTGACCTCAGCTCTCAGGGGCAAGTGAAAGAGCTGTTACGCTGGGAAACAGTCCCACATGACTAGAAGTCATCCAGCCTAGTATTGATTAAAGTAGAAGTGCTTAACATGTACAGTAGGAGATGATGAATAGCTTGTGTCTTTGTAGCCTGTGAGCAACAGAGACCCATGACAGTATGTAAAGCATGTGGGAGTTCCAGAGAGGTGGCCATTATGACAGCGCTTCAGTGTGGCATTGTGCATTTCTGTGACATTCACAGAAAGCCATTGTCACTCACAAAAGCTCTGCTGGTGTGGGATGTTTGATTTCCAGACCCTTCTCTCCTATGGATGATGTCATGCATTAAAAAGGTCAAAAGTGAAAAACATTCCCTGATACTGTGTATCTTGTAGGTAAAATTGGGATTTTACTTGACATGTAACTGTGGAGTTTAGTTATTTATCAAATCCATTTTGACATAACTATGCAATTGGCTAATGTTGCTAATACTCACTGTGTTGTGTTGGTTAATGTTCTCATGTTCTCTTCCTTGGCTCTCTGTCTCTCGGTTGCAGACATTGTGTGGACAGTAATGACCGCACGCTTCCGGTTGCCCGCTGGCAGAAACTACAATGTCCGAGCGTCGGAGCTGGTACAAGACAGGCAGCACACAGAGGTGGTCTGCAGTGTACTCCTGCTGGATAACACAGTTCAAGCCTTCAAAGTTGATGTAAGTATGAAGAAGTCTGCATCTCTTTACGAGAGCCTTCAATCGATGCTACAATTATAGCATTCAATTGATGATGCTAATTTCCCAGTAATGCATAGCCTTGTGAATGGAGGTGCTGTAATATGTAAGAGCTTCCTATTTGGAACAAAAGGAAGGCTCAATTACGTTATAACAGGACATAGATGTTGTCAAACATGACAAGAAAACATTGTTATACACATGTAATGCTACAAAGTGTGTGTTGTTTGTGGAAGTAGCAGCAAACTGCATGACAACATTTGTGGGAATCACACATGCGGTCCTGCAGTCCACAGGAGCAGCTGCTTCCTTCACCCTGGTCAGTGGGATGTGTCGGGGAATTGTACAGTTGAGGCTTTTAATGGCTGGACCAGGGGCTTGGGTGGGCAGGTGGGGAATATCTGGGGTTGGGGTGGGGGAGGGGGAGGGGTCAGCAGGCCCAGGCATTAGTGTGTTCCCCTCTGTGAACTGTCCTAATTACTCCACACGCTGCAGACACCAAACACACCCTGCACTTCTAACTGGCCCCTGCACCTCTACACTGTGCCCTACTACCCCTTTTCTGGGCTACATCTGCTCATCCACTAATCCCTTCGTTTTGGAGATCTGTTACCAAAGAACCTCCATTAGAAGTCTTTTCGTGTGCAAAGGCAGAACAATGGCAGTGAGACCAGGCAAATGATTGTTGGTAAAGGGTAAGGTCACAATTACAAATCAGATATGTACATTGATTGCTTTACATCTATAGGGAGTGTTAAATGGTATTGACACCGTTTTGTATTTGTGCAGAAGTGTTCAATATGCTTGGTCGGCTCTGAGTCCAGGTCTATCCCCTGGGAAACAACCATGAAAGTGCTGCTCCTTACATTATGGGCTACACACACATCTTCTCAGGCTGAATGTCTTCTCAATATCTGTCATGATGCTGAAAATGGGGTCAGCTTACATGCATTTCTGACAGTAGTTCTGCTGGAGGAGGTGCAGTCTTTCAGTCCTCTTAAGATGGGTTGGATACTGTAAAACAGCGAGCCAATAACTAATTGCAGTATTGCAAAACCCTGCATCATTGGCCTCAGTGGACTGCCCACTCTCTTTATAAAAAGACGAACAAGACAAAGGAAAAGTTGACGAGAGCATTGCTGGAGTTGGTCCTACACAGACTGGGTGGTGTTTACTTATTCATACAGACACGACGCCTTCAGTTGTTTTTCATGTTCTCTGCATAATGGATGACCCCGTGCCAGTGACACAGAGGCACTACGGAGGACCTTTCCAGAGCAGGGGGATGTCAGAGCGAGGGGCCTTTAAAATCAAACAAATCAATGTTGTTCACTAACCATCTATTGCGTGCCAACTATCAAATTGACTAGGGACTGATTCAGTCAAGTCCGTTTCCACTTTTATCTTGACCTGGTTGAGTCAGCTGCATCACTGAGTTGTCATTGGCTGCATGACTAAGGAGCCTGAGCTGAGAGTTACGGTGGCTCTTTGGGTCCACGAGGCCCCTCTCAGACATAGGTCCAACCATGTTGGCCAATCAAATACAGAATGCAGAGGAGGATTGGTCCTTTTAGTATGTACAGTAGTGCACAGTATAGTCACTGTAGTCTGTAGTCTCTCCAGGCCTTGGCTAGGTGTTCATTCCCCCAGAAGCTTGTGAATAATACATTGTCTCTGGTCCAGAGACCCAGTGTTTGCACATTGCCCTGACACTTGCAGAAAGTTGCGACTTGCTGCATGCTCTAAAAGGCATCCATTCAGATTCCCACTTTTGACAGTCCGGAAGTAGGAAGTTGTTGTACAGAGACTTACAGAAGTACTCACAGTTAGACAGTAGTTTGTTGTTTTGTAGAACATTGGAGCTCTGACCATTAACCTTCATCCTTTAGGTGGTTTTCGCGGTGCGCAGTTTGGCGCTCATTCTTAAACATTCCCAGGCCGTAAGGATAATGTGCCTCCCTTGATCTCTCCTCCCTTCAGAAGCTCGATCAAGGACAGATCCTGCTGGATGTAGTGTTCAAACACCTGGAGCTGACTGAGAGAGATTACTTTGGCCTGCAGCTGGCTGATGATCCGGCTGACAGTCAGGTGAGAGTTCAGCCAGCATCCTGTAGCTTCACAGCTAGCAAGGCTCATGTCCTGTCAACACAAAGAGGTAGATGCGATGACCAGTTATGATCTGCAAACAAAAGGTTGAAGCAGATTTGTGGATTTATCAGGTTGTTAGATATGTTTATTTTGTAAGGGTTTGCAAGTTTGCAGAGCAATAATGATGTTGTGTTGTTAGTGTGCTATTATTGTGTATTATTTGTAGACAAGTTGGGGGAGGTGGTTTCTTGCTGTTATTTATTTTTCAATATATTGTTATTCCTCATAATATTTGTTCTCATTTTACAGAGGTGGCTTGACCCAGTAAAACCCATCCGGAAGCAACTGAAAAGTATGTTGTTAACCTTTAGTTTCAGAAAACACTTACTTGTGATGTTACTTATGTGGTAACGTATTGTTTGGGATATAATTGTTTACTATTATGTTCTTTCAGAGAGATCTCAGAACTGTTTGAACTTCAGAGTCAAATTCTTTGTAACTGACCCAAACAAACTTCAGGAAGAGTACACAAGGTGAGTGCTCAAAGGTTGATCCAAGCAACTTCATTTCAGTTTGTGAGGGTCTTGCTATTGACCCTACTCTATTTTGGTCTTTCCTCAGGTATCAGTACTTTCTTCAGATTAAGCAGGACATCCTGAGTGGAAGGTGAGTGGAAGGCTTAGAAAGAAATGCTTCACCATAATAGTCCTCAACTTTGTTTGAGCACGAGTGTTGACTGTATCTCTCTCTGTCTTGTCTCAGACTGCCCTGTCCCTATAACACTGCAGCTCTCTTGGCATCCTATGCTGTTCAATGTAAGTCTAATTATTCTAAATGACCAACACTATTAGGCTATTGCACTCAGTGTCAACTAAGTCAAAGGCATGATCAGTCTAGCAGGGCTTTCCTGCCCTGGAAAATACCAGGTTTTCCATGAGTGCATGTTAGTGAATCCGTACCAAAGGATTAGTACCTTCTGAAGAGTCGACTGCCTTAGCCTCATACTGTATTTCCCCCTTTCATTAGTCTGGCACAGGGTCTTTGTTTACAGATTGACCCCAATACGCTTGGAAAGGGGGAGAGAGAGGGAATACAATAACCATACAAGCAGGGTGGAAGCAAAAGCCCAGCTCATTGGTTGTTTACTTAATAGGAAGGCTGCGCCCTCACAACACTGTCAACATGCTGTGTAGGAGGTAAATAGGTCACGCAGGAAGTGGTCATGGCACCGCACTGCATGAATAACTGTTGCCGCGTAGATCATCTTGCATTTTCACGATTATGAAGAGAATATGTTGCCCTACAAACACCTCCTACTGTTTTCACATAGGCTCGTTGCTCCTGTTACTAGTGTGGCGTTGAAAATTGCATGGAGCAAAAAAGAGCAGAATCAAAAAGTGAGCTGTAACAACACCAACTGCCTAATTTTAAATATTTACTGCAGCTCCTGAATGGCCTTGTCCCCTTTTCTATCCAGTCTTTTAATTGTATTTAGAAAAAAGGCGCTAAAGCATTTCCATTCAGAAGCTAATTCCATTCACTTCTCTTATTGGTGAATCTTTCTCGAATCCTTGGAATCCATCTTCAACCTCAGAGTTTATTAACTTTCACTGTGGGAAACATTCTCCACAGTGTTGAATCGATAAGTAGGACCCATCTTTCTCAGTTCCTTTTTAACAAAAGACAAATGTTTGGATAATTTAAACTGCAGAAGACCCCCTTCTTTCTTGATGCACAAAGGCGATGTTTAACCAGAAAATGAGTGAATGGGTGGTGTGCTTTTCCTCAATTTGCACACTGTGCTCACACACACACACACACTGTCCGCTTTGTGTTGCAGCGGAGCTGGGAGACTACAACCACGCTGAACACTTGCCTGGTTACCTCTCAGAATACTGTTTCATCCCCAATGCGCCACAGGATTTTGAGAAAGAGGTCGCCAAATGTCATCAGCAACACACGTAAGAATGCTTTGGGAATACAGAATTCTCATGGTTAAGGATGTGTGAGTCAAAAGCTATTCCTGTTTATTTTCTTAACCTTGAAATGCTCGGTGTATATTTAATACAGAACAAAAATCGAACAAATCAATGATTCAGTTAATTCATCTCTAAGTAGCAAAGCACGCAAAAGTGCAAACACACACCCACACACACACACACTGTCTCTCTCTGCCACTCAGTCAGTCGAGGGCAGCTGAGGCTCTGGCTGAAGCTGCTCCAACTGGCCCATGTCAGAACAAGGCAGCTCATTGTTAGGCTCTCTCTGGCCTCTCTCTGCTCAATGGGCTGGATGGATGGAGCCAAAGTCTCTCTCTCTCTCTCTCTCTCTCTCTCTCTCTCTCTCTCTCTCTCTCTCTCTCTCTCTCTCTCTCTCTCTCTCTCTCTCTCTCTCTCTCTCTCTCTCTCTCTCTCTCTCTCTCTCTCTCTCTCTCTCTCTCTCCAACACACACACTCTGTACTCTCAACACTGTCAATCTGTTTTACTCTATATATATATGCTCCTCTCTCCCTCTCTCCCACTCTTTCCTTATCCTTTCAGAGGACTGTCTCCTGCACAGTCAGAGTTCAACTATCTAAACACAGCACATACACTGGAGTTCTATGGAGTAGAACTACACTATGCTAGAGTAAGTATCAAAGCTACCACTTTACCTCTAGTGGGACACTGTGGACCAAAATATGGTCGAGAAATCAACATGAAGTTCTCACACTGAACAGAATTACTATCATGATTATATAATTACTTCTGTTGTTGCACCAGTTGAATGTGGCCAATGTTTACCACATCATTTAACCTATGTGGACTTCAGTTTTGCCACCTGGTACCATTGGTCCAATAGAAATTGTGCGCTGTCCAAATAAACAAGAGAGGAAGTCAATATTTGTGTTGATAGCATGTGATGTGTTCACTGCAAATAAACAGTGACTGCCAATGAGGTCCACACTTTTAAACATCAAATGTAAGAGTTTTCTGGAAGATCAGGAAGTCCTTTGGATTGCTACCCAAGCAAAACCATAGACTGTATATTTCATTTTGTTCCAAAGGTATGAGATTAATAAAAAAACAACTCAGCTTCCTCAGTGTAGCGTCTCATACCACAAAGGGATATTCCTTTTCACTGCTAGTCTAATCAGGGCCCATTACCTACAACAGTAGAACCTCCTCTATTCTAGTCGGCTCTGTTGTGGAAAAATCCTCAGTGTTTTCTTCCTCTGCTGCACTTTCTTTTGTAGGATCCAAGTAACACAGAGATATTCATGGGAGTGATGTCTCTAGGCATCGTCATACTTAAGAACAGGCTACGAATCCACACTTTTCCATGGTAAGTAATAACACAGTTTCACATACACAGTTGTATCAAACCACTATTTACTTCAAAACAAACCTTTTGTGGGTAAGATTTTTCAAAAAAGAAAAGAAAATCAGCCTTGGGATGCATGTTGTACTGTATGAGTCCATCTATAAAATGAGAATTTCTTTTAAATGAGTAATAGACTAATTATGGCAGATTGAGACAGGCTAGTTTATATTTAGTCTCTGAGTCATGCTTAAAGGAAAGAGTGAAATAGGTCAGGCAAAAAAAGAATTGTCATTGACGAGCAAAAGATTTTCATGCCTTTGAACATGCTATTCTTTTTATGTCTTTCAGGGTGAATATAGTGAAAATTTCATTCAAATGTAGACGATTTTTTATTCAACTCCGGAAAGATTTAGTAAGTATCTGGATGCAATTGACTTCCATCTTCTCTGTGCGTGTGTGATTTTTTCTGCAATGGTGATGAGGATTAGGATGAAGATGAGGATGGGTGTAATGATGGTGGAGGGAAATGACACCCTGCAAAATAAACACCATCGTTTTGGTCAAAAAAATGCTCCTTTTATCAGAAATGGGCTCTATCACCTCATATTAGTTCACTTCTCTACTCACTCAGCCAGTCCAAAGGGCATTTAAGGTAAGGGATTATTATGCCTGACACAATAGCGTCCCATAAGGCAGCCTTGCGTGTCAAATGTGAGGTAATCAAGTGAGATAATCCAGGACCCACACTGTCTTGCGTATGCAGAGCTTAACATTGACACCCCTCCCTCCCTCCCTCCCTCCCTCCCTCCCTCCCTCCCTCCCTCCCTCCCTCCCTCCCTCCCTCCCTCCCTCCCTCCCTCCCTCCCTCCCTCCCTCCCTCCCTCCCTCCCTCCCTCCCTCCCCCCCAGCCTGAAAGTCGTGAGGCTCTGCTGTGCTTCAACATGGCCAGCTACCGGGCTTGTAAGAACCTGTGGAAGGCCTGTGTGGAGCACCACACTTTCTTCCGCCTGGAGAGACCCTTGCCCCTACAGAAGAACTTCCTCACTCACTACTTCACACTGGGCTCCAAGTTCCGCTACTGGTAAGTGATAGGCGACTTTTAGCACCACAAGGTTTCTTTATTGTGGACATTTGAGGGGTCCAGTTGGAACACGAACATAAACATAACATCATCATAAACATCATAAACAGACTGTATTCATGTATTATTTCCATGTTATAATTATAATTTGAGAGATGTAAACACAAGTTATGTTGAATTGATGGCGTCTGTTTTGTATACCCCAAACATCGCTTCTCAAATAACTGAAATGCATCCGTCTAAACCTCACAAGAGAGCCCATGACCCAAACATGAACTCATCTCATCCTCTCAATGTCACTGCTGAGTGCGTCAGCTACAAACAGCCCTTCACACCCCCTATTTCTCTAATTGCTGTCAGCATAACACACCGTATGTACTGTGTCTAGAAGCCTATTTGCAATTTGTACAAAGCCCATGGGATGCACTTGACCTGCAGGGCTGCTGTATCACAGCCAGTGTGTGGGCAGGATTGCGTAACGGTCGAATTGAATATCTTTGGGGGCCATAGAACGTTGCACAATAGCCATAGAGAAAACCGTTTCCTCTCACCAGTATATTATTTCTTCGAAGAGTCTGATGTGGCTGCCTGGTTCCTTCTCTGGTGCCAGTCTCTGATTGCCACATCTCCCCCTGTCCTCCTGGCTCCACACACAACAGCCCCGAGAGTGGAATATGGAGGTGGTACTGGATGCTGTGTTTGTGTTTCCCCAGTGGGAGGACGGAGGTTCAGTCAGTCCAGTACGGGAAGGAGAAGGCGGTGAAGGACAGAGTGTTTGTCAGGTAAGACCCAGCTCTGAGAACCCCTACTTGCTCTCTCTTTAACCTCCGTACATGAGAATATCTTACAGAGAAACCTCAGCTGACCGAGTCGTCGTAACACACTGTAGACCCACAATTTAATTCAGTTACTGAGATGAGAAGAGGACGTTTACTTTCACCATTTCAGTCATTATCTTCGATGTGGTACTTGACTGGAGGTATGACAACTATGTAAAGCAGCCACGCACAGGCTATTGCACGAGAGGGACCCTCAACCACTTCAGTGAGGTTTGACTTCTTAGAGACCCCCCCCCCCCCGCACAAGAAGTTGCACTGCCGAAACCACAACCTAGAAAACCGGATCAGGTGTGGAGTTCTAGCACAGACAGCGGGGGTAGCACAGAAACAGGGTCTCCGAGCATAGGCTTTGTCTCCCTTTTATCCGATACCCACCTCAGCGTTTATTCATGTTAACAACATATCCCGTGTTGTCCTCTCCACCCCCCAGGTCTCCCAGCAAGCCCCTGATACGGAAGCTGATGAGCGGGATGGACTGGGAGTCCGACAGCAGAACCTCTCTGCAGGAGGACCGCATGGAGACGCAGAGTCTGCCCACGCGCTCCCTGCCTGGCACGCCCAACCAGTGAGTAGAAACACGCGCACGCCGCACACGCAAACACTAATGAATGAATGAATTTGGATCCGTCTCGATTTTTGGCCCCGAAGCACAGTAATGTGTTTCCTGTCTTCCCCCAGTAGGGAGTCCCGCCCTCGCCCATCCTCGGTAGGACACCTGCTGGATCACGTGATCAACACCTCACCCCGTCAGGTGTTCGCCAATCACAAGTCACCCTCCTCAACCCAGGCCAATAGCATCAGTTTGGACTGTACCCTGTAAGCATGCTCTCCTGTATGCACTGTGTACAGTATACATCGATACTGTACCCACACTCACATGCACATGCATCCCTACAGTATATTCACGAGACATTTAGCAAGATCCCTCTATTTGACTTGTCTATCTTAGCTGCTCCATCGTTCGATGGAGGCACATGCGTTTTCTCAGCACAAATGGAATAATGCTAGTAATGAATCCTCATTATTACTGCACTGTAAACAGAAACTCAAACTAGCATGAGTGCAATGAATGCTCAAACACCTTTCCCCCTTGGGCTGAGCACATGATGTTAAGTTGTTCTGCCACTGTGCCAGATAACCATGGCAGACATATGTGCTGTGAAGTCACTTTTGATCCTGTAGGACAACAAGAGGTTATGTGATGCATCTATGTTCGACAGCACAAAGCCATCCTATTTACCAACCAATAGGAGGTCCCGCTTCCTCTTTCAGAGTCTATTGGGCTGAATTTCCTCAGCCTCTCTTTTCCCACCCCAATCTCTTCTTTATTCTTCTGAACCATTTTGTTTTTATTATGTAAATAGCCCGCGGCGTTAGCACCAAGCCGTGCCTGGAGACCAGAAAATAGACTGCGTTCATGGCTGTCATTTAGGCATCCGTAATGAGATTTGAACTTGGCAGAGCGGAGAAGCCACAGTTTAAGCTTGAGGCCCATTGGTTAATGCCTGTTATGCTAATATTCCATAGTGGGCTATCTACCATTCAAATGTTGTTGTACACCAGCAAGACATTATGGCTTGTTTCTTCCTGTCCTTTGTCTGCCTTTTCTCTGTTCTATGACAGATAGATGTACAGTAAATGGCTTTGTTGCTGTTGTGTTAGAGAATCTTGTTTAGTTTCTTATTATTGTTGGTACAAACGAAATGTCTTTTTTTCCATGGCCTTAACTCCATCTGGTTCTATCAATCCTGTGACACAATGGGACAGAACAGCTGACTGTGTTTGTGTGTGCGTGGGTGTGTGTGTGTGTGTGTGTGCACAGTTTACCCCAGTGTGTGTGTATGACAGCATTTTCCAAACAGCTGTCCCTGTCTCCGTTGGCCCGTGGAGGTTGCGATCTCAAAGGGATGTTGAGCCACAGAAAGGCTGGCAGTCAGGACTGGGACAACTCTTGAAAAGGAGCACAACTCTCTTGGCTGCACTCAATGCTGTCAGCTTTGGTGAAATCTCTGCGTCAGCCAGACCGACCAAACAAGGCAGCGAGCATCATGCCAACTGTGTATGCGTGCGTGGGGGTGGGGGGTGGTCGTAAGGGGTGTTGTGTTGTTTTTCATGGTTCATGAGGTACATCATTGCATCCTGACAGTACTGTAGGCAGAAGGACTCTCCTCCTGTCCCTGGAGTCCCAGATGGATTCCTGGCGTTTTCTAGGTCACATGATTTCTCTCTTTCTCTCACTATCTCGTTTCCTTCTCTCTGTCTTTCACTGTCTATCTATCTATCTATCCATCCATCCATCCATCCCCCCCCCCCCCCTCTCTCTCTCTCTCTCTCTCTCATGTCTCTCATGTCGCTCCCAATCCTTCCTCTGACCCTGTAAATCCACCTCCATCTCCACCCCGTCTTCAATCTCTCCTCTCCTCACTACTCCCCTAGCCCTCCTCCTCTTTTTCCGCCTCCTCCTCCTCCGCCTCCTCCGCCCTCCCCCTCCCCCCAGAGAGAGCCAGAGACCCACAGCAGGCTCACAGCAGCCCAGTCTGTTTGTGTTGGGGGTTGGGGGGGGCGCTGTCTCCGGCAGTTGACCTCAAACAGGGCTGGTGCTGCGCCGCTTCGCAGGCCGACGGGAGGCCAAACAACATGCATGTGCTGTGACCGGGGCGGGGGCATGACCCCATCAGGCTGAGCGTAATGTGTGCTGCCAGCACACCGCCTCGCCAACGTCTCTGCTCCCACACACCGCCGCTTCGTCAGCCAGCAGAGAGAGTTCGGACGCGTAAAAGCAGTCTACCCGCTGAGCTCCTGGTTTCCCCGTTGAGATCCATGTTCACAAAGAGCTTCTGCTGACGGTTTGTGAGCTGATGTGTGCCCTGTTTGTTTGTCTGTTGGTTGTATGTCTGTATGTGTGTGTGTGTGTGTGTGTGTGTGGATGCATACATGTGTATGCCTGTGTGCGTGTGTGTGTTCAGGTCACCTGATACCACAATAGATGGCCAGCCCCCGGCCCTGCCTCCCAAGCAGAGCAGGAGGACCCTGTGCAGCCAGACCAGCCAGTCGGCCTCCCAGCTGGAGCTGGACAACCACATCAACGAGCTGTACAACGTCCCCGGGGCAGCAAGCAGGACAGTGGTGAGCCAGATCAGTGCCCCTCCACAGCACACGGACTGATGTTCAGACTCTGCACGCCTCGTGGTTTTGGATGTTTGTAATTTCCCCTCAGGAAATGAACTGGGACTTTGGTATAACTGGGATTTTGATTTGAAGAAAAGTATACGATGCCTCCCACTCGAACGATTTGAATCCTAAACGGTTGATTCTTCTGTTCACCCTTCAGTTGAATGGAGAAGTTCCCCATGATAATCTGGTGTTGATTAAGATGTGCCCTGACGAACACGGTCGATTCGGGTTCAATGTGAAGGTATGTGCTTGACAGACCGTCATGACATATCGAGAAAGTAGTCCACAGACTCGGGATACCAACCCCCTCCTCCTCCTAACCCCTCTGCCCCTCCCTTCCTCCTCAGGGTGGACTAGACCAGAAGATGCCCGTCATCGTGTCGCGAGTAGCCCCGGGAACAGCGGTACGCCGAAATCAGCTTTTAAACTAGACAAATAATGGCACACATCCTCCTTCACTTTGCTCCTGGCTCACGCTGTGTTGTCCCCTTCGCCCCCCCTTCGCCCCCCCCCTCAGGCGGACCTATGCGTGCCCCGTCTCAACGAGGGGGACCAGGTGGTGCTGATCAATGGCCGGGACATCTCCAGCCTGACCCATGACGAGGTGGTGCTGATCATCAAGGCCAGCTGTGAGGAGGAGCGCTCCAGGGAGCTGATACTGCTGGTCCGGCCCAACGGTGAGAGAGAAAGAGAGAGAGAGAGAGAGAGAGAGAGAGAGAGAGAGAGAGAGAGAGAGAGAGAGGGAGAGGGAGAGGGAGAGGGAGAGGGAGAGGGAGAGGGAGAGGGAGAGGGAGGGAGGGAGGGAGGGAGGGAGGGAGGGAGGGAGGGAGGGAGGGAGGGAGGGAGGGAGGGAGGGAGGGAGGGAGGGAGGGAGGGAGGGAGGGAGGGAGGGAGGGAGGGCCCAGTGGCCCGTCAACATCCTGCTCAGATGCTTCTCCATGTGACTTCCACTTGTGACCTGCTTGTCATTGCTTTAGTGTGCCTTGGCCTAGGTTCTTTATTATTTGTATTTGCATGAAAGTCTTTCTTCCTCCCTACTCCTCCGCCTCTTCCTCCTCTCCTGTTCCGTTTAGCGATTTACGACGTGGTGGATGAGAATCTGGATGCGGAGCCGCAGTTCCAGTACCTTGCAGAGAGGGCGCCCCAGTACCCTGCCCAGTGCCACCACGACGCCTGGAGGGACTCCATGCTGCAGCTGAAGCAAGGCCTGAACACCGGGGCTGTCCTGTCACAGTTTGATGTTAGTCTGCACAGACAGCACTCTTGGTGTTTATGTTGTTTTACTCTTATCTCTACATAACCCAGTTTCATCTCAGAGGAGAAATGTAAAACTCTGTGTTAACTCTACCCATGGGCTTTAAAGTTTGGCACACTCTCATGAAGAATTCTACAGAATGTAATTGTCCAACAGTTTTACAAGTTTAGAGTTTCACAATCCAATCACAAGTGGCAGACCAGTGTTTTATCTGAGGGGAAAATACCTGCGACAGACAAATATAGTAAAGCTTTCAAAGTATATTGCTTCCTGTTATTGTAAAATATGAGCTAAATCATTTCCTGTTTGTGTCGATGTTGTGTAATCATTGAGAGGGTGGTTTCAGCGAGATTTGAGCAACTCTGTAAATTATCACTCAGCTGCACCATACTTATCTCAAATCAAACAAACAATAACCATTGTTAATGTTATTTTACAGCAACTGTACCGGAAAAGACCTGGATTAATGATGTCCCATGCCAAATTATCTCAGAACATTTCCAAAAATCGATATAGAGACATTTCTCCATGTGAGTATCAGAAGCGACCTCTCCTCCTCTCAGATAACTTCTCTATGTCATGATGCATTGATCCCACTCCCTCCCTCATTTTCTTTCTCTCTCTATCTTTCTCTGTCTCTCTTACCTCAGACGATGCAACACGGGTCATTCTGAAGGGCGAGAATGACTACATCAACGCAAACTACATCAACGTAAAAACGCCCTACCTCGTTTTTTCCGATCGAGTGAAATCACTGAATCGAACAAGATGTCCACATGTATGCTCACCACCCCCCCCCCCCCCACCCCCCCCCCCCCACCCCCCACCCCCCCCCCACCCCCCCCCACCCCCCCACCCCCCCTTCTGTGTGATCTTCTCAACCCTCAATCAGATGGAGATCATGGGAAGTGGTCAAACCAACCGATACATCGCATGCCAGGGGCCCCTGCCAGGGACGTGCCCAGACTTCTGGCAGATGACCTGGGAGCAGGGCTCCACCATGGTGGTCATGCTCACCACCCAGGTGGAGCGAGGGCGGGTACGAGCGAGCACTCTGTCTGTACTCTCCGCTGCCCCCTTTTGGCTAATGTACTGTGGTATTTTGGGTGTGTCTGGGGTCGAGACAAGCTAACAACCACAGCATGTTGTGGTATCGGCCATTCACACGACAAACTCTGTGGTGTTAGTCTGTGTTGATTCCCATTATTTTGATTTCTGGAAGCAATAAAACAAAAACGTGAGATCTCTTGTCGTGTAGATCCGCCTCCCTGAATCGTAAACCTGGCTGTCAGCTCAGCCCTCCTGCTCCAAATCTGCTGAACGGCCATCTTGTCCTGTGTTCCTAGGTGAAGTGTCACCAGTACTGGCCCAATCCGGACAACAGCACCACCTACGGGAGCTTCCAGGTGGCCTGTGAGTCTGAAGAGGGGGATGCAGCCTTCCTGGTCAGAGAGATGACCCTCACTCACCTGGAGGTGAGAGAAATACACCTGTTTGTGTGGATTGTAAATGTCCTTGTGTGGTCCTGTCTGACAATTTACCTGCCAATGTGTCGGTGTGTGTGTGTGTGTGTTCAGAGCCAGGAGAGCAGGCAGCTGACCCAGATCCAGTACATGGCCTGGCCAGACCATGGTGTGCCGGATGACTCCACTAACTTCCTGGAATTGGTGAGCCTGGTGCGCAGACGGAGAGCAGGGGGGAGGAGCCAGTGGTGGTCCACTGCAGGTAAGCTCTGTCGAGAGACCGTGGACCTGCGATTTATTTATGTTTTGTTCCTATTGGTGGATGGACCCTGCATTGTAAAACGCTGCTAGCCATAAACTCCATTTAAAATAATTCTACCGTAATCATAGCTCTTCTCATCGCTCTCTCTCTTTCTCATCTCCTCCGTGCCTCGCAGCGCCGGGATTGGTCGGACTGGGGTTCTCATCACCATGGAAACTGCCATGTGTTTGATTGAGGGCAACCAGCCAGTGTATCCCCTGGATATCGTGAGGACAATGAGAGACCAGAGGGCAATGATGATCCAGACCCCAGTGAGTCAGTTGCCCTCTGTCTGACCCCACATGGCATGCAAATGATAGGAGACGATGATGCCTTGTCAGTAAAGGCTGGAATACAGGAAACGGTCCCACAACACAGCTGAATGTCCTTAGCGTTTAAATACATTTTGCATTAAATATTCTGCCTGGGGTTTTAGGAAATCAAAACCTAACATTTTGTGTTTCGCCATCTTCCAGAGCCAGTATCGCTTCGTTTGCGAGGCCATCCTAAAGGTGTACGAGGAGGAGCTGGTGAAACCGCTGACACCCACAAGCCCTGTAACCCCCCCGAGACCCCTGCAGTCTGAGCAGAGCTGGACGCAGCCTGGGGCCAGCAGGGAGGGTCACAGAGACTCCGACCCCAGTCTGACTGTTTCCCAGACCGTCAGGCTAGAGCCTGCAGCACAAACAGGAGATCTTACTGATGGTTCAAACTAGAAGGGGAGCCATGCACTGTTGCACTTTATGTTGACAAACATGACTCGGAGGTTGACAAGCGAAAGCGAGAGACGTGGTTGACCACAATCGGAGATCATTTGCGCCCAGGTTGGAAGTCTGGACTTCCCTGTGGTACCCTCAACACAGAGGAGCCTTCAGGAGAACGTGGAGGTGACGGACTTCCAATCCGCCGACGCATCACCCCGAGTCAGAGTTAGGATGAGATGTTGCTTCTTCTCTGTTTGTAAACTCCACAGCCTTTTCTCTTGGGAAATAGAGATTTGGGGAATTTCTTTTAAGAGTCCAGATGATATCTGATTAGGCCTGACCTTCTCTGCGTTGTCTATTTTGAAGGAGCGTTGAGACGTGTGCTTCAGATGGGCTCCGATGTGTACTCTGACATGTACAGATGAGACATGAAGGAGGTATACACCATGGCCCCACTCTGATCCACTCTCTCCCGGAGTCACCCTAGCTAATAGGCATGAATCCCACTGTGGGATTGGTCCTTAACGTCATACATACGGTACATGCAGCTCCTGCTGATCAGTGGACATATGTGCAGTGGTGCACAGGTGTTCAGGACTCGAAGCTCTTTCAGATCAGGGGGAGCTCCCTTCGTAGGCCCTGCAGCTGCTGTAGCTGTTGTTATTATTGTTGCTCTTTAGGCAGCTATTGAACTATGGTTCAGATCGCTGAGTTCGCTGGTACACTGGGCTCACTAAGATGTTCTACAGTTCTTGACTAGAGGTATTTTACCACAAGAGTTATCATTTTTAGAGTATAAATAAAGTTGCACTCTTTTTTTTTATAAGCCAAGACTTCTAATATATTTTGTCTTGAGCTATTGAAATGAAAATGAAACAAAGTCTCTCTGTGACTCTGAATCACAGTTGGATGTCATGAGGGAAATTAACCCTTTCTGAATTCATAGGTCGACGGCAGGCATTCTACAATATTTTGCGTTTGACTGAGCAACATATTGTTGCTACAGAAGAAGTTGTCATAATTTAGGTTAGAGGTTGTTTATTTTGATCTGTGAAAGATTACAGTGAAAGACTATAGCAAGAAAACATTACTGGTTATTGTTTGAAATTAAATTGAAACGTTATTCTAATGCCATGCCTTGCATCAATTTACAGGGTTGGATTTTCATATGAGGCAAATACTGGTTATGAAGGTCAGTGTATTATGACTCCATAGTGGTGTAAGATACAGTAAGTAAAAGCCTAAATATGCTTGCATTATGGTATTAGAAACCTCCAGAATCCATTAAACCTAAATATCTAGATTGACCATATTGCATATGGCTGGATTAGGCATTGGATCTATTCATATCATATCAACCCACCAGTTATGATGGATATTACAGCTCCAAAGTCATGCAAACATTGACTCTAAAGTTGCTTTTGTACGATTTGAAAGTTCATGTTTCAAATGGAAAGGAACTTTCTTTTTGTTTTTGTTTGACCATAGTGATTTCTGACTGAACAGTGCCACTTTTTTTAGTCACAATTGTAAAATATTGTATAGGCCTAACATTTTTCAGATCTTTCTGAATAACAAACTGTAGATACACAGATGAGAATTGGACTTTCAGGATTCATACTGTATGTTCATCCTTGTGAATGCTCAGCAACAATATGTCTTCACAATTAGTCAAGTGTTGGCAAACTATAAGCTATGTTTGCTTTCAATATTTTGTATACAATATGCAACCTTGCTTCTTTGAAATGGACAGCACTTGGCAAAGAACTTATGGGCAAAATTATCAAATGAATAGTGAAGAAAGATGTAAAATTAAGACTTATTTTTATAAGAACCCAAAAAAGGTTCAAGATTAAATTTTACAGACATTCAGTCCCTAAAGTGTGAATGGCATTGATAATTTAAAAAGAATGGAGTTTGACATTTTTGGAAGCATTGCAGTGGTTTTATGCAATCAGATAGTCCTCTTGTTCAGTTAAAAAACACCCACAGAAGTTGGGATGTGCAGCTTAAAGCCCTGTATGAATACAGAGCAAATTACTAACGTGTTTGATTATGAAAGCGGGGCCATTTTTACCAATGAAATATCATTTGTGACTGTAGATTTGCTTGTGCTTTCAACATTAGACATCAAGCTTGGCATTTGCCCAAACTTATTTGCAGAGACCTCTGAAATGACCTCATACAATTATATTGACAATGTTTACATTTTATGAATACGTTTGATGAGTGTATGGATGGATATGTACTCAAGATCAGTCTGTTTACAGAAGCTGCTGATGCTACATGTAGGGGAAATCCACTGTCTGGGTGTTCATCCATGTCATCAAAAACATTTGATGGAGGCACTGACTGGCTTTTTTTTGTTTGTTTGTTTTTTATTGCACAGTGCAGTTGCACCTCCTCACCTCTTGGGACAGTATCAGACATTCTGCACAACTGTGATGTAAATAAGCTTCATGAGTGACTAGTGGTATAAATTGTTTTTAAGATAAAGGCAGGAGATGTTCATTGATGTGAAGCTGTACAGAAATTGAATGTATCAATATTTTAGGATTTTAGGAAAACTTATATGGGATGTACAATTTTGGCTTTTGATGGAAAATATTTTTCATACTACTTGTAAATGCAGGTTAATGTCACAGATTCACCTGGTTACTAAATCAATGGGCTCGTTTTATCTGTGCTCTCGTGTTTTATGTTATAAATAGGAGCAATATTAAGTAAAGTGCCAATGTTCTGTTAGTAAAGTCTAATTTCTGCTGTAACAATTGACACGTCTTTTCCCTTTCTATGTGGTGCTGTACACAGCCCTAGCACCTCTATTATTAACATTGTAAAGAAGAAACATTCTGTGGCCAAATGATGTGCAGACACATTTAATTATACGTTGGAAGTTTATTGACAGAGGCGTGGCTAATAAGGTGATGTATGTAGCCAGTTGGTAACCAGGAAAAAGGGCTAGTATTGGATGGTCGGTACAGTAAGTCTTGAAACAATTTAGTGCTGCAATTCCAACTAAAAACAGAACTAATGCATGTTCTTCGAAGGGCGGTGTTGCTTACCCGGACGAGGAGGTGACGCCACACAAAAAACATACCACAAAAAACAAACTCTGCTGCCATCTAGTGTTGAATTGTAGAACATGCAACCTCTACAGCCCAGACAACCACACACTTCATTGAATTATGAATGTAAAAAGATGTGGAAATGATAGGTACAGATTATCCAGCAGTCCATCTAAAGACTAAATGTATTCCATTCCTAGATGTGTTAAGTGTCAATGTACGTCTGTTAACCTTTCTATGTTTTGAACATCCTTAAATGTTCCAGTAGAGGGCTCTCCAAGCAATTCTGTGAAGGCTGAAGGCCCCCCAGGCCATGATGAGAAGCAGTGAGGTCATGAAATGTGGAAGAGGTTTGCACTTGGTGAGACCATCCATCTGTGTGCTGGATAACCTGCCTCAGTGTTTGACACGTTTGTGTTAACAGACTGTTGGGGACAGAGAAGGCCTCATCCATTCAAAGTCAAGGTGAACACGGCTGGAATGGCCATTTATGACTCTCATAAAGTCTTTTGGTGTTGCTTCACTCCCACATCAAAGGCCGGGTACCAAACCAGGCAGAGGCCACAAACATGGAGCCCGTCTGACAAGGCCATAACCCCGACAGTTCGTCTCGTCTCCCATAAATAGCGAATAACACCGTGGCTAACTGCAACTCCCGTCAGATGACATCTCAGAAGGTTCCAGAGACGATTAAGGAGGATAGGGTAATCATCAGGCTCTAGACCTTCCCTCCAGTTGGGGACATAATTGAAGGTTAGAAGTTGTGTGTACAGTACAATGTTATGTCCTAACAGCACAACCATCTGGTTCTAATGCGAGATCACCAGGGGTTGCAACACTTAGTTCAAAACTTTGGGCGTTACCCAGCTTTGAAATGCAAAAGCGACGGTAAACAGTTAGTTATACCCTGCACTGCTACTCACATACCTTGTGGTATTGATTACATTGATACATGGAATACATTAGCCTATATTTTGACAAGAACTTTCAACTTAAAATGATATTACAACATCTTTAAATCATCATACTATATATGTCAGGCCCATTGGATTATCACACTGAAGAGCAGTACACACACAGCAAGTTTGTCTTCTTTATTACCAAACGTATACATGTTTTGTGATAAGGAAAGCAGCAGAGAATCTTATATTTTGGTGGTAGAGAAAGTGCACTGATAGGGTGGTTCACACAAAGAGGGTCTGGATTGCAAATCACAGAGGAACACAAATATAGATTCCTTACATTTCCAGGATTATGAATCATGTGTACACACTTACACGTACAATATAGTACACACTTTGATCGTTTAAAATGCAGTAACAAATGTGTAGTGGAAGACAATATAAAGGATTACAAATATAAAGGGCCCACCCCAAAAGCAAAGTAATTACACTTCTTTCTGATAATGGACACACACTGAACGTCTTACTTCCAAAACACACAGTCTACTGTATTTAGTGATTGTCTTTGTGATGTCATAAGAAAAGTTGAGCAGGTAGAAGTTGGCGCTGCTGCCCAGTACAGTGGAGTTTGAATCAAGAAAGTCTGTGTATGAGGCCCACCAAGGGCAGCTAGTCAGAGTCTGTGCATATTCAGAGCCAGTTTCTGCCAACCAAATCCCTTTACTCTTCCAGGGAGAGCTTTCTGAAAATGGCATCCTCGGTAGACACATACAACTACAGGACCAGGGTATAGTGAGGGACAGCTGTATACAGGTGGATGATGAAGCCCGTGGATCCATATCAATGCTAGTGTACAGTGTAGTGTACTGTTCATACTGAACTGACAGAACAGTACCCATTCAAAACAATAATAATAAGGAACTAGCTTAGTTCCCCTTCCAATGACATAAACAACACATCATACAAGTAGATGGTGGTGCCGTCACACACTGGCACTGAATAGGGCCTGTATGATTCTGTACAGATTGGTGCTAACGAAAAGGCAGGGAAAATCAGTATGCGGTATCGGTAGGTTTGGCTCAGTCCGTTTAGCCCAGGCTGGTGTTTGGCATGGAGGCACTGAAGCCTGGATCAGGTCAGAGGATGACACATTTTCGCTTCTTGTTTCTGCCGCTCGGCCCGTTCTTGTCCTTGTTCTCTGACATCTTCTTTTTCCGTACCTCACGCATGAGATCAAAGAACACCTGTGACAGAAGAAAGGTGCTGAATTGTAAACACGTAAGGTCACTACAGTAGAAGCCTCATCAAAAATGCTACAGCTGCACAACATACTTCATCAGAAAGTGTAATCAACATCAGAATCCTTGTTGATTAAGAACGCTAGTGGCTAATGAATTGTATCCTAAACTGGTCCCGAATGACCGTGTCGCATACCTTGTCAACATTGGCACGCGTCTTGGCAGAAGTCTCCACGTAAGGCACCCCCCACTCCTGCGCCTTGGTGGTCGCTTCCTCTACGGTCACCTTCCTGCGATCCTCCAGGTCCGACTTGTTCCCCACCACCACCAGAGGAATCATGCCTTCCTCCTTCACACGGAGGATCTGCTCCCTGGACACACACACACACACACACACACAGAATTACTCTCCAAATTGCGGATCTCACTCCAATAAACCATTTGTTTACCATATAAACAGCACCAAAAAACAGTCAGGGAGAACATTTGTACATTCCAACAGTAATTAAAATTGCAACATCTTTGTAATCAGGAAGTGTGAGGAGGTGAGAAGAGGACTACGGTGGAGTAAAAGCCTGCATGAATGGAAGTGGAATCACTGACCTGAATTCGGAAGTGGCAGTGAAGGACTCGTGCTCTGTGATGGAGAAGACCAGCAGGAAGCCCTCTCCACTGCGGAAGTAGTTATCTCTGATAGCAGCATAATCCTCCTGGCCCGCAGTGTCCAGGATGTCAATCTGGACCTCTTCCCCGTCCAGAACCACCTTCTTCCTGTAGCTGTCTGCCTTGGTGGGCTCATAGTCCTCCACAAACTAGTAGGAGGAGACAATCACTCGACAGTCAGAATGTCACAGGTAGATGTTATAATGTACCACGATTGCATTACAGTAGAACTTCAAACAGCCTGATAGTCCAAAGTTATTAGAACTAGCAGGGTTAAAAATAAATAAAAAAATAGAAGCCTGCATGTCCTATATACTAAGACGAGGCTTAGCACATAGACACTCAACTTCAGCAGTTGGTTTGTTTGCTCTCTCACCTCATCATACATGAACTGTAGCGTGAGGGCAGACTTGCCCACTCCCCCACTGCCAACCATGATGACCTTGTGCAGAACCAAGGAGCTCTGGTTTTTACTCTTGTTGGCTGCCATCACTTCAGTCAACACCAACCCAGAGTACTGTAGAACGCAAAGTGCAAGCACAAAACCACACAAGTTAAAAGGCTAGCGTACTTTTAGCTACCCTCCAAGGACAAAACGATGAGGGTATGATAACATAGTGTCGAAGACACAGTATGCTTGCACTGTAAGCAAATATACTGTACAAATTAAATGACGTATTCTGACGGCCTTACAGGGAGGCCGTTGTAACAACACGAAGGTGTCATACGGTAGCAGTTATACAATATATCTAAGCTACATTAGATTTGGACGAGTCAAAATAGTACAAGCTGTATGCTGAGATCCCAAAAAGAGGAACACTGAAATCCAGGCAAAGTTTCAAACTAAAGAAACGATCTTTTCTTTTAACTCTATCTATATCGTGACGTAAACGTAGGGGTTATCTTGCTATCTAGGCTACAAAATCCCCAATCTCAAAGCTATAACCTAATACTGATTTATTGATTTAATAGAAAATTTACTTTCTTCCTGCTTTTTTCTGTACCCGCCTCTGTACGTCAACGTGCAGATCGGCTTCTGATTGGGTCTATGCAAATTACAACTCTACAGCTACAGTGTAGTTGGCTTTTGGACTGTCAATCAAGAACTCATGAGCGGTATGTTTAACGGAGATAAAAAAGATAGTAACGATCAAAATATCCCACGACAAACTAGCGATAACGTTGTGTACAGGAACACTTCATGCTAGCTATTAGCTCACCTCGTAACGAGTTTGCCTTCTGTTGATAAATCTGACATAAAATAAAACGCAGAAGTTTCAACAAGTGAGGTTTTAACTTTCACTGCTTCACCCACCCTTCTACCGAAGAATAGAGCTTTCCGAAGTCCTAAAGCCTAGCTTGGCCGGATGGGACGTAGAGAAAAAAACGGATACAAAAACAGGATATGATGTAGGCTATTGATTTTTATTGGACGTATCGATTCCATTTGCAGCCTGTATGTATTATTTTCTTTCTACCATACATTTTAAATTATAGAACAATTTTGTTATTTTTCTCATTTGTTTTCTATTTGTATTGTCAATGTTCTATTAGCGTCTTTCATTAAATCAGTTTCCTATTATAAACGCTGAACTAACAAAATGTCTGATGAAATTATATTAATTAATAACATTCCATAGGTTACTGTCGCTCTACCCACATAGAGCGTCCTTTGACTCAATTATATCGGCTATAGGTTTTATAAAATTGCATATTTAGTCTTGAATATCCTAAGCTTGATTGGTGGGTGGCATGAACATGTTGCATTATCATTTGGAAAATTTGGCAAGGCACAAAAAAATCCTCTCTTGCCTTTATGATAGCGTAATAAGCAGTTCATCAAATGGACTGCATCATCACGACTTGTTAGTATGATTTCGTTAAATGAAACTTGACCGAGACTTTAAAGAAATTAAACTTAGTGGGGGCTATCCTGTACGGAACCAAACAGCTGGGCAAAGACTATACGTATTCGACGGAATTATAAATACATGTCAAAACTTTGCAGTTGCAAAGTCTAGAAGAAGGGTGGCAGTATTTCATAACTTTCCATTCCATTTTCCGTGAATGCTGTTTTAGGTACACAGTTTTATTTTAGCATGCTGTCATCGATGCTGGAAAGCCTGCAAATACTAAACCCAACCATTAGTTATTTTGTTAAAGTAGACAGTAGCCTATATAGCCTTTTTAAAGTTTGTTTGGTAATAGTCAACGCCGGAATGGACATAAAAGCCTGTAGCCTACGTTCTCCAGGGCATGTTAATTAACAGTAAGATTTTAGCTTGAAAAACGTTATATCATTGTCATTTTTTGCTTCAAAATAAGCAGACTCATTTTCAACGAAAAACATGTTGACATGCTAAATGTCGTGCCATCTTGAAATGCATAGAAAATGCAGGACTGCGGGACTCTTCTTGTCTATATTTTTCCACAGCTAGTCTTAGACTTTGCCTATGTGCTCTTCATCCTATTCATTTTCCCAGATGGGAGATGGTATTCTTTACTTCTAAGTAGCCTATAATCTCCTTCATACGAAGCACACGAGAGGTCTAGTTGGTGGGACGTCCCACGTGGTTTCAACTTCTTGTATAAAAAGTTTAGTAGGAGCTCAGTGTAGGGGCTCCAAGTCGAGATGACATGGTACAGGTCCGTCTGATGATCACACCTCTTTGCGCTGAAGCACGGGGCATTTTGACATTGGAAATAAGATCACTTGAGTCGTTGAGAGGAGCCAATATCAAACTCTAAAGGACGCAGGCTAAATAAAGGCAAAATAGAAGTAAATGACAACCTGGAGGCTGCGAATTCCGATATTAAATATTCGATCAACCATCCTGCTTTTTCCCTTATATGGAATATCCTGACTTTTGTTCATCAGCCATGGGTGCTTTCCTATTCGTTTAGTTTGACCTCAACATTTTGCTTCTAAATGTTGTTGAATATAGACTGCAGTTCAATGAAACCATGGCATGATGTGCCAGGTATTGAACTAAAAAGCATTTGAGTGAAATATAGCTTACAGTGTGATGATTGAGCTGAGTTAGGCATACTTCAAAGCCTGAAGTGTAGACTGGTGCAGCCAGTCACTCTGGCACTCAGACAAGCAAAACGGAATTGACTCCTTATGCGCCTCTGAAGTCATCGGAGTGACAGATATTGAGAATGACCAAAGACGAGATGAACGGAATTCTTCATACGAGTTGCTGCAAAAGGAATTATATTTAATTCCTTCATAATTGAAATATATTGAAATATTATCATACGCATGGAGGACAAGCAAGCAACTGTGAAATTGACAGATTGACTGGATATTACAACTTTGGCTTTTTTATATCGATTGTTAAAATATTCTGGACCGAGTTAACAACTTTGAAAGGACTCTATATAGCTTACCTTGATAGTTTAAATAATTATTCCGCGCCGTGCTTCAAAATTATAGTGGTAAAGAAAATGAGTAGCTGTATAATTAAAGTGGCATTGTTTGTGGCTTGCGCACTCTCCATAAACTGCACGGTAGCTCCTGGAATTGAGACGCACACTGTGTCCCAGGATACTTGCACGTCGTGTGGCATCGGCCAGCCAGAAGAGTCGGGGAGGGTGGACATCGACTTTCTGGAGGCAGTGAAGAGGCATATCCTGAGCAGGTTACAGATGAAGGATAGACCCAACATCACCCATCCCATCCCGAAGGCGGCGATGGTGACTGCGCTTCGGAAACTTCACTCCGGGAAAGTGCGCGAGGACGGGAGAGTAGAAATCCCGAACCTTGACGGACACGCCACCAACAATGAGGTCGTGGAAGAGACCTCTGAGATCATCAGTTTTGCAGAGACAGGTGTGTAATTGATGTAACATTTACTGCACGAAAAAAAACAGCCATGACAAAACACTGTACAAAGCGCGTAAATCGATGTATCAAGTACATTTACAGGATTGTCGTAACTCATCACGTTGAACAGCTCGTCGTTTTCCGAGGAGCAAATTATTGATTTAAAGTCTCCATTCTCTTTTTGGGAGGACTCTCTTGAATCATACAAAAGTGTTAATAACATGAGTTTTGGTGTTAAATTACCAAATGACCATGGATCTGGGTCAAGCACCTTTTTAATCTGTTATTAACACTAATTTTGAAATGACATTCAAACGCTCTATGAAGGCTACTTAACAAGGAGCCTGAAAGTATATCTCTCAAAAGTAATGTGGGTGTGTATATCAACATTAAACAAAAATAATATGTGAATAATATTACTATACCATCACTTTCTAATAATGTAAGCAAAGGTTTTAGATTAAATTTTAATTTTACATTCAAGATTAATCCAAACCTTGGTTGGCCAACTACATGCTGTGTGGGTCGTGTAGCAGTCCCTGCACCTCACCATCTCCCTGCCAGTTGGCAGTTTAAGCCATGGTATAGTGGCTGCCAGCTGGGCATGGCATTGGGACAAGCTCAAAGAACAAGTTACTCAGAGCTCTTCTAAAGGAGCCGGAAAATGATCAATGGTGCCACCTGCTTTGCCCACGTGTGTTCAAATGTTGCCTTTCCAAGCACCAAAGCTTCTCTGTAACCCATGTGTTTTACAGAACAACATCTTTAGAGAAAGCGACTGAATTTGCTTGTGAAAACAAAAAAATGCTTGAGACAAATTTGCTTTGCAAAGACAGACAATCTTCCAAACTTAACTCCCCTTATTGAATACTACTGGTCTGAATGATCAACCTCTGTATGCACCTCAGTTCCTCTGCTCTTTTGGGAGGGGAGAGGGGGAGGGGAGAGGGGTAGGGGTAGGGGTAGGGGTAGGGGTAGGGGATAGGGATAGGGATAGGGGAGGGGAGGGAGGGAGGGGGGAAGGGGGTACATGGCCACGGGCATGAGAAAGCAGTATGTAAAGAACATCACATGGGTCTCCATGAATGAGTTTCTTCAGCATAAGGTCAATGCTTTGTGTCAGAGCCATGCATGCTGAATGTAGATTGAAAGGGGGAACTCCCTGTCCCTTCTTCCTATTAGAATTCAGGATGTGTTATGTGCTCCCACATGTAATGCAGGGGGACGAGGGTCCTTCACAGATCCTTGGCTCCATTCTCAGACCTCGTCTCAGCTGTGTAGGTGACAGATACGGCGCCGTGGCCCTGATGAAAGGAGACAGAATGAAAGGAAGGCAAATACACAAAAAGCAAATCAAGACTTTTATCGTTCAGCATCCAGTTCTAAGACTTAAAAGGAAATGCATCAATTTAGTGCCCACACAATCAACACATGAGGCGACATTTTGCTGCTAAACGACATTTTACATTTAGCCGTTTAGCAGACACTCTTATCCAGAGTGAGGTACAGGGAGTCCCCCGAGGCAAGAAGGGTGAAGTGCCTTGCACAAGGACAACATAATTTGGCATGGCGGGGAATCAATCCGGCAACCTTCTGATTAATAGCCCGACTCCCTCACCGCTTAGCCATCTGACACCCACAGGACAGTGTGGATCAGGGTGCCGTGTGTTCACTCTATTAGATGGCTCTAGTTGTCTCAAAGCCAGATGATGTCTCCTGCCTGCCAAACCAAAACAACGTTTTAATGAGGTTCAAAGCAGACAGGGTGCACCCCCCACCTCCAAACATTAATATCACAGATGAATGTCTATGCACACTTTTTTTTGTTGAGGGTTTTCTTGACAGCGTTGGTGTGGCAGTGTGTGGTCCACTTACATCTAAGCTGTTGAGTGTTAACACAGAGCTTAGCTGAATGTCTGTGGTGCTTGGTGAGGCATGGCAGGTGAAGACTCGCTCCTGTTATTGTTGCTTCAGAGGATGGGCCTGCAAAGGAACGTTGCCTACATGTGGGAGTCCCTGTTTGCCCCTCAGTCACCTGACAACCATAGTTCAGATCACTCAGTTGGAATGCAGGTGTGAGCCAGCTTTTTTTGCAACCCCAGAAAGCATGTTCAATTTCAAGTGACAGGTTTCAGGTTTTGGGAACAAAGCCTGTGGAATCCCTTTACTCCTTTACTTTTAACTTCCTGTTGACTTCCCACTATTATTTATGTTTCAGGGACAGTTGAACTCATTAAAAGTGTGTTAATTATGTATTTTTGTGTTCCTGTATAAAAAACAAGATAACAACTATTAATAATCATACATTGAATAAACTAGAGTTTGATTGTTGTAACTAAGGCCACATACTACACTGCTGAGCAGGGTTTCTGGGGTGATGGTTGGGAGGGCCTGTGTCATGTAAATGTCTTTTTTGCTTCATCATTCTTTTCCTGTGATGCCACAGCAGCACTCTCAATGTCTGGCGGTAGCATGCGTCGTTACTTTACATCACAGGGCACACATTGTGTAACCAGTTAGGCTCAGTAAGCTCTAGTTTTCAGCAGCATTCACAGCAAAGCCTTTGAAGCTTTGTGCTTGGCTCTTATAAGTCCCCTTCTCATATCCAGCCTGAATCAAGGCCAAGTGGGCCTGAACCCAGAGTTGCACTGTCTCTTTGGGAGTCGTGATAGGACAAAGTGAAGGCCGGGTGGTTTCCTAAAAGCTGTCCCCCAGTTTACACGGTTTTCTCTCAATCCTTTTTTAGCCATTCTGAAGCAGCAGTTCACGTCACTGCCCCATCCGTTTGCTGGGGGTGACAGCCAAACCGACATTGACCTCCCTTACCATGGCAACTGTCGGTCTCAATTTGAAACCAATATGTTGAAATGTTCCCAGTTCTGTTCATCAGTTATCAGTCCAACCCTTTACGCACACTGGGTGGTGACAGACCCCAGGCTAGCCTTGGTAAATCAAGAGGGTTATTCATCTGCATGGTTCTTCCTCTCATTCTGATATTCTTTCAAAATATCTGATAAACCATATTAAACTGTTCTCCTACTGTCCTAACATAGTCTCCCTTTGTCTGTGTCTTCTTCAGATGAGCTGTTGTCATCAAAGTCCAGCCTCTTCTTCCTGATCTCCAATGAGGGGAACCAGCACCTGCAGGTGACCCAGGCTAACCTGTGGCTCTATTTCAAGCTCCTGCCCCCTCCCTTGGACCGGGGCCCCACCAGGCGGAAGGTGACGATCAAGGTCTACTACCAGGAGCCTGGCCTGGGCAGCAAGTGGAACCTGGTGGAGAAGAGGGTGGAGCTGAAGCGCAGCGGCTGGCACACCTTCCCCCTGACGGAAGCCATTCAGATGGTGTTTGAGAAGGGTGACCGGCGGCAGAACTTGGACGTGCGCTGCGAGGGCTGCGAGGACCTGGCCGTGTTGCCCATCCTGCTCAACCAGAACGACGAGTCCCACCGGCCCTTCATGGTGGTCCACGCCAGGCAGGCCGACAACAAGCACCGCATCCGCAAGCGCGGCCTGGAGTGCGACGGCAGCAGCAGCCTGTGCTGCAGACAGCAGTTCTACATTGACTTCCGCCTCATCGGCTGGAACGACTGGATCATTGCCCCGTCGGGTTACTTTGGGAACTACTGCGAGGGGAACTGCCCCGCCTACATGGCGGGGGTCCCAGGGTCAGCCTCTTCCTTCCACACAGCGGTGGTCAACCAGTACCGCATGAGGGGAATGAGTCCGGGGTCCATGAACTCCTGCTGCATTCCCACCAAGCTCAGCACCATGTCTATGCTCTACTTTGATGATGAGTACAACATCGTCAAGAGAGATGTGCCCAATATGATTGTGGAGGAGTGCGGCTGTGCTTGAGCTTCTGTTCTAAGTGGACTTACTGACCTTTGTAAACAGAAAAAAAACAATATTACAAAATAATTATAGAAACAAAGTAATATTTATGGACTATTATAAGCATACGCACATGCACACACAACCTCATTCACACATATCTACACACTCTCACATATGTCTGCACAAACACCTGTATATATATTTATGTTTGTTAATTTTTCTCTGGTAGAAAGCCTTTATTATTTCTGCCATTGTGTAATTCAATCCCATTTTGTAAAAACATGTTTGCAAAGTCATTTTGGTTTATGTTTCAAAGGGATTTGAACAAAATGGTTCCAAGGTTGCTGTTTCTATTCTGGAAATTGAAAGTTCTCCACTCTGAGGAAAGTGGGTAAAGAAGTTTTAATGGAGAGCTTATATTCCAAACATTTCATGAACATATCTCTACAAACCCCTTGTGAAAGCACTGAAGCCTCACCTCCACTACAACACCACAACATCAGCACTTCCAACCAGGAATACACCTTGGTGACTGCAACAACGCACTGTCCATTATTACAAACAAAATACAGTTTCAGAATGAATCCACAAGAAATACAGAAAACTTCATTGCAGGTGAATTCATTTGAAGAATTAGTCTCCGTATCAGAAAATGATTCAGACAAATTTCAATCAGCATCTGCTGAAGCTGCCACCCAAACACGAGTCAGTATCCCTAACCTGAGCATACATGTCACCACGTCCTACATCTAGTTCTCTTTTGCTTCACTTCTGATATATTCTACAGGTCAAACACCATAGTATGTTCATTCCTCTCATTTCATTCAGCAAAGTAAAGAGTTGCCATATTGCTCAGTTTAGTCATGGTGCAGCTTAGCACTTCCTAATGCACATTTGATAGCACTTGCAGATTGAAATGCCTTTAAAGAGTGGTGCACCTACCCTTGCTCACAATCCTTTTTAAAAATAAGTGCCACATGAGCTATGCAATGTATAGTATTGACCCACACCAGACAAACTGAACTTTAGTTCTAGTGATAAACTATTACCAATACTTGAAATGTAATCTTCTGCTTATTCTTCAAAGCGAAAGATTGTTACAATTTTTGCACTGAAAAGTTGCGTGATTAGTAAAAACAAACTGCCATTGAAAAGTTATTTTTATAAATGCAAATTGAGTGCTGTTCAAATGTATTATACCTAATCATGGAACCAAAGAGGCCAAGATTTTGAGCTATTGTAAGATGGCAATGCCATCATATTATTTTGTAAATTACTTGTGACCATATAAGAGGCCTAAACACTGTATCAGGGTACAACATTATGGATTCCATATTCAGATCAATCTCTTTTCTATTTTGTACCTATAGACAAATGGAATATTTCATATTTTTTCATCAACTTATAATACACCTAGGTTTTCTAGTTCTTGTTCCAGAATCATTTAGAATCAAATACATGACTCTATGTACAGCTGATGTAAGATATGAATATGCTTTTAAAATATTTTGTTCTTTGTAACTGTTGATAAATAAATTTCTTATTCTCCATTACCTAATTACCGCCCGGTTTTTGTTTTGGGAAAGGTACTACTCATGAGTTAGAAAAGGACATTCTACATAAAAAAAGATTTAAAAATCCAATCAGCCTCAATAGTTCGACCAGCTCTCCAGCTCTCCTTTAGCTGGTAAACAGGTGATTATTCAGACACACAGAGTCTTAAGCAGCGCTAATTAAGGCAGAGTGAATCCGGGCAGGGCTTCAGGGGTCAAGTGGCATGTCCCAGGTCACACTCTCAGTGATTGGGAAACAGAAGCAATTATCTACAGCCTGCGCAGCATTAGCAGATAACATCAGATTAGGTTTCTCTACTGGCCTTGTTTGTTTAGAAACTGCGTTGTTGTTTAAGACCACATCACTCAGTGTCAACGTGAGTGTGAAAAAAAAAAAATTCTCGCAATACACAGCCAAGGCAGGACTGAACAGCACAGCCCAGGAACATACGGATACACAACTCTTAGCCATCAAAATACAGGAGACGTCTCCAACATTCATCACAGGTATAATTGCCTCAAATGTATCCATTAGTGTCTGCCAAGGCAATGAAAATGTGTTTGTCAGCTGTGTGAAATGATATGCTTTAGAGAAAAACTGTCCATCCTAATCTGGCAGTGAAGGAATGAGTCAACACTATCATCTGGTGTTAGTAAGGAATGAGAGAGAGGGGGAGATAGGAATAGAGAAAGAGCGAGAGAGAGAGAGAGAGAGAGAGAGAGAGAGAGAGAGAGAGAGAGAGAGAGAGAGAGAGAGAGAGAGGAGGAGGCTGGTTGAGAGGAATAGAGTGAGATGGGTGGAGATTTCCTGAGTTCCTGGCAGTAAGTAGTTGTTAGTGTTCTGAGCAGCAGGCCCAGGGTTTGTGGAGTGTGCCCAGGTGACAGACGGAGCTGTTTTATCACGTAGAGGAACAGAAGAAGACCCACCTCAGCTGCAGGAATGTTAATGACACAACAGAACCCCGGGGCCACAGTGATCTTAAGGCAATTGAACATCATGTTACCAATGCAGGCAGACTGACAGTTTAGTGTTTTGACAGCCTGATCAAGCTAGAATCACATGGAGCAGCCAACCATAGGCCAAAGTGATTTAATGTTGATTTATGGAGAGCCATTCTCAAATCCAATTTTTGGCTTGAGAAGATCGTAAATTCACAGAGCTGAAGAAACAATATTGTGGCCTAAAGGGAAATTCTTTAACCAAAATTCTTTATAATTTTTTTGGGACAAAGATAAACTTTCCTTTTATAGGCATTTGACCACTATTCTAGTGAGAACTTGACAAGTGTGCAATCCAGGGATTCTGAATGTTCTGTCATCTGCTGCACAGGGCATTCTTCTTATGATATCAGCAGAAAAGTACCAACATTTTGAATTAACATTAACAATCAACATTATTAACAAATGGATCCAAAGAACTGACCTACTCTACTGCACTTCACAGTAGCATCCAGAAAACCCATCAAAACGTCAGACCCCAGCAACACACCCATCTGAACACAGTCACCCTGTCTGGCCTGAGGAACTTATAGCTACTTTAAATTGGATTGATTGGAAGGTACAAAAAGCAATTGCCTTTCTGTCAACTGAAGTGGTAGGCCTGAGGGACAAGCCTGTGCTATTGAAAGCCACAAAAAAAGTATTTCTGTCTACGTCCATATATGACTTGGGCCTCCTGATGAAGGAGGTGTATGGGGGGCACCAAGAGCAGAGAGTAACAATAGCAGAGTCACTACTTGACAGAGAGGGAAATTCCAAACGAGATTCCCAGATACATGGTTGAACCCAAGCAGTGGGAACTTTCTAGATAATCAGATGAAGTCATTTCCCTACTCCCTCGTCGTTTCTGCACTTAACTTGATAAAAAAAAAACGTATACTTCCTTTTGACAAAAACATGGCGGATAAGCAACAACAATGATAAGATGAGTGCTATTCTTCATAATTGTTTTATCAACCCCAAATTCACATGATGGAAAGCACACCGTTAAATACCACTAACATTTCATGTGGTCATTTTATTGAGCCAAAAGGGCAACAAGATAAAAAGTCAAAAGTCCAAAATACCAGTGCACCACATTGACGTATCTTAAAAAGGTAGAGGCAGATGCGCAGGATCTTGTTTAAAAGGGTGTCACCACGTTCTTGTTTTTGTTCTTATGAGTTTATTGAGGAGAATGACAGGAATGTTCCACTTGAGTTATCAAAGCATGTACATCTCCAGACATTTTCATCCCTGACATCAACAAACCACTATTGCTCAAAACCCAACAACATTTCGAAACCAAACACATTTCCCCCTTTTCTTGAGTTTCATCCTTCAAAAACGATAAAAGCTAACAACTGTTCTCAGATAACATGACCTTCGCAAACACAGAAACGATTCCATGGAGGCCACACACAATGGAACATTTCTTAGTTATTGTGTCATTACAACCACAACACATCACTGACATAGCCTCAGAAATACCGTGTTGGTACTGACTACCATACAAAGTGTCTTTGATAAAGACAAACATAACATACTCTGGGGATTCATGTTTGGTGATGGAGTTGTTATTCATAGCTTCTCTCTCCATCATCCCTCCTTGTTCTGGTCAGGCAGCATCGACGGCATCAACATGGCTCTCCAGTCAGACTCCAGACATTCATTCCACTTGATTGCAACCCAGGTCCTCGGACAAGGAACGCCAGACAGCCAGCCATGCCTCTCAGCTACCCCGCCCCAAACACTCAGCAGAGAGATGCTTCTGGAGCAGCTTGCTATGATAAGGACAGGATGAGTCATGGCTATGATGTCTTCACCCTCTGAAAATAACCTGAGACTCCAGAACCAAAACAGCCCCCACTAGGTAGGACACATGTCTGCAAAGAGCACATGTGCTGATTATATTATTAACATTATAAAAAGTCATTGTCTTTTAGAGGATCCTGAGAATAATATTTGACTTTAGAGCAAATTCAGTACAGCACCATAGAGTGAATCCTAATTACACATTGGAAAGCTAATAACCATGTCAAATGTGTTTAGTGATGTTTGGGGAGACAGGTCAGGTGGAACCAGATACTTAGCTCATACCACCAGCTAATACCAATTTTGTCTGTGGACTGTATCATGCTTGGCTCCATCATAAAATAAGGAAAAAGAACAGAACAGCCGACTCCAGAGACTCCTTGCATGTCCTTTTCCTTTCAGAACAAGTTGGGTACATTGTGCAGCTAAACGGTCCAGATGGTGTGCTGCTACTGTTGGACCACTGAGGCCAACTGACCCCCACACTGGGCTGCCGTTGAATGGTAGAGCAGCATCTTCCCCTCATGAATATTCATACAGGACGCTTGTTGGGAATGAAGATTGCCTCGACTCATTAGAATATTCATATTGCTCAGACCTCATGAGAATGACGTCTACCCAGGCTAATAAATATTCATGTGAACTGTCCAAAGATTTGGGAGGAACAGTACAGTGAACATCTTCTCTCCTAGATGGTCAACACCCTTAATAATGAGAGGTATTCAAACATGTATAGAAGCAGGCATTGTTTTTTGCCTGATGAAAGCAGATGCTTATCCCCTTTTCTAGGTCACAACGAAGCATACGAAGAACGTGGTCACAAGGTTGAGGCTGACAACTTACTGGTTGACAAAACGTGAATAGGAAAATCATCGTCCAGATTATCTCAGTTTGGTGAACCACAGGAGAACTCCATTAAACCTTAATTTGGTATAATCTACCAAATTATGTTCCGTATTTTGTCCACCCCTTCTTTCAGAAGTTACTGTTAAGATAAACTAGGCCAGCGTATGTTAAGATGGGAGACGCAGTGGGCCACACATTTCACAGTAACCTTTAGTTAGCCATTGTTACACACAAAAAAGGCTTAGTCTAAATAATTTACAATGATTGAAAGGGGAGAAAAGCTACACAACCATCTTAAACGTTAAACTCATCCAAAAAATCAGGTCACATGCCTCCAGGCAAACATTATTATTATTTGGGAGCTCTTACAGTATGAGTGTTGCATTTGTCATGGTTCTTGAAAGCACTCCTCAACATTTGAATTTACTGCTTCCCCCTGAACGTGGGGGTTGGAACAATTTTTTCACAGCCATGAGGTTGAACAGGTCCCTGCGTGTTTCTAGACTAAGCAGCGCAAAGGGTTAAAGTTTCAGAAGAACGCATGCTTTTTTTTTCCTCTTCCTGATTTGCTCTTTTTCTAGGGTGCGAGGGTCCCAGTGCTGCTACTGGCTGCAGAGGCGGCTGCGTCTCTAGGGCACATACTTCTGGGACACACATTCACTGCGTCTCATTAGTTCCAGAGATTTGGGGCCCTCAGGGTGCTCCTGTGCACATGTGTGGAGAGCGTGGTTCCCATTGTACGCCCCAGCCTGATTGAGCTGCTGATTGCCTTAACATTAAGGGGTTGCAATTCCTATGTCATGCAGAGCCATGCCTAATGCCATGCATAATATATGGATGGTGCTGGGAAGGCAACTCAAACATGCACACACACAACTAAAGTCAGTGGGAGAGAACTTTTGTCCTAACACCTGAAAGATTTGATGATTGATACTGGTTTGTTAATTGCAAGAAACACATAGCAGCTAAACTTATGCTACTTCACATGTATTTACTATGTTTTGGATCAACAAAAGACTGCCCTGCTATTTAGAGGTCAAAGCCTCACAGTTCACTAATCTCTTGGTATGAATGACTTCATCAGCTGAGAAGGCAGACTCCAAAAGACTGTACTTTGCCTCCAGTATAATTAAGAGGCTTAGATAAACTTGTGAGTGGGAATTAAAAATGCTATTATCAACTTAAGTGATTTCATTTTGAAATATTTTAAAGCATACTTACTGTATAAGTTCATAACATTTGAGCTGTAAAGCCCTTTCCACAAACAGTGACACAGAGGACATAGCTTATGCCCATATAACTGCACCTAAACCCACCTAAACCCTCAAAGAAAACATGAAAAACCTCCCAGGAAAACTGCAGACATCTTGGGAGGAGCAAGTCAGTGAGGGATCCCCTCTGCCAGAGATGGTTGGTGAGACAGACAAAGGCAGCCATAGGCTGAATACAACTATGCTGTAAGAAAAGAGATAAAAGTTTACGTTGCTCTGGACCAAGCAAGATGCAGTCACCTCTCTGGCAACAGCACCCAGACTGGATGCATGAAGAATTAAACGAAAAAATCGTTCCGCTTGAGGGATGTGTAAAAAAAAAAAAAGAGTCACAGTCTTCTTGTTTGTGTGGCTTGAAATATTCGCTTGGCAATCCATTCGATCATCCTCAGGCACAAAGCTGTCTTATGTTATATGTGTTTGCATGGATAATTGCTCTCAAAGGTGGCCAGACGTGTCTCAGCCGACATATCACTAATATAACCTCCATTGTTTCGCTCCCTTCTAATTGCTGTTTGACTCAGTAATTGCACGTGCTAACATGTGCGAAATAAAGAGAGCTACACACCATTCTCCAGAAGAGATGGCAACCATTCAAGAAGCCCCCTAGTTGAAGAGTTGCCGCTAATCTGTTCCAATTCACGATTCATTACTGGTTTCAAAACCCAGCTCAATGAATGACATCACTCTCAGTTTGTGTTCATACAAACCTTGGCCAGGCTGAGATCTCAGTTGAGGGAACTAGAACAAATATTGGCAGGGGCCTGAGAAACGAAGGCTGTCTCTGTCTCTGGGGAGAGACAGGGCTGCTCACTCTCTCCCCCACACTTTTGTAATTTAGATGGTACTGCTATTTAGACTGATCAACATTGAGGCCTAATAAATGGCAAATGTGCGTGTGCATGTGTATGTGTGTGGATGTGTGTGTGTGTAAGAGAGAGTGTTTGTTTTTCAGGGGGCCTGATAAGAATCATGTGGCCTGTTTCTGGTGTGTCTCCAGGAACACAATTGAGAGATTTGTAGGGGGCCCCGGGGGCCCCCGGCCCCCATGGGGCCAGAACAGAGTGGCTGCAGTCAGTGTGCTCGACAGGCAGGGTCCTAGCACACTGAGCCACTGTCTTTCCCTCAGGCTCCGTCCATCACTCTCAGCTCAGCACAGCCAAACACTGTCCATCACAGTCCTGCTTCCAAACCAGCATGTATGGGATGGGAGCTTTCATACCCAGAGATAGAGAGAGAGAGAGAGAGAGAGAGAGAGAGAGAGAGAGAGAGAGAGAGAACAACGCCAGCACTGGATCTATCTCCTCTCCAACCTTTACTCAGTTCCGAACATATGTTTTGTGTCAGAAAACATATTAATAACTTGTAAAGCAAAATGAAGAAAAAAGTACCACTAGGAAACATGTCACATTCAAATATGAACAGCTTTAACTACAGCAAGGAAAATGCACAGCAAGTTGAGGTGTGGAACAGCCCAAAGATCTCCACTGGTGAAAACAAGAACACTTCGGACAGATGTCATGCTTGGAAAATAAATCATCATCAGAATCCGCTTCACCGATTGTATTGAAAGAAAGGGTTTCTCTCTCCCAGCCTTCTAATCAGTTCTAGAAGGATGGAAACCAGCTGCGCGGCTGATATGAAAGGGCTCGTTTCATGAGAGAACAGGTGAGAAGCCTCCCTCATGACTTTGATGAGATGGGGGACTTCTAAACAAAATACAAGTGGCTTCAGAACGTTCCCATGGCAAGAATGAAATATCACCAAGAACACAGGGTAATTGTAGTGTTTTGGACGATCTAGGAACCCATGACTGTCTGAATCTGTACAGAGTACAAACTCCCCACATATGAATAAGTATGCATTCCCTCTCGTGTTTAGAAAAGTTTCTACTATGTACACAGAGAACAGTTGAAGAAAGAGAAGCATACTGTAAGTCACATAACTCAAACTGAAAGCGTAACCCATGAGTTTATTATAACTTACACAAGCAATCGGCTTATGGTGATTATACTACATCCACAGCATTAGGTGAATGACTTACGAAGGAAAGGGGGGTGGTGGGGGTTGCCGCAACTGAGCTGTAACCAAATTGAGTTGGAAGGCCGAAAGAGAGAATTTGACTGGTAGTGGGCTGAATTCCTAGTGCACATCGCGAAGGCCAAAGTTTAGAGAAGTCTGTGATGAGAATACCAAGCGAGTGGCTCTCCGCTGTCAGAACAATGAGGGACTGAGTCTGCTGCTGTGCCCACTTCACTCCCAGAGAACACGAAGGGAAAGCACTGCCCATCTTCCTTCTCCTCTGACAGACACCACGGAACAGAAAACGGAGACGGATCAATGTCACCCCTCGCGGAGCCCCGTCCCCAAGTCCCCTTGCAAATCCCGGAAATATTCCGGAACCTCCCAAAGGCTCGGAGAAAACGCTGTTTCCAGAGTGTGTTGCAAACCTGCACTGAACTGGGGAAGTGTAAAGCACAGGCACCTGGAGAGGCCAGGCCAGCTAGGTGAAGCTAGCGGCCCCCAGCCATGGGAGTTTGGGGGTTAGCGGGTGAAGATAGTTCATAATGACAGCTCTGAGATCAGGCAGCGGCCATGTCCTCCCTGCTCCGGTCCACGTGTCCTGTGATTAATCTGCCAGTCATTAGGGCCCGCCGCTGAAACCTGATCCTTTCACTGCTCACTTTTTTTGTTTCTCGACTCGCTGCTGAATTCAAGGGAGAATACATTAGCATACTAAATACTTACTATGCCCAGTCCGCATTATCAGAGACCAGTCTGTCCTTCTCAAATACTCAGAGACGCTCAGGAATTCTTCATTTTCAACTCACGTTTCTCATGTGCTCCAGGTCAAACACTCAAAGACTAAATCATTTGACTTTGTGACCACTGTGTAAGTGTTTGAGGCACAGAAGTCAGGACACAAATTCAAGCAAAGTGTTTTGAAACTGGAAGAGAGAGAGAGAGACAGAGTGATATATATATATATAGAGAGAGAGAAAGTAGTGTTTTTTTGAAATGTAAGAATGCTCTGTGCGGTTCAAATCAAAAGCACAGTCACATGAGAAATACAAATATAAAGAGATAAATACATGATTAGCATGTGCACATAGATGCCTACCCCCTAAAAGGAAAAGGAGGGTTCATTTCAATGAAAAGTGCAGCACACCAAAAGCCATTTTACCTCCTTTGTTTCAGCTAAGCAGCTGTCATTTGCTGAACATTATGCATTTTGCATTCTTCTATGCTAATTTTTGGAAGGACAATTTTTTGACAATAAGAACTCAGGCAACTAACAGAAAGCCTTTTATGACACAGACCCCAGGGTGCTCTAAGCTGTGCCAAATCAAACAATGGCTTACTGCTCCAACTGAGACCGTCTCAGCCCTCAATAAAGCATGAAGTTCACAGCACACTGCCTCCAATCCCCACACACTCAGCACCTGGTCCTACTCCTTCTGGCAATTAATCAAGATATCAATCAATATTGACAGAGAAAAGGAGAATCACTTGAGGATGAGGTATCGGTACAAATACAGTGAGCTGAATCTTAGATTTACCACTTAGAACTAAACGTGTCATGTACAATGGGTGGGACACCCTTGTCACAGCATTTTTGCCAACGTTGTTTTGGATTCTTTAGCTATTGAACGACTCAAATTTACTAAATGAAATGCTCACTCCATTGGAAGTGGATTTCATTCCGCACCATTTAGTCTAATAGCTAAGCATCAGCAAGCTGCTGGTTGGATTCTTTGTTTTAGACATATTTAGTTTCCATGCATTTAGGGTACAAATCATTTACAATACATGGGGTGTGGGCAGAGCTTCAGTAGTCCACACTGCATGTGGGTCTAATGTGAGTGTTAGTGAGGGTTAAGTATTGTTCCATAGACTAGATGCCAGATGTCATGATTTATGACACAGTTTACAGTTCCTTTTCAGTCAAAAAAAAACCCAGAAACTAGATATCATGATGGCAAAGCCCCAAAAATGAATTAACTCCCTCAAGCACTTGAAGCGTGTGTGTGTGTGCGTTGTGAGTGTGGACGCACAGATGTTCGTTGGTGAGTGCATAATGTGTGTGTGTGTGTGTGTGTGTGTGCGTGAGCGTAAAAATGTGTGTGTGTGCATGTGTGTGTGCAGGCGTGTGAGAGCACACTGCCGTGCATGACTTGGGGTGTGTGGGTGTGTGGGTGGGTTATGTTTGACTTCATTGTGTTCCTTGAATTATCCCACTCTGTTGCCTCGGGGTACTGCTCTCCCTGGACAAGCAAAGTCAACTCAAATTGGGTTATTGAAGACCTCAGGCAGAACAGTCGGGCCACCAGGAGTCCAAAATAAAGCGGCAGCTCTCCTCCCCAAAATAGAATAGAACCGTCAGCTCGAAATCAGGTTACATCGTGAAAACTTCTCAAGGTTTTTACTGACTTCTTAGAAATGTATGCTTACATGACTGGTTTGACCTATGCGAACCTTGCCATTACTCAGCGACAAGGGGAACATGTCAAGACGAGGTTGATACGATTTTCAAATCAACAAACAATTGTGAAAAGAAAATGTTTTAGAGGTCACCCTGTGACCCTAAGGGCAATGTGACAATCAGTGTAAATAGTACAAGAGGATCATTCCTCTGAGTCCCCTAATAACATTTGATAACTAAAGTAAAACAACTCAACGATTTATTCCCTTCTATTTCTGTCAGCAAATATGACGAATCCAAAAAACAGACAGTGCCAAACCTTGTATTCCATCATTAATGCCTACAGCATTACTCTGCCCATGTTTAAAATATGCTACTATAGATAGCAACTGCCTATCAGTAATGTTATTCTGATCCACCCAATACTCCATCAATGTTTTCACAGACATAATTAAGATGCAAATTTCCCATGTCATTCACATGATAATCAAGCATGACAGCATTTCATACGGCCTGTGTCACATCACAGGTTAGCGACTGTGAGAAGCGGCTAGCCGGGTGTTTCTGCTCAGATTCTATACACTGGCTTGCCCCAACATCTTGTCCAACTCTGTCCTGACAGTGGGATTATATGCACCTGCCAGTGACACAAAGACAGGACTCAGTGAGGATGAATGAGAAACCAGCTAGCCAGCACCCATCTTCATCCCATCTTACACTTCTACCCCAACCCCCTTTTCACATATGTGGGAACTTCAATGCGTCATTCAGTTCAATTCTTGGAGCGCTAATACTAAATGAATGCCTTGGTATGCTGATCAGCTGCAAGTCTACGCATATCAGATCGATACTACAGACTGTTATAGGGAGATGCAAATGAACGTCAGTATTCGGGGCCAGTGAGGATGCACAGTACAGCTGTGGCTCCCTTTAGGGCCCGGAGCAGAGGATTGGCCCAGGAGAATGATGTGACACAAATTCTAATGGGCCGGGAGTGCGAGAGGGAAGGGGGGGGGGGTTACAGCCCCTCGGGGGAACCCCTCTCCACAGCTCTCTACATGGTGCCTGTCCCTGGCTCTGTCCTCTCTGATTGAAAAGGCGGCCCAGGGGTCAGCTGAGCGGGGCTCCTCGCCACAGGCTCCGGGCACGTCAAGTCAATCTGCCTCGGTCCCAGAGAGGGAGCGGCGAGCAGGGGGCAGAGGACACGTCAGGTGCTGCACTCTCAGTCTCCACGCCTGCCAGGGCCTCCCACACCAATCATCTGATGACTAAGGAGCACTGAGCCCACACTGGGCCGGGCTGACCCGCCGGCCGCCAGCGCGGAGGAGCCTGGCTGAGTCTGTGAACCAGTGGGGCTGAGTCCCCGCCGCCGTAAATGAGGAACCATTATCTAGGATCGAGATTCTGACATGTGCTGCAGCTGGACTGATTCAAGCATGTGCATGTGCCAAGCCTCGTTAGACCGAGGGACCCATTTCATTCCCCTCAAAGGTGCAGCAAGGTCTTCCCAGCTCCCCCAAACTGTCAAACATGAGCACTCCCCACTGCCCTCTATAGGAAGCCCTCGTTTTATCCTTGGGTGGCTTTCACTCACCCCCCCCCCCCTCGCCGGCCCCCCCTTCACAATCCAAAGCCCCCCCCCCACACACACACACACACACACACACTCACTCATTCACTCCCCTCCCTGTGTTTTTTTGCTTTTCTGGTCCAGTTCCCAATTGGGAGCCCTGGGGGTGTTGACAGCAGTGTATTTGATCGTTGGGGTTCACATGCATCAAACCCAGCTCCCATTTTTGGGCGGCAAGAGCAGCGACTCCCCCTGCTGTGACCGTCCTCACGCTCACATGACCTTCCAGTAATCCTTTACCTCAACATGTCAAGAATGCCTTTGATCCCATTCTTTATTGATTAGGAACATGGCAAAGTGTAAACACGTCTTTGATTGGTTGCTCATCTCTCAGAGTCTGTCTCAGGGCAAACAAGGTTATCTTTTCTTTTTCTACACCCAGGGCCATTCAAAACAAAATGTGTAAGTGCGTTTTGATGCAACTGTCATTTCCTCTGAATGTTAGTCCAGCTAGCCGAATGCCCATACACAAGACAACTTATTTCAGAACCGTTTAACATCATTCCAAAGTTACTTTGAGGTTGTTGAAATGCTATATGGAATGCTTTTACAATACACAGTCAACTTGTGACAGAATCTACTTTATCAGCGCACTGTCTCAAGACATTACCTCAGAATCTTTGATCAACTGTACAGCTCACATGAAAGCTTTGCAGGCCTGGCCCAGATGTGAGGGTGCATCACTCAGACGTGCTTCGGCTTGGATGTTGGGGATCTTAACTAGGGGATGGGTGTGTCTGTGTGTGTGTATGGGGGGGTGGGGTTCTCACACACCATGCAAATTAGAACAATATACCAACATTCTAATCAAACTCTGTTTCTCAATTAGTCCTGGATGTTGTTTAAGTAAAGTAACCAAAAGTAAAGTGACCCCCTGGGGGAGGAGATGTACTTTGGAGGTTAAAATGGCCGGGGGGGGGGGGGGGCCTAGGAGAAGACCACAAGACTACGAGAGATAAAATACAAGGCCCATGAGGTCATACAGGAGAACAATGGTTTTATCAGTTACAGAGATGAAGCTGATACGGATCAGAAGTCAGTCACTAATGTTTAATGTCAGACACTAGGTCATCGAGAATTATGACAAATACATATTTTGCTCCTCTGTCAACTGTGTAAAATCCATGTGTGTAAAATCCAGTGTGAAGCCTATGTTTGGGTCTCTGAAGAAGTACCTCTTTGTCCTACAAAATGTTTTCCTCTCCATCCAAGCTAAACAAAAGCTAAATTGCAGACAAAGTCAAAACAGTATGCCTGATAAAAGAATACACATGGGCAAATGTGGTGTTTTTCCATCGAAATGTTACAGTCTGCGTCAGATAAAGTGGTTGGAACTACTCTGAAGATGCTGAAAAATATACAAAGTGATAAAATTGCTGTCAATCATAACAATAACACGGGATGCATACCAAAAACACGCCTGCTCTCTGTTTAGGGAGGATTGGACCCTGGTTTAGGACAGCGCTGGTGCTTTGATCAGGCCATCCTCAGTGACAATCAACAGTAATCCAAACCCAAGAGGTTAAAATAAAAGCTAAACCACATGGTTTCAAACATTCCTGAAAACATCAGTTGCGCATTCACCGACAATTTTAATAAGCAGACTTTTTGATCTTCATGTACGCCCTCCATCCGTTGTGTTCAACGAGGCTGGTGTCTACTGCTTGAAGTCAGAGCTGAGCTGATGACTGTTGACATGTCATTGTGTCTTTGCTTTCACTCTCTTAAAAGACCATCAACACAAGAATGAATTAAGCGGCATTTTAATTTGTCCCTGAGGAGCTCAGACCAGTCCATTACATGCTCATAGGTTTCTAAGGGATATTTATGTGCAGCCATACCTACAATGGCTGGCTTTCTTCCTGGGACAAGGTGAAACGCGGAGAGGGGATGGAATAGAGGACAGAGGAAAGGGAGGGCCAGCTTGAAGAGAGCTGCTCCGTCTCTGATTGTGAGAGGAGATGCCGAGAACATAAGCTCCTTGGAGGAGAACAAAGGTCACGACTGAGAGGACATCCTTCAGCTCATTGCTCCTTTCAATCAGCTCCTTTTTTTGGTACTTACTGATCCAAAAATCTCACCCCCACCTCCCTCTCTTTCTCTTTCTTTTTCTTTCTTTCTTTCTTTCTCTTTCTTTCTTTCTTTCTTTCTCTTCCCTTCTCTCTTTCCAGAGTGATTGTAGTCAACCACATCGTGGCCTGGAGCTTTGTTGTGTGGGTTTGTGGGTAAAAGGCTGAGCCCCCTTCAGTGTGAGGGGCCTAACCTCTCTGCAGTAGCCCTACTGGCTCCATGCTCCTCATTAACCTCACAAGGATCTACTGCCAAACCAACATGAACAATACGTGGACTATGGCACAGTAGAGGGGTGGGGGAATAGAGGGGTGAAGGGATAGAGGGGTGGAGGGATGGAGGGGTGGGGGGATAGAGGGTGGAGGCGTAGAGGGGTGGAGGGGTAGAGGGGTGGAGGGATAGAGGGGTGAAGGGATAGAGGGGTGAAGGGATAGAGGGTGGAGGCATAGAGGGTGGAGGGATAGAGGGTGGAGGGATAGAGGGTTAGGGTTAGAGGGGTGAAGGGATAGAGGGGTGAAGGGATAGAGGGGTGAAGGGATAGAGGGGTGAAGGGATAGAGGGTGGAGGGATAGAGGGGTGAAGGGATAGAGGGTGGAGGGATAGAGGGGTGAAGGGATAGAGGGTGGAGGGATAGAGGGGTGAAGGGATAGAGGGGTGAAGGGATAGAGGGGTGAAGGGATAGAGGGTGGAGGGATAGAGGGGTGAAGGGATAGAGGGTGGAGGGATAGAGGGGTGAAGGGATAGAGGGTGGAGGGATAGAGGGGTGAAGGGATAGAGGGTGGAGGGATAGAGGGGTGAAGGGATAGAGGGTGGAGGGATAGAGGGGTGAAGGGATAGAGGGGTGAAGGGATAGAGGGTGGAGGGATAGAGGGGTGAAGGGATAGAGGGGTGAAGGGATAGAGGGTGGAGGGATAGAGGGGTGAAGGGATAGAGGGGTGAAGGGATAGAGGGGTGAAGGGATAGAGGGGTGAAGGGATAGAGGGTGGAGGGATAGAGGGTGGAGGGATAGAGGGTGGAGGGTGGGGTTTGTGCCTTTTTTCACATATTGAGCCATATCATAAAAAGGAGAAAAGGTTATCCGACTGTCCAGCTAGAGAAAGGTGGATTGATGTTATTCAGAATATCTTGGTTGACTTGTTGGCTGAGTAGACCTGGAAACATTATTGACCCTTGGTAGAAAAGCCCTCAGTGACATCCCAATGGTCAAAGTTCAAACCCATGTAATGCTCGATTATCTTGACCACTCCGATCACTCCCTAGACTCTAAATGTCGGACCCAGGAGGCAGATTGAAGGCCTGTTCAGATATTCAAATGGACTGTGCCATCATAATGCTTACATTTCCCCTGTTGCTTAAACATCTTACAAATCCTCTAATTGGATACAAATGCGGCAAATTGAACATAATTTCATTTCTAAATTGCACTGTGTCTTTGAGGGAAGGTGCATTATGTTTGCAGTGAAATGTATTTATTGAGAAAATGCCCATACAGTATGACAACAATTCCCTCACTACATGACAACATGTTTCTCATCCTTTTTGGTAGTTTGGTAGTCAAAAGAATGATCTAGAAATCACATCTCAAAATGGAGATTGCCTTCTCAAACCTCTGATGTGGACTGAAGCAGTCACTGGATGGTGCTTTGTTTCTCACAGATTCCTCTAAATGACAGAGACACAAGACCCAATAGCAAAGGACATATTTACATAATTTATGCACTTTCAAAGCTTTTAAAACTATTTCTATACAAGTAAGTGACCTTACTAGGCCTTTGTACAATGGGCCACACAAACATTATTAATTAGGTCTCAGGTCCCCCAGTTCCCAGGTCGGCTTTTGCCTCTGAGGGGAACACACTGGGCTTGGGAATAGGCTTGTTGGACATACAGTATTCATCCATCATAGTCAAGGGTACTAGATCGGGGCCATGCCTCACTTTTTATCCCTAGAGACGTGTTCTACTGAAGAAATGTCCATGTTTGGCTAATTCACATGTAACAAGGATGGTGCTGCTGAGGATATTACGAAGTAGTCATTAAACCTCTTGTGCTTGAGGAAATGGTGGCAGGTTACAAATGCCTCCATCAAGACACTTTTGTTTCAGATGAAGGGTTCTCAAAACATGATAATGATAGGATTGCAGTTGTCAGAAATGTAGCTGTTTTGGGTTTAGCTTGTCTGGGCTCGGTTCTAAACCATAGTGCTCCCTTCACACAGTTCTTCTAATGAATGTGAACACTCTTTATGTCTCTAGTCTCTGGTTTATTCCAAAAACACAGATGTTGAAACAACATCTCTATATGCTGAGGCGTCTTTGAATTTTGTTTCTATGAAGAGAGAAAAGTGTATTGAACCTTTGGCCTGGAAATCACAAATGCAATCATCGCCACAGTAAAGGAGTCCCATTTGAAGAACATTCACTCAAAAGACGGCTTTGTGTCTTTCTGTATTTCAAGTTGAAGATGGGTTTACAATAGATTACCAAGAGTGCCACAGGACTTCACTCTCCACAACTCAATGAAAGACTATGCAAATCCAGGAGTCTACAACTGCACATCCCCAAATAAAAGGAGATGTCTGCCTGTCTCTGACTGAGCCTTTTTAACTCGTACCATTCACCCTCTTTAAATACTAAAGTGGATTTTTACAGTGGCAATACCAATATGCTTCATAGTGTGACAGGGGAACTATTTCACCAAGGAGAGAAAGCAAAGGGGTCAAATACAGCCTGTTTGTGTTCGAATCCTGAGAAGACAAAGGCCATTGAAAAGCTGACAAGCTTGAGCATGGAGGACTCAGCGTGGTGAGGGAAGCGCTTGTTAGCGATTGAAACTGAGACAAACAGGAAGAAAAGGTCATGTATTCCTTAACTACTGTAATCTGGGCTTTTAAAAGCCTGTCTCCAGTCAGGCTGTGTAGCTTCTCTTCAAGAGTGGTGTAGAGAGAGAGAGCGTGGACAGGGAGTCTTTGAAAAAAGCTCTGCTCCACCTATGGTGGCTGGCCTCAAACATCTGATAACCTCTCTCCTTTCACACAGCTTTTATCACAGAGCTGAATAGAGCAGAGCCAGCCTTATTAAGAGCCAGGCTGGATGCTCAAAGCCACCAGAAATCCACAGGAACTTTTACCTCTGTTACTTTACCTTATGCTTCATTTAAATGTGTTTGCCGTTCAGTGTGCAGTTGATGATGTAACCCAAAACTTTTCATTTTTAACATCATGATGAATGCTTTTATACTTTTCCTCTTAACTGTGTTGGGCCAATTATCTTTGGGGCGTGTATTTGAAGATTTTAATGGATCCTTTCAAGCTCTTGCGCCATAGTTTGCTCACTTTTTGATGGAACAATAAAGGTGTTTGAGCAGCAGGAAATCTTTTAGACGTCAACCTTGTTAAACAAGGTAAACACCTTGGACCCTTTCAAAGTAGATTATTATCAGGTCAGGTTCCTTTGACCTTGAATTGTCATTGGCATATGTTTGACCATTCTGTTGAAGGGGGTCCACAGAGGTAAAACCTTACCCTAGGTCGCTCGTTGAGAGGTCAGATTCTGGCTAACCATTTTATGAACTGATACTGACCATGAATCTTCTGGCCTCTACAATACAGCACATGGTTGCATCAAATTGACTCAGAAACATGACAAATTAGATATCGAGATGAACATACAATGCAAATGCACCTTTGAAACTGAATGTGGTCCATTAGACCCATATAGTAAATGGATATGTTAATGTATGCCTTCGCATAGTACCTACATTTGGAGTCTTGCAAGATTGTGGTATTCCGTGTAATTGCTTCTAATTCCACCAAAAGCTTCCCTGGGTGATGTTTGGGTCGGCACTGACTCAGAGAAAGAATTATTTGGACTTTTGGCTCACGAAACACATGATGAAAGGAGTGGCAACCACACTAAAGGCCTTGCCAAACCATAAGCATCTTCACGATGAGAGCAAGGACTCACTACCCACTTCCTCAACAATTATCTACAGATGGTGATGATTTACAAAACATGAACCAAGTATTCAACACATTCTGGTGACTTTGAAGTTAGTGTCCCCACTCAACACTTGTTGTGTACCCGAAATGCTTTTCTCTGCACCACAGAGGGTCGGCATGAGTTCCAAGTCATGAAAGAAAAATTTTGTCTCTCTTGACTCTTTGGAAAACACGATGTAAGTGACATATTCTAGATGCCCTCACTAAGACACAGCTGTAGCAATCAACTGTACAAAAAAACAAACACATAAATGTGCTGGTAAAGGCTTGAAATTAATTAACAGACTCAATATGAACACCAGACCAAGAGAAGAATGATATTCTCAGGGTAGTATCTATGTTTTACTCTGAGAAACATCCTTCAGAGCATGAGAAGAAATAGTGTGCATGCAGGTGGCTGATTACTGTACATCAACAAGGCTACTTAGAGATATCAGGTATCTCTGCAGAGTAGTCGTGACATCAACAAGTACAAACAACAAGTATTTGCGCGTCAATTCTGATCTTCCGTCATACTGTGAAACCTATGACCTCCCAAAAAATTGTAACATCTGTGCCTGGCCTATTATTTATGAGAGAGAGATTGATGGTCATTACAGTATTTGGACATTAACAGTTAACAATCGTGTTCTAATATTGACTGGCATGTGCTGGGCTTGAGATCAACTATGATATGTACACATGTGGCCTATATGTGACATATAAGACACATTTCTTTCAGGACAATAAAGTATATTTAATGTTAGCTGATGAAGAACCATCCAATTTTCAAAACGTGAACTATTTAGCAAATTAGAGCTAAATGTTGTTGAGATATGTATAGGATGACAACACCGTCTGTGGTGTGCGTTGGCTGTGGGCAGGAGTGCACTTGATCTGAATGATGTGAATGTTAGGGTGTGTTTTTACAACTGCAAAGGTTCTGCTCAGACAGTGATGAAATAGAAGAACAAGTGCAGTGGACCCATATCTTCCCTAAATGTGGTAGTGAGTGGTCTGCTTTCATGTGAGCAAACAAACATGAAAGAGACCTGTAATGGGAGTATTGCATAGATAATCTGTTTTTTTGAGACCTTGTCCAGTTAGTGTTCTGCCACTAGAAATCTCTTATTCCGCTCATTAGTTCTGTTGGAAGGTTTGAATTCATTCAATTCCCCTTACCTCCTGACAACAAAGTCTAGTTTAACCTAACCTATACCAACTGTTGTCAGTTCTCTCCAAAGACATGCATCAACACTAAGGTGAGGACTCAGTGTTATGGCATGTCTATTGTTGCCTTTGTGAATCCCTTGGCCATTAGCGGGCAGGTCCATTCAATGTGGCACAGAAAGGGTTAATAACCACTATTGCACTAATTGGCAAAACTGTGCTTTTCCCACGACCTTACTATACATGTTATTAGCCTTATTATTCTGTCCACCCCACATTATCATATACCCCATACGAACTATCAAATAAGCGTGACTACCAAGCAACTAATTTCTGAGTTAAATAGAACTGACCCAAACTTCAACTGACCTTCACCTTGATGAGAAAGAACGACCAATGGCTATTCCCACATTCAACACGAATCATGGAAGGGTGAAGAGTGTGTCAAAGGGATATGCTCCTGTCCTGCATGAGAGAGGAGTAGACGCTTCGAAGCAGCAGACTTAAGGCAGAGACAAATAAGTTGTATAGCTTGGCACAAAGATACAGTTTAATGTCGGTCATAGCTGGACAGAGACATGTCCTGTCCCTACTTAATTTCCACTGCATGGTCACCTCTCCAGGACTTGACTCCTTTACTCGTGACCTAACTGCCCTTCATCCGAAGCAAATCAAGTGTTGTTCTAAAAACGACCCCTCGCAGAGAGAATCTCTCACTTTCTCCGCGGTTCTGGGAGGCACAAAGAGAAGAAGAGTAGAATTGACAAAGCTTGAAAATGTGAACAAAAAAGCATCTGTGAGGAGCAATAAAACAAAGTGCGCATGCATGCCGTTCCTGTATGGCACCCCCCCCCCTCTTAGCCACGGCAACTGAAAAGCATGCATAGCTAACGCCCGGGATTGTGTGAAGTCTTTTGTTTGCCATACAAGCTCTGCAAGAGACCTTGATTACAGAGTTTGGCATAACACCCAATCCATTTTTTGCAAGTGGGCTGTTGTACATCATTGACATGCATAATATGAAATGTATTCTCAGGCCTCAGCAGTTAAATTCATTTTAAACACTTTACTCTGACAAAACAATGGCTGCCGGCCACGCCTGTTATCTACCGATTTATTACAAGGAAGAAAAAAAATTGGCAAGGCCGAGTGGTAACAGTTCGGTGAGAGAGAGAAAGCGGAGGGACTGTTCACAGAACAGATGCACTCAAAGCTTACTTCTTTCAACATCATTCCTTTGATTTTTATGCTTAGAAAAAAGAAGAGACGTGTGGCATCACTCAGATTCTCATTCCCAAGAACGTATTTGTGATTGCGCTTCTCCTCTTTGAGAAACTCCTTTTCCAGTTAAGTTTTTATTGGATCACATGATATCTTCTGAGATAGTCACTATTTTATTATTTTATTTGACCTGAGAGGTCAATTTTAACTCAGTGGGAGATGTTTGAGTATGTATAAATACAAAATACTTTTTTATAAGGTAATATTGGCAAACAAATGTACAGTATAATGATTCCCCTGTCTTGGTTACCATCATGTGAACCGGAATGATACATACTACATATCCCTCAGTCCAAGCAGCTTCATAATGTTGGAGCATATGGTACACACACCCAGAGAAGAGCTTGATGTACAGTAGTAAAAGCAGCATGATTGAAGGCTTCAGGAGGATCCCAGCAGCTGTGGGAGTCTGTTGGCTGTTCTGTCTGTGGACTGTTCTGTCTGTGGACTGTTCTATCTGTGGACTGTTCTGTCTGTGGACTGTTCTATCTGTGGACTGTTCTGTCTGTGGACTGTTCTATCTGTTGACTGTTCTGTGTGTGGACTGTTCTGTCTGTGGACTGTTCTGTGTGAAGACTGTTCTGTCTGTGGACTGTTCTGTGTGAAGACTGTTCTGTCTGTGGACTGTTCTGTGTGAAGACTGTTCTGTGTGTGGACTGCTCTGTGTGTGGACTGTTGGCTGTGTCTACGCTGTACACTCCTCTCCTCGTGGCTCTCAGAGGGGCTGACTGACGGCCTTGAGACGGGGTCGTCTGAGGACACGGACCATAAACAACCTCTAATCACCTTCTGCTAGGAGGGCCTATGAGAGGGATGACAAGGAGATACTCCAAAAGACTCTGGAGGGGAAACACACAGGGCACTAACACATGCGGACACGCAGGGGAACACGCTCCTGCTGAGCGCTTTGCACTCGCCTGCGTACACATGTCCAAACCGCGTGCACATGCACACAATAGGAATGCTCCAGGAGATCTGCACCCCACCCTATATTGCACAACCAAACAACTGAAGTGGGGGTGTAAAATGTTGTAAGAGGACTTTGCATGACCAGAGCATATTCCTGGGAGCAGAATAGTGCAGCTTTGTGGTCGTATGGGCTCTTAAGGTCATCCTTTTAATGCACTCCCGCAGCACACAGCACAGTTGCCCAACAAACACACGTCATCGGAGTGGCCCCCTGCTGTCTTCCTATCAGCATCACCAGTGAATCTGTGCACTCAAGCAGCAACACACCCCCACATCTCATCCTCTTGACCCTTTATGGACAATAAACAGCATCTAATTACAGACAAACACATTTCGACGACTAACTGACTGTGCCTCCGCAAAGACATTTCATATCGCCGGGCTAATGGTCTTAAGATGACATGTGCTGAGAGCTTTTCCGTTCGGTAGGTCGCGGCTCAGGCTTTTTAGCGCGTAGCAGCTCCGCTCACACAAAAAGGTCAGGGCTGAGGCGTGCGGGCGGACGGGCTGCACAGGGGGAAAATCAAATTGCTTCTTGGCGGACATGGCTCCCCGCAGAGCGCAACATGTTGCCTCATCCTCAGAAGGCTTTAGGAAAATTATAACACATCCTCTGTGTGTTTACCACACTCCGCCTTCACGCTGGCCATCTGTGCCCCCCTCGCCTGATTGAGCAAAAATGTCAATATAGTTTGAATTCCTTTATGGCCTCTTTCCTGTGGCCCTCAAAGGGATGCGGTTGAGGGGGATAGTGGGGTGCAAACAGAACTCAGATGTGACAGCAGCCATTTATTAATGATCGCTCCCCCGCCCTGTTTTCAATAGGTGGACTGTGACAACAATGCCTGTTGTTGGGATGTTGGAGGCATAGCAGGTTCTTTTGAAATGGCCGGGCTGCTCCCAGGTGCTGCTGAAAGGACGGCTAGGGTGTCGGTGCCCCTGTGCCCTCGCAGGTGTCGGGAATTAGGGGTCTGGAAACATCTGTGGTGTCCTCTTCTTCCTCTCTTCACGCCCCTGATTTCGCCGTATCGCTTTTCATAAGCGGCTGCTCGTGCGCCACGTCAGCGCTAAAAGATGTGGACGCGGGGTCAGCGTCGGACCGACGCGTTGTCGACAGGCCCGCCACGTTCTACCGGGTGATTCAACCAGACGGCATTCCGTGAGGGACATCTGATTCCCAGGACAGCACAATGCCAAGGAGGGAGGAGACGGCGAACAGACGGCCCGGAGGAAGACAGGCAGCCATGACAGAGGGATGATGAATACGGGGCAGTATGCTATACTTGGGTGGCATCCTTTTCCTTGATAATGAAATAATTGGCCACAGAGGGGGAGGGGGGGGTGGGTTGAGGACACTCTTTATGCCTCATGTCAGTCTATCAATGCAGAACTAACATCCCAACGCAATTAAACACCCTATAGGACCGACGAGGATGAGTAAATAATTGTTTTTTTGTTTCTTGCCCCATCTTTTCAGTCACCTAACTATGAATCTCCTGACCTGGAAAACAGCACAATGGCAACTTTTGCCTCTTGAGTCTGGGGAAGGACAATGCGGGCATTCACGCTCACCCAGTTTGAGTGGCAGCACTGATGTCATCATGGAGCCCTGTCATTATCAACACAACCTGGTGCGTTCACTCACTGCTAGAGCCATTAGAGAGCGTCCTAACAACAACACAGCCATTCTTCTCTCTTGGAGGCCCCAGTAACTGCGGCCAGGACACAGAGGTGCCTAACATAGCGAGGAGGGCTTTACGAGCATTATCACTCCTAGGCTGGTGCCTCACACCCAGGTTGAACGCACCTTAGCAACTGAATTTTCTATTCAAGCACAACAGTGACTAACTCCAAACAAATAAACAATGAGAGAGAGGTGTCGCTGTGAGGGGCACCTTTCAGAGAGTCAGGCTGGGAACGTCCACAGACAGCCAAAGCTTACATGGAGCCAGTGTTGTAGATTATCATAATTGGAGACAAAAGGATTCTGGCAGGCTGGAAACAGGCCAGATGTGATATTATGGCCCCCGACTGCTCAAACAATGGCCATCAATTCTGACATTCTCTTTTCAGTTGTCAAGGCAGAAGACATGGAAACAGTCGTCTCTTCACCGTCAGTCTGAGATCATCAGAGTCTGTGTCTCAGTTTTCCAGACTGACAAAAAGTAGTTGTGAGGGACACACTCCTTTTGGGAAGTTCTGAACCAGCACACAGCACAGGGGACAAACACACTGTACAGGGTCTGAATCTTTTTTAGGGCAGGATCTCACCAACACATGTTCATGCTGCGAGGAAACTGGGGGGTTTAAGGAACCATCTGCTGACCAAAGCCTTTGGGAAGCACACTAAGATGGACTTAGGATATTGTTCTCTGCAGGTGGGAATGGTTGGGGCTACACGGGCCCCTGCCCAGGGCGCGGTGGGCCAGGAGAAGGGAGGTAAACGCAGGGCTTAAGAAACCAAGGGGAGTAAAGATGCTTAATTGCTGAGCCTCTGTATAATCCCATTTTCATTCATATCTTACAAGTAGGAATTAGAGGCGGAGAAGGAAAAATCAATGAAAAACAATTGAGGGAAGGGCGCTGCATCAGTAACTCGTTGATTTTGCTCAGCCCTCCACTTATTTGTGAGATTTAACTCACCAAAGGTCAAGGGTTTAGACTCACATGGGAATTTACTGAACAGAATCAAATGAGGTATAATCCTAAACATTGAATCATTTCAAATATCTAGACACACTCGGCGGGGCACTGATAAAGTGGTAGAGGTTGACCTCCTGTGGAGAGAAACCAGTCAAGACTAGACAACACTCACTAACCCTGACTATGTACCCTAATTGTTTACAAATCATCCACAAATGTTCCCTATGAATCCCTATGAAAAACAAACAAACACCCAAGCACCACCATTTTCTTCTTTAAGAGCTTAAGCAGAGCAAATACTTCCCAGACACTCTGAGTCGGTCTGGGAGAGATCCTGGAGTGAGAGCAGTTGGCTGATAGGTCTTATTTGATAGTGTGTGTCTTGTTCTGGCTTAAGAGATCATTTACACTCTGCTTTATTTACTTGTTGCTGCGGTTCAGCTTGTGTGGAGAACAGCAAGCTACAGGCTTTCACTGTGTCTTTCACTGTGTCTTTACTGTGTCTTTCACTGTGTCTTTCACTGTGTCTTTCACTGTGTCTTTTACTGTGTCTTTTACTGTGTCTTTCACTGTGTCTTTACTGTGTCTTTCACTGTGTCTTTCACTGTGTCTTTTACTGTGTCTTTTACTGTGTCTTTCACTGTGTCTTTTACTGTGTCTTTACTGTGTCTTTCACTGTGTCTTTACTGTGTCTTTACTGTGTCTTTCACTGTGTCTTTTACTGTGTCTCTGTAGATCTGGTATGACATGATATCACAGCCAAATTAGATCAGAGTGGGTGAGTCACATAAGCCCTAAATACATATCCTCAGTATACATAAATATATACAGTGTATATATATATTGTAAATTAATTACACATAAACGAAAAGATGTATTATTTATGTCGATTCAGGATTTAGTTGTTTGTGACAGGGCTATTTACTGAATCATTAATGAAAGGAGTCAAATGTATTTTTACAGACCAGAGATGTAGTAGTGGCATGGCAGACTGGAGGTGGGTGGAACTGTGTCTCTAGTGATACTGCTCCCCTAATTATCCTGCCCTTGTTGGAGCATGGGTACTGTTCTGCCTCCACCTTATCCCACCCCCTCCTCCTCCTCCCCCTCCTCCTCCCTCTCCTCCTCCCTCCCTCAAGATAATAAGCGATTTAAGTCGAGGAAAACAAATCTTTGGGGAACAGATTGCTGCATGGTTGTTGACCTGTCAAAGCATACAGAAATGTGCCACAGGATTGAAATTCTAAATCGGCATTAGAGGCTTTTGTTGGGCCTGCAGCGACTTGCCTGCACGCAGGCCTTTATCTCAGCAAAGAAAGGGGGGACGAGAGGGTGCTTTGAAACCCTGCAGCCCCCCAAACCCCACCCCCATCTCTCCCCAACCCATTCCCTAAGTACATAAACACAGTCAGTGTCATGTCAATGTCAATACTTCTCTTTCTGTAGAACTGTTCTGGTATAGTTCAATCTACTTTAGATAGGTAAGCTAATGTAATTCACAGATTCCGATTAGGCCAAAACAAAACACTGCATGGTACACCGTATCGTATCTGTGTGTCTATGTGTCTGTGTGTGTGTGTGTGAGTGAGTGAGTGAGTGAGTGAGTGAGTGAGTGAGTGAGTGAGTGAGTGCCTGTATACAGTATATTTGAGGAGGCATCAGCGGTTTGTTGGTTTGTTTTTTGTTTGTATTTGTTTATTGTCTGTGTGAAAACAGGATGGGATCACTGAACAGAACTGTTCCTCTCTTTGAATCCCCCTGACACTGATGCCCTAATGTCCTGTGCTCCTCTTCATCTCAGAATCATCCATCTCTCTGACCCTCCTATTCCCTCCAGTCCCTGGGAGATGAGGAGGGCTGGGAGCTGACTCTTAGGAGTGATTGTTTTCTGCTGTAATTACATGGCCGGAGAGTGAAACAACATGCTGGATGGGGCTGTGAAACAGCCACACTAAGGATTAATTAAATAGATGCGTCCTAGCTGCGGCCCCGCTGGTCGAATCTGAACAAAGATGCTTCTTATCGGATTAATAGCTGCAACATTAAGCCATTAAAATCTTAGCACATAAGTAATCATCTCTCAAAGTCTTGGAATTCATTGATGTGCCATGAGGGCAGCTAAATCTTGATAAGTAGTTTTTCTTTCACCAGATAAGGATGTTCTGTGGAGCGGGACTTTAAACAATGTAGTCAAGGGTAATTATGAACGTCTTGGTTGCTCTTTTAGTCATTTTTAGCAATTGAAACTTTTGAACGAACTTGCCTTCTGAATTTACAGGAATATATTTATTGAATAATACAGGTACATTTAAATAATAAAATGTATTTAACAGTTATTACAATTATGTGTTCTACTAGTGGGTTTTGATACCCAACAGATACTCTGCTTTGCACAGAACAACGGAACATTTCATTCTCTCTTCACCTCGCTGTCAGAAACATAAAGCAGAGTTGGTCGGTGGGCCATGGCATGTGAAAATTAATGGATTCAATAAGGTCACGAGAGAATGGGGGACATATGAGTCACAATAGAAGCCACTCCCTGATCGTTATCCTTTTGTCTGACCTATCTCTCAGTGGTCCCATAAATCCTCTTCATTGCTTTTGCTCACTGTTGAACTGGAAATCTGTCAACCGTAAGCATGGGATGAAGATTCGCAATCGGTGACATTGACACTGGATCTTATCTCTGACCCATCATAGTGGATGTTTGACTTGTGACATGGTGTAGCTACACGGTAAATCATGACAAATCGTTTTAGCACGGTCTATTCGGAGGTGGCCTCGTGGTACCCTCTTCAACGTCGGTCTTAATAATGTCCGCTGATGACTGCGCTCAGTGTAAGCCACACATGGCACACTTTTCTGACAGAACGCCACATCTTTCAGCTCCCTGGAGAGGTCTCTGGGTCTCACAAAGAAGACGTGAGTCATCCTTATCCTTCTCATCTGTAAATCTGTTTTGGTTTCCTGGCGACGATGGAGGCAAATGTAATACCTTCAGGTTGGGCTCTCTGAAGTCAATGGTTTCTTAGAAACCACAAGCTTACAAAGCATCTTTGTCACCAAAGCGTACACTGGTCGACAGCCCAGATGAAAACATTGCCACGCCATGGATGAGTGAGTGGACTAGGGGGGCCTTAGAGGGGCGCGCAACACATTTTGCAGTGATAACTCTACTGATGCAGCCTAGTGTTACCTTCCCACCATGGTCTCTCTTTGATCTCAGATTTGCTTCACAGTCCAGAGAGTGCACAACAAAAATACTCCTCTGTACACCTCTGCAACATATACAGTACAACTGTTGGAGGCTTTGTTCATTGTGAAAGCCCCGGTGGCACACAATTGAAAACTTTGTGATTGAATGATTTATACAAAGTAATTTAATCTCGCCGACTATCTGGTGCTTTTAACTCTACCTTTGCAAATGTGGCTTTTGTCAAAGAGGAAACAATGAAAAGCTCTGTAGATAGCCCAGAGGTTTATTTTCACCTGTATAGTCAGGGTATCCGATCCCAGCTCTGCTGCAGCCCTGTGGGTAGCATTAGGACAGTCCTGACTCCTTGAGGCTGTCCGTAGATATGAAGAGGCAAGCTAGGGGCACGGAGACCACGTCTGTGTTTCTCGGTTTTCACATCATCACTCAAAGTCAATATTCCTATTGAACTACGGATTAGCACTTCACTTCATGGGTCATCACGTTGTGCTCGTCTACAGTCTACTATTTAAGATCCAGGGAGTCTGAGAGTTCAGCAAGTAGATAGAAACTTTGGGTTAAGTACCTAAAAGTACCTCTGCTCACTTTTTCAACAGCTTGCCTCATGTTCTTTTCATGAAATGTCTGACATGCTCTTGCACGGCTGCCATACTTTGCTTTCAAAGAAGCTGCGCCATCTGCGAGATCTAACAAAAGAGATTCCTCCTCTCTCCTTCTGTTACTCTAAATCCTTTACAATAACTATTTTCATACAGTGCACATCAGTCTGACAGGTTTTTTTATGTGAAAGAAGATATCTGCTACGCGAGTCAACAAAGTCCCTTTTAGAAGTGGTGAGCGGATGTTTATTTTCACAGGGTTGCCGATGCCTTCTCTTAGGACTCCTTTGACATTTGAGAAAGGTCCGGGGGCGAGCATTAAATATTGAGCAGCTCTTTAGCTGTTTACACTCCAACCTTGTAAGTGTGTTCAGGTATCCCTGGTGACATCCACTTACGGCTTAGTTCCGACCCCTAACAGCATGCTAACGCATCACCTCTGTCTAGACGCGAAGAGAACATGGTCCGGAGCGGCCTCGACTCTGCCCAGAGACTGAGAACATAGCGTGTTCCTGGTTTAAAAAGACTCTAGACAGGGCACGGTGTGTAGCCTTTCATATGTCTAAGTGATCTGGATATTACGAAAGATGTCCCGCAGGGTTCCATTCTCGGGACTGTACTTTTTTCCATCTAAATAAATAATATGTTCTTTCTATAATTGTGATATTGGCTTCTCTTCGTTGTACCTGTGTTCAAATTTTAAGTTTAAGACCAACACAAGTTTTTGTGACACATGGTGCAGACTGTAACTTCACACAGCCTGGTCAACAGAATGGGCAATTGAATACAAACTGTATTACCCTGTCTCAAAAAACAGCAAGCTGTTGTCTTTCCTGTTTGACTGACTAAAACTGTAATAGTTTATTCTTTTAAGATCTGACTAAAACGACCCCATCCAATTTAAACATTTGAGTCACTGGTTAGAAACATGCAATGGTCCTAGCTGGGACCAAGTAGACACCACAACTAAACATCTGGATTTGGATCCAGGGAGGTTTGGCCGTGTGAGCACTCAGCAGGTCGATAGAGGACATGACCCTGTAGCATCTCTGTAGAAGAGCCTCAGCCTCTCCTAATCACACATTATTTGACCGGACACTCGCTTCCACTGGAAAGAAATCAATCGGAGAACTTTCATCGAGCAGCTTATCAGCTCGACGTTTTTCTCCCTTTCCAATTTACAAACGGTAAATAGAGAGACAATGGAGTCACTCTGCTTCTACTTCCCTCTGAAGTGTCCAAGTCACACCATCTGTGTTCCTGACTGTGGTACCTTTTAATCATAAAAACACAACCTATGTTCCACACTTACTGAGCCAGGACATCTCTGTTGTGAGAGTGCCTATTAATGCTGTGCCACACAGCATTAAGGGAAGACACAGAAATACACAGGTAACACACAAGTGCACACACACACACACACACACACAACCACACACACACGTAAAAAACACAACTGTGTGACAGGCAATAGTGAGGGTGGGGGTGGTGTCTGTGTCAGTTTAGTTGGACTCCAGTCATTTTGTTAATCAGCTTTATTAGTGCCACTAAAACCAATCTGTGCGGATCAGACACGCCAGCTGTCTACACTACAGGTTGATTATAACAGGATTTCATTTCATGGACCAAAAGGCGGGAATGATGATTTAACTGAACAATCATCCTTGCCATCAAAGGCTATAATGCATCTGAAAATATCTCTACATAGTAGAGATGGATCTGCTCCTTTGAACCCGAGCTAAACCTGGCAACCGTTATGATAATCATACGGTATTGTTCATTTGTATTTCAATTTATTTTTGTATTTGATGATCAGCATGAATCTACCAAAGGCCAATCAACTGTCAGCAAATAACTTGGCCATGATTAAAGCCAAGGGCCGTGGAGTCTGGGCTGGCATTACAGGAACAAGTTAAACAGCCGTTTCTTAAAGTTGTTGTGTGAGGGAAGTACACCTGCCACCGGTCTCTCATATCCAGGGCCTTGTGCTAGTCCTAAAAAAGAGTTCTCTCCTTTGTGCTCTTCAGTACACTACAAATCCTTGCATTTTTCATCAGAAGTGGTCTTGTAGCATCACACCAGAGACACCAGAACATCCCTTTCCTTCATGTTGTCTGGGAACACATGTTTCTGATTCATTTGCTCACCGCAGTGGCAGGGGTTCAGATGAGGTTCAAACCACAACATACCACACGTTTAGAGCAGGCCTACCATGAAGACCGCACTTCTCTCATCAAACGCTCTCGCCATAATCTAAACCCATGGGTCTATAGAAACCTGTTATCCCAGTAAAAAAATGTCCCTCTCATCATTTGCTTGAAGCTGTAACTCATTTCCTGTTAACACAAGTGTGCGGGCGTTGGGGCAACAACTATTGAGAGTATACACATCCATACACATGCGCACACACACACACATACACACACACACGCACACACACACACATAAGCACAGACATGCACAGTCAGACCAATGATATATGGGATCAACCTAGTCAAATTTGTCTTCAAGAGAACAGCTCACCAGTATAACTATTATGGTTTGTGACTGGCACAGCTGGTCATCATTAGCTCCATTCTCAAGATAGCGTTGTGGCTCACACTACAAAAGGCCACTTATATCAGGATCAACACACACTTCGTGGAGGCTATATCACATTTTTTGGGGGGGAAACAGATCCATTTCAAAGCGGCTAACTAATTCACGCGCCCTATCAAAGTGTAGAGAAAGGACTCTCTCCACACTTCTTGAAAGACTTCAGGGTCAGAGGGGAAGTGGAGGCAGACTGAGTGAGTTTGCATACACTACCAGCAGGGAACTTCTCAAGATTAATCAATAGAAGCATCTCAGAAACGTGTCCATGTTTTGCCGCTTAGAGCAAAATGAGCTATGGGACCCTCAGCTCCACACATCTCTGTGAACACAATGCTCTTGGGTGTTGATGAAGAAAGTGTTTTGTCCGTCTCTTCATAAACGGAGTGACTAAGTTCAGTTGAGTTCTAGATTTTAATAACTTTATCAATCTGCAGATTGGGAGAGAAAACCAGACCTCTGACAATAAATGACAACACAACACCAGGGTTAGATCTCAATCATGTCTCTCCGCTCTGAAGGCCGGAGGACCATCTTTTGTAGGGCACAAGAATGTAAACATAGATAGTGACAGTCAGGCAGTAATGACGTTACAACAGTCTCAGAGAAAGAGATTCACAGCTCCCAACACATGACCACTCAAACTAGAGAGTTCATAGTTGGAGCTCTCCTTGTAGTCGTGACAAGGACCATTTAGCCAGTACTTTCTCCTGATCTCAAACATCTATTAACCCTGACACATAGACACAATCTACTCTTATTAATAGCAAGCTTACATGAGAACATACTAACTAGTATCCAATGACTAGTTCTCTTGATTAGTGAATAATGTAAGCACACAGGAAATCTACATTTCTTCCACAGTGTCTCATGGCATGGTGATGCGTTGCACTCATCACTCAGCAAAAAACAAAGGAAACTTGAGAAGGTTTTCCCATTTCTCTAATATTTTCTTGTAGCATGACCAAGTTTGGTTAATGCCTTTCCCACATGCCCTACTGAATGTCCATTGCTGTTGTGTTTCAGATAGAAGTCTGGCCTAGTGTTTGTCTGTAGTCCCCTCTGAACTATATTCTCAGATGAGGTCAGGAGGAGCTTAGATCCATTTCTCAACATAACATAACAAATTAATAGCCTCTCAGTGCTCCTAACAGAAGAAACGGTAAGCAGTGACCTGTTCTTTATAGTCTATCTAGGTTCTTTAGATAAGCCCTAAGGATTCATTGCACGCCACGCTCCTGAACTTGACCCTCTGAGCAAATTCATTACTCAAATACCGGTCAAGGCTGAGTGGCATGCGAACCAATTGGGACCACAAGCATCCTCCCCCCTCAACACTCCATGCCCCCGCTCTTGATTTGTCTAATGAACACCATATGTTGAGTCCAGTTTCAAACCATAGGGGTGACAAGTAAGGAAGGGTTCATTCGAGGCGTTTCATTAGCGACCCTGCGCTGTGACCATTTCCAGTACCCCTCCGAGCTCCTGGCACAATCAGGCAGGAGGGAGGGGGGGGGGGGAGAAGAGCGGGGAGATGTGATTGGAAGGGAGGAGGGAGGAAAGAAAAAGAGGGAACTAGGGAGCTGAGAAAGAGGCAGAAGGTGAAAAGGGGGGGGGGGGTTATGGGATGGTGGAAGGAGAGGCAGAGGGAGGAGGTAGCAAGAGATGAGGGAGGGAGGGAGGGAGGGAGGGAGGGAGGGAGGGAGGGAGGGAGGGAGGGAGGGAGGGAGGGAGGGAGGGAGGGAGGGAGGGAGGGAGGGAGGGAGGGAGGGAGGGAGGGAGGGAGGGAGGGAGGGAGGGCAGGGCAGGGGAGGGGGGTTGGGAGGGTGGAGATGGGCAGAAGGCTCCTGGTTAATCAGAGGAAGGCACCAGGGCTCTGGCGGCAGACGCTCCTAACCTCTAATCCCTGTGAGGAGGATCTTAATTGTATCTGCTTTAGAAGCTCCTCCGGACCAATCCCTGGTACAGACGGAGGCTGTGATTAAAGATCTTGCTTTGAACGAGGGGGAAAACAGTTCATTTGCTTATTAAAAGTGGGATAAGTATCCTTGTTGACTCGCTAATAACTTAGCTCGGAATTCCTGGTCGTGAAAGTTGATTCCAAGCATTGAAGGCTCACTTGCGGATAAGTACAACTGCTTTACTCCGTGCTTGAGAGAATGTCAAAGTCTTTCTCATAAGACCCTCTCTCTCCTATGGGGGGAATGATTCACAACTATGATCCACAAACAATAAAGCATTCCTATGTGCAGGAATTCATATACAGTAAAAAAATGTTATTTCAAAAGCCTTTTATTTACAAAACCTTGTAAATTGTATTTTCTACTGCAACCCATTTAGTATATGGCATTCATTGTATGCCTATGTAAACAGAGATTATGTGGTATCTAAAAATAAGTTGCCACATAACCTACTTGCTTGTATTTACTTACTAAAGAAATGGAGGTTTACAGTTTGTTACTTACTGCATAACTGACGCTTTATGGCTTAGCAGCAGATTTACGTTTCAGGGAACCGTAACATTTCTGGAGGATTAGAATGCAATCAGTGTTTACTTGGTATACAAATATAGCTAGCTGCTGCAGGGTAATAAATACTAATGTTTTGGAACAGAAAATCATGTAGTCTAGACTTTGGTAGTGCTTTAATTGGATTTCTGCAGATTTACTATTCCTAAGCTCGCATGTAGTCAGATCCACTAACTGGGTAGATTTTCCTACAATGCAGATCATGTGGTCTACTGTTGCCAAATCCTGCTATCCTGTTGTTTACATCACGCTACTTTTGGCATTGGCGTTTTCTCCTTACAGATCAGTGACACAGCAAATACTGTGTGGAGACTTTGCTCCTGGCAGCAAGACAGGGACCTCACAACCAGACTGTTGTTAGCTTGGCCCCAGTTTCTAGAGTTGCTAAATGCCTACGTGCTGATATTCCCGCACGCTACTCAATTTTAGATCTGATTTCCAGCCTATTTAATGACAATTCTTAACCGGCACTTAACTGTGAAGTGTAGGGTACTGAGGCCTGTCGTTAGTTGGGATGCTGAGGGTCGTTAAGAGCACGAGTCGTTGAAATCATCTGAATAAAATGCTGATGACACATGTGGAAAATGTCCCTCACATCCGGTACTGAACCAATCCTATCCAAGATCAAAACAAATAGTTAACAAGACACATGAAGCAACCACATTAAACAGACTTAATCTCTCTGTGATCGTGTTGCACATGTCTAATTCCTAGTCCGTGATGCCATTAAAAATGATCCATGGGGTGTGTGGTCACAGAGAGCTGCCCTTGGCCGGTGCATCTGCAGGGCGTGCCAAGCCTGGCTCAGTAGAAGGGAGGCCCAGACGTGCTGCCCTGCTTCGGCCTGTCCACTTTAAGAGGTGCGGGATGACAGGCTGCAACGAGAGGAATGCCTGCAGCAACCTGCAGCACCAGTAAACCTGGAACCACCGGAGGACTTTCCGCTAAGCTGGGTGGGCCCAGGCCGCACCCCCACCCCCCACCCCCCACCCCAGTCATAACCCACAGCGTGTTAGACCCCCTCTACCTCCCACCTCCCTCTCCCCCAGCTCCCTCATCAACCTCCCCCCCCCCTCTACCTCCCACCTCCCTCTCCCCCAGCCCCCCGGGGCATCCACATGTTCGACTCACACCCACTCTGTTTACAGTTCAGGTTTATAACATCCACGGCCAACATACTCCACATTCTTATCTCACCCATTCATATCCTGGCTCCGGGAAGAGCTGAGTGCATCTGCATTTATACATCACCTCGTTCCTTTCCCCCTCGGGCCGACACATGTTTCCCTTTTAAAGTCACATTGTGGGAGAACATCAACATTTTGACAAGGCCTGTCCGTGGATCTCAGTGCTCCTTCTGGGAGAGTCTGTCAGAACATTTCAGATGCCGGCCAATTCCAGTAGTTTTGAGGGGAAGTTGGGGGGGTGACTCGACATAAGTGGAGTACAAGGAAAAGTCTCTCTTCCAGAAAAAGACCATAAAAAATGAATTAGAGCACATAAAATCTAAGCCAAACAGTGAGGGATATCTATATCAGGAGAGTATCTGCTGTCAAGGGCAGGTCAGAGGAAGGCTTGGCGTCTAGAACTGATAGAATCTCTGGAATCTCCAATGCCTTATCTCCCAGGCAGCCTCTACTCCTAAATACATCAGCAACAGCATATGTCTTACACAGGACCTGGACACCATCATCGCAGACCATCACCTACCGCACCCCAAAGCACACACACACACATATGCACACCTCCTCCCGCCTTGGGAAGGGATAGGCTGTAAGTGCTCGGCAAACACACAAACAGGCCTCGGCCCATGAGAGGACTGAGGGTCTGAGAGGTCAAGCAGGACTAGAGTGGGTTGGAGAGGGGCCAGAGATGGCCTGATAACCCCCCCACCCCACCCCCCTTCCCCGGCTCTGTTCGGGGAAGGGGGAGCTGCCGTTACAGGCAGATCTCCCCTTGATACGGCCCGCAGCCCAGGTCATCACTCTCAGATTACCCGCTGTGTCCTGTTGCCCTCCCCGCCCCCCCCGCCCCCCCAGCCCAACTCTCCACTTCCACCCACACCCACCTCCACCCCCACCACCACCCCGCTCCCTAGCCTTGGACATGGACTTGAGCTGGGTCCAGACACCGACACAAAAGGCTTTAGGGGAGTGGAGTGGTGCTCTGGGAGCCCTGGCTCTAAACACAGTGGCTCCGCTGTGGAGCCCTGCTGCTGAAGCTCTGCTTCTATCGGCTTCTGTCCGGCCAGGCAGGCAGGCTCAGGTCACCTGAGAGAACAAAGTGGCTCCGTTGTGCCCAGAAAGCTATACTGTAATTCTCACTTTCCCAACAGACCCTTTTTTTTTTACACACACAATTCCCTGAACTTAAAAAGCTAAGCACTTAAGCTTCACCACTAAACATTTTGTTTGAGCATTTGTTTGTTAATATAAAGACATTTTTCCGCTCAAAATAATATATTTTTGTTCATTTACGACATGTATTTTTGGATCATGATGAGAAAGATGTTTGAAAACTTTTTTCCTTGGTTGTTTATATTTCTTGATGGCATGCCTATCTTACAGAGTGTGGGTTTGAAGCTATATAAACACTTAACCTAACCTTTGAATTCTGACCTGCTCTGACCTCTTTGGAAAGCTGTAGGCATGCTAAGCTCTCATATCAAAAATACTGGTCTACAAGATCAGCCGTAAAGAATTCTGCTTATAACTCAAACCCGGTGGCATTTTGAGAAGGGGGCAGTTTGTTTGGCAGGCAGGCAGGCAGGCAGGCAGGCAGGCAGGCAGGCAGGCAGGCAGGCAGGCAGGCAGGCAGGCAGGCAGGGCTAGACGTTTATGACATGTCAGAGCTGTGTTATAAACTGGGGGTGGTGGGGGGTGGGGGGTGCCTCTTGTCATCAAGTGCATCCGTCTGAGAAAAGAGCTAGCCCACCGCCTGCCATGAACTTCAAAGAGGGCCAGGGGAGGGCCGTGTGACTCTGATTCATCACCCCACCATGGCCGCCACCTCCTCTCCAATCCTCTCCGTGTGGGAAGAGAGAAAAAACAAAAGGCAACCTGCTGACCTCTCCCTCCGTCCCCTCCGCCTCCCCCTACGACCCTCCGCCTCCCCCTCAGCCCCTGAAGATGGAGAGCCAGCCGGTCCGATAGAGCAAATAGCGAGCGACTCCTTGCGAAGCGTCCCAACGACTCTGACCTTTATTTTCTCTTTGGGAGCCTCCTGTCTGCACCAGAGAAGTCCAGCTTGATCACGAGCAGTATCAGTGATAAAAGACAGGAATTCCAAGCCGGACGGTCTCTGACCTTTCTCCAAACTTCAAATAGTAAGTCTCATTTCCTTAAATATTGGAGGAATTCCAGAACCTGTAAACACACTGACACATGACCAAGTTCTACACCAGCCTTGTAGCCAAAATACATATGTGGAAGAAGTAGCATGCGCAACATTGCAATATCACAGTTTAATGAAAATTAGACAAGATGACAGAGGAGTTATGGGGGAAATGCCTTGATCTAAGAGGTCTGCGATGCATTATGGGAGGGGAAACCATGTCTGGCCCAAACATCTGAGCAGGAGCAGAGACAGCTACTCTTCCTGTCTGTGTTGCTTTAGCAGACGTCCAGGTGGAGGATGTGAAGAGATGCTGGACTGCTGGATACACAAACACACGCCGGCTCCACTTTATCGGATGACATTTAAGACGAGATGCTTCTGCGGGCTGGAATGCGGTGACAGGCTGCCACAGAATGTTCCGGGCCACACCCGCTTCCCCCGGCCAGGACAAACACAGCAGGTCAGACTTATGGCATCACACACTCTTGCTCATTGCACTCTTTCATTCATTTCACTCCCTTTGACCCATGAATACAATTATGAATGATCATAAGAAGACATAAAGGTAGTATTTCATTCACCGTTTATCAGCCACGATTATTTGTTGCATCATCAATGTTCATTTTACCCAAGTCATCATTTTCGTCCTCCTCATCACACATCACCGTCACCCCCACCATGACTTCAGTCTCCACTGTGTAGCCCCCGAGAGAGCGGGTGTAAAAACAGGAGTCGAGGAGCCAGAGGTGAGGTGGAGGTGAAGGACGTGAAGAGAGAAGCAGTAATTAGGGGGCTGTTTTATCTGTCCTGGGCCCTCGGAGGCCTGCTCCGCTGGGCCCTGGCCCGACAAGTGACAAAAGGGGATGTCCCTCCGCTCTCACCTTTCCCTTCACTCCCCTCCTTCCCTTCTCACATTCCTCCTCCAGCCATTTCAGAGAGCTGACAAAGAGAGCCGCTGCCATTGATCTCGCAGGGCCACAAATGGTGCCAAGTAAACAAAGGCTGATTGAAATATCAGCAGCTGAGAGGAGAGTGGGCGCCGTGTGTGTGTGTGCGTGTGTGTGTGTGTGTGTCTGTGTGTGTGTGTGTGTGTGCCGATCTGTCTGTCTGTGTGCAAGAGCTGTTCATTCATTGATGGTGTGACACACTGTTTTAGACTCAAGGCCAAAGAGTTTTCTGTGTTCATTACAATACACACACACATGTCTACCATCACATCCACATGCAGTCACAATACAGAGAGAGAGAGAGAGAGAGAGAGAGAGAGAGAGAGGGAGAGGGAAAGGGAGAGGAGAGAGAGAGAGAGAGAGAGAGAGAGAGAGAGAGAGAGAGAGACAGAGAGAGAGAGAGAGAGAGAGAGAGACAGAGAGAGAGGGAGGGAGAGGGAGGGAGAGGGAGAAAGAAAGAGAAACAGGGGGAGGGGAAGGAGTGTCAGGGGGACTCTGTGTTAATAGGTTATGACAGGCCACGCTGCTCTGCCATTGTGACATGAGCACAGTATGTATCTGTGTGTGCATGTGAGAAGAGGGGGTGAATGTGTCTGTGAGTGTGTGCGCGCGTGTGGGGGGTGTGCCCGGGTGCACGCTTAAGAGGGGTTCTGTGGGTCGGGGTGTGTGCATAAGGATATTTCATCTGTGTCAGTGTGTGCGTGTGTGTGTGTGTGTGTGTGTGTGTGTGTGGTACCCCCAACCTAACGGGAGGTCAGAGCTCCACAGTCCCACTCCACACTGCCACTGACTGATGATACTGTTGACGGGCCACTCCAACCCCATCCCCTCTGCCTTCAGGGCACTGCCTCTCTGCACGTACGCAGACATGGTGAGTCTGTGTGTGTGGAGTGGGGGTGGTGGCCTGTAGCTTTAAGGAGCCACTCATCCTCCTAACCACAGCCCAGTGCAGTCTTTAACGCCAAGATTCTCATTGTCCAAGTTCAGCCATTCATTATTCTTCCTCTCTCTTCCTTCCTTTCTATCTCTCTTTATCTCTCTTGTCCCCTCTCTATATATATATCCCTCAGTTTCTCTCTCTCTCTCCCACACTCTGACAATACATCGGATGCTCAGTGGTATGATATGTGATATCCGGCCTGTTCCATCCTGGGGTCTGGTCTGAATTTGGCCTGGAGTGCAGGCTGTCCCTTGGCCCTCTTCACCAGCCACAATGCAGAGGTCAGGGAGTCAGCCAGCCTCTGAGTGTGGGGAGGATAAATCAGCCTGTCGGACAGGGCAGCTCTGGGGCCCTGATGGGCACGGCCCGGGGTGGGGACCCGTACCAGTGGAGAGGTCAGAGGTTAGACACTCTCATGTCGGAGAACACTTCACAAAGAGGCCCCAACTGCAGCGTGTAATCGGCAGGGTGGGGAGGCCCTGCTGTAATTTATACACCTGTCACAAGTAAGTATGGGGGCGCTGGGGTCACGGAGCAATTTGTTTAGTCATAGGGGTCTCGAAAACATCACTCCAGAGGTGCACAATGATCCTTATGTGTGTCTGCCTGGCTGCTGCCAGTCCACAGTTACCTGGGGAGACAGCCCCCATTATGGTGCATTCACACTCTTCTTGTAACATGGGACGCTTTTTGTGTAGGGTTTCTGTCAGGCAGGGGGTGAGAGAGAAACTGCAATCAGAGGAACAATAATGATCCTGATGTATTTTAATGGCAGTGACCTGAGGTCTCTTTCAGTACCTTTCTCTCCCTCTCTGTCATTCTCTCTCACTCACTCACAGGCACAAATAGAAAGACACACTTGCACACAAAAAAATGGACAAATGCTCAAGTTTGTTTTGTGAAGATTACTGTTTCAATATTGGTGCTAGGGTAGAAAACATGTATGCTATCATTTATATAATAATGTTCTGTGGTGAATTGAGTGAATCATTTCACATTAGAAAGTAGGTTAAAAAGGCTTGACACAAATGTATATCCTAAAACAGAGAACTTCAAGTTCAATGTCTGATGGCACTCAATGGCTCTTTACTGCTCTCTAGTGGCAGAACTGATTCAAATACACTACAATAACCACTATTGCCCTTGCCTTACAAATTCATGTGCAAATGTACATTAATAAAGTGCTTGTCTAGTCAACTCCACTTCAGTCTAACAGTTAAATGCATCAAAGTACATCTGCAGATCTGGAGAAGATTAACGATTCAGAAACATGAAATGATAGCATTCTAAGTGGTCATGCTATGATACGATTTAGATGAAAAGTCCACAAGCTCCGGGCCAACGGTCCAAGGGGCCTCCAACCATAACCAAAGCTTATGTCAACCAAACTGACAAATTTTCTCCTCAAAAAGGGGGAAGTACGGTCAAAATAATGATGAAACGCCCAAGATTCAACAGAATGGAATGCTCGACAACCTAAAACTTGAATGGCGAGCTGAAAGAACAAAGTGTTTGCTTTTGAAAATTAGAACTGTGTTTTGTACACTATAGTCTTCTCCTTGATGTTACAACAATGTACGCCTTGACAGCGTAGCTCTGTTCGTCACGCATGACAATGGTCTCCCCCAGGAACTCGGCGTCCAGTTCGCCACAACCGCATTGACACCGGGACAAAGGGACTATGTGCCTCATCGTTCCTCGCGCAAGGCGTTCTGTTACATATCTGCATCCCCCTTATGGAAATGGAAACCCTGCACAGAGATGGGACCAAGTGCGTGCGTGTGTGTGTGTGTGTGTTGGGAGAAGTCAGAGGGGTTAACTCTGGGATTGCCGGGTTCTAAGCCTCTCAGGACCGGTGGCCTTCTCACAATGAGCGGCGGAAGATGTCCCACTGCTGTGTGGAAGCCATTTCCCCACGACAGAGTACAATGAGCCAGACCTGTCTTTATCACTGGGCTCTAATCCCCTTTCTGTGGCCCGTCCCCTCGCCGGGGCGCGCACCATTCAGGGCCCTGCCCCTCCGTACCTCAGCTCACCATGCGCTAACTTCACACAATGGTGCTAATAACGACACCGAATTTCCCATCCTGGAACAAACCACCGTCAAACGACTGCGGTTCAAGTTCTTGTCTGGCGAACAAAATAGCCGCGTGAAGGGAAAGGGAGACAAACGGGGTTTGAATGAAGTGAGGGATATGCAATTGCATAATTAAGACACAATGAAGTGTTTACTGCTCTTCTGAATGTGACAAACAAACACTCAGAGAGCCGGTGGCGCGCGGGCCTCCAAGTCCTGGGGAGAATGTGGAGGAGGAGGGGAAACCAGGGGGCTTTATGGGGCAGGATTAGGACAGTCCAGAGCCTGTAAAGATGGGACTGGACCCTCACAAGACACCCCACTTACACTTGACATTCATCTACATGCAGATCAGTTGAGTGTGACTTTTCCCAGCGTGGCGTCCCATTCTCAGCCATCCTACTGGGACCCATTGTCTGCCTGTCAGCGGGCCGCGGAGAGGAAGCACATGGACGCAGTGGACTGAGACTGAGTGCTCCAGCGTGCCGAAGAAGCGTGTGAACGAAGCTCCGCTGAGCGGCGTGGACAAAACACACTCCATCTGGGGGCCTCGGCCATGCACCCGCTCAGGAAGGAGCCGGTGAAAGCAGAAGCTTGGACACCAGGGAGCTTTTAACCACCGGAACGAGCCACAGAGGTGCCCATGCAGCACGCATGCAATGGTAGCTCAGACACGACCGTTATCGAACCTATCCCTAAAGCATGCTCTTGGAAAAAAAAGGACTTCTGAGAAGATTGGATATGTTTGTGCGATATTTTAATCGATTTTAAGGGACAACAGACCTTGAAAGGGGCGGGACAAAGGGCTTGTTGAGGGTTCAGTGTCAGTCAGACTGGCTGAGTGCATGTGTGTGTGTGTGTGTGTGTGTGTGTGTGTGTTCTGTCTCGAGACAGGCCCGTAGGAGCTGACCCTCAGAATGGTAGCTTTTCCTGGCGCTCTGCCAGTACACTTCCTCAGTTCAGCTCAGAACCCTGGAGACTGTGGGAACCACCAGAGCTGGCTGGCCACTGAGAGAACACCCTTCCAGCGGCCCAACCTCCTGGACATCTCATGACAACAGCGTGGAGCTGACACGGGTGCTGTGGAAACATCACTCTGGCGGAGCATCAGCACAAGACAGTGAAGCTTTGGGTCCAAACAGGAGAACATAACATTGGAAACTCAAGACCGAGGTGTTGAAAGAACATTACGGAATGTGTGTACTTAATCATTACCCACATTCTTAATACTAGGAATTTAGGGGGGGGGGTTTCAAGTCAACAATCCCAAAAGTGATAACCCTTACGTTGTCCCAGGCAAAGTGTTCTCTGTGTATTTTACGTGCTTCAAAAGGTCCTGTAGACATTCAACAGCTCTTACATTCCTCTGTGCTGTTTTCCCAGTGATGTCACTTCATTCCTCCTTTGTGAAATGAGACTACAATATCAAATTGTGCCGGCGGTCTGCACAGTATATTAGTCTCACACCAGAATTAAGGTTAATAATGTGACTTACTTATAACAAACATTGCAGAGCCTTAGGTCTCAACCAATTACTAATGAAAACCTAAGGTCACACGGGTTTAAGCAGGAGAGGGCATTGTTCATGCATTCGGCATATCTGATTTAATACGCATTCACAAAAGGGAATGAGAACCCCCCCCCCCCAAAAAAAAAAATACTCACCGGATATTAAAAGTCAAAGGTCATTAAGCATGTGTTGGAAGATAAGGTTAGTTAAAACAAGTCCAGACGCATGCACTCAAAGCTGAAACGACACCCATACAGGTGTGAATTCAGCCCCTTGAGCTTATCTCCATGATTTCACTGAACACCCTTGAGGTGAGTTCCTCCCGTGAGTATTCCTAATACCACTAGATGGAGACTTCCACATAGTGCACGTCTGCGGTTCTGCCATGTCTTAGCACACCGAGGCTGATGGATTAGCTTGAGATGAAGTAAAAACACAATATGTATTTTGATGTTCTGGAAAATACACTACATTTGCATATTTGATATGAATCTATTGTTAACCAACCGGCTTCTCTGCTGTCAACGTGGAGAGTCTGAGAGAGCAACGATAATACTGTGTGTCTGGGAGGACGTATCTATGTCATCAGTATCACGCCTCTGAGAACTAGATACATCTTTTTTAAGTACTGATTAAATCCTCATTCCTCACCTATGACACACTAGTGAGATGGAAATCCTCAGGCTTTCTGGGAAACACATCAAATGATAGGAATCTTTTTATTATTATTTAATTACAGTCCAGATAAACCTAATTCTTTGCAGTTGTACTTATCACATTTTATAATGCAGGTGCGGTGTGCATCACATTGTCTGAATAAACTTGATTATTGACTTTTACTCTCACAACAATCAGAAAAATGTCAACAGTGTGTGTTGGTAATGATCTGCTACAGTATGAAAACGTTAGAAGTGTGACCCAAAGCTGCACCCCCACATATGTTTTTGATGTATGTATCTTAGTGAGGTAGATGATATGTTTAAAACTGCATGAGATCATGTGGAAAAAATCACACAGCTATGATCTCACAATTAGACATGAACTGTGTGCCACCGCGCCCAAACACACAACACCTCTCTGCCTCCACCCAACTTTGAGACAGTGTTATTTTTTAGGAACAGGATGTAGACACACTTGTTAAAATTCCTATCTTTTAAGACCTGCTGGCACAAGAAGGTAAATGCCACTTGCCACCTTGTGAACAAATGTCTCAACAAGCACATACAGAGATCCAGATTCATTTTTAAGTCATGCCTTCATAGTAAAAACAAGAAATACATAAATACATTTAGTAAGAAGAAAGAAAAGTACTTTTTGCTCTACACTTTGGTGTTACTGCTGACATTAAAGATGAGTCCAACTATCAGTAATAAATTAGATCGTACATGCAGTGTATCAATAACACCGCTAGATGTCCCCATTTTATAAAGAATTGAGACACTTCTGGCCATTTTGTTTCTATTTATGGTAACAGCTAACAATAATCCCTCCACATTTTCGGGCAGTATTATATTACAATTATAGAATTAAGCTTGTTGTAGTGACTTTTTAATGGGCTAATATGTGGGGACCTCACCTGTAACTATGACCTTGGACAGTTTCTGAGTTAGTAATTTATCTTGTTTCTGTGGTCAGCAAGATATCCACACACCATTACAACAATACCTACAAATCAAACAGGATGTAATGTCTAATACAGAAATTCAATTGGTGGAGTATACACTAATTATACACGTGGAAAATTGATAAAGTTAACTAAGTTAGAAACATAATTACATAAGGTAAATGGCAGCAGTACAAGTTCAAGAAAATATATCTGTAACACTGAGATTTTGTTCAATACATGTGCACAAAAAGAAAAAAAGAAATAGCAAATGAGATGACCTAATTGGTCTCCTACAAGTGAACATAAATTAACAGAAGATAGCATTAGTGTCTAAGTAATTACCTTGAATTAACCACTAGTGGTCCTACCTATATTTCGAACCGGGGACAGAAGTTAAAACAAATGTATTAAGTCTATCATGTTAACTGCATTAAATTCAGTGGTTTCAGTTAGTGGCTTTTAATCTGTATTAAATAACAAACAAATAATAGGCTATCCTTCTCTATTACTGATGTAGAAAACGTTTATTTAAGACAATAGAATAACATAATTTTAAGCCATAATTTTAATGGAAACTATGTGTTAGTTTGATAATTGAATGATACATGTAATCACATTAATAACTTTAACACTATACAGGCCTAAATCCTTAAAACCATTTGCGTGTGTGTAATGTATTCACTTAGTACATGCTTTATACAAAGCGATTCTACATATGTAGAGTCGATGTATAGATTCAAATAATTGAAATAATTTGATTGCTGAATTCTCCAAAATTATTCCACATCGTTGTGATATAGCCCAACTTTTTCCCCTCGGTCTCACATCCCCGTCGCTGCTAGTACGGCCCATCTGGTACAGCAAATGGTTGCACGCACCAGGGAGGTAGAGGGGAGTAAGAGACAGAGGGGGAGAGAAAGAGGGGGACCGGATTGAAAACAGATCAGCCTCGAGTCTCAAAAGCCTACTACACATCTGAAGGAGCAACGAAAGTTGTCTACAGGCTCGACCCCAATTCTGGCAAAGTTAACGAGAAGTTTTCTCCTTGCCTGTCTGTGATGGACTGGAGTTGAGAAGACGCAGAAACTCTCTGATGAACTTTATGAATGATAGCCTGTCTTCGTGCAAAGTTCGGAGGAACTTTGTCAGTATTTTTTTGCATCTGTTAGACTAGACTGTAGATGGATTTCCGTGATATTTTGGAAGGAACGTGTTATTTCTTGCCTTTTCATCGAAAAAGTTAGAGTTAACGACAGTTTTTGACAACGCTGAGCCTCGTACAAGAACTATTGGACAAGCTCAACCGAGGCACGCCGGGTCACTGTCTGGACTAAAGCATCTCCATCGTTACTGAGGTAAGCAGCTCTACACACATGCATGTGGGGTATAGGGAATCCTAAAATAATTGTCCAACTCAAATTATCGTTTAAAAAGTGTATTATAATGAAATCACGTTATACACTCAAGCAATATACGCTCTTTAATATTTAAATTACTTGTGACTTTTTAATTACAGAACTTCAATATCTTATAATATAATATGAAGTAAAGAAATAAGTACATTTACAAAGTATAATGAACAGATGAACAAATAAGCCCATACACAATGCACAAGACGAAACAGCTTGGAAAAGACCTTAAACTGTATCTACACTTTCATGTGTTTTGACATTGGAATTTCAAGAATTCTGCCATGCAACTTGATATATTTGACATGCATTCAAAAGGGGAGGCAACACACAACTGCTGTCACGCCGTTAAGTTCTTTCTACATAACGACTTTCTCACTTTAACACAAATACACGTCTCAAATATACACTTCTCAAATTAACTTTTTTTTAGCATGAGTATGACAGACTACTGAAAATGAAGTATATTTCATTGGTAATGGATCTGATGTTTGAAATAAGTTTTGATAGTTTGTTGTGTGTTTATTCTACCATGTTTTATTAACCAGCCAATTACCTAGAGAAAAACAGAAGAGGCCTGCTGTACCAGTTTACAACAACTTCAGTTGATGCTATTTAGATTCTTAAGTCACTATTTATTGTAGCTTATTAGATGGTACTGCATGGCCACTTGTAAAGGCATTCTACAACCACAGTACTTTATTCTGCTATGTGGCTTGGGGTCACATTTGACCTTTCTGTTAGGACATTCAGCTGTTACATTTTCTTCATTTTTGTTGTTGTCAATTAGGGTTACAGATGATAAATCTAGGATTTTATATGCTTTTAAAATACAAACACAAGCTTGTGCAGGGGATTGTCTTTTATTTTTCTAAATGTATGTTTACGTAGATTCATATGGGATATTTAATATAATATAGCATAGCATGAATATAAAAATGTAAAAGTAAAAGTGCTGAGATAAATTAGAATTTGTCTATCTATCTTCTGTCCCACTCAGATTCTAAAGAGACGTTGGTGATAGTGGTGGGAAGAGGGTTTTTTTAAATGTGAATGACCGGTCGTGGTCATTTGCATCAGAAAAAAAGTTTTAGTGCATTTGCCATTGTGCAGAATGAAGAGTTCCAGCAGTCAGGGAGCTCTGAGTGAAAAGATGTAAAGGAATGATGGGCCTTTCACATTATTCAGGCTGGCTGGGACTCCGGTCATCATCCTCACAAACCTAGGACTGGGATGTCACTTTCATCTCACTGAGCGCCATTCTGCCACCATTTTCACACGTCTCCACTCCAGTTGGCTCCCTTTATTGATTTAGAGTTTTCTTCTCCGGGAGATCTGTGGAAGATTTAATGAACCAAACACCGTAAAAGAGGGGGGACTTTTTCTTGCTGCTTGAAAAACGTGTGATAGCAGAGGGAGTCTGGCATGCTGGAGGGTAGAGGAGTGGTATACATGTGAATGAAAAGTGAGTAAAGCTCCCCACTGAGAGATTTCAAAAGTCTCTTATCCCCACAAACAACAACACTGGGCCAATTAAGCTCTCTGGCTGAGGAAGTTGTTCTTGTGGGTTTGCCATGTGAATAGAAAACACCACTGGCTTAACACAAGGACTGACAGCTTGACTGGCACCATTGACAGAAAGTATGCTGTGTAATTACTGTGCTCTAACAAGTTAACAAGAGCTTTGGGGGTATTTAAGATCAGCCAAAAGCATCACCTGTAGTTTTTTGTTTTTGCTTGGGCATGAACCTTCAGTTTTAATGGAGCGAGAAATCACACTCAATATCTGTCTGGTTTAGTCTGTAGTTCTCGACATGTTGTCAGGTATTGAATGTCAGGCTAACTATCATCCTTCTCACAGTATTGTCATGACTGTTGTCTCATATCTTTAAGAAAGGGATCCTAACTGTACACCGGCACCATACCACACACTATCTTCTGAGCCTCTCTGAGCTCCAGTTTCTCACATCCTCAGTAGGGAGCAGTAATCAGCTATACCTGGCAGGCATAGCGCCAATATGAACTGTCTCTTCCCTGAGGAATGACACCATGATCACACACATACAAACACACACACACGATTCACACGCACGCACGGACGAACAAACACATACACACACACAGTCCACAGACATCATTTCACACATAGTAACGTAGAGAATATTTTCCTCCAAGCAATTTTCTGGTATCAAATTAAGGATGGACGCACAATATAAGACAGAGCATCCGACTGAAAGAGCCCACTATCACACTCAGGCAATTAGACAAGATGAAAACAGAGCTGTGTTTCATGCAACGACATCACAGAAACGCCAAGAGACAGCAGAAATCAAAGGTCCACAGGACACTTGGGGCCTGAGCGGCTCTCCTTCGCATCAAATGGGGTGTGTACTCATAGTTCCAGTGGGCAGGCTTTGATTCATCAGCTAATTAATTCCTGAAGGGGACGGCATTACTGGATGATCTTCCCAACTTTCTCCCTGACAGCATCAGGCCCAAGTGAGTGTGTGATGTCACTGATAGACGTGCCCCATGCTGGGAAAAAAGTGTACAATAAGAAGTGTGCAGAATTACAATGAGAGCACTAGTAAACGGCGCCTGCGAGTTGTTGAACTGTGAGGGATTTTGGCATGGTCCTATTGTGTTTAAGAGCTTCCATGAGGAAAATACATCATGATTTACTTCTCCTAAGGAAGTTATCATGATATTTGATAACGTATTTGTCAGTTGTTCAACTGCAAAATATGAGAACAACCTAAAAGAGGCCTGCAGGCCTATACACTCTTCATTGGATCCATACGTGTAGGGATGACATTGAAAACAATTGCTGAGACCCAGTAGGCTCCCTAAAACACAGAAGAAAGTGAGCCTTTTTAACATACGGTATTCACACAGTCATGTGTTATCCTTTAGCAATCAGTCCCTCCTCTCCCCACAAGGCTCTCCATGGTAATCAGGCAGGGGGGTCAGGACCCGCCGGAGGTCCTGCGGAGGCCCTTCTCCCTCTGGGGAAGGGAGGGACTGTCAGAGGCAGAGGTAGGCCCCAGACTGAAGCCCTCTAACCCAGCACCAGGGCCTGCCTAGCTTCTCCTGGGTGTCAGAGCCTATTAGCGCTGCCTTGCAGGTGAGCTGTGTGCAGTGCTAAGCTGCTGGGTGGGGCTGACAGGGTTACAGTCTGGGTTTTATCGGCCCGGGGCGGACTCAATGTGATGGGAGTTTGAGAGTGTGATTATGAGGTTAATATTGTGTTGATTAGGTAAAGTGAACAGTTTACAATTTCATACTGTAGAGGAGTTTCTGTCAGTGATGTAGTATTTTAAAGTATAAAACTGAATAAATCTGTTTATGAAAAAATATATTGCGAATGATGACTGTATTGAGGTGAATGACTGGGAAGGAAGATGACCCCGCTCTGGATATATAGTTGTGCCTGGATCTTGAAGTTTCCTGCATGCTAGCTTCTAGCTAGCTAGCCAACCCTCATGTTCTGTACTGAGAGAAGAACTTCCTGTCCTGTCTTGAGGTTCATTTTTTTGCTCTCAAGAGGCAATAATTCAGCAGGCTGAGTCAGAGAGACAGGCTAAATCCTACAGTAGGGAATTTCTCCTGTGAAGTGCAGCTAGAGTTAAAAACCTCACATCTGTTTGGTATTGGCAGGACCTGGGGAGATCACCCACAGGATATTAGTCTCCCAGGCAGGGGGTGGGCTGGTATCCACAGGAACCCCCTTGACCATCCGCCCCTCTTAGTCAACTCCACCACCACCACCACCCAAAAACCAACTCCTTCCAGAACACCAGAGACCCATGTAGGAGAAAGCCAACAATTGTCTTTTAAACCACTGCACAACCATTCTTTCAAAAACTAGTGATGCTTCCTTGGTGTCTATTTTTGAACTGCCTTTGCTTAGTGGCGATTGCCATTTTTCAAAAGAAGAATATGTATGTAGCTAAGCCTAGCCATAAATTCCAGAAAGAGCCCCTTCAGACCAATGCAGAGAGGCAGAGCAGAGGAATTGACTGTGTGCTCTGTGATTTTACTCCTGTACGCCGTGACCTTTCAGAGTTCAGACAGAGCCATTTGTTTGGCTGACAGGCCGTGGTGTAATAATTCAGGGTGATCGTTCGTGGGATGCGAGCAAGTAATACTCTGTGATGAGCCAAACTGCACTCCTGTAAGAAGAGTGCACCTGGAACTCCAACACATCCATTTTCCAGACACAGGGAATACCCTCTCTCAACAGGCCATTTGAATTGCAGGACCCGGAACTTTCTGTATGAGTAATACTGAACATACACACTTTGTGTGAGAATACTTACTTGAAATACACCTGGGTATTTTTGTCCCTCATTAAGCATGCAATATCATAGTTTGTACAGTCGGGTTCTCTACAAACACTACACTAGATCTGGGTGATATCATCAAATATCTATTCAACTGCTGAGTTGAATCAGGTACAGTTCATATCAGGAACGAAGGAATGAAGGAAGTATTCTTATAAAGCCTAGCCGTGCAGGTTGAAATCCAGCTGTGTTTTGTCTGAATGAAAGTGTTTATTTTCCTACAGGAAATGGGAAGTGGTTTAACCTGATCGCAGTCCCCTCTTACTCTTCACTGAGGCCATGTATCACGGTCTTCACAGGTTGATCTTGATCACTTTAGACGCTTCTGGAAATTCCAGGCAGTGTATAACAGTAGACTATGAATGTTTAAAATATTTATACAGTTGCTGAATTATATCTTGTTTCAATGCATGGCTGGACACTGAACATAGCTAATATTGCATCATATGAAGTCATTAGCTCTATATAAGTCTGGTAAGGGGGGTTGGAAGACACAAGGGGCATACATAGATACAGTACCTGTTCAAAACTGCCATAGCTAAGAGGGGAGGGAGAGGAGCACCGTAGGGAGTCTGGAGGTCTTCAAACAAGAGAGCTCTTTGATATGTGTTAGCATTCCTTTCTCAAACTCCTAAAAGTAAAGCCAGTGAACAGCAGTGTGGAGGGCCTGGGTGAAAGGATGAGGTGTTAAAACAAACACGCATTGATTTCAACACAAAGACCAGGCTGAATGGGAAAGTCGCTTCAGGAGTTGTTGTTCTCTCATAAATAACTTTTTTTGTGTGCCTGGCTTTGTTTGTTGTCTTGCTTAAATGAATCATTGTCTGGCCTCTTAGAGGTAATGATAGTTGACAATGGGAGGTAACAGCTCATTGTGCCTCTCAGGAGGACCTCTGCTGGAGTCACTCTCATGGTAACCAGCGCAGTATGTACCCAACTGAAATGATAAAAGGAAAGATAAAACATATACAGTACTGTACTGGACACGCCTCGACAGTGGACATGTGCAATATATGTTCGTGTGCGTGTGTGTCTGTGGATGTGTCATAAAAATCTACACACACTAATGAAAATGAGTCTGTTTAAACAAGCCTAGCAAAGCAGTCTACTCACAAAAACAATAAAGTCTCACTGACCCCCTTACCCGACCCCCACACCTGCTACACTGTCTCACAGTGACATCAGCGCAATAAAGACCCCAGACAAAGCTGTCCGTCAGGCTTTTACTTCCCCCCCGCCTTGTTCCACTGGCCGTAAAGAAAACTCACCAATTATACACTCACAGCAAAAGACTATTCAGTTCATTGGCCGGGTTTGTAGCCGAGTCTGTGAAAATGAGACTCCCAAGAATGTAATTGAAAACTGTGAATAACAGGAGTCATTGCTGTAGCACAGGTTGGGGTTCACAGTGAAAGTGGAACATACCAAGGAGGCTGTCTGTGTGGTTGGCCGCGGGTGCCGTCCTCCTCTCAGAGTCCGGTCAGACCCTGTCTCCTCTCCAGCTGCTCTCTGTCTCCTCTACCTGGATTTTAATATGTGACCGCCCCCATATCCTGTTCGATAACCTAGTCAAACAAAAAGCCGTTGACGTATCACCACGTCGTACACAGGCTATGATGTACTTCAGGATTTATTCTCTCTCTCTCTTTTCTCTGCACCTGCAGAGATAAAATAGTATTATTTCTAGCAAGCAAGCCACACAATCCATTCAAACATTACTGATAAAAAGGTCAGCAGTCAAACAAGCTTTGATGACATGCAAGGATAAGCCCCCCTGGCTGAGATCTACACCCAGGCCCTGTCTGTTGGTATAAGGAACAGGAGGAGGGTTTTCTTTCAGTATAAAACCACAACATGTTTGCTCTTCACACAGGATAATCTTGTAGGTTCAGCTAAGATAAACTGTCAGGCTTCGGAGCGATTTTCTGTTTAGATGACTGCTTGAGGACACTGACTTGGTATAAGTAATAGTCATAGGCTAGGCTAGGCTAGGCTAGGCTAGGCTAGGCTAGACTGGGCCTGGGCCTGGGCTGGGCCTGGGCTGGACATACTAGGGTACATAATGTAGTCCATGGCACATTGAGTCTGTTTCAAACGCTGTATCCACAGTATATAACTTTCTGTGCATTTGTTGTCTTTTTGTCTAACCCAGAGCCCTGTCTGTCCACAATGGAGACCTCTACAACGACCACCGATAAAAAAGACAAAATGGAGGGAAGTGGTTTCACTGACCTTCCAAAGAAACCGTCCCCCTCAGTCCACCGAGGTAACACTTTTCACCTTTACAACCTATTGTCTATTTCTCAACAGACAGACGATGCCAAAGTAAGTTCAACTGTACACAAAGACGTCCCTCGCAGTCCCTTCTCACAGAACGTAACAAAAGCCAAGGTCTTGCAGAGACAGATAGGTCAAAGAAGGCTAGAACATGCCCATAAAATATACATTTCAAAGATAAAATGCTGTCTGGGGAAAAGTTGCTCGTGGCTCTAATCGTCCCTGATAAGGCTCCCCAAAAGCACCCGCACAGTCAGAGGTGACTTACAGTAAAGCACTGATAGGAATCTTAATGTAGCCAGCTGTAAAAGAGCATCATTAATACTGAGCAGGTAGACCACTATCTTACTGTAGCTCTGTCACTGGGACTGGGGTCCAACAGACAGGGAGGCTACCAAGGCCTGATTTGGAGACATAAACGCTGATCAATGCTTAATATGAGGAGAACAGCCAGTGCAGGTAAAAATGGATGTTTGTGTTGAAATTAATGGAGAAGAGCAGAGCTGTTCTTCCACAGGGGGTACAGACAGGGAGAGAATGCATGTTTTAAAGATGTCAGTGAATTTGTGATGAAAGCCTGGTATAATGAGGTTGAAAGACCTTGTTCTTACCTCCAGAGTATAAAAGTGATAAATTACTAAAAATGGCTGGTGGAGCTGTAGACGACATGGTCCTTCAGAGATTGATAAAGATGCAGATTGAAGGCTGCGTTTGAAGTGGTAATACAACTTGTGATTTAGTGACTTTTTTACTCTTTAATGAAGGTCTTGGTGGCCTGCCACGATAAAGAAATATTCATTAAATGTTAAAGACGGAACAAAGATTAAAATAGGCAATTCTTTCCTCAATTCTGGCATTGTTCCTGAAAAAAATGCCCAACTTGTGTATCCCTGAACTGATTTTTATAAGTCTCTTTGGTGCTACACGGAGTGAATTCGTTTTGTTGAAGCAAGATTCAGTTGAGGAAGAGGTTGACTAGAGTAACATTATTTTAGAGGTTATATCTTTGGTATTGGACATGTTTATCTGTAAAGAGGTATTGCTGTATCCTCTACATCAATTAACGTGTACAACAATGCAGTGCAACCAAAGTTACACTTTGTCAAAGAAAATTCCCTTTGTGTATGGAAAATGTCATACTGTGCTGTTGATACAATTTTGTTGACTACATTCATTTTAATACTGACGGAAAAAAATATATGCGTGGTTTGGCATTATATGACGGAGGATGAGACCGAGAATACATGTCTTAAAAATGTCAGTGAGTGTGTAATGACATCCTGGTGTTATGAGGCTGAAAGACCTTGATTTTACCTCCAGAGAATATAAGTTATAAATGACTAAAACATGGCTGAGAGTAACATGAAAGACATGGTCCTTTAGAGATTGACAAAGAAATTGAAGGTTACTTTTGAAGTGGTAATACAACTTGTGATCTAGTGACATAATTAATGAAGGTCTTGGTGGCCTGCCACAATCGAGAATTGGCAAAGAATTGTTTACAAGAGCAAATCAATGTAGGACACTGGACAAACAGATGGACAGAGACTTCAATGGGCAGTTGTAGGACACATGCATCACAATATCTTACTTTCACTTATACCAGACACTTGTTCAGTGACTACATGACTGAAGTCATCAGTCCTGAGTAGGGTGTATATTGTGGTTTGTGATACAGAAACTCAAACAATTCACCTTTTGTTGTCAAGGATATGTTTCAGATCTTGAAGCATATGGCAATTAGGAAAACATTTGATCCCCTTTAGCCCCAGAATCTCAAGCCCTTTCCATTTAATCCCACCAGCGTTACTCAATGGAACCAATTCACACACATGCTGAGGTCATTGGTTTGAATATTGCCTTCTGAAGTGAGGGCCTTCACTTGGCCAATCATCTTCTGTGGCTAAGTCCTTCTGAGAGGGGCTTTACACAAGGTTGATTTAACTTCCTAAGGGGGCCTAGAGAGCTACTCTTATTACCAGGCCTCCACTGGCCTCCAGCCCTATGTCACCCTTTGCCACCCCACCACCTCAGCCCTGCTCGGGGGCTCTGTGGAGACAGGGCTGGAGCTCTGTCTCCCTGCTCGGCCAGGATCCGGGCCGGCATCCAGGCTGGCTGGTTGGACTTGGGTCATGGGAGTTGCCTGAATAGATGACATGATGCTGGGCGTAGCTGTACACAGGCAGGCATAGCGACAGTATGTGTGATCAATGTCCCATATGGACCCACCTGGTTTTAATTTCAGAGTGGACTGAGATTCACTGAGAATGGGATAGGAAATATAGCATTGAGGAGAGTGGACGAGTCAATCCCTTGTTTGCGAATGTTCAAATTCAGCAATTGTTGAATAAACAAATGTTTAACTATTGTGCATGTTGTGAGTTGCATAGTACAAAGCGTATTTCTTAATGATATTCAAATATCTCAATCTAAATCATTCCATAGCTAACCATTTTTTGCATGCTATAGTACCCATTCTATTTGTTGTCCTATCTGAGTTCAACAAGTTAAGGAAATGTTGACATACTGTATAATCACCACCATTATCATGCAGGAGTTTTAAACCTGTATCTCTATGGCTCTCCATAACTCTTCTACTATCACTTATGCCACGTATTTAAAATCTCAATAAACAACATGCACTCACACACCCCGAAACAGCCTTGTGTCCTGTTGTCCAATAGGATCTCAGCGAAGCAACTCCAAGCGCACAGCCTCGACGGAGGGGCCACTGCTGTCTGCCACTACGCACAGACAGAGCAATTACTTATCACAGTAATATGCATTATTATTCCTGTTGCCAGACACAGATAAGTGAATATGCAGTATGAGAGGGAGCGGGAGAAGAGACAAGGTCCTTGAACCCGAGAGCGCATTCCCAGGCAGGCTAAGCAGAAAAGTAGACAATTGTAATATACTGCTCCTGTTCTTGCTCTTTATTGTCACTGGGTAGTTTACCGTGGGCCGCAGATTTCTTGTCACCTAAGTCATGCCCACCTCTGAGAGCAGGCGGCGCTCCTATTACCGCCGGCCCATTTTATATTCCCATCCCACGTTATTTATTCAGAACAATTTCCTCACTATCAAAGGACACGGTAATGCCGTGTTTTAATATGTTATTTACACATAAAAAACACGCTATTTACAGCTCTCTGTGTGTGCAGGGGGGAAAAACGAATGGCCCACCGCACCCCTCCGATCTGTTATATCAGAGTTTAACAATCTGGATTGCTAATAGAACCATTTATCATGGAGCGGTCATTTATTTTATGTTAGCAGCCCAGGTCTGGCTCCCAGAGGTCTATGGAAATGGGATGCATATAATGAACTCAAGTAAGAGTCACTTTGTTTAAAAGTGAAAACACGGCGCAAGTCAATTAAAATGGGCCCAGGTGCTGGGCTCTGTCTGGTCCTTTTGATGATAGTCCTCTGGCCGCCGCGGCTGAGGACCATAGCTCCTCGCTCTGTTTTTATTTAGGTGGAGGTGATGGAAATGGGCCTGTAAAAACCTGGCCCGTGACTTTTGGACTGTAGCCCGGCTTGTTTATTGAGGCATGGCCTCCGCTGTGACGTTGATGGCCAGGTCGGGCCAGGCTTGGACTGTCCTGGCCTAGCCCAGTCTGGTCTGGGGTCCTGGTCTAGGACAAGAACCCCCCCCCACACACACACCACACACACACACACCACACACACACACACACACTTCTCTGTGCAGCGGGCTCCGACTGCAGGCCATTAATGAATTTAAATGAGGGCCTGTATTTTCTCTGACAGCATGCATCTGTCTGGTGAGAGAGGCCGTGTGTAGACTGGAAGTCTTTATGGGATTTCATGGATTTTTATGAATTCAAATTCGTCTGAGGACATTTACGGAAGTCATATATTCTGTAAATTATACTCAAATTCCCTTATTCTACCAGTATTTTAATTTATTTTTTAAACAATATACTATTTGACTCCTTTTGACTGGCAAGGTGTAAGCAACACATTTTTCATTATTCTGTTTTTGTGTACGGGTTTTGTGACAATAGTTTAAGAACAGGAAAATGGTAAGCTTTGTTTGCAAAGGATTAAGCTATTGTATCCCTCCCTGTCCTCTCTGTGTGTGCCTCTAAACTAGGCCAGCGGAGTGGGGTGTTGGTAATGATTTGATTAACTGGCTTTGGTGGCTCGTGACATATATCTTGCTGAGAGTGAGTTTGTCATCTGAAAGGGAGATTGATGCGGTTCCGTACGAGTCTCCGTACGCCCCCCTCCCTCCTTCCCCCCACCCACCCCCCACCTGCCTCTTTCTGCTGAGTCGGGTGGGTCCATAGGGAGGATGCCAAGTACTTAGCACCTCCCAGTCTGCACTGGTGGCCCCGGGGCCCGGCCTAAACAGCCTCACTGTCCCACTGCTCTAGCAGGACCAGCAGGGCCTAAACAATGAAGATATCTTCATCTTTAAATCCCGCTTCCTCAGAAAGAGGATACTTTGCTAATACCCCGGCTTCTCTCCAGGGTAAAAAAAACTGGAAATACTCCCTAAGTGACTTAGCTTTGTGACGATCTGAACATGGCTGCTATTAAGGTTCATGCAGGTCCCATCGTGCCCTGTGTTGGTGTACAGGAGAGGAAAGGCCTTGGCCAGGTGCTCATTAGAGACAATGAAAGGATTAGTTTGATTAGAGGAGTCCCCCACAGTAGACAAAGGGACCATGGCTAGATGGATGGAGAGGAGGCTAGCTGTGTAAATAGTGCTTTAAGAGAGGTGTGTTAGCGATAAGGACAGTTTCTTTATCACCTCAGCGGAGTGCGACAGTGAGTAATTGACGGAGGCTGGATGCGCAGGCCCTCCGCTGCACACAAGCTGCACAGGGAGCACTCGGGGGTCAGGCCGCTGGCAGAGAAAAATGCGCCCAAAAAAGCTCTGCGTCCACCTCCTACTCCAAAAGGACGGCCACTAATCTTCCTGAGAAGGGAATTTCTTTTCTTTTTTTCCCCCTTCTGTCTAAATGAGGCCCTTCCAGGGGTGGGTTCACAGGCCCTGTGAGAAGCAGCAGGAGAAAGGAGCCCCCTGACATTGGGGAAGGCTTACTTAGATAGCTGCTCCCAGACTAGCCGCTCATTCAGAACAACCCTCTCATCCTCTGGAGGGAATATTCCAACATGGTACAGCTCCGTATCTAACTTGGAAAACATAATATAGCCAAACAAGACAGAGAATTCCTCTCAGATAAATGTCTGAGTTGAAATATGCCGCACTAAAAACAATAACATGGTAGAATCCATTGGACCTTGTGCTCCATATTACATAACCATCAGTTTAAGATAGTTGAAGTTGTGTGGAGTTTAATGCTGTGTAGAGGTGACTGCCCTTCAACAGAGGAAAAAGTATTTCCCTCTTTCCCACATGGAAACACTCTTGTATTGAGGCCAGAGAGTACACAGAATAATCTTGGTAATGGGATTTGTGCACACATACACATTTCTGTGGCTCTTTGTAAACATTTAACTTGATAGCTTTCCAAGATGCCCTCATCTCTTTAATCTTGAATTTAACTTGGGGGACTAGCTGCTCTGGAGGGCCTTTAAGATTAGATATACTAAGTGAAGGCAGAGTGTTTTTCTTATTTTTAAGTCCATTTATAGGCCAGCAGTTGATTGCAGGATAAAAAAAAAAAAAAAGAAAAACTGAAAACACACACAGGGTCTTTCTCTCAATTTTTGCGTAAAAAAAATTGTTTTTGTGCCGGAGCCCACTCATTAAGGGGGCAGCTTTAAAAATAAATGGCCTGGATATTGAAGATATAATCAAGAGACCTATGTGATTTAGTCTCTTATTGAATTAGTCACAGGGACTTCATCCGGAAGCTTTAAGCATTTTCACTACTACACTGCCAGAACTGAAAACTCACAGTAGGCTTTTTGTGTATTGTTACTGGGCCAGGATATGTTTGATAGAGACAAAGCCTTCAAAAAAGGTTGGCTATTTTTTTTTTCACTCTTTTCCCGTACTCTCTTGTTGTATCATCGCAGATAAACCTTTTATTAGAAACCTATCAAATCCAATGTGTTCAATTGGTCCTCTTAATCCCAGGATGTACAGTAACTGTCAGCTTTGGGCTACGTCTGGAGATGGAAATCTTTCAGAGCCGTTAGCGTTAGCATGCACTGATCCCAAAAACAACATGCTACATTCCTGGAGATTTACAAGTGTTGGGAGAGATGTTGAGAGCGATATATGGATGCTTTAGGGGATTAAGGCAAACTCCCCCACCTCCTTTTCTCTTTTCTTTCAAGAGCCAGAATGTCGTTCCCAGTGTGTTCATATTTGTCCCTTAACTGCTCTCTGTTCACAACTGAAAATGATCCTTTACTGTTTAAGGTATTTTGCTGATGAGATGGGCCCAGCAGCATTGACAATCAAAGACTAAAGTAACCAAGCTCAGATAAGCACTGTTTTCTTCTCAGAAACCCGCTATCTCTCTCATTCAACCCCGCTTCACTGACACACATACAGTGCAATGAAATGTGCAATGAAAAACACGTTGAGCCATTCCCAAACTGTCTTTAATTGGTGAGGGACGGCGAACGAGGGAACAAGAAAGGAAACAATCATTTTGGTATGGAACGCACCCCGGAAAAAGAAACGTAGGCGCCCCGCAGCGCCCAGACCACAGTCTGATCTCTAGCCCTCCCCCAGGGCTCAGCACTGGAACTCAGAGCTCCAGCCCAGCCTGCCAGTGTTAGCTCACTGTCTGACAGCCTGTGGATAACCCCAGTAATAACAAACAGTTAGGGAGGAGACAGTGGGAGAGAAGGAGAGCTGAGCGGAAGGTTGCAGTCAGCGTGGCCTGGGGGAGTGCTGTGCCTCCTTGTGTAAACAGGTCAGGGCATGGGACACAGGAGAGGACCTGGCCAAGGAGTCTAGCCTCAGACCAGTCTGACCGACCAGGCTGTTTTCATTGCGGCCCTCAGACCCACACACACATCTGCCCTGGGCGGAATGAAAACACCACATGTGTGTGTATGTGTTGGTTTAACTTGTGACCTGTACAATAAACTGAGGGTCACTTCACCGTGATACTGTGTCCCATTCCGAGGCAGCGAACGTGAACCTGCCGGATCAGGGTTCGTCTGGACCCGTAAGACCTCACTATTTGGCATTAACAGGCTAAATGTCAGAAAGTGAAAGAAAAAAGATAGAGAGAGAGACTGTTTCTCCTGCAGCCTCTCACAAGCCTGTGTCCCTGTGGGAGTTCTGGAGCTTCCCCAGGCTCCTCCCTCTGTGGGAGTTCTGGAGCTTTCCCTGGCTCCTCCCTCTGAGCAGAGATCCAGGGTCTTAGGAGGAACACCAGGCAACCGGTCTGCAGGTCCACTCATGTGGTACAGATCTGATCTGCCTACCCAGCCAGAACAGAAGCCATCAAGCACCAGCCAGCGTTAAAAAATCACCGCGGTCCGCGGGGCGAGAGGCCGCCTTTGTGTTGCGTGTTCGCCCCGCACAATCCTCATTTGCATCATGGAGGGAGTGATTGTACGGGTGTTCGAGGAGAGGAATTAGGGAAGGAGACTGGAAGACACCCTCCAGTGAGGTTTTGGGTGTAAAGACGAAAAAACATTCCCTCCAGTTTTGTCATTTGTATGTTTTATCTGGGGGTTGTACTGACATTGACGCCCCTGTGGAATCAATGTCTCTGTCAGGTTTGAGCTCTAGGTGGTGTTCCTCCACTCCAGTCATGCCTCAGGTCCCTCCCAGCTCAGGGAGACTCACAGGCACCAGGCATCTGGTCCAGAGAGGAGTGGCATGGTCCAGACAAACACCAAACCCAGCTCCAGCCCAGCCTATGACTGTGGGCTAGCGCTGGCTTCAGTCTGATACCCCTCACAATGGATAGCCATACACACTTGGCACTGCAACTCTGACAAGCAAGAGGTGAGGAAGTACCTGGGTCTGTGGACCTGTGCCTCTTCTGTCCCCATAAATGTATAAAGCCATGAAACTGGATCATTAAAAAAATCTGTGCTCCAGAAAAGCATTAGTGAAGGTTTTGTGGAAGTATTCAGTGACCTTTACTCCAAAGGACCAAAACATATGTATTTAAACCATAATACTAAATCTAATGATGATTCCTACCATATTTTTCACATTCCGTTCAGTTATTCCTGAAGCAATGGAGGAATTTTTTGTTTAAGAGGTAAGGATGGCACAAAGAGTTGATGAGGAAATATTTCCCATACTCAGCATGTGCCCGTTCCTAATTCCATTTGACAAAAGAAAGAAAGAAAGAAAGAAGGAAGGAAAGAACGGTGTGTGTGTGTGTGTGTGTGGGGGGGGGGGGGGGACATGAGAAAGCAGTGGGTTGAGGCGGAGACACAGGGGGCATGCAGCCTGGGTGGGTGGGGCACAGGGGGCTGTGTTTGAATCAACAATAAGACCCCACATCCATTCAGCCCCCCTGGTTCAGTTGTCCATCATAATGACATGTGATTCGGTTTGGATTTTAAGGCGGTGAGGGGTAACACGCCTGTTTCCCATGCGGATTCCCCCCATACAGAGAGGAAAATGTTGCCTCCACAAGGCAATTTATCTTTGCACGGCAATCAAGGGAAAATCTGACTTATTACATGGATATTTGATCTATCGGGAAATGAGGTCATTTTTTATGGACATTTATCATTCTTGGACCATTCCCACGATGAAATGTCCATTTGGATCCTTTTTGAGACATTCCAAGTTGCATTACTGTTAAGTAAACAAACGCTGTCCTCTACTCTATCCATATGGCAATATACAACTTCAGAGGCATTGAGAGCGCAGTGAACACATATCCAGTTATTTGAAATAAGAGGAGGCAAACTAATTGCCTCGTAACTGCGAGGGCAAACAGCTGGATATTAGTAATAACCACTCATTAGGACTGGCACAGTTTGAATCAAAGCTCACATACAGTAAGAATCAACGTAAAGCTATGTATGTGTCTGTTAATTAGCAATCATCACAAATTGTCAGACTGGTAATGCGTTTAACCAGCACAGCCAGAGTGAGAATTGTAAGGTTTCAGTTACAAGATCCTGAAACTTTCCTGTGTAAAACCTGACCCACCTTTTCCCGTCGTCAGTAGTCCATGTACGCTGTTCAAACCTTGTCAAGACAGGGCTGTTTCTTTTCTCATCTTAAACTTATTCAGGAATATTTTCCCTCATAAACAAATTACTTTAAATGGTTTCCTATTAACCAGTCTCATTCTCTCCATCAAAGAGCCTACAAAAATGATTTGGGCCTCTAGAAAAGGCGCTTTGTTAAAGTTGGCATCCGCTATCACATATGCCTACATGCTCAGAGTAAAGTCAATAATCAATCATTTTAAATGAGTTAAATGAACATCGAACATTTTGTTTAAAATATGTCATGGTTAGCTATGGTAAGCTTATGTGTAGTTATGGTTGTGGTTAGAAAGTCAAACTCCAGACTCTAGATTGAGGTTATCTACTAGCTTCAGTGGATTTAAAGAAGAAAAAAAAACTCAGACAAAATGATGATGATCAAATTGCTCCCAGTTGAAGACAACCCTTCCCCTTTTGCCTGACAAAAGACCCACCTTTGTATAAACTCCTTTGTACTTTGTAATGGTGGTTTCCCCCTCTCCTCCTTTACCATTGCCTCCACCCCCCTCCCCCCTCTCTTCTCCTCCTCCTGGCCTGAAGGCTACCCTAGGACAGGAATGATCCACCATTGCGTCAGGAACAGGCTTGAAGCTAAATAAAATACCCAGTGGCACTTGAGTGAAGTGGCATGGTTGCCCACGGTATGGGCCTCCATTGAGGGCTGAGAGGGTGAAGTCGGGGGGGGGGGGGGGGGGGTGAAGGGAGAGTAAATAGTGAGTGATTGATCTGTTTCTACTAATGACTTGGCAGCTGTTCAGATTATACCAACGGCATGCTAAAAATAAGATGGAGATACACTTTTCAATCTACAATGACTTCAGAGGTTTCAACTCTTAACCCATGGGTTTACAGAAGGTTTGAAGGTTTTAAATAATATCATTTTCATCTCCTTAAAATCTTTGGAATGTCCAAGTACTTCTCTATTCCTACAGTTTACAGAAGTCACACTGAGTGGAAACAATTGTGTGTGCAGCAGTACCCAGAGGATGAGTGAAGTGGGTGTAATGACACATTTATCATTGACAGGTAATATCAATCATAGTTAGCCTGACAACCTGTCTGTACTGTTCCCAGCCGGCTTGTGGTGTAGTCACACTGAACCAGCCCTCTGTTTTGGATAGGAAGTATTTCAGCTCTATTGGTCCTGGTCCTGGTCCTGGTCCTGGTCCTGGTCCTGGTCCTGGTCCTGGTCCTGGTCCTGGTCCTGGTCCTGGTCCTGGTCCTGGTCCTGTAACTAGGCTTGGATTGGCAATACCGGGCCCCATGACTGGGCTCATAGCACAACCAAGAATGAGCTTTCCTCTAAGATGTCTCCTCAGGGCTATCTGAACTGTGGTGAGCTCGCTAACTATTGGTTGTAATGAATGGAAAACAAATACTTACCACATTTGGAAACAAACACGACTTGTTCTGTTACACAAGAATGAACAGTGCTTTAAACGTATTGAATTTTTATAAAAGCGAAAAGAGAAAAAACGTGAACATTGAACTGTCATATTGTCTGTATTCTAGGGCCTGAAGTAAAAATGGGGCTAATGGAAGCTGTGGGTTTGCAATATCTCTAAATATTGGAGAAGGCCAATGGCTCTCCTATGAACTGATTGTAGGAGTAACATGCTTTGTCTTCTACTGGATGGTTGTGTGTAAAAGCTAATTAGCCACCAAACCAGGCCAAGCACAGACTAGAATAAGGTCAGAAAGCAAAGCATGCACATTAGGGCTCTGCTCATTAATACTATATCCCTTTTATTAAAGGGCCACAAAGCTATTTATGCACATCATTCATAGTGGGTCACCACCAACCACAAACGAGAATCATTGCCAAGTATAAGACTTTTTCAAAATACAGATGGCCCTCGATTTTCTATTCACATCTGAATACAAATATTCCTGGCGGCACTTTTAAACCCACATCCCACGTGTAGAATCAGTACCTGCACTGAAAAGCGCCCGAAAGTGAAACGAAGTGATCACTTCCTGTGGCGTCCTTCTTCATTGTCGGAGTGTGGAGTCACCCAGGCCTCTGTTGATCTCCCTCCCTGGGATGAGAGGTCTGACTCAGGCTCTCATTGTGTGCTCCGCTCTCATTGTGTGGGCAGCCTTTTCCCTCAGTAAGCACTTTATCATGACACACTGCGCTGTTTGCCTGGTTTTGTGCCCCTGCCATTGGTATTCAGCTACTGAATTGTGGGGGTCAGAGGTGGCCCATTGGGGATGTGTTGGAGAGCCTCTTGGAGAGTCTTCGCTGGAGAGGCTGGAGGAGAAGGTCCCAGCGGTCTTTAGAAAGAGCCGCTCGGGCACCTCCCAGGCCCCGCACGCAGCGCTAGATCAATATTACACAGTGCTGAGGAGGCTCCAGCGTATTGTTGCAAGTGTGCACAAGCTCGTTCGACAATGTTTGCCCGAATGTTAAACAGATTTTGGCTAGTGTTTGCGGCTCGTGAGCTCAGCTGGACAGCGAGCCAGAGGGAGGGTGTTACTTCAGGCCGTGGACAGACCCTAACTCGCGTCATGCGGAGGCTATCTGGGCGCATGGACAGCACACCGGGAGGGCCAAGATCGCTAGGCTAAGTTGTACGTGTAACACTGCATGGAGGGGACCAGGCCTGGGGGTGGGGAGGGGGTTGGATTGGCTGTTTCTTCTTGCTCTGCACTCCTTTGCGGTGTGCTCTTATGTGTGGGAAGCTGCCTGTCTGTGGAGCCAGAGGGAGCCACAGCGCTGAGAGGGATGTGACGCGGACAGCGGTCCCCGTGATGAAGTCACGATGATGTGGGGACAGCCAGCGGTGAAGCAGGGTCACGGCAGAGGTGCATGGTTCTGTCAGGGAGGCTGGGGCCTCGGGGGTCGAGGCTGGGGCCTCGGGGTCGGCCTCCACCACGTCTACAGCGGAACACACAGCAGCTCCCCTCGCTGACACACACCGCAAACTCTCGAGAAGAAGAAGAAGAAGAAGAAGAAAAAAGAAAAGTCAAGTAAAGAAACACAGCTGGATGGAAAAATGTCTGGGCGGGGCGTGCTGGGGGCGGGCGGGCGGCAAGGGGGGCGGATTAAAGTTGTGCTTTTATGAGGGGGCGAAGGACTTATTTAGTAAAACACACTTGACGTAAAAGCATTTGAAGACAAATTCAAGCGGCCCCCAAGCAGACAGTCAGGGAGAGGGTCTCCAGCTGTGAAGAACTCCTCACCCCCGCTCCCGCCAAAACTCCCCCTCTGTGACCAATGCCCCTTGCAGAGTCTCTGCACAGGCATCCAAACGTACCGGGGGCATCCGCACCCTGCAGCTGCTTCTCATTTGGCTTTTTACGAGAAAGTCCCTGGCTGAGTTAGCCTCCCCAAGGCCCGTTGAAGGAACGCTAAGCTGTGTCAACTGTAACAGCCTAGTTGAGTTTCATAGCCTCTGAATGTCCACTACACTGTGGTGAGCTGCAGGGACTCTGTGGGGATTAGAATATCAATTCCCCCTCTGTCTCCCTCCTGACCACACCTCTATAATGGAGGGGGAGAGCCAGAGAGAAAGATGGAGATGGAGGGAGGGGAGGGAGAGTGCTTGGGCAGGTCACCGTGAAGAAGCTCTTTGTTTGGAGGGATAGCGTTTGGATAAGCTTAGACCTAGGGGTCAGAGGTTACCAGTGGGGGGAGAGAGGCAGGCCAATCGACTCATATGCGTGCTTTCACACAGATAATCTCAAATAACCCCAGTGAGGAATAGGAGCTGTCTTCTCCACGCACCCTGTTCTCTGAGAGTGCCCATAGATAGGCTCTGTTTGAAGGGCTTACTCCAAGTACAGCTCTCCATCTTGAGTAGACCCATGAGTTCTCTTCAAACATCCCTGGGAGCCAGGAAGAGGAGTGGAACTCAGTTTTTTCACCCCAGTAGTAAAGTGTCCGGGGGCAAACAAACAAACTGAAAAGGGAAACCGTGCCGGGGGACGTTGTCATAAATATAGACACACCTCAGAATCCTTTGTTTCCCATCCAGTTGCAGTTGCATATTTCACCTGGCAGGTCACGGACGGTGTCCCAGAGAGTGAGAGGAGCGTTTGAGAGGAGTGCTGAGACGACAGGGGTTTGTGAGTGAGCTCTATTTCGGTGTGCTTGGAGGCAGCTCTCTCCGCCTCTGGTGAGCGTCCCGGGAGCGACAAGAGGCCCGAGGCCGGGAGCACACGGCTATTTCTGCCCCGCGCATCATCCATCACCGCCAGGAGCGTACACAATGAGGAGGGAGGAGAAGAAAAGAACAGCACATCATTCAGAACAGTCCTGCCATTGTTTTCCTTTCATTGTCCCTTGTCCCTCCCTCCAACATCCCGCATCACAGAGGCTAGTCAGTGAGTTAAGGATCCAGCCTTATTAACTAAGATACCTCCCAGCAGGCTGTATAGAGCCATGTGCAGATCACTTGTCTTCTTGCGGTATTTTTAGAAGTTTATGCAGGGTGTTTTTTTCTCAGATGAACTAGGTTTGGGTTTAATTTACTGATGGGCCATTGGAGTCATTTTCCATTTGGCTACTTCCCGCCTTCTCTGAAGTGTAATCCCAGCCGCCCCCAAGAAAGGGTTTCAGCAGGGTAATATGAATGTTAGCAAGGGAGCACCGTGACAGCCCCAGTAGCGACAATTTAATTCATTGTATTTTAATTATCGCTCTCATTCACCAGGTACAACTCTTCCTTGGCTTCTTTCGACAGCCTACCTTTTATCACTGGGCAGTCTTAAAGATAATAAACTTTTGGTTTAAGGTAATTACTTAATCTCGACAAACCTGTGTGTTAAGCAGTGCTATTAAGCGAGGGAGTGATAAATCAGGACACGGTAGAGGTGGGTGATTACTGCGTGGTGTAATCAGTCTTTGAGACCCTGGCCGTCTTAAGTACCTAAATTACACAAACAGCATGCTAACAACACGGCGCTTGTCGTGTGTGGGGGGCTGGCGTGTGCGTGTTATGTTCCATGTGTGTGTGTGTGCTGGGGGAGGGGGAAGGGGGGTGGGTGTAAAGAGGAGGCCCCCATCAGCACCCCAGCTCTGTTTGTTAATGCCAGCCAGACGCCCCTACGCTCACCTTCAGCACCGTGATGCATGGAGGTTATTAGGAGGTGGCCCCAGCCCATCTGACAGAGGCTGATAACCACCCCCCCTCTCTCTCTCTCTCTCTCCACCCCACCCTCCACACCCCTGTGCCTCTGTCAGGGCCCCCGTCTGCACGGTATGGGGCTGCTCTCACCGCCGGGGGCTGGGCTGAGCGAGGGCATGCTGGGCAGGGCGGCTGGGCCCAGCTCGGCAGGGTCAGACGCATAGCTATTAATAAGGCTAAAGCTGTCCGAAGTGTACCTCGCCGCCGACATCATTACCCAGTGTGCATTTCAGAGTGGGGCCGTCTGCGTGTGCGTGCATGTGTGTGTGTAGAAGTTGTGTGTAGTTAGGATTGCTGCCAGCTTATTCTGCTGGAATTTCCTGTCTGACTGTAATTTCCCCCGTCATTCTGCGAGAAGACAGACACACTTTTTAATTTCACCACTGAGGCCTTAACTCTCAGGGTATCATTACTGCCGTTAACTTCTCAGAGAGAGAGAAGTCTCAAGTCACCTCCAGACCAGTGCTCAGTTTGGTCAGGACACAAGGAGGGGTTCTGCATACCTCTCTGCTGAGATGGAGGCAATGAGACCATCATCATCTGGTTACAGATCCACATGTTTGCACCTGGAGAAAAACGGAGAGATGTACTCACTACTAAGCAGGGCATTACAGTAGCATTGGTGCTACTTGCATGAATAGCTTTCGGTGAAAGACAGAGGGGCTGGAAAGGGTTTTACCCCCCATCAATGATGTGTAAAGAAACACAGGTGCACAAATGTACAAACTGCACAAAGGTTGTTCACCAGCCTTCTGCTCACACCAAAGAGTTAGCGATGAATTCCGTTGGACCTTGGCTTCCCCTTGTTTTCCGACAGACGGCTCGGTCAGTGCGGTCTTAAGAATCCTGTGAGTCTGCATGTTCGGGGGGGGGGGGGGGGGTCGGGTTTGGAGGGGGTGACTATGAAAAAGCGCGTGGGCCTGCTGCGGTGTTCACCCAGATGTGAAAACAAATGTTATCACCCTAAGACTAATAGATGTGAGGGCCTAAACCCAACAGTGCCGTGCCCTGGGGGGATTGGGCCCAGTAAATCAGGTAAACGCGCCTCTTGAACTCTCCAGAGCGCTCGCCTTTTGTTCTTCCTGTGGCGTGTGAACAATGGAGCTGTCTGGGTGATAGAATAAGCTTGCCTGGTCAACTCAACACTACCCCAAAACCACCCCCAACCTCCTCTCCCGGTCCCCGTAGTACAACACAGTGCTGACTGGCCCGAGACACACAGGAGACAATGACGGTGCCTGCTGCCTACAGCCTCTCATGGGGGGAGGGGAGAGTGTCCACAGCCATCTCGTCCAGCGGAGAGACCTTTTGTGGACACACGAGAGTTGTAAGAGCAGGCATGAAAGCGAGGGCCTGAATTAGCCTCTAACCTGTGTAAATATGCAAGACGCTGGTGGGCTTCGGAATTGCTCCGAACAGACCAGCGTGGCTTGCGCTTGTCCACGGCCATCCGTTGAGAGTGCAATCCCATTGTGACGCGAGCCGGTCCACCTCATCATGTTTTGGTGACCTAGATCTGGCAACCTCTTTGTCTGGAGCCCCCATTCATCCCCCCCCCCCCACCCCCCTCTGCCAGCCCGCACCCCCACCCCTCGCCCCCCCCACACACACCCCTCCAACCTCACTGGCTCAGAGCGTTCATTCTGCATCCACCAGCCCCCAAACCCATTAAGTTGGGACATACTTTGAATGTGCCTGCTTGGCTGGTCGACCCACTCCACACACTCACACTGCCCTATTATACTGGTGACTACACTTTGGTGTGGAAATTGTCAGCCCATTCCAACACAGGAAGAACACAGCACTGAGTAGTCAGCTTGGTTAGATAAGACTTACACGACACAGGAGTACAGTAAACGCATTGTTGTGTGTCGAGTTAGGGAAAGATTTACGAAGGTATATCCATGTTTGGTGAGAAACAGCTGTAGGACATTATTGTTGTGCTGCTGGAGTTTGAACATCAGGTGTGCTTTATGGTGTTTTTGATCAATTAAATACAACCCTGCGGGGCTTTTTCCGTGACAAACACTCGAAAGGAGAAATCTGACTTCGAGTCACGCTAAGCTTTAAACACAGGCCTGTCGAGAAGGCTGCTTCTCTCTGAGCTACAGTGTGTCTACATTCTGGGACGACACAGTCATCCTTCAGCGATAGGAAACATCATCCTCGCTCAACACACACCACTATGACGTCCTGGAGTGCAAAAGTAGACAGTACTCTATGTTTACTGTTCTCAGTATATTGTATTCACAAGAGGCTGAGTACTTTTGGTTTTCTCTAAACAAAATAAAGCGAGGGCCAACGTGAACGCGTCGGCCATCTTGAGACTAAACGTTTGCCCTGGAATAAGTCCTCTTAAATCAGGCTCTGAGGCATTGTGCAGAGCAGAGCAGACCAACTGGAGTGGGGCCATTTCCTGGCCTCTGGGACAAGCCTGTCCATCATGTTGTCAGGAGCAGAGTGAGAGGAATGGCCTTGGAATGCTGACTCACACTGGCTTTGTCCCCATGCTGGGGCTGGAGGCCTGGGCTCAGGCCCCGGGAGGCCCCTCCTGTGCATGGCAGGTACAGATAATGATCCGTGGCCCTGACCCCTCCGCTCCATGCTCCCAGGTCACCCCTGACTCCCGCTGGTGCGAGTGATGCCCAAAGAATTTTAATAGGATCCAGAGATCAGCTGGCCTGGCCCACCCCTTCTCTCTGCTCTTCCTGTCCTGCACAACTCTCCTCTTCCCCGCTCCTCTTCTCTCCTCTTCTCCCCTCTCCACTCCCCTGTTTCTCTCCTCTCATCTCAGCAGCAGCAGAAACATGTCATACCGGTTTACAATTAGGGGGTCAGACATTAATGGATGGAAATGTTCCCCATTGGTAAAAAAAACACTTTGATAAGGAGCGCATTGAAAGGGAGGTAGTGTTCTCATGGAATGTTTCCAAATGTTTTAATAGGCTGTGTAACTTCCAAAAATCTTAATGAGAAACAAAACTCTGTAAAAAAAAAACTTTTAAGACTCCAAAATATATATTTATTTGGCAGTATAAAGTATTTCCTGTAAACATCAGCTGAGCTCTCTTGTTATCACAACAATTAATGAAGTTCTTATGTTTAAGGTAAGGTCTTCAGCCAAGAAAAATCCAATTAAAGAAACAAATAAATTTTTATAGCAGATACAAAGCATAACAAAGAAACTCTCACCACAAAGCCTTCACCTTATGTAAACACATTTGGTACACAGGGTTCAAGTTACAGCACAGCAAGAAAAAACAACCGAAAGGATTTGCTTTGTAGAGTTTAACTGGAGCCCGACAATGATTTCCCCAAATTACGTTTAAGTCAAATTTAATTATTATCATCATGACTAAATCTTTTTGGGCCATTTTTGGAATGTTCTTTTGTTGCCTGTTTACATTTGAAGAGAGAGAAAATGAATGAATGAGCTAATGAATGAACGTATGAACAAGGACGGCTAAAGCCCTGTGGTATTGTCTGCAGTACTGTTCACGGTGCCTGAGGAAAGAAGGGACGGGCTGTTTGGACAGGAAGAAGGCCAGAAGACGAAGGCTTCTCCCAATGCTGTCAGCTCCAGTTTGCGTTGGGGCTGCAGTTTCCCTTCATACGGTCCATCATCTCGCCTAGTTCAAAGACTGTCTAGCTGCAGGTCTTTGTCAAAAGCCCAGTTGGATATCTTTTATGTTCAAGATGTAGGATTTCTTAGGATGACTTTGATTATTTATTTATTCCACTTCTCTTGTGTGATAGTGCCAATATTTTACACGAAACTGCTCAGCTTGCTCTGAAATTCATGTTGCTTTATCGTAGGCCTATTGCCTTTGAAATTTATTTTTCTGAAAGCCAGTCTCTTTTTTTAAATGTATCTCTCTCTCTCTCTCTCTCTCTCTCTCTCTCTCTCTCTCTCTCTCTCTCTCTCTCTCTCTCTCTCTCTCTCTCTCTCTCTCTCTCTCTCTCTCTCTCTCTCTCTCTCTCTCTCTCTCTCTCTCTCTCTCTCTCTCTCTCTCTCTCTCTCTCTCTCCTCTCTCTGTCATGCAGCTCCTCACCACATATTCCCAACGTTCCACACGCCGATCCCCATTGACATGCGCCACCATGAAGGCAGGTACCACTACGATCCTCACAGCCTACACGCCATACACGGGTAAGTCTTCCCCAAAACCAAGCTCCCTACTTAGCCTAGGATAACACTACAGTCCGTAATAGACTGACAAGGATGTATCAACACTGTGTTTTTCAAGGGGCCCAAGCTAAAAGCAGCTCAATATCAAAGGCAGATGAAAGAAGTTGGATAAAGCGACTGTCCAAAGTCAGTTTTAAAAGAATGTTAGCATTTCCCCGTCTTGTTGCTGGTTTCCCAGCTTATTATGGGAGACAGCTTTGCTTTTTTGGCTGGGATCAAACCTGAGGCCTGATGCCAGTATGCATCCTCTTTCAATTAGCAGTGCACTACAGAGCTGGATCCATCCATCACAGCTGCCATTAGTACAGTGCAGCCTCTCCCCCTACAACCTACAACAGCCCTTTACGTTCATTAATGTGCAGTAGAGAAACTAATATGTGTGGTGCTGAGCTCATTGCCCCAAGCTAACACAATAATTAAACCACACACAGCCCACAGAAGTCACCCATGTGGCGTCTGGCTGGTCAATTCAACTTTTTGAGGTTACTGTGTGGTTCACTTGATAGTAAGCCCCAGCACTAGGTTATAGTAGGGCTCATAGGACACTTCCGTTTTTTTTTCTCCCCCTGTTAAAGTTTTCTCTGATAAAGTTACCTTTATCTTAAAACAAGGATAGTAAAAAAAAGTCAATATAATTCTTGAAATAGTGCTCTTACATTTAAATTCACAGATTTGATGGTGATACATACTGGGTGCCTGGCAAAAGCAGGGCTATTCATCACAGGGACCGGGGAAGCAGGGGGAGAAAAAATCTGTCTGTGGACTCGGCCACCTTGATTAATGTGATTTGATCTTGACAGTGGACCCCTAATTCATCAAGACCTTGATCTAGCTGTCGTTTCCTCTGCCTGCGCCAAATTCATCTAATTACAGGAACATTGCACAGCAAATTAAGTGTGGTGTCATTTGTCGAGGGCCCAGGCACTTTATTATAGACTCGTGGCGGTGTGTCAGAGGTCCCCTCCTTGATTGTCTAACATGACATCTCCATACAGTCCCCTTTATCATTGTTTGCATATAACGTAATGAGGGGGCTTGTTATTTTGTCAAAGCTGTCATGCTGTAGGAGCGGCAGAGGAAAGCTTGCCTCCTCCAGGGTTTGTTCCTCTTCCTACTGTACGGAGGACAGCTTGCGCACCGGCAGCGAATGTCAGAAACCCACGACAAAGAGCTAAAGTCTCCACCAGCAGACCTGTGGGGCCCGGTTCATCAGTCTCTCGTCTGAGGATGTTTCTGAGCGGGAGGGCAGGCTGGTTGAAATCACACGGAGAGGGTTTCCACAGGCTCTCCTTGTCCTCAACAGACTCTCCCTGACCGTCCTGCCAGCTTCCACCTGGCTTTGGAATAATCAATCATTCATCACATTTAAGGACCTGTTGAAAAACACAACCACAGCTTGGTGGGGTGACCATAAAGGACATCCCATTCCTGAGATGGAGAGAGTAGTATTGTTTTTGTTGTCGCCACATTAGAAACAAAGGGGGGAAACAGCCTCGGGGCAATCAGTAGCTCATTCTTCAAACTCCAGCTCTATCCTACAGTATTGGTCATGTCTAAAGACAGTAATAAGAACCCTTTATTAGGATCATTTTGTTTGGTTCAGAGATGTCTCCCACCCACACACCAAGCCATACGCCCAAAGACCAAGGCTGGTCAGTTTTTCTTCAACAGTAAAACACAATGAAACCCCTCTCAACTCTATAACAACAGTTGATACAGCAGTCAATAAGGAATTTTGTCACACCTACAGCAGTCTGACCAGACCTAGTTTTAGCAGACTAGAGCAATGAGCCGTTTGTTTGTATGTAGGTCATGTCTTTCTTTCTCTCTGTCTGCATGGAGGGGAGTGTAAAAGTATTGCCTGTTAAGTTTGAGCTTGAACCATCCATATCATGTTGCAGGTCCGTAAACCTACAGCAGGAGTTTATTCCAGCCCAGTCCGGGATGGTGTGATTTATCTCAATCAGACCGCTAGCCCAGAGGTACAGACGAGACTTTGTCACACTGTAATTCATCTCTAGTGTCGTGGAGCAGCTCAGTACAGAGACAGACACACACTTGCACACACACCTTGAGTGCACATGAATACCCATACACATACAGAACACAAATACCGACAAGGAACCAGGTAACAATGTGGACCTCAAACAGGCCATGTTTGTCCATGCTGTCTTCAGCAATTATACCATGAGACAGGGGTTGTTTAATTTGAACACCTCATTATAATGATCTTGTAAAATGCAGCTCCAATCCAGACGAGCCATAAAAACACTGCATCAACACAGGAGACGTTTGAAAATAAGGTCATGTCTGCGCGGAGGTGTAAATTCAATGAAATCGTTTTAGATCACTCCGACAGTGTTTTTGAAGCGCCAAGAAAAGTGTAATGACCCCATGTGCACACTCAGCCCGGGTAGCAGCAGGGTGGGTCTGCCTGACACCTGAAGAGGAGGGGGGGGGTTGGGCGGGGGCGGGGGGTGGTTGACCAGCAGGACAACTGAGGTGAGAGGGCCTCCGGCCCTGGCGCCAGGCAGTGATACGCTCCACAGACTCTCCCTGTGCACCCAGAGACACGCATAGTAATGAAACCCCATTTCACAGACAGAACTCTCACATTTGAATATCGGCCATTATTTATTTAGGTGTTCAGAATCACTGATTCAGATCTCTAAAGCTCATAAAGGGGTTTGTTTGGGTAAATTTCCCGCCCAGGCTATGTACCTGCTGGCTAAAAGAGAAAAATGCATGTGGTTCATATTTTTGAGAGCAGTTCAGTCTATTTGATCAAATGAACTCGTGATTGGAGTGAATTTTACATTTCAAGACCTCAGTAAGCACATCTCAAGGTTTTTAAATTTTGAATGGTTCCTTTATCTCTGGGGATTTGTCAACAATTAAAACAAGGCCAGAATCTCAGACTAGGGACAGTACTTTAAGTCTGGAGGGCCTTATACTTATAGTCCAAACCAGACTGCTCTGTAAGGAAAGTGAAGAGAAATGTAGGTTTATCTGGATCAGAACAAAATCTGCAAACACGTTCAGCCCCACTGCATCCGTTAGATCATTCTATTGCAAGCAAACCACAGTAAATATTTGATGTATCTTGGACAAAACCATAAAACCATTTTCCTTCCATCCGGCTTTCCCTTTAAGCTGATATCAAACTGGATGTTCAGGTGGAAGATTCCGGGGTGTCAGATCTTCCAGGTCTGACTGGGGTGTCCAGAGCCATCTGGTATCCTCTGATCTCCTGTCTGTCAGTGTTGGAACAGCTCTAGTTTTTGGCACAGAGGCCCACCTCTCACTGACAGACCTTGGGCAGCTAGTGAGGAGAGCTTCTGTACAGTAGCTAGCTCCTTAGTGGGTCAGCCCTCCTCTCACCCACGCTCTGGGCAGCTTTAAGGAACCGTCTCTGTCTGGGGCTGAAGGAACAATGACAAGGAGCCGGTTTGAACCAGCTCACCTCAGAGCTGGTGTCAGTTCAGCTTTGGCACAGAAGGTTGACAGACTAATATCTGGCTAAGACCTGAACTATTTATCCTCTGTGTGACCCAGAGGGAAAATGGTAGCTTCGGTTACTGGAGTATGTATGTTCTGGAATGAGGTAAGCTAGAGTAAACCAGTAATGAGACAGCAGGTATTGCCTGAGGGATATGCTGTCTGGTTGCATACGCACATGTCTTTGCGATGTGTGTGTGTTCGTGTGTGTGTGAATGACCTCGTCACACCAGAGAACCTCAGTCTCACCAGAGAACTCCACCCCAGATCAAAGGCAGATAGAGACAGGAATGGTATTAGACGTGAGCTCATTTTCATCTCTGTCTGTATACACAGAATGGGAGACAGAGCATATCAGATTCACTGATTAATTACTTCAGGCTCAGACCTGATACACTCGCCTGCAGAGTCTACTCTACATTCTCAGGTGTGTGTGCCAACCGGCCTTGCTCTGCACCGCCGTGTCAGCAGGAATGAGTGCACTGCCCTAAATATTAGAATGTGCAAGCTGCAGGCAGTCTAATGTTTTTTTCACAACTGCAATAAGGGTTTTTTATTGTCTTTTTAGTGTTCATTTGACACAATGGAACTTTTTTTGTACTTAAGTTGTAGATCTAAACCTCATTTATGTGTTTTGTAACTTCTTAAAAAGGATGAAAACGATGTTTATTTTTATGTTTTGGGGAGCCTCGTCTTTTAGGCTGTGTCATTAAACTGGACTGTTTCTCTCTCTCTGTTTCTCTCTCTCTGTCTCTGTCTCTGTCTCTCTGTCTCTGTCTCTGTCTCTGTCTCTGTCTCTGTCTCTGTCTCTGTCTCTGTCTCTGTCTCTCTCTCTCTCTCTCTCTCTCTCTCTCTCTCTCTCTGTCTCTCTCTGTCTCTGTCTCTGACTGTCTCTCTCTCTCTCTCTCTCTCTCTCTCTCTCTCTCTCTCTCTGTCTGTCTCTGACTCTGTCTCTCTCTCTCTCTCTCTCTCTCTCCCCAGTCATACAGGGTTAGCAGGCAGCCCCGTCATCTCCGACATCTCCCTGATCCGCCTGTCGCCTCACGCCGGCCCCACCGGGGAGTCTCCCTTCAGCCCGCCGCACCACTACGTCAACCCCCACATGGAGCACTACCTGCGCTCCATGCACAGCAGCCCCACCCTCTCCATGATCTCGGCGGCGCGCGGCCTCAGCCCCGCAGACCGTGAGTGGCTGCACCCCGGACACCCCCTCTCCCAGGCCAGGCTGCCTGAACCACACACTCACACCCACACCTCGGCCCCCTGCCGCCATCACAACACGTCACGTCCCTGAGTCAACGCTTTGATTCGCCCCGGAGCGGCGTCACTGCCTCCCCAAATTGCAGGTCCCTTGTGGAGCTTGTACTAAATGAGACTGCATGGCTCAGTGGAGACTTGCGTGCACTTGGGAGTACTCTAGTCATTAACATACCTGCATGTGAGGCAATTGTTTTTTAGTGTTTTCAGATGTTTCGATTGGTGGTAAACAATCCCGACAGAGACACAAATAGACTCCACAATCGCTTAGGTGGATTACTCTGTGGGAAACACAGCCTCCAGGCTCAGGTGTTTGATTCTCTCAGGGTTTTATCCCAAAACCACAGAAATTGATAAGAGAAAACCGAGGGCCAAAAGAAATTCCCCTAAAATGTACCCCCTGCCGTGATGACATCTATTTAGTCAGAGCTGAATTACAATAACGGGTTGAGGCGAGGAGTCTGAATGGGAAATAAATCACCTTTTACAGTCTGTCAACAGTAATGTGCCTGTGCTTTTAAAGGGAAATAAGCCGAGCGTTGGAGATCTGGCCGTGATAGAGCTAGGTGAAAGAGAAAAGATTGAGGCTATTTTCAGGGAGAGGGAATGCTAATAGGTTCTGGAGCAGGCCTTGAGTTTTGAAGTGATAGGTAGTTTGCGTTTATGTTTCCAGGTGACCCTTTCCAGCACACAGCATTTGAGAAAGGATAACTTGGTTGCAGTTTGGATTAAGTTTTGGAATGAGAGAACTTTTCATCAGTAATTTTACACATGAAAGTATCCATTTTAATTATAGTGTGCTTTTTATCTGAGTGAATTTATACATGAATGTATCCATTCTGGATATAATATTTGGGGGATTTTTTGGGAAACAACTTTTCTTCATACTGGCCTTCACACAAATATCACACTATCACTCTACCTTACAAGCTCATTCAGCTGTTTCTTCCCTGTTCAGGATGGGTTCTACATCATATCACATGACATGATCACATGACATCAGTTCTGAGAGACCTCAGGACCTCAGGGCTCTGTGGTGTAGCTCCCCCTTTTGTTTCCTCTCTACACTTTATCTCTCTATCAACGTTTTATTTAATTAGAATAAGAAATGTTTTATCGTGAGAAAAGTTCTGGCCTTCATCTTCTGTTGGCATGCTTTTTACCCGAAACACAAAATGAACACTTTTAAGTGGACATGTGATCTAGTAGATGACAGAGAGAAAATAACCTGTTTCTCCTTTAAAGTCAACACAAGCACACGCCTGTTCTCTTTTAGGCCCAAACGTCTAACGGTGTCTGAAGGATCACTTTACTCTATGAGAGGTGACACAGTGGGTGGAGAGCAAAGGGGAGACAGGACAGGAATCTTCATCCGCTCGCCCCAAAAACTTAACCGAGAGCAGACGTTCCCTCCCAGATTTCCGAGCCGAGCAGATGGAGTTGGAAGGCTGGCGGACAGGCGGGTCTTTTCTGACGGCGGCAGGCCATGTAAAACAAATTCATATCTCACTCTTATTGCTCCTGACACTTTTAAATGTGGTTTACTAGGTGCAGATGTTAACACAGTAGCGGGGTTGTTACTGTGGGACTCCAGGGCTCGTCCACAGTGCATACGGCACCAGGACATGTTTTCAGACAGGTAGAGACAGAGACAGAGAGAGAGAGAGAGAGAGAGAGAGAGAGAGAGAGAGAGAGAGAGAGAGAGAGAGAGAGAGAGAGAAAGAGAGAGAAGCGGCAAGAAAGAAAGAGATAGCCAAGTAGCCCCACTACTTTTGTTTATGAGGCAGAGGAAATGCAGGAATGTGGAGGCCCCCTCTCTGTCTCCTTGTCCCCCCCCCTCTCTCTCTCTCTCTCTCTCTCTCTCTCTCTCTCTCTCTCTCTCTCTCTCTCTCTGTCTCTCTGTCTCTCTCTCCCTCCCTTTATCTTCAGGGGCACTGACACGCCCCGCTGCACATCACTGGCCGGCACGCCCATCCCTCTCGCCCGCATCAATGTCTCTGTAGGACAGTGCCGTCACGTTCTCGCACAGCCCTTTCAAACCCTGTCTGCAGCATGTGGCGAGACTGGCTGGAATTCCCCCCCACACCCATCCCCTCCTCCTCACCCTCCCTGCTTTCTCACTTTTTCTCCCTTCATCCCTCCCTCCTTCCTTCCTCTCCCTGCAGTGGCCCATGAACACTTGAAAGAGCGCGGCCTGTTCGGCCTGCCCCCTCCCCCTCCAGGAGCCAATCCGGCGGACTACTACCACCTGATGGCCGCCCATAGGAACCCCTACGGAGAGCTGCTCATGCAGGGGGCCGGGGCGGTGGCAGCTGCCGCCCAACTGCCGGACTACATCACCCCTGTGGACGGTGAGTGACTCTGGGGCTGCTGTGGGGGAGCAGAGGCCCTTGACTGGAAGACTGGCTCAAACTGGATTTCAAAGTCCCTTTTTACTGATGATTAATCAAATACACACACCCCTAACTACCTCAGTTTCACTGTGAATCGTTCTATGAAGAGTGACACTTCTCCTGAACGCTGTGTTGCCGAGATGTCAGCAAAAGATGAAATTTGAGTGAAATGTCTAAAACAAATAATAACAATTTGTGTGTGTGTTTTTTTTTTTTTATACAAATCATTTTGTAACGACTTGAAAGGAAAGAGGTGGACTCAGGTCACGGCCGTGTGCGCTAAGACTTGCCCTTCTTCTGTTTTATTTCTTCCTTCCAAGTCCAGTGTTCTTCATAAACAACAAGACCGATGTACTTAGGTGACATTATGCCGTGTTGAGACAGTTCACTTAGGGGTTGGGTGGGATGGGGGGGGGGGGGGTGTCAGAGGTATATTTAATGTAATGGTTGCCTGCTTTCATCCTCCACTTCCTCTGTCACCTTAAAAGGGCAGCTATGTCTGGGAGGGAGACTGATCCTAGTAAAGGGATTGTGTTACAGTGAATCCCAGGGCCGTGTCATCATCTATCAGAGCCTTTGTAATACAACATGCCTTCAAAAAACCGACGCTGCTTTCGCCAACGCGATAAATTGACATCAACGCCTACTGTACCTTTATGAAAGAGCCTGTTTATAGCACCGTCCTACGTCTTTATATGACGGATAGTCTTACTAGAAGCTGACCTTCTCTCGACAAGGCCTACTTTTTTATCTCACTGTTTTTCTTGCTCTTGACTTAAACAGCAGAAGCCTGTAGTTTTATCTGTGCAGTAGCTCTCTATCCCTTCACTGAATGGCATTTACACACAGACCCTGACAGGCGTTAAGGACTCTGTCATAGGAGGCGTTCTAGGGAGATAATGGTAGATTGATTCTCACTCAGTTATCAGACAGCAGGTGGATCTCCCCCATTCATCAAGATATGAGGCACACAGCCAGAGCGATGACCAGGAGGTGCGTGGAGGTGGTGTGACTCGCACGGCCCTCTATCCCCTGGCAGGTAGCTTAGCAACCCCCAAGCAGCCCACAGACAAACGAGGAAAAGGTTCTATCCTCTATCCGCACGCCGTCACAAGGTCCCTGGCATTCACGGCGAGTCGTTGTTCCTCTCGACACGCCAACAGAAAGACACAGACAAGCTGAAGACTAAACCTGACTAGCAGTTCCCAGGGGACTAGAAAAATCTCACCGGTGGCCATAAAGTGTCCAGCCATGCCTGCGTTAGCGTTGGTTGGCGCTGCCTTTCTGAGGGGCCAGTAAGTGTTGTCCTCCAGGCCCCAGACTGAGCTTGTGAATGAGCTGCAGTGTTGTGGTGTCTGAGCCAAGCCCCTGCTTGCTCCAGGGGAGGCAAGCTGCCAAAGGCATCAAACCAGGCATATAAAACCTGTCATAACTTCACTCCCCAACAGTGACATACACTATACAGGCCCACAGCTCTCCTCAGCCCCAACACAACACAAGCACTCACTGGCTTTTGTCTCAGGGAAATGTTGATTCCAGTATTTGTTCCAGAGGAAAATAAATGTCCGCCAGAAGAAGGAAATGAGTGCGACAGAGGCGCTTTAGCACAGTTAGACACAGTCCCAGCAGTCCCAGTCACTCTGGACTGTGGTGTGGACGGATACCCAGGTGAAAAAAATCCTGCCGTGGACCAAACACAATTACTGTAAACACGGCCCAGGAGGCCTGGCCGTGGAGGGCCGTGAAAAGCCCAATGACACAGCCTCTTAGGACCAGCGGGATGGGGGTCTCCCCCCCCCCCCCCCCCCCACACACACACACACCCTCACCCCTCAGGAGGGGAGCGCAGCAGAGCTGGGCTGGGCTAGGCTGGGGCTGGCTGCTGACATAAATCACAGGGGGAGACCAGGAGGCTAGGCGAACGGCAGCCTGGGCTTTTCCATTTCCTCATTTATCAAGGGAAGTGGCACATTAATAAACACATCTCCCCAGAGGTGAGCAGAGTAACACAGATAAATCAGGCTGCCATTCCTGAACGGCTCTTCCCTACTCACTCAAACCAGGCTGTTAATGCAATGCAAATACCGTCTAAATTCACCAGTGGCTTTTCCACCAGGAAGACCTTGACTTAACGGCTGGTTAACTACCTAAATTACACATCCTCTGCCCCCCCCCCCCCCCCTCTGTCCCTCATGCACAATTTCTTTAGCAGCTCTTGGGGAATGTCTCTATAAGTGTCACAGCAGACAGAACCCCTGGCAGGTTGTCAAGTTTTATACATGTTTGTTGCATCATCCAAAGTTTGTCTGCGTCCCAACAGGAAGTCTCAGAGTAGCGAGATTGAGAACATATGTCAAATGGGACTCCACCGAAGAGAAATACTCCCAGCAAAGAATCATCTGAGAGACATACGTAACTGTCATGAAAAGAGCCTCAAAATATAGTTAAACCCAGTAGAGCAAGAGCACCAGGCCACTTTCTAGTTGTTCAACAACGAAGAGATTGAGTTTCTGCTGTTTGAAGCACGCACACACACACGCGCACACACACACACACACACACACACACACATGACTGAGCTGTTAGCCGTAATGGACGTCCGGTTGCCAGTGCCTTGGGTAATGACCACACTGGTCCCAATCCCAACCTGCTGAGGGGTTTACGACTGCTCCGGCTCCACCAACACCACAGCTAATGTGGAGCACCTGTTGGGCCCACAGCAACTGGCTGACTGCTCCTTCTGCTGACACAACAGTCAGTAAAAGTCCAGTCAGGGCAGAGGGCCAGCTGCCACAGATAAACAGACTTTTAACCACCAGTTGCGTTTAGATACAGCATCAAACTTCATTAGTATTCATTAGCATAGACCTTTTTACAAGCGTGTATCTGTAATGGTGGTGTATGTCCGACAGTAAAAGGACTGCTCTGGTCCAAATCAGTAGCATGGCCTCCACTTCATCCGGATGTTTCACGGATTCGGATTCATCAGATCTGTGTCGACGTAGATGATCACTGCTGTATTTCACACCAGGTTTGAGACCATTAAATAAAGCGCAGGCACATTTGCATGAAGGACTGGGAACGTGAGATCGATCTGAACATTCTGCATACATTTCCTCATTGTCGAAATCAATTCCTCTAAATTGGCCTCGTTTGCCAAAGTGAGGAGTGAGCCTGACACTAAGATGTTTATCAGAGTAATTACTTCGGATTATTCTGGAAAAGATTGATCATTCTGACTCTGCATCTAAATGAGGCCACGATGTGTTAACAAATCCAGAATGTTTCTGCTCGGTTTGCCTTACCTTCACCCACCTTTTCAGATGCTGTGTGTTTTGGATGTGTCGTCAAACAAATTCTAAGTTATATACACTGGAAATGTGTGTTAGTAGGGTACATTAAAATGAAGTTCTTTAGATAAAAGTAAGAAAGTTGTTTTCTTCTAATGTAGGCAGGACTTCACTCCACCATCCCCACCAACTCCAGGAAGGATGAGTTGATATTTTACTGCACAATATCATCCTGCCAGGCCCAGTTTCCATCACCTCATACAAATTGTTTACTGTATTAGCTGTGAATCAATCTTGAGCACTTATTGATAGGCCTGTTCTATTTCCTGGGGGTGTGAGTGTCGGAGGGAGGCTGTGTGAACATCAATCACCGGGTCCCGGCAGGCAGGAGCAGCGGTCCGCCAGGTCTGCCGCTCCCGAAATAGCACGCCGCTGGGCAGGATGCGAAAATGACACAATGATGCAGCTCAAGAGTGACTCAATAGATTTGGGCTGGATGGAATTACTCTTTTTTAAGTCGCAAACATTCATAATCCCGTGCGGTAAGTGGGTGCCCCCCTTAGGGAGAGGCCCTGCTGTGCAGAGGACTTCACCAGGGTGGAGAGAGGGTTTGGGAGGAAGGGTAGAAAGACAGCGTCATGAGTTGAATGCATTCCTCAGACTCGTTCATGATCCAGTGTCTAGGGAAATGTCCAAATGACAGAGAGAAAAAAGTTTGATACGTTCGTTGACATGCCTGCGTGCTGATTTGTGCTCCACAGTGTCGCGCTTCGCCAGCCCCAGACTCACCCCCAGACTGAGCAGGAAGAGAGCTTTGTCCATCTCTCCCCTGTCCGACGCCAGCATCGACCTGCAGACCATGATCCGCACGTCGCCCAACTCCCTGGTGGCCTACATCAACAACTCTCGCTCCAGCTCTGCAGCCTCCAGCTCCTATGGACACCTCTCTGTGGGGGGCATCAGGTACCACTGCATACAAACACACACACTCTGGTCTGACGTCTGCTTCTTGGCTGGTCTAAAAGAGAAAGTACTCCCTTTCTTGTTCCGCATGTTTCTTGGTGAGGATTTTATACACTTAATAGAGTAAATGTGGTATTTCTTTACAGTAAACAGCCAACTTCCAACACAAGATGATGTAAATGTGGTACTAGAGTTTGTGGGATGTCATTCATGACCTGTTCATATGCTCTTGTCTGGTTGGCAGCCCCTCTTTCCCGTTCCCCCATCCCATCAACCCCATGGCCTACCAGCAGCTGCTGTCCCAGCAGAGGGGGCTGAGTGCCTTCGGTCACACCCCTCCCCTCATCCAGCCTTCGCCCACCTTCTCCAGCCGCCAGCACGCCACTTTAGGTCTCACCTCCCTGCCCCCCTCAGTCCACCACAACGACATCCAGGCCAAGGTAAGGCCCCGTCCAATAACACCCGCTGTGGGGAGGGACTTGAAGTATGTCCCATAGGCAATCATTTTCTTTGTCTGAACTCAAAGATTTTGTTTCAAAGTGGTAGCGATGGCTGTATAGCTCTCCCCCTTTATCGTCTTTTGTGTACAAAAGTTGAGGTTTGTGGCGGTCCTGCCTGTGCATTTGTGATCATTCCATTCACTGAGATGTCCTACTGAATCTAAACTTTGTCTGGGTAAAGACGGCTTTAATGTAGACCTCCTCATTCCCACAACCCACATAGTGGCAACCCAGGCTGCAGGCTTCGTGTGTCATAAACACAGCCTTGAAGACAGGCCGATTCCTCCTGCCCTGATCTAAAGCACATTGCCGTGGTTCAGGGCAATCACTGTCAGCATTATTATTGCGCGGTTCAAACCCACGCACATTGGCCAAGTCAGCACAACAGTGTCTCGTGACTCTGCAGCCTATCAACAGGGAGAGCCATCGTTCCGCCGGAGCGTCCTCTCATCTCCCTCCAGGAGTCACATGAGGTTTGCAGGACTGAGCTCACTCCCTAGAAGTTTCCATGTACATCCATTCATCAGAGAAACAGCTAGACTGTTTAGTCTCCTCGGTGGGTCACCTTTGAAAAAAGGGGTTTTACTGTCACAGGCACGTGACACACTGAGAATACACAGGGTACACTGTTAACACGCGCTCGCCTCACATCTTCTCTCCTCTCCCTCTCCCCTCCTCTCCGGTCCACCTCTACCTCCCTTTTTCTTCCCAGAATCCTAATGGAGACTCGGCAGTCAGCAGCACAGTCAATCCTATGATCACCAAAAGGTCAAAGGTGAAGATGGAGACGGAGGTGGCGAGGTCACTGTCCCCCTGTTCACCGGTAAGAGGCTCGGCTGTTTCACCAGTCCACTGCAGCTACTGGGGACAGTCCTACTCAGGACATGGATGGGACAGATGATGACGGTCTGATTAGAGTGATGTGACGGAGGCCTTCAAAGAGGCGGAGCTGAGGTTAAACGTCAGCCCCTGCAGTGCTCTGCGTACGCTTATCTCTGATGGATGCATCTTTTCCCTCTGAACACTGGGTCCTGATCAATGGCGTGGCACAGACCCCTGGGAAGCCCAGTTCCCTGACCCGCTTCCCTCCTCGGGCGCCGGGAAAAACTCCATGTGATAAGAGCTTTGCATCCATTTGTTTGTTCCCTCCTTCCCTGGCCACTGTAAACTGTGCCAGAGCACTTCATTTTCATGAAATATCGGCCGGCTGTTATTGTCATCTGAAGCCTCCCCCCCCCCCTCTTCTTCCCTCTCTTTCTTTCTTTTTTTCTTCGCCGGGCTCATTCTCTTTTCTTTTGACAAATTTGCGCCTCCTCTCCGATTCCGAGGCAGGTTTGGCCGTGATGCATGAGGATGGCAAAGCCCACAGTCGTCTTGGGGCCAGTAGAATTGATGAAGATAGCACGCGGGGCAGAGATAAACATGCTGCAGTCAGCAGGTTGGGGGTGTGGTGCGCCGTGGCGGCTTGTGTAGAAGCTCGGCGCTGCACTGGGAGAGCCGGGAGGACAGCGCGGGAACGGTCTCCAGCCAGACAGCCTCAACGTGTGACCCGACCCCCCCTACCCCCTCCCCCAGCAGAGAGCAAAGCTAACGCGGTCTTTTAATCCACTGCCACCGCCTTCACCCAAATGAATCTGTGTTGAAAACGCAGGGATATTTAAGAAAGCACACAGCGACACGTAGGAGCACTTTGAACCTTTTAAGAGCGGAAAGCGGCTTGAGCAACTCAAGATGGATTGGAGGAAGTGCAGGAAAATGTGAGGTGGGGGGGGGAGAAGATTGTGGGGTTAAAAGTTAGTTAAAAAAAAGAATAATAATTACGAAAGAAAGAAAAAAAGAAGCAGGCAGATTGACAGTTAAGACAGTAAAGGGCCAATGAGTTGCGTCCTGCTGTGGAGGGGTGTCTGATGCTGTCCTGCCTCCACACAGGACCATCTGGGTGGCATGCTGGACCTGAAGGAGGATCTGGACAAGGATGAATGTAAGCAGGAACCTGAGATGGTGTACGAGACCAACTGCCACTGGGACGGCTGCTGCAAGGAGTACGACACTCAAGACCAGCTGGTCCATGTAAGAAGGGGACTGGGTTTGTGTGTGTGTGTGTGTGTGTGTGTGTGTGTGTGTGTGTGTGTGTGTGTGTGTGTGTGTGTGTGTGTGTGTGTGGTATATGTGCTACCTTCCTATGATTTAGCCTGCCACCTGCTTAGAGCTGGCCTTGTGGCAAATAAGAGAATAATCGTACCCTACTCCATTGTTCTACTTTAAACCCAGAGCAACTGAAAATTAGTCTGTATTACTTCTAGCAGAGATTAGCACAAGGCCAGAGGCAGGTAGCTAATGAGTGTGTGTTGATAGCTGAGCCTGCCAGTGCAGCTGTGTCACAGCCAGGCTCATTGACCCCCGGTCTGTATGAGCCGCATGACCTTTGACCCCAGAAAGGCCTGGCAGAAAGCCCTCCCCCAGGAACTTTAAATGTCCTCCCTTGGCTGGTCCCAAAGTCCCATCAGACAAAGTCAGTTTGGCTCTCAAACAAACTATTATTCAGCTTCTGTAAGATGTTGTCGTTTAGCTTCTTGAACCTTCTGTAACTGTCCATCCCAGCCTGTAGGGGCTTTGATGGATTTGGGACATACCGGGCCGCCAGTGAGGCAGAGAGAGAAGTAAGCAGTGTTCCGTGTCCGGGGGGCACTGTTACAGAAGCAGCTCAGAGCACAGCCTCCCCCCATTATCTCTGCTCATTGTTTCTCTGAGTCACAGGGGCTCAGGAGGATTTGCACTAAATTACACCCCGCTGAATGTTTAGTTGCTCTCCGAGATCTCTCCTAATGATAGGCCGGGATGGTTTGGGTTGGAGACAAAGAGACGCTTGTTTGAGAGCGCATGTTCGCCCACCAGCATGTGTCCAGGGCTAAATGATCCACCCCTGGACATTAAACCAACAACTCGCCCAGGCTCTGTGGCCTGAGGAATAGGCTGCCCTTTACCACAATGATGGCCCTTGTCACCAACTGTGTTTGCGTAAATGCACTGGCCTCAGCACAGCTGGATGGATGGAAAGCTGAGCCCGTGGCCCCGGTACCCACAAGGATTTGGGACATTTCTAAAAACGTTGTCATTAAGGGATCCAAGGAAACTATGGCGTTTGGGTGATCCCACCACACTTAACCACTGAGTGGTCCTGTGCACTCAAACACTACAGCCTAATGAGGGAATGCTTTCAAGTGCACTATACCTGTCCAAACTCATCCACCCCAGGCTTGGCCAGAGAGACACCACATCAATCTTGGAGAGGGGTTTCCAATGTGGAAGAGAGCAATTCCGGCAAATTAAAGTGTTACACCCCATACATATACAAACAGAGCGAAGTGGGGCATTTGACGGACGATTGATTGGAGCTTAATTCTCCAGTCAGAGAATCCTTCTCGAGAAAAAACAGGGATCTCATCTATCAAACGCCGGTGACTCCTGCAAGCGGGCCTTCATTTGTGCATACCAAAAACCACAATCACCCTGCTTTTTTCATGTCTGACAAACGCAAGGTAAACTCCAAACTTTGATTGATGACACCCCTAAAAATGTTCTTTGATAAGCAAATGGCGGCACTGTCACAAATTGCCTTATTGAAATCCCCTTTTTTTTCTCACCTGTTTTGATGTTCTTTATAACACAACACAGAATCACATTCAACAAAAGGGAATAACATTTGTGTGAAGTCGATATACTTGGAAATCAGGTAGCTGAGTGTGTTCTGCTCAGGTCAGATAAGACTCCCATGCTAAAGATAAATATCCATATTGCAAAACAGTGTTTATGAATACAAGTGTACATATGGTCTGTGAGCTCAAGCGGGAACTAACCTTCTCCGTATGTGTGCGCGTGTGTGTCTGCAGCACATCAATAATGACCACATCCACGGAGAGAAGAAGGAGTTTGTGTGCCGCTGGAGCGAGTGCTCTCGGGAGCAGAAGCCCTTCAAGGCTCAGTACATGCTGGTGGTTCACATGCGCAGACACACTGGGGAGAAGCCACACAAGTGCACTGTGAGTAACTCATAGGCAGACTCTGCACCCCGCCGGGTATTCACCTTGGTAAACATTCCGCACCATACACCTACACGTGTACAAACTCTTTCTCCCTCACAAGCACAAACACCTACGAAGTCACTCAGGACATTTCTAAATCTGTGAAGCTGCAGTCAAGGATGACTTTCGAACAGTATAAATGCTGTTTTGCAAGCTTTCCTTCCCTTCAAACAAGAGTTTGTACTGTATGCTGTTGAGGATAAAGACATTAATATTGTCATAAATAGTCGTGCGATACATGCATCGAGAGCTATGACAAATTATTGACATCAAAATGTCAAAAAGTGGGAAAGTAAGGATGATCTTCATGTAAAGGTGCACGATGTCCTCATACCACAGTTGTTTTGACTGCTCGTTGTTGGGTGCGTTTCTCTCCATTCCAGTTTGAGGGATGCTCAAAGGCCTACTCCAGACTGGAGAACCTGAAGACGCACCTGCGCTCACATACGGGAGAGAAGCCGTACGTGTGTGAGCATGAGGGATGCAACAAAGCCTTCTCCAACGCCTCAGACCGTGCCAAGCACCAGAACCGTACACACTCCAACGAGGTACCCGCGTTCACAAGCCCCCCCCCCCCTCTCTCCGGCCCCTCACTGCCTTCACTTCAGACAGACTCCCTTATAGACTCCATTAGAAATTCTCTCAGACCTCCTTGAAGGAAACAGAGTACTATATTTTCTGACTTAAGCACTACCTTAAGCATTAGGAAAGTAAGAAGAGCTTAATGTGTTGTGAATATGCCACTGCCTGTCTGGCCCTGTTCGGGTTTAAATAGATCTGTTCAGGCTTTCTCTTATCATGTATGGTGATTGTTCTTGGACGCTCCTCCCCGCCCTATTATCCAGGGCTGTGTGTGTGTGTATGTGCACGTGTGCGTGTGTGCGTGTTCGTGCGCGCGCTCACTTGTGTGCAAGTATTTGTGTGCGTGTGTGCGTGTGTGTGTGTGGGCATGCCCGTGTGTGTCTACGCGTTAGTGTGAGTAAATAATGAGGTGCGGAACTAATGAGCACTGCAAGCCCACAATGCATTAGTGCGAATCAAGCCTATCCCCATGGAGAGGGACCACCTGCAGATCATGAATACAGAATGAAACCTGGAACCATTTCAACCCCCCGACAATCCATCAGGGGTGGGAGAGAGGATGGGAGATTGGGATCACAACATCCCATAGATCCACTAGTAACTCCAACTTTATTACCAGCGCCCATGAATCATACTGAGGCTGTTGGTAAAACCAGCATGTCACTGTTCTACATGCATAATTTATATCTCTAATTGCATGTTTACACCAACATCAAGTCACAGCTAATCTGAGTAAGTAGGAGAGAGTGAGACTCTAATTCAGAGTCATATATTTGACTGTTAGCGATACAATACCAACAGGCTAAAGTGGATCTCTTTCACAGAAACCCTACGTGTGCAAAATCCCCGGCTGCACCAAGCGCTACACAGACCCCAGCTCTCTCAGGAAGCACGTGAAGACCGTCCACGGGCCCGAGGCCCACGTCACCAAGAAGCAGCGCGGAGACCTCCCACCCCGGCCGCAGAACCCCCGGGAGAACGGCGAGAACGACGCCGGCTCCAAACCCAGCAGCAGGGGCGTGGAGGAGAAGCTGGAGGCCAACAGCACCTCCAGAGGCATGGAGGACTACCTGCAGGTCAAGTCCATCAAGACTGAAAACTCTGTGGTAAATGAATCTGTGAACTTCTCGATGGATGTAAACAACCCTGACGATGGTTCCTCGCTGGGTTGCAGTCACTAATCTGGGGCTGTACTTTTCTTGAACCTGGGTCTTTACATTCAGTTTTTTCTTCAATCTAATATCACACTAACAATAGCATGCAAATCTTATCTAACAATCCCCTAAATCTAATAATCTCCCTCTTTTTTAACAATCTCTGCTTGCTGCTCGAATGTATCCATCTTTCTCCCCTTCAAACATTCCTTAAGGACAGACATTACTAAGGTGAGCACAGCTTCTGTTGATCACCACATCCCCCCATTACAAATAACGACTGTCCTCATCCAACCATCTCACCACGTGACCAAAGTACAGAGAGTGAACAACGAGGTCCTGTCTGTAAATGTCTCCATTGTATTTGGCGTGTTGTGCATTACAAGGTCCTGCAGGTTCATTTGAAATGCTTGGTTACACACCAACATTGGCGATGTGTCTGTCCCAGCTGGACACTGTATGCCGATAGCGATGGGCCCTTCAAGTTTGACATTGTTTCCCAATCATGGGCCATTGTGTAACATGAAGCAATGCTGCCAGCCTTCACCCCACCCCCCGCTTTAAAGGACCCCCCCCCCCCTTCCTGATTATCCAGCCCAATTCCACAGTGGCAGGCAGATCTAACAGAAATCTAACCCTGCCAATGATAAAAGCCAATGCTAGATTAATATTCAAACATTGGGACTGTTTTTCTGTTCTGAACAAATAGCGGCAATGATCAAGCCGTGATTAAGACAGCTTTTAAGCTCTCAACGGGCCTGAATACATTTGCGTCCCTGGGTAGGCCGGGGAAATAGGTCTGATTCAAAGAGACAGCTCACCTTATTTGTCAGTTGTTTCTGGTGTCAATTCGCCAGACACGAACATACATGATTAATAGGAATGCTGCCATGATAGATCATAAATTCTCAGCCACTTAGCCAGGCGTGCTTTGACAAGCACCCTGAGGGAACTCTGCAACCGACCTGAGGTGGGAAAAAGATGCAAGATATGCACACAAATCTGTGTCAGCCATTGTTGGGGTGGGGGGGTGGGGGGGCGGTCCTCCGACATGACAGCTTGTACTCACGGAGGTGTTGTCGAAAGAGGACCCCAACATGCTTAACAACCCCAGATGAGAGGCCCAGTGTGCAGGCCTCATGCACTCCAGCATGCTTTCATCACACCCATTTTCAATTCACAGACAGACTACGAGAGCCACAATCAGAGGCTCCCCGGCCCTCATTATTTACTATTACAGTTAAGGGGGATTCAAAAGCTTCATGATTTACATCCTGTCGTTTTGTTGTTGCTGTTCCATTTTTCTCCCCGGTTGAGGACCTTGGTGTAAACATGGCTTCTGTTTATCCACTTTCTTCCTCCATCCCTCCCTCCCTCCCCCTCGCTCTCTCTCTCCGCCATCCTCCAGATGTATCAGTCCAGCCCTGGCGGCCAGTCGTCATGCAGCAGTGAGCCATCGCCACTTGGCAGCGCCACCAACCATGACAGTGGAGTAGAGATGGCCATGCTCAGCAGCGGGGGCAGCCTGGGGGACCTGAGTGCTCTGGACGACCCCCTGGCTCTGGACACCGCCACGTCCCCCGGGACAGGCACCATCATGGGGTCGGGAGGGGGCGCCGTGCTGGGTCTCCACCTGCGGAAGCAGCTCAACACCTGCCACCGGCTGGAGCACCTGAAGAAGGAGAGGCTGACCACGGTGAGGGACTCCTGCCAGTGGGCCAACACAGCGCCTCAGGGGACCCACACCAAGCTGCCACCCATACTGGCCAGCGGTGAGTCAGCAAAGTCACTATTTCAAAATAGAAGAAGAATCCGAATGATTCTGATGTTAGATGTCAGTGGTCAAGTCCACTGGGGTATTTGGCATGTCATCTTGACTGTTGCTTTTGAACAAGGAGGTTGACTTTAAGATCGATTGAAGTTCAAACATTTGTTCGAAGATGTCACGTGTAGTGTTGTCCTAACACAAATGTGCGTGTGTCTCAGGTTCCTTTCTGGAGACTGGGGGTCTGGGTGGCGGTACGACCTGCGTCCCCTGCCCCAGCCTGAGCGACCTCTTCCCTGGCAAGACGCCGGTGCTGAGCCAGCTGGGAGTGCGCCGCGACAGCTCCACCAGCACCACCAGCTCGGCCTACGCCCTCAGCCGCCGCTCCTCCGGCATCTCCCCCTGCTACTCCAGCCGCCGCTCCTCCGAGGCCTCCCAGTTCAGCCACCGCCACCACAACAACATCAGCTCGGCCGACTCCTACGACCCCATCTCCACCGACCTCTCCCGCCGCTCCAGCGAAGCCAGCCAGTGTGGCGGGGGGGAGGAGGAGGAGGAGGCCTCCCCAGCATGCTCAGCCTCACCCCGGCCCAGCACTACCGCCTCAAGGCGAAATACGCCGCCGCCACTGGGGGAGCCCCACCCACGCCCCTGCCCAGCATGGAGCGCATGAGCGCCAGGACGCGCATGGCGCTCTACGGGGAGCACCAGGAGGCGTGCGCGTACCCCTTTGGGGGCCACGTCGCGCCGAGGCGCTGCAGCGACACCGGCTACCCCTCCCGGAGTATGATGCCCCACGAGGCCCCCTCCAGCCTGCCTCGGCGGGCCAGCGACCCTGTCCGCCATGCCTCCCTGGAGCCCCAGTCCCAGCCTCTGTCCCCGGGCCAGCGCTACAACAGCCTGGGCAGCGTGCACCCCCTGGCCGGTGAGCGCCGCCACCTGGCCCTGCAGAGCTGCCCCTCGCGCTCTGACGGCGGCCTCCACCGCTACTCCTACGTCCCTCGCCCCCCCAGCATCTCCGAGAACGTCGCCATGGAGGCCGTGGCCGGCGACGCTGGCGGTCGGCTCGACGAGGAGGTGATGGTGCTTCCGGAGGACGTGGTCCGCTACACGCGCTCCCAGGACGTGGAGGCAGCCTCGAACCCGAGCCAATCGCCATACAGCAGGCACACGCAGGGCTTCCATGGGAACACAAACCCCCAGCAGGGGCAGTTGTACCACAGACGACGGATGGCGGTCGTGGATGCCAACATGACCCCGCCCGGCCAGGCTCCGCCTCCCTGTGCCCTGAGCCCGAGGCAGCAGCAGCCCCACCCCTCCTCTCCCAGAATCAACAAGAGCCACATGCCCGTCCAGTGGAACGAGGTCAGTTCAGGGAGCATGGAGGTCTCCTCCCAGCAGCTCAACAAGTTCAGCCACGGTAACCTCGCTGTGGTCCAACAAAAACACAACTTCAGCTCTTACCAGAACCTCAGCTCCAACCCACAGATGAATCAGAACCTGACGCTGGTTCCTCAGCAGAGATATCCACAGCCGAACTCCAACCCACGGATCAACTGTGTCCAACAACAAAGGATTCAGCCCCAGATCGCTAACCTGAATGAACCTGTAAACTTAGAGTATGGCTTCAACCAGAGTCTGGGGCCTAGCCATGCTAGCGCTAATGCTAATCAACGCCCAATCTGTGGCAACGTGACAGGGAACACCATGGACATACCCAGCCCCAACAGAAACCTCCTGACGATGCAGACTGTGGCTACACACAATAACAGGTCGCAAGTCACATTTGAGGATAACTGTGGAAATTGTGGAAGCCCTCGTCAGAATTATAACTCACTGTCCCAGAATGCCGTTCAAGGTGAAAATCAAGTACTCATGCAGCCGAGGCCTCCCCCTGACTCCAGGAGCCTGAACAGACAGCACTCTGGGACAGAAACACAAACCAACCTCAACCAAGTCTTCAGCAACTCTGAAGCTATGGCTAAAAGTCAAACGAGACCTGTTGAACGCCAGAGTAATGACAACGACAGCTTGGACGACAACGCCATGTACTACACGGGGCAGATTCAGGTCTTTGAGCCGGACAGTAATTTGAACCTTTCCATGTCTGCGATGGCGAATGTTCCTCCGTGTGGGCTGCGGGTGGACCAGGGCTCCCAGGGGCCCTGCTCCAGCCAGGTGTCCAGCAGTGAGAACTCGTCCCAGGCGGCAGAGCAGCCCCAGATCGATTTCGACACCCTGCTGGATGATGGGGACCACTCCAGCCTCATGTCGGGTACTTTGAGCCCTGGGCTCCTCCAGAGCCTATCCCAGACCTCCTCACGCCTCACCACTCCTCGGAACTCTGTCACCTTGCCCTCTGTGCCTGCTGGCTTGGGCAACATGGCCATTGGAGACATGAGCTCCCTGCTAACCGCCCTGGCGGAGGAGAGCAAGTTCCTGAACCTAATGTCCTAGCCTTCTGTGTTGCACTGTGGGAGAAGGAGGAGATGAGACGATCATATAGGCTGTTGCAGAAGGGTTCAAATTCTGACTTTTTTTATTTGCCCTACCTTGACCACTGACCTGGACATGAAGAATGTGTAAACATTTCAGAGGACTTGTTTTAGTACATGCCAAAACACCTGTTTCAATGTGTGACCTGTATTACCCTGTACAGTATTATTTGTCAAGGATTTAAGATGGCCGTTTTCTATCTTTTGAAAAGCCATATTTTACCTTTAGATGAGTAGGAATAATGTAAACCACAGCACAAGTATTTCAAAAGTTGTACATGAGAGTACAGTTCTGCAGTAAAACGAATGTACTAAGTGCCTGGCTAAGCCCAAGCATATGCATGAGCATATGATACACTACAAACTGAAACAGGTCCAATGTATTTGGATTTTTTTTTTTCATCATTTACTTACAGTATTTAAGGACATACACTGTAGAATTGGAAAATTATGTGAATAACTTGATCTAAAAGATTTCGTTCTTTCATATGAACTCATTGGAAACAAATGTACTTTCTATCATTGAGACTGCAGAGAGAAACAAGGCAGGGATAGAGAGAAAGCTTTCCTACTGTCTACTAAGTCTTGGCAAGTTTATTTTCAGTGTTCTTTGCGAGCCTTTATGTGATTGTGCTGTTGCTCTGACTTTCACTGTTGAGATTAATAGTGACAACACAATGTCAGACAATTGAGACGTGAGTTGTGACTGGAATTAAAGACCCATTTCAAAGGAATATGCACATACTTGATAGGCTACATATTCTGTGTAAATGAGATTCCAATTACTGTATTATTTTTCATTATTTTAGTCCAAAAGCTTTTTTTGTGAAAAGGGCAAAGGACTACAGGCAATAGGCCTAATCAGAGGCTCTGAGCTATAATCGCAAGGAATTACAATTGTCTTTTGTACATTATCATGCCAGCATATTGTGCTGAATATGTAAATAATTTTGTACATTTTTATGAAATATAATATTGTTGTCATTTTTTAAGTGCCGTGTGTGATTAATCATTTGAAAGTATATGTCTTTGTGGGATATACATGGACTGGATGTGTAGTTTGCCTATAAATTGGCCTAAACCACTGTAATTCATATGGCCGTAAACACTGCATGAGTCAAAGGTGAATCCTCTCTCTCACATACATTAACTGTACGGCACCACTACTGTAACTCCCATGTATAAACACCTCTCTCCAATGTTCAATTATGAAATATAAATACACAGTATATCATTTCTTCGCCCCCTTCTCTGTGTAAAACTGCATGTAGATTATTCATTAGCTGAATTCATTTTTTTTTTTCAGTCCTGCTTTAATCTTAGAAGTATATGAGTGTTGATTGCTTAAATAATGCAGGAGCAAACTTGAGTCTTTGAAGCCTGATGCCATCCCTTGCCGACAATGCATTTTTCTTCTTATCAAACAGTATGTAAGACATTCTTGCGAGGCAATTACAATGCTTTGAAATCTATTCTCCTGACCCCATCTTACCTTAGGGCTGGCATGGCTGCAATGTCAATTCTTGATAAAAGCATTAAAGGTTTAGGAAAAAATGTTAGCCCCATGCAGGCTGTAGCTGAAGTGAACCTGCATGTACTTCAAAATTAGCCATGGCAGCAGGACTCTGAGGAAAAGGCAGCTGAAACCACATAAAACACAACCCAGTTGTGAAGAGCGAGGGCCTGGGACCAGGCAGCAGACTTTTTCACCCGCCGCAAATGATTCGATTCTGTCAGAGTATTCAGCGGAGGATACGTCTGATCTGAAAGTTTTGATTGCTTTTGCCACTGTGATTCCTTATTCTCTCAGAGAAACGAGAGAGGGGGAAAATAGCCCTAGGACACAAACTTTTAGGCACAGAGCAAGAGGTAAAGAGGAGAATCAATCTGATCCTTCATTCAACTGTAACACCTCTACTGATGAAGATGATTGGATGTGAGGAATACCCTGCTGTTTCAATATGCATGGGCTAAAAGTGAAAGCGTGTTAAAAAATACAATTAGGTTCAAGGGCTGCACCAATCTCCTATGGCTGACATGTAAGGATCAATGAAATCAGCATTGTTCCTAAAGAATCTACAATTTTATAAGCAGCCAGACATGAGTAATTTCACATGAATGGCAGATTATCTAAAATGATATGAAGTGGCCTAAGAAAATATAATGGAGCCAATGAGATCAAGGACTTCTGTCTTCTGTCAAACTTGGCTTTAGGTATTATATTGATATAGTCCAACATTGTATCCCTGGTAGTCTCTGATCTTCATGAGACAGACAGGCAGAGAGACAGACAGACTTTGCTTCTCCCCTCGTCCCTCCCCTCCTGTCTCATATCTGTCAGGCTGAGTTCTTCTAACCCTGAGCTTCAGTTCTCCTGTGACACACGCTTCCACTCCGTCTTTAATATGTGCGTCGATCTCCACAGCTTCATCCAGAGTCACACAGCCAGAAGACTTCTTCTCTTCCCTGCACTTGGCTGGCTCAACCTGCACTCACTTCCAGACGGAATCGTCGAGTGCCGCAAGTAAACTCCAAAGTGTTGCTCACTGCATATGATGTTATGGGAGTGGCGATTTACAAGCACGGCTCATCACAGGGCTCATGTAGCTGGGCCCCTAAAACCACGACAGAAGACGGGTCTGTTGTGAATTAAACCGGCTTTGAGGAATGCATTTTACTGCATGTCCTGCATTCTCCAGGGCCCTTGGGAAACCTGATTTATAGAGCCTCTTTATGAGTGACGAGGGTTTCATCGCTCAGACACCCCTCCGACCACGCAGCTGCCCGCTCCCGTCAGCTTCACACACACGCGGAGTAGCGCGGCACGGGCGGAACGCGCACGAGGCACGGGCAGAGCTCCGCTCACCAACACATCACAGTGCCGCCAGGGAACACTGCCTCTAACAGCGGACTGACGGGCCAGGGGGTTAGAGCTCAGGTCCAACTCCATGACTATAGAATAGAACGTTTTTTATGAAGATACATAATACATACATCATAACGTGTAAGAAACATGGGTAGTAAAATAGTTGAATTGAATTAGTGATTTGATATCAGTTTACATATCAGTCTTAATATAAGAACACTGGCATGAAAGTGGCCCACCCTTTTTACGATGAAATCCATCATTGGATCATACACTGAGTAAATCAAAAAGTCACAGTCCACATGTCCATCATTAGTACACACTGTAAGTCAAGCATAACATGACCATGGCGACATCCACAGGTTGACATTCCCACAAGCTGCAGTCACCCATGTATAGCTTCATGCGGTGGAGCCGGTGAGGGGTTCCTGCAGCACGCAGAGTATCTAACTCAGGAAGGGGCCAGCACTCCTCAGGGCTAATGATGCTTTAATACAGTACCGCTGTCCTCCTGAACACCAGCTTGACTGATTGGGTGAGCAATGAGAGCAAGGCAGAGTGCTGCGAGCACATGCTGGACAATCAATCAATTAACCAAGCAGGCAGGCAGCTTGGAACTGGCAGGCCAGCCCTCCTAATTAACAGGCAGAGGTTAGGTGCTCTCGCTGTAATCACACGTCGCTGAGAAGAAGGACACAAGCAGCCACCCCCCAGGCCATTAGAAAGAGGTGACAGTACTGTTAACGTTGACATGAGGTCATGTTGACTTTATTTGTCATTATGAATCATTGTGCTTTCCTGAAGGCGCTACTGGACTTTGTTTTGAAAAGGGAAATTTGCAGGTGTTATCACTGTTGACAAGTATAATGCGTACACTGGGACGTTGTGAATGGTTGAAATTGTTGACCAATTTGTTATGTTTATTAATATATTTTCTATCTAGGTCCCTGAAAAAGTGGGATTCTGCAGTGTCCTCTTCAATAAGTTCTCCCTGTCAGTCAAATGAAATGTCTTTGGCCGTAAAACAGACAGAGAGACAGATAGAGTGACAGGCTGTCCTCCTACATCCCCTCAACCTCGTCATCTCCTCCCGCTGCTTCGAAAACATCACATTACACCATGGAAGTCACAGCCATGCATTATGACATACGTGACATGCTAACAAGGCCGTATTCTACCCATACAAAAGACCAGCCGTCTTGCTCCCCTCCTCCCAGCAATGTCAGCATTGATGGATCATATTCCCAAATCCTTGATAGGTCATTCATTTTTATTAAAATAATATCATGTAAATTTTGCCTGAACTCGCCTCTTGCCGCCGAGAGACTAAATTAATTTATGAATCAATTTGAAGCCCCCAGTCAAACGCTGAGTGCTCTGCTAACACTCGTGCAGAGAGACCAGACCTCAAATGTGATGTTCCAACTGAGTGGCCATGGACAATCCCATTTCAAACAGCATCATTTCACAACAGAAGCCCAGCCCGGCACTGCCAAAGTCTACGCAGGCAGGTCCATAATCACCCCCCCCCCCCCCCCCCTATCGCCCAGCACACACACACACACACACTTCCTCATCCGAGTGCTTGAGCAGACAACGTCGAGCCGGCTCCGACGAGGAGCCCCTGACACCACTTTAGAGAGGGGTGCTTTGGTATTGTGCTCTATCTAATTAACTGAAGGGGAAGAGATGTAGAGGCACTTCAAGTGTGCCGGGGCTCATGCAGCTTTATGCTAATGCCCCTCACGCTGGAAGTTAAATGAGGAGGAGCTGTGGCTGGCCTCCCCTCCAGGAGACCCAGGTCCCGGTGAGAGCCCAGCCAGCCTCAGATCTCTGCCTGATCACTACCAGACATGCGGAGGCTTCTCCGTAGGGGAGCGAAGGGGGAGAGAAAGACAGAATGTCAGGAAAACTAGAATAAAGAGAGAGAGAGAGAGAGAGAACGAAGGAGACAGAGAAAGAGAGAGAGAGAGAGAGAGAGAGAGAGAGAGAGAGAGAGAGAGAGAGAGAGAGAGAGAGAGAGAACGAAGGAGACAGAGGGAGGGAGAGAGAGAGGGAGATAAAACGAGTGTGCTGGGGGTTACTGAGACGGCTGCCGCAGTGCCAGACGTGCCGGTGAGGGGACGGAGAGGAGGATGAAAGGCCTCTTCTGAAGGGAGCAGCGCTGACACCAGGCTGCTGTGTCAGAGGGCTCTCAAACACACACCCACACGGACGGAACCCCATACACTCACCCCAACCTACCATTCACCAGACAGACACATCAGCAGCACTTATCCGGCCCCCTATCCATCCACCAACCAAATGTAAGCGATAGGAATAATGATCACAGCATGAGATTCTGAGACATTGTGCTACATAAAGCCACAGAACAAAAACAATTTAAATCCTGTTTACACGAGCGATACAAAAAAAGGTCCCCAGTGAACCAACAAACAGAAAAGGTGGTTCTAATAATTAAGTGGAAAGCAGATGGTAGTTATTAAACAGTATTGAGAAATATTAAAGACACGTACATTGTCTCTTGACATCGACATGTGTCATTTATTCTGTATATTCAAGAGAGCTACTGCCTTGTCCCTCCTGCAGAGGTACTGAGGTGCTTCTTGGACCGCCCTGAGGAGGTAGATAAGGAGTATTAATAACTCATGCTGATGTCCTACTGACTCTTGGTCCCCTCATTACAATACGACCACCTCACAGCCAATAGGAAAGGCCGATGGTAACACGGTGGGCCACAGAGGCCACATGTCTTTACCTGGTGAATATTAACACTACTTCCTGCATAATCCCACTCTGCTTAAAGGTCAGAGGGCGTTCGAGACGCCTGAGTTAGGGAGGTCAGTTTAAAGATGATATCTTACTCCAATTGAAATTGTGTGTGTGTGTGGGTGTGTGTGTGTGTGTGTGTGTGTGTGTGTGTGTGTGTATGTGTGTGTGTGTGTGTGTGTGTGTGTGTCTGTCTGTCTGTCTGTCTGTCTGTCTGTCTGTCTGTGTGAGAGTGTGTGTGTGTGTTTGTGTGCGTCTGTCCATCTGCATTCATGCAAGTCTGTTTTACGGTAATCTGTGTGCCTGCATCATGCGGTAATGCTTTGAGAGGAATGCAAAATCAGATGTTGCCGTAATTTTCTATTTACAACAAATGGAGTCCAGCTGCAGAGGTACAACAGGCCCCAGCTGTGTCCTGTAGGTTGCCGTGGTGGTGCTGACAGCCCCTATCTATCCAGGGGGACCGGAGGCCCCCTCTCCCCCCCTGGGGCCCTGCCTCCACACACCTGAGAGGACCCAGATCACCAGCAGCAGCACAACACACGTGGGAGCCAGCAGTGGGAGCCAGCACTCTCGTCTCACTGCTGTCTGTCACCGGTCTCCAGAAGCTTCTCAGATGTAGGAGCACACTCAGAGGAGACCCGCATACTCAGACACACCCTCTCCAACCCCCTCTATGATGGTGTGTAGGATTGACTGGAATATTTGGTTCTCTAGTTCTCCTGGCTTGAAACCACACCGTGAAGTTTATTGAAAACGTCAATCCAAGGCAATGAGAACAATAAATCTTTCCGGAACATATAACTATGGGATTGATTTTGTACTTTTGATACTGCTCATCGGCGCAGGTTTATATATAACAACTGCTTTGCTTGAGATTGTGAAGAATAGACCCTGTACAACCTATTAAATGTATCTTTGTGTTTTTTACCTAGTTGAGAAAACTCATCCAATCATTTGCGAGGCCATCCATGTCATGAACTAATAAACCATACATATTCATGAAGTGTTAATATGCAAAATAACATCTGTTTTTCAATAACCTACCATCTGTTTTAGGGACTAGGCACTATTTACTGTTTATTAAGAAAACCGCCGGGTAAGGTGTCCAAAAACAATTGCAAAACTCAATCATCATCCTCAAAAACAGTAAGCCATTAGAGCCATTCTCTCAACATTGAGCTGTTTAAACTGGCTAATTAAGACTTTGAAACATTTCTTCCACAGACAGCGACAGTGTGATGTGTCACCCCTGCATCCTTGCTCACCAACTCACTTTCACAAGCACTAACCCTGAAACAGCCTGAGAGGGATGACCTCCTGCAGAGGCCATACAGGGAGGTAGATCTAACACCGGATAAAAACCCTTTTAGTTTAATGTTGAACCTAACAACAACAAAACCTCAGCTTTTAGCACTTGGAGAGTGACAAAACATTTGAGGTGGGAAAACATTGCCTGTATTCCCTTGAGGGTAGTGCAGAGAGTGGGCGGGGGGGGGGGGGGGCGTAAGGGAGGTACCAAAACCTCAGACCCAGTTACCAAACTGTGCTGTTCAGAGACAGTGATCAGGGGAGTGGCTCGGTCACTCAGACCACAGACATCTCTGTACTGAAAGTTCTGAGCCGCAGCAGTCGAGATTGAGAGATGGAGTGCGGGAGTGTGGAAGGGAGAGAGAGAGAGAGAGAGAGAGAGAGAGAGAGAGAGAGAGAGAGAGAGAGAGAAGGAGAGATGGAGAGATGGAAAGATGGAGGGATAGAGAGAGGAAGGGAGAGATGGAGTGCAGGAGGGAGGGAGGGAGGGATAAAGAGAGGAAGGGAGAGATGGATTGAGGGAGAGAGAGAGGGATAGAGAGAGGAAGGGAGAGAGGGATAGATGGATGGAGGGATGGAGGGAGGGAGGGAGGGTGTTAACACTGTGCAGCTGAGAGGTCTTGGAGAGTCAGGAAGTATGTCTGGCAGAGGCAGCTGAGGGAGGTCAGGAATGCCACCTTGCTGTTCACGGGGCCTTCAGGTCTATCTTCTCTGGGGCTTTGAGGGGCCCTCATTAAAACCTCATCGCCTGACTCCAGCCTGGCCCCCGCTCCCCCGCTCCCTCCCTCCCTTTCCGTCCCTCCTCTCCATCCCTCACCTCTCAGACAGAGAAGATATGATATGACAACACCACACCCTTGATGTAATCACGAGAAGCAAGAAGTGAGGGAGTATGAATATTTTTCTTATTCTGAAATAACTTATTTTGAAATGCTAGCTGATTGAGATATAAACTCCGACTGCATTCTAATTCAAAAAATGTGTCATATTGGAACACATGCTTCAGTCTCTATCGCTATCGTAAAATGAAAAAACTTGGGAGCGCAGCTGAAGCGAACGCTCAAACCATGAAGCTGTCAAGAGAATCTTTCCAGGACACAGCCTGCAACACAAACCTCCACAAAACTCTGAAGTACTGTCTAACAGAGCAAGTGCCCAAACAGAGGGCCCAGATCTCTTTCATCTTCACGGCGCAAAAGGTCAACAATGTAACGGTGGTTTGGTTTGAACATAAATAATATATTTTTACATCTTCACAAAGAAAAGATGGTTTGAAGATTGTATTCCGTTGTGGTCAGAAAGAGAAGACTTGTTCTCCTGGAGGGGAGTTCATCTCAAACCAGCATTTCAAAACAAAAATGTAAGGCCTGGAGAACAAAGGGGTCCACTGTTGGATACATGGTGAGTGGATGTTTGTGATTTTTTGTCTCCCACTGGCAAAGACTGGTGTTTAACAGGGCCGTTGTGTGTGCAACCTACAAACAGATATGTGAATTTGCCATAGTATACAAACAAAATTCTATTAATCTTTTAGTATCATTTCTTGGAGAGCTTTAAAACAAAACCTACACACCCCAGTACACACAAAGCATAAAACATTAACTTACTGATGCAATAATGATTTAATTCCACAGTAACACACGCAAATGTTTCTCCCAAAGTGAGAATGGAACACTACTCTGCCAAAAGACCTAAGTGAAAAGGCTCCAAAACTTGATTATTTTCTTTTTATTCTAACCACAAGCCATTCTCAGTTTATAAATCACAGCAGCATTTAACAAGCTGTTGCAGTAGGCGGGAAATGCAGCATCATTTTCCACCATAATTAAGAGGGGGGTAAGGGGGAAGGGGGCGGATGCAAGGACCCTGGCTCCACCAGATTGGAGTATGGCTCCTTTCAGCCTTCCTGGAAGGACTTAACAGGGCCCGAGCACATGCCTTGGCTGTGAGAGCACACCCCGAGCAGGGCAGGGTGAGCTGATGTCATGCTTTAGAAAGCGGCTCTCCTCTCTGGCAGGGGACCACGTCACCCTTCCTAAAGAAAAGCCTTTTCTTCTTGCTCTGATTATCAACGCTGTAATAACCTCACATGCTGCCTCGCAGGCAGACAACATCTAATCTCTGTCTGTGAAAAATAGTCTCCTCTCCCTCTCTCTTCCCCCCGCCTCTCGTCCGGCCAGCATTAAGAGCCGTTTATGCAAAGCAGTGTCCTGCCTGTCACCAGCTAATCATTACAAGGATGATCGATGATGTTTATTTTCTGATGATGGAACGCAACCCCCTGGCTGATGATAATTGTAATAAAAAGGACAGATCAAGGCAGCAAAGTTATTAAATTATCAGACCATAATTTGCATTAATGTCTGATTTTGGAGGCCAAGACAAGGGCCCCTCGCTCGGACTTGTTAGAAAGAGTCCACCTTCAAACCCCCCCCATGCCCTTGGCCCCCAGAGATCCCACTCTACACCCCCCTCCACCCAGACAGATAGAGCACATCATACACCCTCGTTATTAACCCCTCACAGAGATAACCGGCATTCTGCCTCGATGTGTCTCACAGTGAGTGCCTTAGTATAGAAAGCCCTGATATAGTCAGCATCAGGTCGCCTGGTTTTACATTTAAATGAATAGTCTGTTTTCAGTTCCAAAGTCACCGTCCTTTTGGGGTTGTGGAAATCATTCAGGTAAAAACGTTTCAAAGGGTTTGCTCTGCGTGCCTGTGCAAGACCAAACTCAGGTCCCCTCCGGTTTTGGAGACAACAGACAGGCCCGTTTAACAGCCGTCCTTACATCTGTCGATCATCTTACAGTCTGCCGCCAACAGTGGCAGTGACCTGCAACTCTGAGCGCTCAACTGTAGGGAACCCTTGAGCCCTTAGCCAGAGTGCTGTTCATTAGACAGCCAAGGACTTGGAAACATTTGCCTCAGTTGTCCTTTTCGAACTAAGTGTTTGAACGGGTCTCCATGGGAAACGGAACTACTGGTGGAGAGCCAGCTGGACTGAAAAGAAGCAGAAGAAAAAGAAGAAGAAGAAGAAGGAAAGAGTAGAGAGAGCAGAGGCTAATGGGGCTCTGCTCCTTTTAAGTGTGATCTACCAGAGGAATACATGAATGTGGAGAATTCCCCAAATGCATCTATTCACGCAGAGGAGAGCCATGTATTTTCCTCTTCGGCTGGCTGGGGAACTGAGAGACCTATTTATACAGACTGAGCAAGAAATCAGACAATATCCTTAAATACACAGACACTCAACTAAGAGAGTAGGAGAGAAACACCGGCTGCTGTTCTCATGTTCAGCATCCATTCGGTTTTTGTATGTGGTGAAGGTTGTTGGGTTGGTTACACGGAGAGTGTCACAAAAGGTTAAGCAGCGAAAAAGGATTTTTGTAGCTTGCCCCTTTGTTTGGTTACTGAATGTCAAGTTTACATGAAACAATGAAAGGCAAGCTCCTGTTTCTCTGATATTCTTCATTAATATTCTGCAGCCAATCACCGGGGGAGCCTCACGAAAAGCAAACAAAACCCCCCGAAAATTACACACAACAATTATCACAAGTGGCAATTTCAACCAGATGTCGACAGGATTTGGTGGGCTCCCACACATACTCTAAGTACAGTGGTCGGAGAAGAGCGAGCGCTCCAGAATCCACATTCAGCCAATCAGAGTTGGGCTGGGGTCTCTAATGACCCCAGGGGGTCAGTGGGGTCACCAGAGTAAAAGCAGATCTGAGGAACGGCGGGCCAACTGCCAAGACAGGCCCATAAATCCCCCCTCTCGAAGGAAGCCATCTTTTATTTTCCTGTTAAATAAGACCATAATCACAGCCCTGCATTGTGCTCCTGCCCGCTGAGAGGCTCCGCTACGTAGAGAGATCAATTAGGCGGGGAGCTGAGGAGGAAAATATGCTCTGTGAGCTTTTGTGCTGCTCTGGAAGAAAAAAAACATCTTGGCAGCTTTACAACTTTACAAACTGTGCAGATTTTAATATAATTTCATACATCCTAAAAATGGAAATTCTCATACATTTGTCTTGTGCATTCGATGAGGGAAAACAAGCGTCATGTATACGGTGCTTGATTTTACGAGAACGACAAAAAGAGAAAGATTATACATCAACTGAGCAAAGCAAGATCATTGATATTATAAAGCATGTTCAACAGGTTGAAAGTGAGCTTGTAACATACACTACTGTTCGTTTCACAAAGCCATGGATCTAAATTTTGCAGCCCTGAAGCTCCCTCTAGTGACTGCACAGGGAATAACTTAAATAGGACGCAAAGCAGTTTGACAGAGACAAACTCAATAGGTGATTAGGGTGTTCTTTTGTATTTCAATATGATTTCAATTATAAGAGTAAAATACATCACAATTAGGTTGAATGTAATTTAAAAAGTCAATGTAAATGTTCATCCTTAACAGTTCTACTGCTTACATGTATGATGATGATCCTATGAGACACTGACCTTGACCTCTTTGACCCCCATGTGGGCTGACACAGACTCTACTGTTTAGTACCCGACTCCTTGGGTTAGGGAGGTTTTGTACCTGAAATGTTATGTAAACACATCTCCTTTCTACTATATTCCAGCAGTTACAAATGCGGCAGTGTTCGTAATCCTTCCCTATCCAGTGAAATCACACTGATGAATAATCAAACAGAGGGGTCCACCTCCCTGCCTCCCTCATCAGCACACATCTCCTGTCACTTTGACACTGCTCACCACAGCCAGGGGACCGAGGGGGATGGAGACGTATCCATATTAAACAGGCAGATTAGACACGTTAAACGCAGGGCAGCCTGGAGAGGTGCTGTACCAGAGACCCCGGGGTGTGCATCTCATCAGGTCTACCCAGCCGGCAGGCCCTGAACACGGGCCGGAGGACGGGAGGCTCTCCCTGGCGCCCGCCCCGCTCCGCCTCACCATCTCCTGCACAGCAGTGACCTCTTAGTATGCCAGCGTCTGCTGCAGCCCACCCTTCCCATCATGCACAGGGGCCCGCGAGCTCCCATGAGCCTCGGCTCGCTCCCTGCCATCTGCCGTGATTTATAGAAAATGGGCAATGATTTATGGCCTAGTCATCTCACAATGAAGTCGTTTTCTTTCATTTGCACGACCTCCCGACCTAGCCGCCACTCCCCGCCAGGTTGGGGAAATATGTGCTAATCATACACTATAAAGATCTTTAAACCGAGTGGGGGGGGGGGATTGGTGGGGAATTGAGGAGCTCTAATAAAATTAATTTTCAACAGGGTGTGAATACTAATGTGCCGGCAGACCGCGGTGGCGTGTCAGAGATGAGACAGGGCCACCGCTGAGAGATCTCAGCTCTAATGAGCCTGTTCTAAGCCTGCCGGAGCGCTTGACAGGCCAGTGCAAACCTGCTCAGTATAAACACTACACTGGCTCTGCTTAGCTTTGATCCTCATGTGAAAGAGGAGCATTTGCACTGATCCAAAGAAATCTGTGTTCAAAGATTCATTTGGGGTTAACCCTGCTTGTAAACCACAGTGCAGACTCCCGTGGCCTAACGATAATCGAATCATATGCTTCTGTGAGTACCAATGTCGGGAGAGTCTACCTCACGATGCCAAGTCTAGTTCAAATATGTTTAGATATGAATTGTGTTTCAATTTACTGATATATTTTTCACACAGTTATTACAGTTTATATTTAGGTAAATATTCTTTTTTAAACATGCAACAGGGTAGGACAGGATCTTGTTTTTTTTTGTAAAAATGTCTGAGACATAACTACGTCATGGTTTAATTACTACTGTATTTTACTGACATATGTCTGACATGTTCCAGAGAAAGAAGGAAATATATCCTGGTTACAATGTTATTGTGTTTACCCCTAACTTTACCTCAGATGCACCAGAACATCAACACTTTGGACGGTCAGAGAAAGTGCTGTGATCGCCACCTCCTGACCAAGTCCTGAACTACACATCTCACAAACAGCTGTATAAAGGTTGGCTGCTTAAACTGTACTAGTAAGTCTGAGGTAGGTTTAATTTCAAGTTTTATTTCAAGTTTTTGCAAATTCTATCACAGGAGAAAGTGAGCAAAACATGAACATATGTACAGTTGTCTTAATACACGGAAAACACAACATAATATAAATATAGTATAAGGTGAAAGGTGAGGCTAAACAAAGGCATGCATTGTAAGTGGTTTACAAGGTACAGTACAGTATATAAGAGCCAACACACCAATGGAAAGTATTGCCATTACATCATCGGTTATAGCTTATTTACACAAGCATTAGTCTTCAACCTAGCACTTTTTTTCTGTGAAATGTAGTATGTCAAAATAAGGAAAAAAAAAGACTTCCAATTCAAACTGTTAGTATCTATTATAGTAGGCCGGTGTGTTGTAGAAATAAAAAAGGCACACACAGATACACACAGATAAGACACATGACTTGAGGATAACGTGGTTTTCAACCTTAACCAACGTGCCTGACACTGCAGAAAGAGGCTACCGCACACAACTTTGGTCTGGTGGGGGAGTTAGCTTGCTTGCGTTGACCTTCATCTCCTGTGTGTTGGATATACATTGTACGAGCAGACTAGATTCACACAGGCAGCAACATTTTCTACCTAGGGTCAGCACGGGGAATGTAAGAACCGATCTTGTAGTGACTTGCACGTTCCCGTCCATGCAAAGAACAAGGATTGCTGACCAGTTCATAAAGTTGTGAGGCGATAATTCAAAGTTACATGCTGTACAAAATACTTTCGGATTTTCGTTTTTTGCGACACGCAACGGTCTAACAAAGGAATACTGTTGGGCATAGTCGTAAGACCCCAGTGTACGCGACATTCTGTCCGTCGCTGATCAGATTGGGTTCTCACATTTGAGGACAAAAATCAAGACAATGTTAACTGTAACAGGACATGTAACAGTCAATTGTTTTCAGAGACGGAGTAAGGCTTGATAGTCTTCAGTAACACGCTGCTCCTGCCCATTCACAAAACTGTACCTGGAACATTCAGAATGGATACAGTACTTACATTGCCAATGTTTAGCGCCGTGATTATTATTTCTTTAAGCAGCAGTAACATTTTATAGGTGCACTTTAAATGTCGATACATCGATCAGCTGAGAGCATCTCCAATGAGGATGGAATTTACAGTGCTTTGACATGACCAGTCAATCCAAGTTGGATTTTTGTGAGTACGTATTGCTCTTCAAAGGCTTAAAAGACTAATCTGTCTTCAATTTTGCCTTTACCATTTTCTGGCACTCCAAATGTTGACAAAGTTGTCCCGTTATTGTCAAATTCTGATAATAGGTATTGCCCAATAGACAAAAAAGTATTGCCTGTTTGTTTTCTTGCAAAAAAGAACTTTGCATTCCAACAAACTACTTCACATTTTTGAAAGTTCAAAAACTCTAATGAGTGATTTACATTCAATTTAGGAAATGATTACAAGAGTACTAAACACCTCAGTAGTCTTGACTCACTTGTTACAGCTTGTGGATGTCCAAGCAAAACAAGTTGACACTCCCACCAACCCTTTCTCTACTAACTAGAGGTGGCATTGGGATCCATTGAAGAAACCATACGATGGGCGTCATTCATTATTGGGCCCAAACCATTATGTTTAAGGGAATTTCTGTCTATAATCTATACAGTCTTATAAGTGTTTAACTCTTCTTAAAGTAATCACTGGCCAGCCAAATGATATCTTGCCACCAATGCAAAGGGATGTTTAAAAGATTGTTTACAGAGCATTTCCACCTCTTCACAAAGACCACTTAACAAACGTATCGAAACATCTCCATGTACAACTGCGTAAGGCGGCACAATACTATATTACTGTGAAAAATGCATTACTATTCCCAATGCCCACAACTTGGTTCAAAACCCTCTATCCATTCCACAGGATGCAATGAGGCAGTAGTGTACAGAGCAAAACTCAGTCTGACATCCCAATCTCCTGGGAAAACGTTACCGTCATCCAAAGCTCTTTTTTTACATTCATTATAATATATAAGGTGTAAAGTGTCAAATTTCAAATCTAAAACGTGGAATTAAAAAGTGTACACATGTGTATATATATATATAAATATATGTATATGTGTATGTGTGTATATATATATATATATATATATATATATATATATATATATATAGGCGCCTATAAAATACATAAACATACACTAAACAAGAAATAATATAATAATCATAAAATCAATACTGATTGCAAGAGGCAAGGGTTTCCCCGAAGAGGAATGCGGCCTTCATGAGTCGGGAGTCTATCCGAGGAGGTATGGAGAGAGAGAGAGACAGAGAGAGAGAGAGAGAGAGAGAGAGAGAGGGAGAGAGACAGAGACAGAGACAGAGAGACAGAGAGACAGAGAGAGACAGAGAGAGAGAGGGAGGGAGAGAGAGGGAGAGAGGCACACACCCCATCGCCTTTCCATCCAAACAGAGCGTGTGTGTATTTAGATGCGTGTGTATGTGTGTGTGTGTGTGTGTGTGTGACTTCGTCCGGGCTGCGTGTGTGGACGGGTGGGTCCAGACCCCTGGTGGTGGTGGGGGGGGGGGGGGGGGCGAGTGGGTTAGCTGTGGGAGGAGATGTCAGAGGAGCTGCTGCTGTTGCTGGTGGAGGTCTGGGCTCTCTTGATGTACAGGTTGAGCAGCTTCATCTGGCAGGGGGGATAGACAGGCTGGTTACTACAGCACATCCACTCACAACCTCCACACACTGCAGATACTTCAGGGGGCCAATCAGACCCCTGTTTACAGATCCCCATGTTCAGTCTGGCCTGTATGGCCTGTGTGAATGTGAGGTGAGTGTAGCAGAGAGCCAGGCCCCTCAGGCCCCTCAGGCCCCTGGCTGCTGTACCTTGCTCCCCGTCAGCTGGGCCAGGAAGGGCTTCAGCTCCTCACCAATCACAGAGTAGATGGCCACCAGGCAGAAGACACTGGCCTTGCGCACGCTGCTCTCTGTGTTGTCATAGCCCTGCACACGCACACGCACAGACACACTGTACAACACTATCTGACACAATCCCAAAGGCTAGAGGGAGCAAAACGTGCCTTCAAACTCTTCCAGGCATTGTTCTTTACTGAGGGATCAACTATGACCCCCGCGCGGCCCACAAATGAGCAGCTGTCAAACAGCGGGTCCTGTCTAGGTCGTACCTGCAGCAACCCGGGGATGACGTCGGGCAGCAGGGTGGGTAGGGACTCCTTGGCGATGCGCTCGATCACCTTGGTCTGCATCTTGATGGCGGCCAGGTTGATGGGGTAGTCGGCCGTCTGGACGATGGGGCACAGCACCTTGATGCACTGCTCTGGGTGGATGGAGCCGGCCAGGGTGGAGGCGGCCTCCTCCGCCGCTCGCACCACCTGGAGGAGGAGGGGAGGAGGGGAGGAGAAAGGAATTTGATCCACAAGAACGCCTCCGTTCCAGCCCAAGTTTCAGGTCTCGACACCCCCCTCAGCCTGGATGGTTACCCGGCGGCCGGGCGGCCGGCCTGCCGTCTCTGCGCTCACCTCCTTGTGGGAGTCCTTGTGGGCCTCCAGGGTCTTCATGATGGTGAGCTCGGCGTAGTTCTTGAATCGGGCCGGCTGGTTCCTCAGGATCTCCTTCAGGACGCGCAGGGCCAGCGCCCGGATAGTGTGCTGAGGAGAGGAAGAGCAGGGGGAGGGAAGAGAAGGAAAACATCACAGACTGTCACACACACACGGGTTCCACAAGATGACAATCTGTACTAAATAAATATTGACTCTAATCCCAATCCCCCTCAAAAGCACCACTTGGTGTGTAAACGCGTCCACAGTGTGTGTGTGTGTGTGTGTGTGTGCCGTCGTGCTCACGTCCTTGTCCCCTAGGGTCTCCAGCAGCAGCAGCAGCATGGTCTTGAAGTGCTCCTCCCACACGGCGGGGCTGTCGTCCCTGGCCACCTTCAGCAGCTCCACCAGCGCCCCCCGACGCTCCTCCGGACGCTCGCTGGCCACCGACAGCTCCTTCAGCAGCTCCCCCACCAGCTCCAGCTGCTCCGCAGACCCGGCTGCAGCCGGACGCAGGAGGCAGGAGGCACATGTCAGTACGCCGGAGACGGCAGGAGGTGGCAGTGTCGTGGCAAGTGCAAAGGTAGCGTTTGTTGGGAGCGGCCATTTATTTGAGATGATTACATAGCCTGCGCTTGCCTTTTCCCATAAATACTTGATAATGGGATCAATACAGTATATACAATACAATACAAGTTTTAGCAGAGCATGCCTTTACCAGGAGGGAAGCTCTTGGGGTGCATGATCTGGTTTTCACCACAGTCCTGGTGACGTCCTGCGGGGGGCGGTAGAGGAGCATGAGAAAAGAAAACAAAAATCCCGGGGAGCTTTTTGACCTCTGAGCCCCAAATCCTCCCCCCCCTCACACACACACACACGCTGTCTCACCGTCCCGCAGCGTGTCCACGTCGTCCTCGTACACCGTCTCCCTCAGGCTGGCCTTGTCGTAGGCGCTGATGCTGTCGCTGTAGTTGTAGGGGTTGTAGTCGCGGCCGCGCGGCCCGCAGAAGGACCTGGGGGAGGGCGTGTTCAGCAGGGACGTCTTGTTGTCCAGCGCCGTGCGGCCGCCCTCCACCACGTCCACGCCCACCCGGGGCTCGGCCTCCGACGCCGCCCCCGTCTGGAGGAGGAGAGGTCGCTCGCTTCAAGTACTGGACGCTTGAGGCGGTCAGGAGGAGCACTGGGGTGAGGGTGGAGGGGGGCGGGGACGGGGCAGGACTAAGGGGTACTCACCACGTCCTCTCTCTTGCCGTGGCGCCTCATGGGCTCGAGGAGGTCCTCCTGGCTGCGGAAGCTGAAGCTCTGGATGGCCTCGGTGACGCCGCGCAGCGAGCTGTAGATCTCCTCCGAGTTGAGGTTCTCCGTGTCGTAGTCCAGCATGCTGCCCCCGGTGGTCAGCCCCGGGCGGGAGAGGACAGGGTTAACACACACGCCCCACGCCTCACGCCCCAAGCCCCACACAGACCACACGACACGCCCGGAGCTCGCTTTGCCCCTTGCGGTGAATCTCAGAGGTGATACTGGACTGGTGTGCACGGGGCGCATGATGGTGTTCAGGCACAAGACGCACAGAGGAGCGCATGGGTGAGTTGGGACGTTTGAGTGGTCAGGGGTTCCAACACAACACAGATCCTCTGCAGGATCCACTTGTGTCTTTGACCAGAGCGGGTAGACAAAGCAAACAGAAGGGTGGGTGTGAGGGACATGCTCACGGCTGGGCGAGGACAGGACAGACGTAGAGTTGAGGGGGAGGAGGGAAACCTGCTCACTGTTTTTCTGTTTTTCGTTTTCTAAGATCAGCAAAAAGCCTAATATGAACATTGTGTTTCCCCAGATGAAGGTGCTTATATCAGTGCCCCCCCCCCCCCAACCGCCCATACTGTGAACATCCCCCACCCCCCCTCCCCTCCCACTGCAGAGGAGCGTTACCTGGGTGAGTAAGCACGCCGGAGGGTCTTGAGGGAGGGGGCAGCGGGGTTGGAGAGAGGAGGGGGAAGGGAGGGGGGTACTTAGAGAGCCCGTCGGCACTCCAACCCCACAGACGACTGAAGGCGCGGGGGTGGGGGCAAGGGAGGGGGGGGGGTGAGGGAGGGGGGCAGAGGGGAGGGGGGAGCAGAAAGTTTCAAGGGAGAAAAAGAGAGATGTGAGAGAGGGAGGAATAGAGGAAGGGGTAAAAAGTCGTATAGAAACTAAAGAACTCCGTGTCAGAGCCACTGTTAGTGAGTTATTAGTCAGAAGCGCAAGTTAGGTATAAATAAAAAAAAACTGCAGCAAGAAATGACATTATTTTGGAGAGTGAGCTGCTGTCTGGTGAAGGGCAGTGTGTCTCTCAGCCATGCACTACTTCACCAGGGCACCAGGGGGCCTAGGGGACCAGGGGACCAGGGGACCAGGGCATCAGGACTGGGGTTTGGGGGCCTACCTGGGGGACAGCCCTCCGTGGGAGCAGTTGGTGGGCGAGGTGAGGGGGCTGCTGCGGCTACTGGGGTGTCGAGGAGGGGTGCGCCCCACCATGGAGCATGGAGACCCCTGCCACCATCACCAGGAACACAAACAACACACACTTCAACACACAGATCCAGTAGATTCAACTAGCAGACACAGTACAGTACACACATACAATACCATGGGATTAAATAGATAGCTGGATATTTAACAAAAAATATAAAAAAATATAATCTGAACAAACAGAGTAGTCATGGGGGTGTTTTTTTGGGGGGGGTGGTTACCGTGGCGCTGGAGTTCCTCAGGTGACTGTGGAGCAGCTTGGTGGCTCCGTCCTGGAAGGTCTTGGGCAGCGCCCCCAGAAGCATGGTGAACTCTGGGGTGTTCAGCTCAAACAGGGAGATCAGCACCACCTGGGCTGCCTGGCAACGGCACACACACACAGCCACAGATAGGCGCACACGCGCACACACACACACACGTGCAGACACACATTCCAGTCCACTGTGAGTGAGACTTAAAGAGCCGATGGTGAACACTCAGAGACCGGATTCCCATTTACAAAGACAATGTACAATGCAGACATCCCACAGGGGAGAGATACTTTGTTAAGATTTGCATTCAGTTAGTTTGACATAGTCAGTTCAGCACCCTAAACCTAAGGCCAGTATTGCATTGTTCCTGGCGTTAGGCTAGCCTCATGCACCTCGAGTCAAACCTGTAAAAAAAGCCAAGATCTACGAGGACAGACAAGCAGGAGCAGAGCCTGTTAACAAGTGCAGCGGTCCATCTTTTAGACTTGCATATTCACAGCCACACCAGTGCCCACTCCCTCCCCCTGGTTAACCTTCCCTGGTTACAGCCCTGCCCCTGGAGAAAGCATGACCTAGTCTGGATGTGGCAGGACAGGCTGGACAAAGAGAGAGCGAGAGAGAGAGAGAACGACTGAGAAATAGAAACATACCCATGTAAATAACGATACACAGAGAGATACACAGAGAGAGAGATAGATCGAGGGAGCATCCACGTGGGAGAGGTTGCGAACAGGCCGTGCTTGGGGGACCAGAGGCGAGGGTTAGGTTGTATGGTCGTTGGAGGGGGTGGTTCTACCTGCTTACACCTCTCCTCCAGGTTGCCCTCCCCAGGCAGTGAGGCTATGGTGCTGGGCCTGCCTGAAAACTCCTCCCCTGCCCAGCTATGCAGGGCCTGAATGCACCACACGCACAGTTCAATACATGAGGGAAAATGTCGACAACAAACAAAAAGAAGCTGAGAGAGAGAGAGAGAAGCCGAGTGTGCTTCAGAAGATGGCGGCCGGGCCGCCACACCCACCTTCCTGACGTCGGAGCTCTTGGGCTCGGTCGTCCAGGTGATGACGCGCGACACGGCCAGGCGCGTCTCGCTGGAGTTGACGAAGTCCGTGGGCTCCATCTGGCGGGCGAGCGACTCGATGTACCTCAGGATGGCCACCTTCACCTTCAGGTTGGGGGTCTGGGTCTGGTCCACGATGAAGCGCATCAGGATGTTGAACTGCTGGTCGAAGGGGAACGAGTCCCTGGAAGAGAGAGCGAGAGCGAGAGAGACAGAGAGAGTGAGAGAAGGCGGAAAGGAACATTAAAAGGGCAGATCTGTTGTAAAACCTTAAAAATGGGCCTTGAGAGGTGTAAATAACTAATAAAAAGAATCAAAAGCGTTAGCGTTAGCATGTGCTCAGACCTGGTGACATCCAGTGCTTTCTGGACCTTGGCCTGGACAGAGCCCAGCAGGTCGGCCCCCATCTTCTTCAACAGCTGGGTGAGCAGGACGAACAGCCAGTCCTGGAGGTCGTCTCTGTGTAAGGTGATGAAGTCCACCAGGGTCTCCAGGAACATGCTGAACACCTGAGAGCAGAGCCACGCACACACCGTCAGTGGTCAGACAGCAGCATGGCTTCATGATACAAGACACAGTGGGACATAAAGTGTCCCTAAGCGACCCCTTTCCCTTCTAGAACGCTTGGATGTGTTACTTGGAAGGCGACAGAACACTTACTCTCTGGTGTTATAGTCCACCGCAAAGAAGGCCATGCAATGGAACAAACAAAACAACAGCATGTTAGTATGGTGAATGTAGTTTAGTTTCAGAACAAACTTCCCAATGTTTCAAGCATGCGAGCTGGTACAGGAAGTGATGTCAGGTTAGGGGGTGGGGGGAGATATTACCTTGCTGTGTGGATCTGCGAACATCCTGGTGAAGATCTCACACAACCTCTTCAGCTCCACGCGGCTGTGAGAAAGCACACAAAAGAAAACCGCGCTTTATCGATCGACGCAGAACACGATCAGGATGAATCAAACACCGTTTCGGCTCTGGGAACCTCCCAAAAAAGCTTTTAAAAAACGCTGAAAGCATTGAAGGAACGGCTGTACACAGAAACACAGGAAACACGTCAGCGTGTCGAGTGCATGAATGCGTTAGCATCGGCGCGCTCCGGGCGGGGGCGTTCTCCCGGAGCGTTCTCCCCGGGCTCACCTGAGGATCCTCTGGCTCTTCAGCAGGTTCTGCAGGCCCAGCAGGCCCTCCTTCCTCTCAGACCAGTTGGAGCTGGCGCAGTGGTTGAGCACCTCGGCCACGTCCTCCGTCTGACGCAGGTAGTGGGGCAGCCCGCCACCGCCGCCGTTGCGCGAGCTGTACGAGCGCTCGGAGCAGGCGCTGCTGGCGTCGCTGTTGGCGTCGTCGTCCGAGTAGATGCCCGGGGACTCGAAGCGCCGGCGGACAGGACGGCGCTGGGGAGACGGAGGGACAGGTGGGTCACTGAAGACAGGAGGCCCACTGGGACAGGTGGGTCACTGGGGACAGGAGGCCCACCGGCCCGGCGCTACAGGCTACCATGCAGCTACGCACGGGGGAACAGAGACAGCCATGCTGATGGTCTGCCCCCTACTGGAGGGGGTGTGTTGTTGCTGTGAGCTGTCAGGTGGTACACACTAGGGTGCATGGGTGTGTTTGTCTGTCAGATATTCGATGGTTGAACAAGGGTTATTAGATGAGCAGTGATCCATCCACGACCAAAGTCATTACACTGTACTGGATTGATCGTTGAAGGATGGAATGGATTACACATGCAGCATCAAATCTTTGGTTAAGAGAAAGTACACGTTCTCACACACAAGGTCAATCAATATCTACCTTGTTCCTGGAGTCTCCTAACAGCTGATGTTTACGACAGTCGGGGAGGGAAGGGTAGAGACATGTCAAACAAGCCGCAGTCAAATATGCAAACGCAGACTTTTACTGTATAAGGACAGGATTCTGTTGGGGTCGTTTTGGACGTTTCTGTATCAAATTTAGCTTAAATGAGCAGATTCACTGCCTGTTTCCAAAGAAATATTATACGTGGTTGGGGAAAGGCTGGATGGGTTGCCAGGTTACACCGTAACCCCCACCCCCCAGGTGTGTCCTTACCAGGGCGTCAGCTACCGCTGCCTCCACCTCTGTCCCCGTGTTGAGGATCCTCATGGCGTTGACGGAGGCCGAGATGCGGGCCTGGTGGGACAGGCGGTCTGGGGGAGGGGGACAGGAGGGAGGGGGGGGTTAGCCTCTGAGAGCACCAGGAGACACAAGCTAGGATAGAGCCGTGCACGGGGGACTCATGGTTCATGAGAGGGAGGCCGACTGAAACAGAGATACGGAAATAAAACCAATTGCCTAAACATAAAGATGAATCATCACCAGCAACTCAAGAGAAATGTGTATCTAGTTACTACAAGCATGACTGAACACAGCCCCAAAAAATCTAAATAACAAACCTTAAAAAGCCACTTTCAGTAAACAAAAAACACAAAACACCGCCAAAATCCCAAATAAACTATTCAAATGTCCAATGAATAACACTGTACTATGCAAATAAACATCTAAACAACAAAGGATGGAAGAATGGGTGAAAGACGTTCACAAGGTGATGAACCTCAGCAGACCTCACAGGCCTGTCCAAGCCCACATCCCTCCCAGCTAACAGCCCTCCTCTCCAAGCCCACATCCCTCCCAGCTAACAGCCCTCCTCTCCGAGCCCACATCCCTCCCAGCTAACAGCCCTCCTCTCCGAGCCCACATCCCTCCCAGCTAACAGCCCTCCTCTCCAAGCCCACATCCCTCCCAGCTAACAGCCCTCCTCCAAGCCCACATCCCTCCCAGCTAACAGCCCTCTTCCAAGCCCACATCCCTCCCAGCTAACAGCCCTCCTCCAAGCCCACATCCCTCCAAGCTAACAGCCCTCCTCTCCAAGCCCACATCCCTCCCAGCTAACAGCCCTCTTCCAAGCCCACAACCCTCCCAGCTAACAGCCCTCCTCTCCAAGCCCACATCCCTCCCAGCTAACAGCCCTCCTCTCCAAGCCCACATCCCTCCCAGCTAACAGCCCTCCTCCAAGCCCACATCCCTCCCAGGTAACAGCCCTCCTCTCCAAGCCCACATCCCTCCCAGCTAACAGCCCTCTTCCAAGCCCACAACCCTCCCAGCTAACAGCCCTCCTCTCCAAGCCCACATCCCTCCCAGCTAACAGCCCTCCTCTCCAAGCCCACATCCCTCCCAGGTAACAGCCCTCCTCTCCCAAGCCCACTCCTATCAAGCCTGGGAGGTCTGCAAGGTGGCCCCGCCCCTTGTTAAGAGTGGAGGGAGCTGCCGCTCTCGCGTCGCCCCCCCCCCGGGGGTGACAGAGCGGCCCTGCTCCGGGGACATGCAGGTCACCTGACTGGCTCAGAGGCTCTGTGGAAGAGAGGGCGCTGGTGGAGCGAGAGTGGCGTCTGGATGCTAGAAGTGGGAGATTCCCGGGTTAGAAACGTGGCTAAGTCCTATGACCTTTCACACGTACATACAGGATTCATATCACGGGTTTGATTAGTAAGACTACATTTGAATGGAATACAATAGAATAGAGTCAAATAGAATAGAATAGGATACATAGCAAAGAACAAATGCAACTGGTAAATGACGGCATGCAGAAGAAAGGGCTGGAGTGTTCTCCAGGCTCTAGGTGGCAGAGGCAGGTCAGGGGCTCTAGCCCCCCCTGGGGGCCTGGAGGAGGGAGGGGAGCCTGGTACTCACCCAGGGGAGAGAAGCCCCGCGCGGGGCTGGTGTCTCTGCTGCTCTCACGACTGGTGTCGCGGCTGCAGCCCTGACTCATGCTGGGCCGGGGGATGCGGCTCCGCGCTAGCATGTGGTAAGGAGGAGGGAGGGAGGGAGAGAGGGGGAGAGGGAGGGAGGGAGGGAGGGAGGGAGGGAGGGGGGGGGGGGAGAGGGAGGGAGGGAGGGAGGGAGGGAGGGAGGGAAGGAGGGAGGGAGGGAGGGAGGGAGGGAGGGAGGGAGGGAGGGAGGGAGGGAGGGAGGGAGGGAGGGAGGGAGGGAGGGAGGGAGGGAGGGAGGGGGGGGGGAGGGGGGGGGGAGGGAGGGAGGGAGGGAGGGAGGGAGGGAGGGAGGGAGGGAGGGAGGGAGGGAGGGAGGGAGGGAGGGAGGGAGGGAGGGAGGGGCGCAGAGTGGAGGTCGGAGGAAGAGCTTTTAGCTAGCACACATACACACTCGCAGCTGAGCACAGAGAGAGAGAGTTAGTAAGGGCCACGCTGACAGACAGGACAGTGGGAGGAGAGGGAGAGGAGAGGCAGCAGAGAGGGCCTGGTGCGTGGGGGGGTGTGCTTCCTACCCGGGCCTGATCTGCTGGGGCTGGTCTCCCGGCTGCAGCCCTGGCTGCGGGGCACCTTGGGCCGCCTGTCCGTTGGCGGGGCCGTGGCGGGGCCGGTGGGGCGAGGGATCCGGCCGTACGTGTGGCTTAGCAGTCTGCCAGGGGATCCGGAGCGACTACCCGCTGTGACACACACACACACACACAGGAGTGATGTCAGATTCAGGTAAGGCTGGGTTGTATGTGGACGGGGGGGAGGGGGGGGGGGGGGGGCATGATGATGATGATAGGAGACCCTCATGGGTAGCCACTCACGTTGAGACTGGGACACAACTTTGCCACGGCTCCGCCCCCTGCTGTCTGTCACCGAGGGACTGGTCCCAGAGCTCTGTCTCCTGGTCCGCACCCGACCTGGGAGGGAGGGGATGGGGAGGGAGACATTACTTCAGTTAACATGTGTACATCCACAATAGTGTGTGTAAGACTGTGTTTACATGTAGGCCCACAAAAACTGCAGGGTCTTTCAGGTGAACAGTATTCATGCCCCCAAACCTTCCCCAGTTCCACTTGACGACAGCAAGAGAACGAGACCCACAATAGGAAGACTCACGCCACACACGTCACACACGTCACACACACACGCGCGCCACAGTGCATCCAGCAGAAACCGTTCCAGAACAAAGTTTTCGATCTGCGTTCGATAAGAATGTGGAACGAGGGTATAGGCTGTGGTCAGATCAGACCCACGGGTCAGAATACGTTCACTGACACGTGGTTCCACCGATTGAGGGGCGACCTTTCGACAGCATGACTGCAGTGGCCTGGAGACGTGGGACATGGGGGGGGGGGGGTCCTGTCTAGCCTGTCAGTCAGTCAGTCTATTTGGAGACCAGATCAATGTTTCTGCTCTCTGGGCTGCAGGACTCAGTCATGATCCTGCTGAAGCAGTCCAGGCCCAGATCCACGCCATCGCTGGTTTCATCAATAATATCGGCCCGGAGCTGAGAGATGCAAACAGGAATGGTGTCAGTCCTCATGCAAGGGAGACCCAGACCACTGGAATTCTTTATCTGAAAACCTCACTGAGGTGGACAGCCTAGTCTTGGGGCAAACTTCACATATTTGATAAGGTAGATGTATATACTGTAGGTATAATAGGAGGAGGGGATCCCTCACTGAATTGCGCCTCCCAAGGTTTCATCCACTTTCTCTATGAGTTTTCCTGGGAGTTTTTCCTTGTCTTCCTTGAGGGTTGAGGTTGGTTGAGGGGCAGTTCTGTGGGCGTAGGTGAAGCCCTCTGTGACATTGCTTGCAAAATGGGCCACACAAATCTGATCTGATTTGATTATCCGTACGTATTTGATGAGTAAATCCAGTAACTCCAGTCTCTTCAGGAACAGGGGCACAGAACAACATGCAGACACACTCCATGCAAGTCCACACATGACCACCAAACAGTACACTGTGTGTGTGTGTGTTTGTGTGTGTGTGCGTGCGGGTGCAGACACACCACCGAGACATGGAGGCCCGAGCTCATCCAACACACATCTTACCCTCCACATAACCAGGAGTGCTGTCTAAGGGTCAGGGGAGGCCACAGGAGACACAACAGGGAGATATTAGCACAACTGATTAGCTTGGATGGTCTGTGTGTGTGTGTGTGTGTGTGTGTGTGTGTGTGTGTGTGTGTGTTAGCAGAGAACAGAGGGAGCACACAAGTGCTAGGCAGTGGATATCCTCCCTGGAAATCGGATCATTATCCTGTGTCGAGTCAGTTTATAGACATATCATGCCCAGTCACAAATCAATTCCCCCTGACTGGGGGGGGAGTTATGTATGTGTGTGTGTGTGTGAGGTGTCTCACCTAGAGAGGCGTAGGAGCCGGGGGGCAGGGCGGAGGCCGAGCTGAAGGGTCCGGCCGGGGGCACGGCTGACATCCTGGTCTTGGCGTTGGCGCTGGCGGCAGCGTTGACGTCCACGTCGCTACGGGAACGCTGCAGAGAGCCGGGCGTGGAGGCAGGAACTCTGCCAGGGGCCGCTTTAGCTGGAGACAGACAGAGAGAGAGAGAGAGAGAGAGAGAGAGAGAGAGAGAGAGAGAGAGAGAGGGAGAGAAAGGACAAGATTGTTGTGGCTTGACTCACACAGAAAGCCGTGGCAGTGTGCAGCTAGAACACACGTGGAGGTGGAGGGTCCTTACGCCTGCTCATGCTCATGCTGTTCCCCACGGTGCCCTTGGTCGGCTGGGGCCGGCTGTGGAGACAGGAGCGAGCCGTTAGCAGACAGACACATCACTGTTGGGGCTCAGGTTACATGGTACACGGCCCACAGCAGGGTGGGCAGGGTTGGAATGGACCCTCAGGAATGACTGGGACAGCCTGAGGACTACCCTGCTGGCCTCCTGCCCCACGGGGCTGGAAACTAACACCAGCCCTCGCTCAACGAGTCTGGGATCGATACAGCTCCAATACTACTGCTGAGATCAGTGACACAGAGATAGACAGGGGTAAAGATGGAGGAGAAGAGAAAGAAGACTAGGCCTAGATGAAGAGATAGAGACAGAGAGAGAGAGAGAGAGACAGAGAGAGAGAGAGAGAGAGAGACATAGAGACAGAGAGACAGAGAGAGAGAGAGAGAGAGAGAGAGAGAGAGAGAGAGAGAGAGAGAGACAGACAGACAGACAGAGAGAGAGAGAGAGAGAGAGAGAGTGAGAGTGAGACAGAGAGACAGAGAGAGTTCACAGGGTTGTTGTTTGTTTACTTGAGGCTCTCCTGGGAGCTGGAGGAGGAGCGGTCCGAGGCGGGGAGGGACATGATGCTGTCGGCACACTTCAGGTGGGACTGCAGAGCTTTCTGATAGGACGACTCCAGGGCCTGGAACAGCTGCTCCGCCTCCTTGTGGAAGTGGCCATGGAAACCCCAGTAGCACCTGAAGAGCGACGTGCAAGGTCATGGAGGGCAGGTGCACGGCAAACCATTTGGTGACAGACAATATCAGATTCCAATATGATATCATAATATATGATGTCACAGGGATCTATGTTTTGGGGGGTGTGGGGTAGGCACCAACGTACTTCCTGGCGACTGATCTGGCCTCAGAGTCTGCATCGTGGATCCCCTTCTTCAAGGTCTCCATGAGGACGGCCACATGCCTGCGAGAGCACAGCCATCAGCTTCAAACTGTCGGTCAGAGCATCCCCCCCTCCACACACACACACACACTGCCCCGACACAGCGGAAAAACCCGGAGTCAATGAGAAAGGGAGAAGTCCCTTGGTCTCTGAAAGGGGTGGGGGGGGGGGGGGGGTGGGAGTACAGATCTGGTTTCAGTGAAGAGCCTCTCTGTCGAGGGGGAAGGGAAGAGGGGTCGAGGGAGGGAGGGAACACAATGTGCCGGCAGCGATCTCCTCGGGTCATCGGCATAGAAACTGCTGAGGCCACTGCTGAGGCCCCCCCACCCCCCGACTAAGGTGCCTCACGTTACCTGAGAGGGGTCTCACAGGACGCTGCGCGTGGCCGGAGAGAGGGCCGGCAGGCGCGGGAGAGGAGCCGCACGTCCTGTGTGGCTCCTCTCTAGTGTGTGTGTGTGTGTGTGTGTGTGTGTGTGTGTGTGTGTGTGTGGGGGGCGGGGGGGGGGGTACCTCTCCAAAGAGTTCATGGGCCACTCTTGCAGCAGGAGGTCCAGAAACTCATAGCAGCGCCTGCAGACACACAGCAGCTACGTTAGGACGCCCAGCACACTGACATCAGTTCTTACTGCTGGTGAAACTGAGAGGAGACTATCCTGAGGGTAACAACACACAATGTGTGTGTGTGTGTGTGTGTGTGTGTGTGTGTGTGTGTGTGTGTGTGTGTGTGGGGTGCTGACCTTCTCACAGCCACAGACTTGGACGTGCAGTTGCTGGTCATGATGGGGATGAGGCGGGGGTAGTGTGTGTGCTGCCGGGGGAAACAGAGGCCGTCACTCAACCTCGGGGACACTCGGAGACGCACAGAAAACTACAAATCCCATGATGCCGTGTCCTCGCTTCACTGACGTCTCTGACCTCACTAAGGCCTAACGAAGCAGGTCTAATAATAAACAATAACGGGTTTGGAAACAGCACATCGACCTTAACCTCCAAAGGACTTGGAGTTCAGAGAAGGGTTGAAGATTCTCCCCAGCACACTCACCCTGATGATGATGCGGATGACGGCCATGCCCGAGGTGGCCATGACCTTGGCACTGTTGGGCACCAGGTTGAGGAGGGCGGGCATGATGGACTCGGCCCCGTGGTCGAAGCGGTTCCCCAGGACGGTGGACAGGTGTCTGGGAGGACGGGGGAGACGGGTCAGCATGAACACACGGAGCCTCGCTAAGGGGTGCGCTGGTCGCGTGACGCAGGGTGCGGCCTTACCCGATGGTGATGCAGGCCTCCCTCACCACCTGGGAGCGCAGGTCTTTGGCCGACAGCTTGAACGCCGCCTCGGAGAGCCGCAGCTGCTGGGGGAAGCCGTCAAAGTCGGCCGCCCCGGCCAGGACGAGCGAGCGAACCTTCTTCAGCTGGGGGGAGGGACACACCAGGGAGATAGACACCAGGGAGAGACGTCAGTCGGCTGGATCTCCCCGCTGGGACCGGTCGAAGCGTTCGGTTCGGATGCGGGTGTGTGGTGTTGCCCGTGTGATGAAAGAAACAGCCTTACCGCCACAACGCGGTGCTCCCAGTCTCGCTTGTCGTCGGACAGCACCTCACAGACCTTGGCCATGGCATCCTCCATCTCCCTGTTGGAGTAGAGCTGAGCACAGAGAGAGAGAGAGAGAGAGACAGACAGACAGACAGACAGACAGACAGACAGACAGACAGACAGACAGACAGACAGACAGAGAGAGAGACAGAGAGAGAGAGAGACAGAGAGAGAGAGAGAGAGAGAGAGAGAGAGAGAGAGAGAGACAGAGAGAGAGAGAGAGACAGGGGTCATGTAGATGAGCAGTGGCCCCTTTCCATCACCTTCTATAATCCAGTATGACCGCTTGTTGCATCAGGCCCTGATGTGAGCCTGTCCTACCTGCATGGTGGGCACATCTTCAAAGGCACGGACAAAGTCCTCCTCATCCACAGCCCCCGCCCCGGCACTAGTCCCATCCCTCCCTGAGGAGAGGAGGAGCCCAGATACAAACATCTCAAACTCGTGAACTACTCCAAAGTCAACTTGAATGCTTTTTTGACAGGACAGCTGACTTGACTGACAGGAGCTCCAGCCAATCCTACCTGTGGACTTGGTGCTGGAGGCGGAGCTTGGGCGTTTGAAGGAGCCCATGCTCACGGTCTTCTTTCCCGAGGAGGCGCCCTTAGAAGAAGAGGACCGCCCACCGTCCACCGAGTCATCATCCTCGAAATTCTTATCTGGGTAGAGAGAGAGAGACAAGCAGGGAGAGACACAATGAGGCTGATTTATCTCCACCAGCCCAGCATTCTCCAACGTGAGCCAACCTCCTCCTACACTACAGAGCACTCCGCCCCATGAACGACCGACGAGCCAGTCCGAGCAAAAGTAGCTGTGGTGGGCTTGGTTTGGCAGCCAATCACAGTGGAGCTTCTCTTGGGTGGGGATAGGGGGTTAAAGGTTTGTTGGTCAGAGTTCATCCTGAAGGGCATGGTGTGGTGTGCGTTGCTAGTTTCCGCAGGCAGGCTATGCTCTCCTCTCTCTCTCCTGGGACCAAGGACCTGTCCTCATGCAAGTGACTCCAACCAGGAAGCAAGGAAGCCTCACAGCACACAAATACGCCATGCCAGCAATCAATTGACATGAATTATTCAACAGATACCACCACCACCACCACACACACACACACACACACACACACACACACACACACACACACACACACACACACACACCAGGGAAGCACACCAGGAACACACCAGTCATGTGCCATCCATCTCCTGGGCATTTTCCTTCTCTGTGCAATCTCACCCCCCTGTACACCACTCAATATACAGTTGTCAATATCAACACAAGGTGACACGCTGCAGTCACCTTCCCCAGCTTGCGCCACCTAACCCGCTTACGACACGGTCTGGCTCTGTGACAGGGTTAACCGTTTCAGACACAGCGCCTCTAGGCTTCGCTCACTGGCAAAACATGTTCTCTCTTTGGTTTCCATTCCAGTTTTCCCTCATTAGTGAAGACTGGGTGATGTCCCACGCAGGCCGGCACCCGGCAACCACCCGGCAACCCCCCCCGGCAACTCATCAATCATTTATGTAATCCGTCTCTCCTCAGGTCTCACTGCCACACACACACACACACACACACACTACAGGTGAAGAAAGAGCGGAGCTTACAGGCACAGATCTTCCTGCAGACGAGTTTCCTCAGCATGCTGACACACTCAGTCCTCCAGAGGCATCAGTCTTCACATCCTCTCCACATGTTCCTCCGCGCAGCCACACACACACACACACACACACACCACGCTCCTTATTGTCAGGACGGCGCATGTGTCCAGGCTCCTTCTCGGCTGCACGCTCAGCAAGTTACAAACAACACACACAAGCGCGCGCGTCTCTATCTGTCCTCCATCGCCTTCACTCTCGCTCTCATGCAATCACACGCACAAACACACACATCCAGCATCGTGTCCATGACTGCTACTCTGTCTGTCAGAAGGGGGAGGGGAGGGTGGACGACTCCACCTACCATCGTCACATGGGGGGAGGGGGGGATGGGCCAGACAGGGGATGGACCAATCCCTTGACCCCCCACGCTGCTTGTCTGGGTGTGGGTGGAGCCTGCCATGGCAGACAGTGATCCGGACGTCCTGATTGGAAGGAAATGGAAGTGGTGCAGCTCTGTCTGAAGTCAGGGACAGCCTGGAGTGAAACCTGCTCCTTCGCCAGTTTGATACCAGCATGTAAATACTGGCCTCATGTCGGCTGGCATGGTTTGAATAGTAAACACAGCTGTTGACACAAGGCAAATATAACTGGTGTGAATGTGAAACCTTCTCTTGTTCAGCCTGGCCTATTCGTCAGCTAGATATAAGTAAGGCAGATAAGATAGGCCTTAAAACACCGGGTCAGTAAATAAGCTCTGCACACAGTCAAAAGGAACTTTTGGGGTTTTCCTAACCACAGTAAGATAGTTGATATCACAAGTGGAACACTTCCATCCACTAGATGGCAGTAGTACCCTTCATAACAGTGTGTAAGGAAACAATCGTTTCTGTTTCCTTACACCAACAACTTCCTCCTGGCACCTTGATTATTGCTGCAAAGGATATCTCTCTTCAAGCCTGCTTCAAACTAGCCTCCCCAGGTCCTGCCGACCCCCAAGCTGGCCCCGGGCAGGGCCCCAGAGGCCCTGGGCCTTAAGCCTCGACAGGTGATCTCTCAAACTGAAATTCAGGAAATGGCTTGAATGGAGCGATGCATTCCACAGTCTTAAGCCTGTTTGGGTTGTGTTCCCTGAGTCAGTGTCAGGAGAGGAACATGCCCGTCTGCTGGTATGTGGCTGATCCACTCAGCTGTGTGATTAGATTTTGTCCCTATAAACACGTACATCTGGCATGGACAGCCTTCCTTCTCAATTCCAAAAGCTGCGAGTGTTAGAACTCACTTCCATAGAAATATATTTCATCTTTTGAATCTGAACCACACAGAAGAGATTATTTACACTTAACAGCAGTTCATTCACACACATAACACAAAACCATCCATGAACCTTCCGGTACTCAGCCTGTGTTTACAAAGAGCCCTGGGAGTCACACAACACAACTCAACAGTCCTTCTTCAATTGATCCATGAAAAGACCCTAAGAACTGCCCGACAGTCAAAGCAGGGGTAGAGTTCCTCCATGGAACACACCCCCCCTTCCCACCCACAACCACCTCCCCCAGATTGGAGCCACACAGTGACGGGGGCTCTCCCAGAACGACCCGTCTTTCCTGTCACTGAAAAGCAACAAGGCTATCTTGTCTATCTTGGCTATCTTGGAGTGAGGCTGTCTAGAAGGCATACAGGTATGGGAGCTAAGTCAGGAAAATAAGACGACTGACAACTCATGCCCCGGGAGAGACGTGGGGGCCAGTTAGACAGTTATGGGTCATTGTCACTAACCGCAGCCTCCTCCAGTCTCAACGGAGGGAGCTTGATGTCCATTATTCAACACTGTCCCTGTCTGCAACTCTACCCTTCTGGCAGAGGGCACTCTCTCGCCTGTCATCATTCATCACTCTCTCCTGCGTCACTAAGCAGGGGTCTCTTCTCAGGCACGGTCAACAGGATCAAATCGGAAGATTTCGAGCCAACTGAAACATCCAACACAGGTGCTGGTTGTCTGATATCCAAAATAACATTCCTATTTTTAAATGGGTCACATATCTAGGACAGTAAAAAACAAGACTTTCCAGTCTGACTATTACAACTTCCTTCCTTCCTACAACAGTATCCTCTGGCGTACCCGGCAGTATCCCAACTATTAGCAGCCTCTTATTCTGTGTGTCTTCTCTCACAGCCAGCCCTACAAAGCAGACAGCAGACATTTCTCTAGAGTCCATTCAAACTCCTACAACAGAAGTAAACAAACATACGAGGCAGCAAACGACCTGCGGTAATTCAGTGATGCAGTTCTTTCCGCCTGAGAATAGCACTCTCATTCCTTTACCTGTGGAAGCTTGTCTCAACTCTATTTATTTATCCCCGCTGCCCATTTGCTCCAGTCATTCAGCCAGCGCGCGAGTGTGAAACCTTGGGAGAGAGCCGTACCTTCTCCCGTCGTCATGGCAGGACTGGTGAATCCACCCGCACAGAGAGACAAGAGTGACAAGAGAGAGAGAGAGAGAGAGAGAGCGAGAGAGAGAGGCTACACGGCAGATTTGCGGTCTCACTGTTGTTCTGCACTCTACCTCCTCTCCTCTCCACCCCCTCCCTTCTGGGTCTTGTGACTGCACGGATGACAGAATGCCACCGTCTCCAAAATAAAGAGCGACTGCAGAGTTCCCTCTCCCCCCTCCCCCCTCCTCCCCCCTCCCCCCTCCTCCCCCCTCCCCCTCCCCCTCCCCCTCCCCCTCCACCTCCCCCTCCCTCTCTCTCCCTCTCTCTCTCTCTCTCTCTCTCTCTCTCTCTCTCTCTCTCTCTCTCTCTCCATGCAGTTCACAGCCACCCTGATCTCTGCTGCTTGGACAGGTGACACTCATGAGACTGTCAGTGTACAGAGTGTGTCTGTGTGTGATATTGTGTGTGTGCGTGAGTGTGTGTGTGTGTGTGTGTCGAGAGGAGGGAGGGGCAACTTGGCCTGTACGACTCATTAACCTGTGTGATGCAGAAAGAGGGGGAAACAGCTGCTCTTACAGCCTAGTGGTGAATGGAAAACTTTTGGGATGGAAAAGCCATTCTAACAAGACTCAATGGTCTGTGCCCTCACACACCATGTATAACATACACTATTACACTGTCACCTTATTGTGTCAAATGTAGTCAGACACGGCCATGTTCCAAATGGAAAGTGGTTTACAGGCCTTGTCCCCAGAGGGTCCCTCTGGTGATGAAAGTTAAGCCACATGATCGCTGCAATTAGGCCCCTGTGCGGAGCAGCTCCAGCACCCCAGGGGCAGGTAAACGATACGGCTGCAGCCCAGACACAAAGACCCGGCTCTCCTTTCAGTCAGCCCTGGTGCAGGAGAAGCCTGCAGCTCTGAGACATCCAGGACCCCTGACTAACACACGTGCGTGCATGCACACACACACACACACACCTCCATGGGCTGGCCCCCGAGGGCACTACCAGTTGTGAGGGCATACTTAATACTGGTGAGCAAGCGCAGTGTGGAGTATCTCCGATCGGTGCTGGATGTTTGTGTGTGTTCGTCCAGGTGCAGGGGTTCTCTACCTGTCTGCTGAGGGATTTCAGTCTCATGAAAAGAATGGAGGCGACAGGGCGGGTCCTCACAAAGCACACGGCTCGGGTAGCGCTCGCTTTGTTAGGGAGCGCTAACACACCCCTCCGTGACCACAGGAGAACACCGATTTGTATGTATCGAACAAAAACGATTAGGGGTAGAGGTGAGGCCAAGAAAGGCTTCCCTTGTCCGATGATCCAAATATATTTGTAATATACATGTGAAACTGTGAAACCCAAATGTCTGGTTTCGGCTTCGAGTTCACGTCCATTGTTCCACAGCTAGAAGACATCCACACAGCAAGCGGGATATTGACAAGTCCATGTATGCTAGATAGAGGATGCAGGAGTGGCCCTCACCTGACACAGGAGACAGGATCATGTTCCCTGATCTTTGGACTTCGTCAAATTTACTGAAAATGACATTCAACCTGAAAGTACAAAAATAGGATGTTTTCAGAGGACGTGGCCTGACAAAAAAAAAAAACGAACACACTATCCTCTAGAATTCACACAGACGACTTCTTCATTTCAGAGTGTGAGGCTGCCTCAGGAGACATCATAAATGGGTCATGGGGTAAGTGATCACCCGCAAACAGCCTCAACATACCAACATGAATATAAAAACTCAGAGGGAAGTAGCAGGCCGCATACAGCACACTACAACTCAGCGGAGGGCCTGCGTTTCCTTGCGTGTGCGTACCGTGATTGTGGTAGTCCCTTCTTCCCCAGGTCCATCCTCACCCTCTCCCCCACGTGCCTGTAGATCTCCACCAGGCAGGTCATGGCCCCGTCGCGCACCTGCAAGAAACCCAACAGGACACACACCTTCTCTCAAGAGTCCGTCTGGAAGGCACTCGATTGGTCAGCGGCCGTAACGGCAGCACAAGCAGGGGTGGGATTACATTAGGAGCAGATGGGTGAGACCATTGCTCCTCCCTGACCAACAGGGGGCTCTACGTCACCAATAATGCAGCAGAAAACAACGGTGAAAACATTTATTTTGGGAACCTCGATATGGCATTGTTTTCTGAACTGTACCTGGCTAGTGGGGTCTCCCAGGAGATTACATATGTGGGGTACAATTTTGCTGAGGGTTAAGCCTTGCGCACCATAACTGAAACAGAAAAGCTACAGTTAAAAAAATATATATATCATGACAAAATATTACGTGACGCAAACACAAGCAGCACACACAACAGTATTGTTAGGCTTGTCTTGGAGTCGTAGACGTACACATTTAAGGTGGAGATAAGGCAGAGGCACACGCCTTCTCTGGTTCTGTTGTTCTTGTGTTTGAATCCTACCAGCAGTTTGTCCCACACATACTGCAGGGATAAAAAAAAGTACAAACACGTCAACTTGTTGTTCTTGCTGCATGTTCTTGCTGCATGTTGGTGCTCATCAGACTGTCGGCCAGTGCTAGCAAGCAGCAGGAATGTGTAGAGGTGTCATTACTTGTGGGTTAGCAGCTTGATCCATGATCTTGAGGAGAAGAGCTTGGTCCTGTTCTCGAACTTGGTCCTTTGCATCACCTAACCGGTCTATTAAACTTGGCAAAACTGGAAAAAAAAGATTTGTAAAAATTCAGATATATAAGAGTTACAATAGGTCAAATAATAACAGCTAGCTATATGTGATACATGAATAAGTGAATATTCTAAACTGATGGCTGTTTGACTCATATGTATGCTAATATCATTGAGACATCAATAGTTTACCAGTTCCAATGTGTGTCCTAAACCTGTCCTGTAGTCTCGTCACGAAAGCTGCCAGCAAGTCCATCCCCAGCAAAGCCACCTAAAAAAATTATATAAAAATTAAATATCAGCAGAGTACAGCTACAACGTTAACATAAAAATAGCACAGTCATTTCATTACAGAATTAGTCTAAACACAGATTTATAGACACTTAACTGGATCATTTACAAAAGCACTTCAGCAGCAATGCAGTACTTTGAATTGTGTTTGCAAAGGATTGTGGGTAATGGGAAAACAGCAGTCTTTTTCTTCCGTATTACATTGCTTTTACAAACTGAAAAGCTCAAACATCAATAACGTGTCCAGATTAAGTAAACTGAAGAAGTTCTGAAAGTGACATTATGTAAAAATTCTAACCATGACTGGGAACATTATGTCATTTTATAAGAAGTTTCCTCCCGATGCATAACCAACTTTCCTTGTCATGGGGTGGTATTGGACACTCAATGAACGTGTAGTGAGAGTGTCCATGCTAACACCATATCAACACATACGCATCACCTGAATCTTGCATTCGGGCTATGGTGCAATTTTTGGAAACCCTTACATACATGGGTAAAAGCATGTAAATAGAAAACAACATTACTGCCACCTACAGGTTAGGTGTTATACAACTTCTCAATATTATTTTAAGCAATAAGAGTTTCTGATGACTACAGAATGTCTGGATACTGACAGTTAAGTTGGATCATCACAAAGTAATGAATGAGAGCCTAAGTCACGTAATTACTGTTTTTTACAGCGTTCAGTTATTTCACACTCACTACAACTTTGCAGCAAGCCACCTGCATGTTCGTCCCACCTCTCACTATTAGACACACAAAAACATACATTTTGCCTAAATCACACACACACTCCCAGACCTGGTTGGCTGCCAACAGCTCTGAGGGGTGGGGTAAGGGAGCCTACTGCAGTGCCCCCCCTCCCCATTTCCTCTCACAGGCCTGCAGTGTTTCACTGGACCTGCCTCATCACCAAGCCATTGGCTGGCTGGCTGGCTGCAGCAACAGCTCTCAACAACAGATCTGTCCTCCTCGCCTCTTCTCCTCCACTCTCCTCGGTCCCCGCTCGTCATTACTGACACTTGAAATGGACCCGCTGGAGATGGCAGCTACCTACCTAACATTGTCTGTAGCATCACAAACACCCCAGTCTAAGCTTCAAACTGTACTTTGAATCATCAGCATATTTGCTCCTGGCTTTCTGCTTTGTGTGTGTGTGTGTGTGTGTGTGTGTGTGTGTGTGTGTGTGTGTGTGTGTGTGTGTGTGTGTGTGTGTGTGTGTGTGTGTGTGTGTGTGTGTGTGTGTGTGTGTGTAAGACAGCAGGTTGAGATGAACATAAATGTGTCTTGTCTGGGGTACTGACACTGATACAAAAAATATATATATATTAAAACTCCCCACTAATTGTCATGGGAGCTTTGTCCCCATTACATTTAACAGTAATCGTTCTGATTGGAGAAGGCTACGTTTCCAGGGCAGCGGGTAGTGCAGTACTCGGATTGGCTGTGAGAGGTGAGCTGTTGGGTGTTAAATGAAGGGTAAGATCGGTTGGTTTCTACAACCGTGATACACTGTCATTACCAGTGTCCTCATAACTCACACCCTCTCATGCATTTCTTTTTCTGTATGCAAGATTTAGACACCACATCACATTCAATCAATTCGATTTCATGAGGCAGTATATCAAGCGTCTTTTTCCCCTGCAGTAACCTGCATGCATAATTGTATGCACATTAAGTAGGCTATCCGGAACATATACCATTTCTTAACTCATCTGCTTTTACTTCTGAGGCAAGCCCCTATTAACAATATAATAAGCTTCTTATTATACATCACCCATGATTGGTCAGTTAGTTCAAGGATCTACACAGTAGTAGCGTGGCACATGCATTAACCACATTTCACAAAAGTCCAGAACAGGTTGTACCCTCAGGTCTATTATAAGCTTATCCCATGGTTTTTACATCAAGTCAACTGTTACAATACAACTAGTGAGCTGGGGCTGAAGGGCTTAAAAGGGAGAATAGTCAGTGAGTTGACTTGATATATATCCTGGTGTAGCAAAGGACAATATAACGTCTTATACCCTGGTGGGAGTCAAGGTGAAGTATCTCAATATAGCAGAGTGCACACGGGTCCAACTAAAGGGTTTAGAAACCACCTCAGACTCTGTCCTTTTCCTCATGGTGGTAATTCAAAGATCCATGCTACTACTGGGCATAAAAACTGATTGCCAATTGTCAAGTATAATTTACAACTAATAAAATAATTAACTATCAGCTAAAAGACACAACCACAAAAGAGGTGTGTCCAGTATTATTCCTTGGTATATTTTCCTTTACTCACCTTGAAATTGCTAGAGTTGACCCATCCAGTAGCCACCCCGTCCACCGTTTTGTCAAGCATAGTCTGGTCCTCTTCCAAGTCCTCTGACTTCTCTGGGTCAAGAATGTAGTCAATGAGCTCCTGGCCTACCTGTAGCCGCCGGCCCAAGTCCTTTTGCATCACCTGCTCCATGCAGTACTCCATGTTCAGCTCCATAGCGCCTTACCAACGATAACACAAAGGCAACGGTGACAGCACACAGAGAAAACCTTTATTGTTTCGACTTCCAGGCACAAAGTTAAGGCCACTTTGTTGACCCCAGCCAGGGGCTGCCCAGAGTTTTTTAGGGCAACTCCACACAATTTTCAGGGTGCAAAGTCCAGCCGCGGACACAAAGTGAGGATGAGGACCATAAAAAAGAAAATGAAGATGAGGACCATAGAAAAGAAAAGAACTTCATTCTCCAGTAGTGAACAGCTATCCTGTGAACCTAAAGCCAAGGGAACACAAAAGGGACACATTTTAACTAAACGCTAGTCAACTGTTGTTGTATCCTTAGTTAGCTAACAGTTTCAATCCCACGTTATTGTTAGCTTGACACTGACTACAGTAAAGGTTACTGTCCACTCTCAAATGATAGATAGCAGTCCGTCTAACTATTAGCTATTAGTAGTGGAACCATAGCCACATCGTTAGCACTAGCTAAAAGGCTAGTGTCTATGTATCAATAGGATTTTCTAAACAGTTACACATAGCTCGCTAGCTAGCATAGTAGTACATCTCGTGTCAGTAGCATCGGGTTGGTTATTAATTAATATACACTTTAGGCTAGACGGCCACCAAGTTACATTACCTAGTATTATGTAACATTACACAGCTACGTACAGAAGTGCTACTTGATACGCGTGCCTAGTTATTGATATTGCTGGTACTACTGTACTAGCTTGCTAGAAGCTAGCTGCCATAACTTCCGCTGCAGCAGAATGGTTAGCAAATCAGCGAGCACCTATTGAAATGGCAGAACATTGGAATTATTTTTCGCCAATCTTTATCTGGTTTTGCAATTGGTGGATGATTACCTTATGCACCCTAACACAAGGCGCGTCTCAGCCACAGGCGATGATCAGCTAGCACAAGCTAGCCTGCTTTTCCGATTCGTTAAGAAAAGTCAAGAGCAAGTCACAGGCACATTCGATTAGGTAGTTTGTGAAGCCGTCGGTGCACGTGCACCGGGGGATACACCGGGTACAATCACCAGGTTGGGTGTTTGTCGTGTACTGCATTACACAAAGTAGTGACACCTGTATGTATTGTTTTATGCATTTTTTTTTTACAGCAGTATGTCTCTAAAGCAACCATACGAAACTTCCATACAGCCTACAACGACAACCATGGTAGCAGCTCCGCACTTGACTGAGCCATGTGACTGGCATCACCCGGGGGAGCACAAACTATTGTATTACATGGCAATGTCTGCTAGACTGCTATACATCAATCTTGAATCAATAGTTAGGTCTAGTTGGTTCGGTACAGAACTTGTCCCTAGCTCCTGTTCTGATCAAGTTTAAATGAGATAACAGCCTACATTAATTCTGAAAAATGACATTATAAGGCGTAACCTATTGACATTTTACTATGGATTATCAAAGAAAAAAATAAAGGAGTGTTGTCAACATATTGACAAGTTAAAAAGCAGTACATAAACAATTCTCTCATGTGTTCTAAATCTTAATTGCTCAAATCTTAATTGCTGAAATCTGCTGCACAAATCTGCTGTCCGTTGCAGCTGAAGCAGAGCCAAACTGTATGCTAGTCAATAATTGAGATGATTGGTTTTCATTCACCTTCATTCTCTTTGTGATAATCTTCTCATGATAAAGTCCTCGTTTAATGGGCCAAAAATATGTTGATAATAAAAAAATACGACTATGTATTCCATTTCAAGTCTTTCTATTTGCATGAAGGAGGAGGAGGTATTGTGGTGGGTTAACTGTCATCTGCAGTTGTGTTGATTGGTCCTCTATAAATGTATGTCCTGTGGGTAGTGGGCATCTCTCACAGCAATGGCAACACAAATCATTTATTTCATGGTGAGCGGGAGACCAGAGAAAGCAGAGTTTCGGGTCAACTGTTCCACTCAAGATGTTAAAGGTAGGTTTTATGTCTTATCCAATTCTATAACGGCTCGAGCTGTTGTTTCATGCAGGGCAATCTGAACTGTGCAGAATTGATTATGAGGGAGGTGTTATTCGTTCATGGCCTCATCTTTGAGCTGGGCAATTATTTGGATGTGACAATACAGGATATTTGATGCATAGTAGAAATATAAAGAACTCTTTGATGCTTTTGGGTCTAGCTTTCAGTAGTCTTGAGTGCCATGCAGGTGGCTTGGACAGCTCCGAGTGTTGAAGGGTCGGTGTGGTGCTGTCACCTGCGACACTAAATAATAAAGTGTCACATGACTGTGGACGAGTTGAAGACTCTCTACACACTCTCTCCCACTGTTGGCAGATCTGTTCCAGGCAGCAGCGGAAGCAGGTCCTAATGACATTCTGAAGTTGTATAATTCTAGCGGTAACCTCATCAACATCTCCCCTCAACTGGAGGCTAATAATCCCCAGTCTACCTACAGTCTGGAGGTGGTGGCCTCAGACTACCACAGTGAGCATAGATCTAGGTGCCCTCTTCCCTGGAGGGAGAGCATAGGATTGATTTCAAGTCTGATGTAGAACCTCATATTTGGACTATTCTGTCCAAGGACACAGTGATTAAAGATACATGCATTATACCTTTATTTTGATTTGTGTTTTACTCTGCAGATACTGATCTGACTATGTCACTTGAAATGGATAAACTGGAGAAAAGGTCTTGTGAAAGTGATGTTGTATGGCTTATCTTTCACTGAGGCTACAATATGCTTTCTTGTCTTGGTAACACAATGACTAACCCCCCAGTGCAGCACTGTGCAGTTTAATTTCTCCAAAATTTACATCCCAGGTTACAAAGTCTTGAGAGAAAGATCTTCACAGAAAATGGAGCAATACCAGATGTTGTTTTTGAGTTGAAAGACCAAGTGGAGTCCTTCAGAAACAAACTTGAGGTTTGATTTGACCAACTGCCAGCGTTACTAGAGAGAAGCGTTAAACATTTTCCTTAATATGGGTTTAATGCTTTAAGTCTCTTCTGTCTGATCAATGCGTGTCTCTCTCTAACGTGGATAGAACGTGGACCACCTGAGTTGGCTGGGTCTTTTCAAAAACATGTCTGAGGGGAAAGACAGATCCTACACTGCTTCCAGAAGGACCGTGGCCAGCCCTAATGAGGAGCGGAAGCGAGTCCGTGAAAAATTCCTTCAGATGAGGTGACCTCATCCCATTAAAACAGTGGCTGTATTATACCATTCAGACACAAGACATGTTTAGCCATCATATGTTTTGACTTAATTCCCATTGTTGACATTCATGACATGACTACCGGTACAGAACAGATTTAAAGGTAATATGCAGGTGGGTTTTAACACAGCCTTGCATGTTGTCTCCTCAGCTCCCTCGAGATCACAGAAGATGTGAAGCAGTACCTCAAAACTCCAATGTTCGACAACTGGTGAGTCTTCCTGTAGGGCTCCTATAACTGATATCAAAATACACACACAGACAATTATGCACCCATGACTAAAGTCCTTCCTTGGCAGGCAATGGGAAGATGCAGAGATGCTGGTGTTGCTGCAGGTGATGTTCACTGATCTAGACTTCATATCAACATTCCACATCGAGCTGGAGGTGCTTCAGAACTTCCTCTATGAGGTCTACTGCCATTACAACAACATCCCCTTTCACAACTTCAGACACTGTTTTTGCGTCTCCCAGATGGTAAGATGATGTTCTGTTTACCCATCCTTGTTATCATGTTGAATGTGCTTATGAACTTTGTTTGAATGTCATTCAAACAGGTACAACTGTTATCCAAGCCTAACCCAGCTGTCTTGGATAGAGGCCAAACTACTACATTTATTTCATTTCCTGTTTTACTTTTGTTTTAGATGTATGGACTGATTTGGTTAACGGACCTGAGGAATAACATGGACAGTACTGATCTCTTCATCATGCTCACCTCTGCTCTCTGCCATGACCTGGACCATGCTGGTTACAATAATGTCTACCAGGTTAGCCCTGTGTGTTTGTTTATTACAACCGACATGACTTAAAGGTAACATGACCTGAATTATCGTCATTTCCAGATCAATGCTCAAACAGAGTTGGCGTTGAGGTACAACGATATTTCACCTCTTGAAAACCATCACTGTGCCATTGCTTTTGGAATCCTTGCAAAGGTATCTTTGTCTGATTAGCTTCACTTGACTTTTAGATTTAGAGCTGTTCCTCCTTCAGTCTAAACCCTGTTCCTTCTCTTGCAGGCAGAGAGCAACATCCTAAAAAATCTGACCAATGAGCAGTACAGAAGGATTAGGGAGGGCATGATCCAGTATGGATTTACACACATTCACACACACACAAACACACACTCACACAAGGCTACAGTGTAAAAAAGAATATATTTCATAGATATGTTGCTGCCTTGTCTGAAGAAATGTAATTATCCAGAATGACCCGTGCTATAATGTGCATATGACAAATCTGTCAGACTTAACTTTGACTTAACTTTGTTTTCAGATGTATCCTGGCTACCGATATGGCCAGACACAATGAGATCCTGAACAAGTTTAAATCTGCAGTGCCTGTGTTTGACTTCACCAACAAAGAGCACAAGGATGTGGTGAGTGGAGCTTCAACTTACAGTACACAAAACCTTAATGGGATCTGCTGGGAATCCTGCTCCTCTGATTGGACATATTCCCTGTCTATTGTAATTGCAGCTCATGAAGATTCTGATTAAGGTGAGTGACATTTCCAACGAGGCCCGCCCCCTGGATGTGGCTCAGCCATGGCTTGACTGTTTACTCCAGGAGTTCTTCCACCAGGTGATCAGGGTGAAATCCATCCACATGATCAGCCAATGGAAAGTGTTGTTATATGTCTATATTGTTTACCGAGCAGTGTGTTGGGCATAACGACAGCATCTAGACTTGTATTATTTATATAATGTATAAATCTTCCCTACTGTTGCCCCACAGGCAGAATACATGGTCACATGCCTAGTCAGGGAATGGTGTTTTACCACTATTATAACTCACTTTGTGGCCTCACAATCTATATCCGGATTGCAGAGTGACATGGAGAAGCTTGAAGGTCTTCCTGTCTCTCCGTTCATGGACAGAGACAAGGTGTCCAAGCCATCGTCTCAGACGGGCTTCATTGGCTTTGTGCTTCTGCCTCTTTTCACTGAGCTGACCAACCTCTTCCCCTGCCTGGAGGTGAGCCTCCTGTCTCTACACGAAACACTACTGTTACAACTTCCTATGATGTTCATGTGGGAGGTTTGACAACAGCTGGGACTGTAATTTAAATGTTGTGTAAGGGACCATAAGTGGCATTTTTTAAGCAGCACTTCTAAGGAATGTCTATGACAAATAAAGTTGCACATACACACACATGACCTCATTCTGTTTGTCCTCAGAAACACATCCTTGAACCAGTACGCAAGGCCCTGGACTATTACAGGGAGATGGAGAAAGCACTGGAACGGCAGAATCAGAACCCAAGCTCAGAGTGAGGACTTAGACACATCATGAAATGTGTAACAGTCTTATAGTGAATTATTGCCATGAGTCACAGTAGATATATTTTGGTATACTGTATTAAACAAATTAAATTAGATCTGTTTTGAATTGTACACATGTATCTATAATAATTGAGTAGCTGTGTGAAATGATGGGGCCTTCAGTAGCTGTTTCAATTAATTGTTACTTAATTTTAATCAAATTAATACATTTGTTTTGTGTTGGTCCAACTTTTCACAAATTGTCTCTTTTATTCAATGCGAGAACTGGGTACATTGCAAAAAGTATGTATTGTGAGCATCATTTGGAGTTCATTTAGATATACAAACAAAAGTGCAAATAGTAGCCTTTTTTAACCTGTTCTAAATTAATAAGAGTAATAAATATCAACAACTAGGACTCCAATGGCAACTTGGATGAGCTACAATGTTTTAGAAAGAAATACATAAAAAACCATACAGTATAGGCCAATGTACATAAGCGTATTATTCGACAATACATTCTCCTGGCATTCAAAGTACCATTATTCAGTTAATCAGTAAACTACATTATGGATTAAGAACTTTAACAGTAGCTCCCACATGATTAACTTGCTTGTTCTTTTCTTCATAACACCATTCTGCTTTTGAGAGAAAACAAAAAATGTAACATGATATGCTGTCACCGCGGGGTACATTAGTTTTTTTTTAACCATAGGAACTACATAACCTTTGTACGATACATTTGTTTTAACAGAATTACATGTGGTCACACCTATTTTTTTTGTGTCAGTCAAAGTAACAAACATATTAAACATGGTACAGTTACTCAACCATGAGTCTAAATCCAGTAAAATCATAAATAATGGCAGCAGCACATACAACCAAACAGCGTATCACCCTAGGGTGAGATTGAAGGTGCACATCTCCTGGCCCTAACCCCCCTAGCTTCGTCCCTTGACTGGGAGTGAACATCAATGGTCTGTCAGTGTCTAAGGACGGAGGGACTCATCACAGGTTTACAGTTGCATTGCACTATTTACACAGTTGGAGGGAAGGACTGGTGGAGATTCTCAGGGGTCCGGAGGCTGTTTGGACACTAGTTGAACATGATGGACTCTGGATCCTGGTTCATCATCTGAGCCATGTGCCGCAACACGTCCTTCTTCGTGATGATGCCCAGGAGACGTCTGGTGGAGGAAAAAAAGATGGAGGCAGAAAGACAGATAATGCAGGCAAGTTAATCCACCTCAAGAGTAGTGCAGCTATTACATTTAATCATTTAGCAGACACCCTTATCCAGAGCGCCTTACAGTAAGTACAGGGACATTCCCCCGGGGCAAGTAGGGTGAAGTGCCTGGCCCAAATGACACAACGTCATTTGGCACGGCCGGGAATCGAACCAGCAACCTTCGGATTACTAGCCCAATTCCCTAACCGCTCAGCCACCTGACTCCCACCTGATCAGATGCAGCGGGGCATCTGGTCCACTGTAAGTGTAAATGCGCTGGCGGAATCCACGACTCACCCGCTCCTGGTCACCAGACACTGCCGGAGGCCCAGCTTACGGAAGATGTCCACCACCGTCTCCATGGGCGTGTGGTCGGTCACGGTGAAAGGGCTGAGGTTTAGGATGCGGCGCAGCTTGAGGGGCTGAGGGTTACTGGCCGGCAGCTGGGGGGCGTCCTCCGTGAAGTAGACCACGGAGCTGCTCACCACGCCGTCCTGCTTCTGACGAGCGTTCTCTGTGGGGGTCGGGACAGAGGGTGGGGGGGGGTCAGAGAACAACTATGTGACCGGACTTTAGATTGGGGGGGAGGGACCAAAGTGGTGGTGGAAAGGGTCAGGCTTTAAGAGGAGACCAGAGAGGAGGTGAAAGGAGGAAAGAAGAAGGAGCTCGAAGAGGGGCGTGTATTCACTTGGGGCCAGCGGATGACACAGACAGAAACAAACGAATCCAGAAAGGAGGAAAGCGTCGACGGAAACGGAAGGAGACAGAGCAGGTGCGTGTGTGGACGGCGTCTTACTGATGGCCAGGGTGAGGTCCCGGCGCTGAACAAAGCCGATGAGGCGCTCCGACTCCCGGGACACGACCACAGGGAAGCCGTTGTAGTCGGTGTCCTTGATGAGCGCCTCCACGTCCTCCACCGTGGTGCTGTCCTGGGTCAGCACGGCCAGCGGGGGCTCGCTGCGGCGCGGGCGCATCACGTCGGTGGCCAGCGTCCGGTGGGTGAACTCGTCGCGCACGTCCAGGTAGGGGTAGCCGTTGAGCTGGATGTGGGACTCGTAGATGCCCTCCTTCCCGAAGGCGTCCGCCACCCACTTGCTGGTGACCGCCGCCGCCATCAGGGGCACGATGTACTCCAGGCCCCCGGTCAGCTCGAACATGATGACCACCAGCGACACGGTCATCCTGGTCACGCCACCTGGAGGGATATCCCAGATTAGACTGGGTTTACATGAAGCCGACCAACCTAACTTTACAAAGCTAATGGCTTAATCAAAAGGTATTATTATTAAATGTCAACTCCCTTCTCACTAACTGGGTCTTGGTTGTGGCAGCGTAGTGATTGATCCAGGTTTATCTCCATGGTGAGCTTATCTCCCAGTACTCTGGTCTCTCACCTAGACAGGCAGCAGCCCCCACCATGGCGTACAGGCCAGGAGTCACGCAGTCGGCCCCGGGGCGACACCAGTTCTTGAAGATGATCCAGTCGTGATGGTGGTAGGCCATCTGCTCCACGGCGATGCCCACGATGCGCCCAGCGATCGCCCCGACGGCCATACTGGGGATGAAGAGCCCCGAGGGGATCTGGAGAGAACACACACCAACAAGACTCAAGTCAAGGCACACAAGTCGAGTCTTCAACTCGGGACGTCCCTTCTCTTCTCCCAGCCTAGACTGAGGGAGAGATGGGGCGGGCAGGGCTAGGATCCTGACCTTCATGCCGAAGGTGAAGATGGTGATGACGATCTTGAAGACGAGCGCCAGCGCCAGCTGCCAGAGGGCCGTGTAGACGCCGGGCCCGGCGGGCCGGTCGGGGATGTCGTCCACCGGGCGGCTCATGTTGGGGTTGTTGATGTAGTCGCACAGCTGGGAAGACTCCAGCGCCCCGCAGTCGTTGAAGAGCTCCGAGATGAGCTCGCTGGTGCTGCGCCGCGTGTACGGGTTAGGGAAGGCCAAGATGGCGGTGATGCCCGTTATGGCGATCACCTCCAGGACGGGGTATTTCCCCAGCTGGGTGGTCTTCCTACGCCGGCACCAGGCGATGTTGCCCCTGATGAAGAGGGTCCCCCACAGGCCCCCGAAGACTCCCAGCAGGATGAAGGGCACCAGCTCAGCCATGTACCAGGGCGTGTGGTACTCCACATAGAACAGCACCAGGCGGCTGTTGCCAAAGGGGTTGATGGAGCGCAGGGTGAAAGCGGCCACGAGGGCGGCGAAAAAAGACCTCCACAGTGTCTTCAGAGGGAAGTAGTAGCTCACCTGTGGACAGACAAAGATATTGTTCTGTACCGATGCCTGTCAGTTAATGAGGTTTTATCACATGGTCTGGGTGAATACTCGATTCTGATTGGCTGCAGAGTCGGGCATTATCCCTTATGTATTTGTTAATGTGGGGGACTAGTATGCATACCTCCTCCAGACTGAAGAGAACCCCTCCTATCGGAGCTCCGAAAGCCACTGAGACGCCAGCGGCTGCAGCGGCAGACAGCACCTGCACAACACACCCAGCCCAGCCCGCACATCAGCCACAGACCGCGCGCTGGCACAGCGCCCTTTAGAGGAACACTCTCAAGATCATGTTGGGGGTCACTGGGAGAGTTGTTGGTGCGTGAGAGCCAGGCGTACCTCGCGGCGCTTGCCCTCGTTCTTGCTGTACTTTGAGAAGAGGCTGCAGAAGAGGTTCCCGCAGCAGCAGGCCACATGGACCAGAGGCCCCTCCTTCCCCAGGCTGAGCCCAGAGGACACGGCCAGCACCAAGGTCACCGTCTTGATCAAGAGTGTCCACTTCCCCAGGTAGCCCCGGATGATGAAGCCACTCAGGATGGTCTTGATCTGCATGAGACAAACACGTCACCCCTTTGCTGTATTCACAACAGTGGATATTCACATTTGGGTTATACAGCTTTAAATGTAAATGGTAATAAGTCACACTCACCTCAGGAATTCCTGACCCACAAGCATAAGGGGCAAAGACTCGCACCAAGGACACAGCCAGGAAGGAGAATAAGAGTGCCCACAGCACATACAAGAAGTAGTTTAACACATATGCGCCAGCACCCTGGGGAATGTTAACAGAGGCATGGAATAAGCTCAGGGGCAAGTCCAGCTACTTCAGCAATCTGTCCTCAGTGCCACCAATAGAGAACGGAACACAGTGAGCTGACCTCTGAGTGACCCGTCATCAGCTCTGCCCACTTCTGCCACTGTGGACACTTGTCCCGGTTGTCAAAGGTGGTCGCATTGGAGGTCCAGCAGCACTGCTCATGGCTGTACCAGAAGGCTGACAAACACACACCCTCCTTGAGGTCCGTCATCCAGTCCACAGCCAGGTCTATGACTCCCGCCAGAGTACCTATGCGGAGAGGTTCACACACGCAAACACAAATTGAGGAAACTGATTTTAAGCTACATTTTACCCAAAACCTAGAGATGACAACACGTTGTTCGACAATAGTTTGTTTTTCACACCTGAGAGGAGCCCTATGAGCAGCATCACCACCCATCCTGACCAGGCATCCAGCAGACTCTTGATTAGCTCCCAGATGGACTCTTTACTCTTGATGGTAATCTAAATTTAAGGGGGTTGACACAAGGCGATGACGATAGAAAAAAGTTATATTCAAGTTTTAGGAGTACAGGGGCCAGTTTCAGAGACTAGGATAGACTTGATCTGATGTATTCACCTTCCTGTGGCGGTCTGTGTCTCTGGACTTCTCTCTCAGCCAGTCAATAGTGTGAAAGTCTTCATAAGTGCCGACGTCTGGGAAGGGCTCATCAAGGAAGTCCATTAGGTTCCCAGCGCCATTGAGCTCCTCTGTGGGAGTGGCACTGCTGGCCCCTAAGACCAAACAGACAAGAGTCAAGACTGACTCCATTCTCCATGACAGGAGTGATGTCACACACAACGTATACAGAATGTTACACCGAAAAGACAAGACATCTGACAGGCCTCAGTCACGTCATCATGAACAAAATGTATGATTCATTAGATGCATTTGCAATAAACACTTACAAATGTAAGATGATTGGGTATATACAGTAGAGAATGCATTAGTATACTGTAAATGACTAGCCAGCTAGTTAGGTACGTTTGTTTTTTTTCTAGCGTCAAAGAAACCTGGATTTAAGACATTGGCATGCCATTAATAAGCCAATAAACTTACACCCTCAATCAAGACGAGCAAAATGCACAATCTAAAATTAAAGTCGTTAGTAATTTATACTGATAACGTGTACAGTTCTAAACGTTGCAGACAGCTAAGCTAGCAGGCTAGTTTTTGGCATGCTCATGGCTTCAGAAGCTTGCAATTTGAATGTTTCTAGCTATTGACTTACCGTCTGCTTCCATGGTCCCCTCTGTTTTATAAAATGTGTAATAACTATTAGCAATGTAATTTATATTATGTAACTGTCACATGCGTGGTCATGTTTATACATTGCATTTGCTTTGTTTAGCTAGCAGCTAGATCGCTGTGACACAAAACAAATGGGGAGGAGAGATTTCTGGTCTCCCACAATGCATTTGCTCGAGCAGCTAGCTCGTTATCCTAGCTTGCTACAGCCCAAGACAGCATTCTGTCTGTCCTACTGAGTGGTAAAATACAGTTTTATAAGAATGAATGAATGGGGATCATTGTTGAAATAATTTACATGATATCATTATTTTGTTTTTTATTGGTGCTGCTAGCAATAACAGTGCCACAAGCAGGATCGTGGACATGCATAGCGACATCTTGTGGACAAATCATATAAAGCCAAACCTGAAGTTTAGATTCATGAAAGGTTACACAAATAAAATCAGATCCTAACTTAACTTTAATTTAACTTTTGTAATGCAGCATAATGCTAAGGTGTACCGTTCAAAAATCAGGTATTGGATTGGTTGTTAGAAACAGACTCGAGCCTTAGGTATTGCGCTACTTTTTGTGAACGGAAAGTGTATCCTTAACTTACTAAAAATGCATTCAGTAGCCAATCTGTTCGTGATGACAGCACTCAATGTTGAGAGCATACATTCACCGACTCCACTGCTAGCCCATGCCTTAAAGTCATTAAATCGTAGAACATTAATATGGTTAAAATGACACTACAAACATTATCAGGGTGTATCAGGATTTGTGCCTTGCATGTTTTCACAGGTCTTGGGTGTGTCTGTCAGTGCATAACTATTATGCCTTGAGGTAGAATTTCACAGAGTTTCTCAAGGACAAAGATTCAGGAGGGCGTTTACTCTGGTGAATCCCTCATCAGTCAACTTAAGGAACAGCTGACATCAGTTGTAAGTAAATAACTTGCATCCATTTACCATCTATCTTTTGATTTTAGAAAAGCAGTTAGGTGATTAATACAGTGTCCTGTATTAAATACTTTTTTTTTATTTAAAAAAGTCTAAAAGCATGCACTTTATACAAGCTTAAATAGTATGTGGAAGGGTGTGTTAACTTCAGCTTTAACTTCCTGTGAATCATTAACTGTATATTTGCTAAGTTTGACAGCCATCCAGACAAATATTCCCCAGCCAAAGACTTAGTCATATGTACGAGAAGAGATTCAAGTATATCCTGATATTAGCCATTTAACACATGCTATATTAAGTGTCCGCAGTGCTTGTCTTTCACCAGTCAAGGTATCTTTTACATTTCTTTCTACAGCTTGTTTAACCAGTTTTATATGTTCTTTGTTGATGTACACACGTGTTGTACGTTGTCAAGCTGCGTCCTTCGGTCTGCCCTTCTATTTGTGACTTTTTTTCTGTGAACCACAAAACATTCAAGGCTGTTGCTTCCAGATTGATACCGTGATGAAGTGCAACAGAGATTTATCAGAGGATCTGGACCTGAGCTTCCTCTCCACTGATGAGGAGATGGCGATCCGGCAAGTGCTTCAGAGAGATGAGAATCTAAAGAGACAAGAAACTGGACGTATACGGTAAAATAATTATATTATTGGTCAAGGTGCAGTGGTGTTGTAATTGTTGAAGGTGGTTTGTTGTTGGATTATGGGGTTTGAAATATGTTGCAATATATGTCAGCCATTATCCAGTAGTTTCAAAGTGTACAATTTCCTTTTCTTGTCAGCTTTTAACGGTTTATTGTTATCAGGCGACTGCGTCTCTCCATCCCTGATCCTAAGAAGCTCAAAGTCATGACAGGAGAGTGGTTTGAAGAACTCAGGACTCGTCGCTATGGGCGGCAGTCTGATGTGACTGAGGTGGTTAGGTCTTCAATGAGGAGAAAGAAGACAACAGGTACTGTATGCTTCCATAACCCCACTGATAGTAACAAGGCTCTGTCACTCCTATTTGTTACCCAGGAAGTATGGTAGATAGCGAATGTACTGCAGTTATATAATCAATACAGGCTCGGGCATTATGGTTTGACTGTATTGTGATCTCTGCAGTACCCAGGGGTAGTCCCTATCGTGACACCAGAAAAACAGACTCCAAAGGAGAAGACATGAAAACCGACTCTCAAACTAAGACATCTGAGTTGTAAGATACAGTAAAAGAACCCTAAAGGCCAAATAGTGGTTTAACTTTAGCACTTGTTTCTCATGTTGCTCTTGATGTATGAACTTGCTTTCTTTCTTTTGTCACACAACATAGCAAAACACTGAATACTAGTTTTCTAAATCCTGCGTTTCGTGAAGAAAAGGTGTGTCTTACTGCTTTCTTTCAAAACTTAATCGAAAAACCTCACAATATATCTACAGTACATTCATTGATTCTATTGTTTCATACTAATAAATTCCTCAGGTTAAGTTAGAACTCTCTGAAGAGGAAAGTGCTGCACATACAGGTGAGTGTAAAGCATTTAATAAACTGACTAGGGATCCATTTATTTCTGTGACCTTTGTACTATGTGTACATAAATAGAACCCAAGTTAACACCTTTGTTTTATACAGACGTCACCACTGTTGACATTCCTGAATGGAAGACCCCACCCTCTCAGAAGGCTTGTGAGCAAACCAGTAGAAAGGGAATCAGCCCCAACCCTCTTCTATCTACACAGTACCAGGATGTAGACTACTTTAGCACTGCAAACCCAGACCATCCATCCCCAAAACCCAGAACCCTCAAGACTTCCTCCTTCCCTGTAGAAGAAGTAGCCAATAAGTTTCAGTCCACTCTCACCACAAAGTCTGATCCCACCCCTCCACCCAAACCAGGACCAGAACCACAGGATGACATCACATATCTGGAGTCCACCCGCAAATTGGTCCTGCCCCCAGAGATAAAGGATGACCCAGAGCAGAGACGCCCCACCGTGTCTGTGGACCCAAACACATGGACACAGCCTGAGGTCGAGGACCACTTCATAGAAGTCAACATAAAAGACAAGAGCTCTGAAAAGACTCCTACAGTGGTAACATTACCCAGCAACAGCATACAGGGTTGGTCAGAGCATAGATTTGGTGCTACAAAAGGAGAGAGAGTTACTACTGAGAGTCCATCTGGTGGTGACACAGAGAACAGGTCGGAGGAGAGACCAAATGCAGGAAGAGGTGTTGAATGTGCTGACCACAGCAAGTCTGTGGAGGGCGCTATACAGGCTGGTCAACCTCACCTTAAAGAGGTTCCATGTGAGCCTTACAACATGAAGCATGTTTCAAAGAAGCCAAATCAAGACCCCAAACCAGAAGAGGCTCAGAGCCACAGTGAACCATCATTCAGATCTCTCAAGTCAACCTCTGAATATAACCCCTTCTGTACAACAGAGGTACCTGTGTCTGTAGAAGGCCCCCAACAGTCGCCCCAAGAGAAAGCCCAGGTTTCTGTGGAACCAAACACATGGAAACAGCCGGAAGTGGATGGAGACTTTATACAGGTCAACTTGGCAGATGAGGGGCAGACCCTTGAAAAGACTCCTAAAGGTGTAACATCACCCGGCGACAATACACAAGGTATGTCAGAGGAGCATAGATTTGATGTGGAGTGTTCAGAGCTCCAGTTTGTCCCGACTCCATCTGTTGGGACGTGGGAGCGAAGCAGCCGAATTAAGCCCCAGTCAAAACAGGAGAATTTCACAATAGGAGAGATAGGTACTGCTAAGAGTCCACCTGGTGGTGACATGGAGAACAGTTCAGAGGAGAGGCTAGATTCAAGAAGTGATGATGAATGTTCCGACCTGAGTCTGACAAAGTCGTCTTCTAGAACCCCACCTATAGAGGGCGGTAAGCAGGCAGGTCCTCCTCACCACAAAGAAGTTCCGTCTGAGCCTTACATATTTAAGCAAACTAAGCCTACTTCAAGGAAAGGTAAAGAAATCCAAGAACCCAAACCAACAGAAATTAAGAGTCACAGTGACCTATCATTCAGGCCTCTCCAGTCAACCCCTGGATATAACCCTTTCTCAACAGCAGAGGTACCTATATCAGTAGGAAGCACTCAACAGTCACCCCAGGATAAATCACAAAGCATAAAACCACTGGGCAAATCAGTTGACACTGATAATTCCCTTGATATAAGAGACGCCATATCTGAGATTAAAATATTGTCCTCATCTGTAAATCCTTCTCTTGTTGTTGCTTCTATAAATGAAAAGGTTGAATTAACCATCACCCCAGCAGAAAACAGAAGCATGGACAAGGATGAGGTTATCAGCAATTTAAGCAAGGATCTTTACCCTGGTACTAAGGTGGTTGGTGGTGAAACTCATCACACAGAAAAGGATCAAAGTAGATTTACAGGCCAGAGTCATGAAAAAGACCAGAAGGAGGTAACATTAACCAGTGAAATTTCACAAGGTATGTCAGAGGAGCATGTATTTGTTGTTGAGAATAGAAGAGGAGGAGAAGAGTTCCAGTTTTTGCCGACTCCCGCTATCGGGATGTGGGAGGGGAGCAGCCGAATTAAGCCTCGGTCAAAACAGGGGAATTTCACAATAGGAGAAACAGTTTCTACTAAGATTCCATTTGTTGGTGACACACAGACCAGGTCAGTGGAGAAACTAAATGCTGGAGGGGATGTTGGACGTTCTGCCCGTACAAAGCCATCTTCTAGAACCCCACCAGTAGAGGGTGGTAACCAGGCAGGTCAACCCCACCTCAAAGAGGTTCCATCTGAGCCTTACATTCTTAGGCCACCCAAACCAGAAGAGGCTCAGAGCCACAGTGAACTGTCCTTCGGCCTGCTTCAGTCAACACCTGGCTATAACCCATTCTCTACAACAGATAAACTTATGTCTGTAAGAAGCCCCCAACAGTCAGCCAGAGAGAAATCACAAAGCATAAAACCAATGGACCAGCCATTTCTCACAGATGATTCCCATGCCATAGGGGAAGTTAAATATAAAATGACAACATTGTCCTCACCTGTAAATCCTCCTGTTGTTGTTGTTGTTGCTTCTGTAAATGAAGAGGTTGAATTAGCCATCACACCAGCAGAAAACAGTGACATGGAAAATGATGAGGCTGTCAACAATTTGAACAAGGATCTTTACCCTGACACTGAGGTGGTTGGGGACAAGAGTCATGACACAGAAAAGGATCAAAGAGTATTTCCAGAACTCTTGGATGTGGGAAATTTGGAGCATGTTCAGATCCCTGTAAAGGTGGACAGAGAAGAGTCTACAGAATCACAGAGTGAAGCAATAGTTAAAGCACCAATTGCATACAATGTAAAAGAGATGGAAAGGCCTAAAGAAGAAGCCACATCAGAAACCGAAATGTTTTTAATTGCAGATTCTGTCATCACCAAGTCATCAAAAGTCCCTGCTGAGGTTTCCACACAACAAGCCATTCAGGAAGCTGGGAAATATCCCATCCCCACCATACTGCTCAATTCATCTCATTCTCCAATAACAGAGGAAGTTAAAGGTAGGCAAGGTCACCCCTAGTTATTAGTTAATTATGCAAGTCAGTGAGATTGTCACAGCTTTCATTCATTGACCTACGCTTGAGCAGATGCAAGGCCATGGTAACCCTTAATACACGGATATTATTTAATACTCTAAGCTTTGCAATGTTAAGGATTGGGATAACATTTGGGACGAATAAACATTCACATTTTCCCTCAACACAGGTTTAGGACATCGGAGAAAAGTTCTGGAAGTTTCCTCCGTGAGTGGCTCATCACTGGGAAACTTGGAGGTTCATCCATATACACAAAAACATACACATTTCTCCTTTTCTAATCAGGACACTTGCAGGCAATGAACAAAGTATCCCACTAACCGCTCACTGTGTTCCTGCTGTGTTCCCCTCAGAATGAGACTGTGGACTCAGACGACGACCACACCTCAGTTTCGAGCCAAGGCTCAGACTTCTCTGACAGACAAGGGTATGGCAGTACCTTGTCCTTATCACACTCTGGGGTAAGGTCATCTTGTATTTGTAAAAGTTTCATTTTTGTCTACCAGGTGTTGAAGATTTGTATTCATAAAGACAGGTTGTATAGACTTGATGGGTTTTTTGACAGTGCTCTCTGCCCTTCAGCGCACTGGCAGTATGCTAAGTGTGTACAGCGATGCCGGGGATTTTGGGAATGTGACAGTCCAGGGGGCTGTGGAGTTTGCCCTGAGGTACAGCAAGGAAGGGGAGTTTATTGTCACTGTGGAACAATGTCTGGATCTGGCATTCGCTAATGCCCGCAAACAACGGACAGACCCGTAAGCTTGATACACAAAGACATACATGCACATAAAATATATTAGCTATTTTTCCCATACACAAAAAACCCCAACCTCTAGCTACACAAATGTGTGCACACAGTCAGTTGTGTGCGTATTATGTGTCCAATATTCAGATATGTAAAGACCTACCTCCACCCTGACAAATCGCACAGCAGCAAGAAGAAGACCTCGATCAAAAAACGAACTACCAACCCCGTCTATGGTGGAGAAATGCTCAAAGTAGGCGCATTGCTGACACAAAAACACGGAAAGGCATTTTCCCTATAAGAACAGATCAAAACAATTCTACATTTGTCTTCCTCAGTATAAGATGAAGATGGAGGAGCTGAAAGGCAGGACCCTCAACCTGTCTGTCTGGCACAACGATTCCAGAGGTAGAAATGTGTTTCTGGGTCAGGTGGAGATCAACCTTAAGACCTGGGACTGGGGCCACGAGGCCCTCACCTGGTACAACCTGCAACACAAGGTACCGTACACACCAACTGTTATTTCTTAAGAGTGAAAGGGGAAACACAGAGAGGACCCCCTCAACTTGATGGTCAATAGACAACATTACTGCTCAGTGATGTAAGGATAGAAGGGCTTCCCTATTGAAATCAAGATTCATGTTCAAATATTGTGATAAAAAGGATCACCAATGTTGTTTGTTGTAGAACTCAGAGGGTCAAGAGGTCACTGAGAATCATGGACTGTTGACAGTTGCTCTGAAATACCTTCCGCCTGGATCAGCAGGTAGGGCTGGTCATCTGATAAGGACTAGTGCAATAAATATATATACATATATACCCAGACAGGGTGAAAGTGATAAATGTCCTTTTCAACAATTAACTAAATATATATAAAGCTCTGGCTAGTCATGCTGATCCTGTCCCTCAGGCCTTGCCAGGCCAGACTCAGGGGAGATCCACGTGTGGCTGAAGGAGGCCAGGGAGTTGCGGAAGCTCAAGGCTCAGGGCGTGGATTCCTTTGTCAAGTGGTGAGTGAGGGAGAGAGATATTCAGGGCTTAACATTGCCTCAATATAGTAAGAACGTTTGTGCCACTTCTTTCATTGGTGACGTCTCTATCTGCCCTGGTCCGTTCAACACATACACCGTCCCCGTAGTTACATGCTGCCAGACACAAGCAAGAAGAGCCGGCAGAAGACCCGCGTGATAAAGAAGAGTCAGGAGCCGGTGTATAACCACGCCATGGTGTACGATGGCTTCCGTGACGACGAGGTCAGAGAGGCGTGCTGTGAGCTGACTGTCTGGGATAAGAACAAACTGTCCAATCAGTTCCTGGGAGGGGTCAGACTTAGCTTGGGCACAGGTAAGCTAGTGAACTGATCAGCACTAATAGTTGATTTTCCAATTCTGAGTCATAAAAACCAAGTGTGTACTATGAGCTTTTGATCGAGCTCAATGCTGGTGTCTGACTTACAAGGCATTATGCTGTTGTAATGAATGGTTCCGGCAAGTCTTTAGTAACACATTGTGACTACAGGGCAAAGCTATGGCAAAAAGGTGGACTGGATGGACTCATGGGACCAAGAGATTGGGCTGTGGGAGAAGATGCTAGCCAGTCCAACCAACTGGGTGGAGGGACAGCTGCCCCTTCGCTCCGCTATGATTCCAAGGAAAAAGAGCCTTCGTTAGGGGAAATAAAGATTGATGCATGTTAAACTTTGCCATTCTCAGAAATTAGCTTGGACTCAAGATGGTTGTGATAGAGATGTAAAGATGTAACAATAAAATGTGGCAATGAAGAGCCTTTTGAATTGTCCTGGTGTTAATACACCCCATCCTGGAGTTCACAGAACTGCAATGGGTACACCAAGTTTCATATGAAAATATTTCAGTCATCATTTGAGTTCCAGTAATGACCAAGGCTATATCAGACAACCAAGCAATTGGAAATAAACTGTTGGTACCAAACACTGAACCTGGCTCTTGAAGACAAATTCATTAACACAATTAAGGGTTTCATAAAAATAGGCAAAGGAATGAATGCATCCGTGAACACATTTTATTTCCTCATTTGCTTTTGACTATCAAGCAACATTGTACAGAAAGTTTACAATGGCCAATGAGCACAACCTAGTGTTCCTTTAGGGTCAAACATGACAACACCCTTAAGATTTATCCTTTTTTTTTCTACAACACGTAAATATACAGGAGAGTCAAACCCAGGTTGTCGTATGTCAGACAGATCTTTATTCCATCTCATTTCATTGGAAACATTAAATATAACTTTTCAGGATGACGAGACAAGTACAATTTTTGTATGCGAATGTTTTACAAAGCAAGTTCTCCTACCACAGGACCATCATTTCTCCCTCCCCTGCACAACAGTAAAACACTGGATGAGTTTATGAGTGCTCTTCAGCCAGTTTGGCAGCCTTCTCGACCACCTCCTCGATTGCGCCCACCATGTAGAAGGCCTGCTCTGGGAGGGCATCGTACTCACCTGGAGAAAGTTGCCATAGTTACAGACAATCGGAATGGCCTCAGGCAGACAAGTCAAGTAACTACACAACTGAAGTACCCTAACTGGTACGTACCATTCAGAATGCTCTGGAAGCCAGCAATGGTTTCCTTCAGGGGCACCAGTTTGCCCATGTGACCAGTGAACACCTCTGCCACCTGGAAGGGCTGGGACAAGAAGCGCTGGATCTTGCGGGCGCGTGACACAATCAGCTTGTCCTCCTCAGACAACTCATCCATACCCAGGATGGCAATGATATCCTGCAGGGACTTGTAGTCCTAAAGGGAGAAAATCAAAACCACATTGGTTGGCATCATCCAACACCAACCAAAAAACAGGACCATGGGTGGACAGAGCGCAACCTAACAAACCTGGAGGATCTTCTGCACGCCACGGGCGACGTCATAGTGCTCAGCTCCGACAATGTTGGGGTCCATGATACGGGAGGTGGAATCCAGAGGATCCACGGCGGGGTAGATTCCCAGCTCAGCGATGGCACGGGACAGCACAGTGGTGGCGTCCAAGTGAGCGAAGGTGGTGGCTGGGGCGGGATCAGTCAAGTCATCAGCGGGCACATAGATGGCCTTTTAGGAGGGGGAAAGGCTTGGTTAAGTACACAGGTTGCACTCAGACATAATCCCTAATTAGGTGCTGAGAAGGAATAGATTGTACGTTGCAGGAATACTGCTTTACCTGCACAGAGGTGATGGAACCCTTCTTGGTGGTGGTGATTCTCTCCTGCATGGTACCCATGTCAGTGGCCAGGGTGGGCTGGTAACCCACAGCAGAGGGGATACGCCCCAGCAGGGCAGACACCTAGAGGGGACATGATGAGAAGATAAACCACTGCCATTTTAAGCTTCTACATATTGTTTGTGCCCATCTATATTGTTTAAGACAAAGCATTCATAAATTTTAAAATGTTCAAACGATTTGAATGCAAATTGCTTGCTAAGGCAGCCTGTGCTGAAGTTGGACAAAAGGTTTGACCCCTAGCTGACCTCGGAGCCAGCCTGGGTGAAGCGGAAGATGTTGTCAATGAAGAGCAGCACATCCTGACCCTCCTGGTCACGGAAGTACTCAGCCACACTCAGGCCAGTCAGGGCCACTCTGGCGCGGGCACCCGGGGGCTCGTTCATCTGTCCGTACACCAGCGCCACCTGGAGGGAGGAGAAGGGGTTCAAGTTAAAGATAGTTTCCAGTGTAAAAACAATGACTTGAACACTGGTTGAAAAGTAGTCAAAAATACATGGCCTGGTCTTCACCTTGGAGGTGGTGTCTTTCAGGTTGATGACACCAGACTCAATCATTTCATGGTACAAGTCATTTCCTTCACGGGTACGCTCTCCCACTCCGGCGAACACAGAGTAACCACCATGGGCCTTGGCCACGTTGTTAATCAGCTCCATGATCAGCACAGTCTTGCCCACACCAGCACCACCGAACAGACCTAAGGCAAGCAGTCAGTTAATTACAAGTTAGATAATTACTACCATGACCTGCCTTCTGCTTGTTTCACTCAAGTGTCTGAAAGGTTGTTATTGAACATACCAATCTTGCCTCCCTTGGCATAGGGAGCCAGAAGGTCCACCACCTTGATGCCAGTAACCAGGATCTCCTGCTCCACACTCATGTCGGTGAACTCTGGGGCCTCAGCGTGGATGGGGGCAGTGCTAAGAAGGAACAAAGTCAAGTCCATCCCATCAGATCATTTGAGAATTCAAAATAAAGGACGAGTCAATTCTACCCTTAATTAAGAATACTGGAGTTGAATATCTGTTAACAAAACTTACTGCTTGGTTGAAATTGGACCCCTCTCATCAATGGGCTCTCCAATAACATTCATGATTCTTCCCAGAGTCTCAGGCCCAACTGGGATTCTGATGGGGGCACCAGTGTCCAGAACCTTCTGCCCACGGACTAGACCTTCGGTACCATCCATAGCAATGGTGCGCACGGTGTTCTCCCCTGTAGATAGACAATTAATAAAGCTACAACGCGCTGCATGGTTGGAACTGACAGCAATCGTAACCAATAAGTAGAGTAATGGTTGAAGGAGATAGTTACTCACCAAGATGCTGTGCCACTTCCAGAACGAGTCTGGACTCACGGCCAGCAACCTCTAGAGCATTGAGGATGGGAGGGAGGTCGTCGTCGAACTGGACGTCGACAACGGCACCGATGACCGCTACGATTTGCCCACTAGCGGCGGCGGCGGCGGCAGCTGGAGCTGCATAGTCTCTCCCTGTTAAAGTTAAACCCGTGTGGAAGGTAAGAAGTACAATCAGAAACCAGACAAATTACAATGACTTTGCCATATTGACATTAGTCAATTAAATTAACTCCAGAGCAGAAAGTAACGAATGGCCCCATTATTGCTGCAGACGACTGAAATAAAGCTACTGTAACTGCGCTACGCAGGCCGTCTCAATGTCAAGTATTCTCGGCCATGTTGCGCAGGCAAGCTTATCCACTCCGTTAGGGAATACATTACATAATTTGTATACAAATGTAATCTCCACTGGACGCCTTTAGCCCATGAATCAAATGCATCTTAACTAAATATCACATTCTGCTACCAAGACGCAAGTTACTAGCTACTAAAGCTAACCCAAACGCACGAGCTTTATTTGGGAGGTCGAACGTTGTCAAGATCACCATGTAGCTAAGCTACATAGCCTAATTTAACTAATACCCAATTACATGGTATATTATAATTAGTTCAGAATACTACACATTTACCATTTTACCTTGACAACGTTTCTTGGTTATTGTCTGTCAAGCAGCACCATCTAAGAACTTTGCAAGCCGTTGCTAATAAGCTAGCTATGCTAGCGCGAGCCACCATTCACATGTCGCGACAAAGGTCATTTCTGTTTGGATGAAAGTCAGGACTTAAAGCCATCTACAACATGGCAATACTACTATAGTTGACATAAACTGCATCAATGGCAAATGTTACAGTTTCAAAATACGACGCGTTTCATGATGTTATCGTTTAAAAAATATGAGGCCTTCTCAATTGACAGCAGGCGTGTTCCTCGCGAGTTAGCGAAGTTAGCATAATCCTTGTCCTCGAACTCATACACAAATATTTCCTTATGCATTTTCGCACCAAAAATATTAATGCATGTTAGACATACGTGAGAGAACAGCTGGGGATCCAACGAGGGCCTTCAGTGGCTGGACTCCAGGCTTCAGAGCCTGCAGAGCCCCGGTGCAGCAACGTCCCACAGCTCCTAACATTGTCAAAATGGCTGAAGGTGGAAAGAGACAGAAGAACTTCTGGCTTTATAATGAAGGACCGGGAAGCTCAACTGAGCGTGCGCGAAACGTCAGGGGTTATACGGAGCAGGCGCACTTATCAATGGCGCTGTTGGCATTCCTCTGGAACTGTACATATTGTACATTAATGTTCAACAGTTACCTACGCTCACCCAGACACAATACTTTTGAAGTGCGTTTGTATAGCATGTGTAAAAGAAATTATAAGAAACTCCCATAGCTCTAACAATCAAACTCAAGGTCAAACTGACATAACTGAGAGAAAATAGTTGAATTATTTATATGGTGAAAGTTGTGTAGGCCTATATATTGTAATGTCGGACATAAATACGAAGAGTGTTGACTTAAGGGTTCGGTCTGATTTTCCCCCCATGCTGACACCTTCGATCTTCATGGTGCATGGCATACTCTCTCTCTCTGTGCCCACCATGCAGGTAGGACAGGCACACATTAGGGCCTGAAGTAACAAGCGGTTATTCAGGATATTCCATCACAGTCCTTCCAGAATGTGATGGAAAGGGGCCACTGGTCATCTACATTACTTTACTCTCTCTCTCTCTCTCTCTCTCTCTCTCTCTCTCTCTCTCTCTCTCTCTCTCTCTCTCTCTCTCTCTCTCTCTCTCCCCATGCTGACACCTTCGATCTTCCTGGTGTATGGCATACTCTCTCTCTCTCTCTCTCTCTCTCTCTCTCTCTCTCTCTCTCTCTCTCTCTCTCTCTCTCTCTCTCTCTCTCTCTCTCTCTCTCTGTCAGTTCACCACCATGGAGACATTGAATGCCAAGTGCTCAAACTATTGAATTTGCCATCTGACACTTTTTGTCCACTAGAGTGTAGTGTTGCACAAGGTGGGTGCATCTTGTGCAACCCGTCTCACAGACGGGAGAACAATGGTACAGAGAATATTGTAGCATTAATAATAGGGTAGCTAATTGAGATTTCTCTACAAGGCTTTTTCAATTCTTAAGAACATTTACGAAAGCAGAGATGTTCCATACATAGTCAGAATTCAGTATAAATAGATATATGCAGAACAGTTTTAGCTTTAGTTTTATCATAATAACACATATAACAATTATGTGAAAGTTATGTAACCTCTATGGCAACATCTTATTGTAAATTATGATTTAAAGTAGAATTGACCTGTTTGTCCTTCAGTCTTTTATGATTCACATGCCCCTGCTCCTTCAGACTAGAGAAAATGGTGATTCAGACTTTACTGACATTCCCCAAATACTTGAGTCTGCTCAAAAATACATATTTTATTCTGTTTGAACAGACACCTTTGTAATTGATCATTTGGTCATCTTCTTCTGCCTCAGGGCAGTCTGTGATTTGACCTCATCACGGAACTCACTCTGGTGGTGACCCTTGCATTTTGACAGACATTTTATCTGGATCGCTCTGTTGGGAAACACATGTTTCCTGTCTTCCAGCATGTCTCACCAAGCACTTCAAAGCTAATGAAGTCAGAGATGCAGTTGTGGCACACAGGACATGGTTGGGTTGTATTTCAAAGACATATTGTGTGATTTGTCGGTTTTCCTCAAATAAATCTGGGGTAAGAACATGTTGAAACATGGATGTGTCAAAGCCACATTGGGGTCCTCTTTTGTTATTGAGCGAGTATGTCAAGATAATTTTTTGAATTTGTTAATCACCCAGGACAGTGATTGTGCATTGTAAATATATACATTATGGGGGAGAAATAGCAGTGTGGCCATTCAGGATCATTCTCCTGGTACCAAAAGACAGAAATTGAAGGAGAGGCCTTGAAATTCATTGAGTCCAAGGTTTCCTAAACATGTCAGTGAACTTTACAGTATATCAAAATGTGTCCAAAAGATAAATCCCTAAAAGACAGATTCTCACCTTGTTTTATTTGGTTCACCGTGAAGGAGGGCGGAAGCTGCACCAGATTTAAACAGGTCCATTTCTCAGAGTGGCATTTTTGAATGGCAGCTCACCCTTGATTGCTTTCTGCCTCTAGGTTCAGAACACAGTGGGCCATAAAAACATGCAGTGTCACCCTTAGAGCATAGCAACAGGGTTTCCTCTTAGAACTGTTAGATACCATGGGCTTAACTGGGTTGTGGGTTCATCTATTCAAAAGCTGGAGCTTTGGTGAAATAAGTCAAGGCAAGAAATGGTACAAAGAACGAAAATAAATTAATCTTAAGATAATGTTACCTGTCACCCTGATCCCAAGCAAAACAAGCATGTCCTTCTACAGACTTACTGTCTTCTATAAATATCAATATCAAAGTAGTTGAAATGGATCTGTGAGGTGTCAGATTGCCAGCATGCCAGCTTCTAAAGTTACCTTTTAATTATACTTTGGCTGTAGGGAATGCACTCTTACAGTAGAAACGGGCTTCCCTGCACCTCAGACTTTACCTTCAAACAGGTGAATTATGGCCCATTTTTCCAGAGGGGAAGACCTTTGTGTGTGTGTGTGTGTGTGTGGGGGGGGGGGGGTTGTGTGGGGGTGGGGTCAAAATGTACCAGGTCACTGGTAAGACTTGTTGTTCTTCTTCTTGAAGACGTTCAGGCCTTTCCTGACAGAGGAGAAGGCCTTTGCGAACACAGAGCGTTTGGTAGATTTGTTCTGGAGCTGGGAGCCCGTCTTTGGCTGGGGTCCAGGTTAGAGACACAGTGTTCTGGGGTCCAGGTGAAGACACAGTGTTCTGGGGTCCAGGTGGAGACACAATGTTCTGGGGTCCAGGTGGAGACACAGTGTTCTGGGGTCCAGGTGGAGACACAGTGTTCTGGGGTCCAGGTGGAGACACAATGTTCTGGGGTCCAGATGGAGACACAGTGTTCTGGGGTCCAGGTGGAGACACAGTGTTCTGGGGTCCAGATGGAGACACAATGTTCTGGGGTCCAGATGGAGACACAGTGTTCTGGGGTCCAGGTGGAGACACAATGTTCTGGGGTCCAGGTGGAGCCACAGAGCAGATTAGTTAACAATATAACCATCTTGCAAATAGTTTAATCATATTCAATTTACTTCTTTATTTATTGAGTGAGAAGGGAGGGAGGGTGTGTGTGTCTGTGTGTGTGTGGTAGATAGGAGTTTTGCCTACTCAAACGAGAGAGAGCGAGCGAGAGCGTGCATGCGTGGGAGAGAGAGCGAGTGAGATAGAGCGAGAGAGAGAGAGAGAGAGAGAGAGAGAGAGAGAGAGCGAGCGAGAGACAGAGAGACAGAGAGAAAGAGAGAGAGAGAGAGAGAGAGAGAGAGAGCGCGAGAGCCAGACACACAGACAGACAGACACATAGACACAGACAGACACAGACAGACAGACCTCAGAACATGTTGGAGTAAGCAAAACTCTTATCTGGTGTGTGTGTGTATGGTGGGGGGGTTGTGTGGGGGTGGGGTGTGCGTGTGGTGGGGGGGTTGTGTGGTGATGGGGTTTGTGTGTGTGTGTGTGGTGGGGGGGTTGTGTGGGGGGGTGTCAAATTGTGCAAGGGAGGATTCTATTCTTCCTCTTGAAGATGTTGCAGAGGCCTTTCCTGAAGGAGGAAAAGGCCTTTGTGAGCACCGAGCGTTTGACAGATTCCTCCTGGAGCTGGGAGCCTGTGTCTGGCTGGGACGCAGGTGGAGACACTGTGTTGGGGGACACAGCTGGACACAGGAGGTAGAGTTTCAATGAGCTTCTGGTTGTGTGAATGTCTATGCAAATACTGTGTACTTATTAGACACTGTCCAGGGGCCAGTTGCATAAACTTAGTTTAAGACTAGTCTTAGCCTTAGGCTGTCTTAAATTGCCAGGTTAGACTAGTCTAACAAAGCCTGTCTGTTGCATAAATAGTAAGACTGACTTAATTTGAGGTTAAAAAAAAATTGCCACCTCTCCCCTGGCTAAACCATGCAGTAAGGGCTGAGTTGCTATGCCAACGATCTGTTATAAGGATCTTAGGATAATTTGTTACAAAAGGAATTAAGTGTTAGGCCTATTTGTAACTGCAGAAACGTTGACTTGGTTCTGCTTTTCCGCAGAATAAAATTGAATTGAGTGAGTAGATGACAACATAACTCACTTTGTTGACACTAGCGCCAGTCAGTCAGTCTTACGTTAGTCCCTGATAGTGAAGCTTTATGCAACAGGTAAATTGAAGAGTGTCTATGGCAAGTCAGACTTAAAGTGACATTTAAGTCTAAGACTAGGTCTATCTTTATGCAACTGGCCCCAGTATCTATACCAGTGGACTTACGGATGAAGTCCTTGTGTGAAGACGTCTGTGCAATCTCAAGTTGGCCATCCTTAGTCTTCCTGTATTTCTACATTACAGAAATCAAACCAGTCAAGCAGAAGTACTAAATATGCTCTAACTCATTTAAAGACAGTTTCAAACAATACAACTGGCAAATAACAAAACAAAGTTTATGTAGGAAGATAAAAATCATTATGAATCTATATGAGTGAAAACATAAATCTGGGTGTTAATAACTACATTCAGTTTTTACCTTGAAACCAAAATGCTTGGAAAACTTATTTTTCCATTTCTTCTTCTCCTTCTCACAGAGAGCACTCACGTCCTCTCCCTGTTGCACTGTGGAAGACTGACAGAGGGCCCTCACTTCCTCTCCCTGTTGCACTGTGGAGGACTGACAGAGGGCCCTCACTTCCTCTCCCTGTTGCACTGTGGAGGACTGACAGAGGGCCCTCACTTCCTCTCCCTGTTGCACTGTGGAGGACTGACAGAGCGCCCTCACTTCCTCTTCCTGTTGCACTGTGGAGGACTGACAGAGGGCCCTCACTTCCTCTTCCTGTTGCAGTGTGGAGGACTGACAGAGGGCCCCTCCATGGTTACCTTGGTGCTCAATCAGCACCGTGTCTGAGAAGCTGCTCTCCCCACCCTGGATGGGAAGCAGCAGCATCCTGTCATATGCAGTCATGAGGGCATCCAGCTGCTCTTGGAGGCTTATGGACAGGTCCCTGTGCATGGCTGGGTCGTTCCAGGGATTTGAGGAGGCTAGCAGATGAACGTCTGACTTCCCACTGAGTGAGTCTACCACCTGACTTTTCTCACTGCTTCCATGTATAGACTTCTCCGGAAGGTCATCATCCTCTTTTCCTTCCGGCTCTTCTTCACTGGAAATGAAAACAACATATTTTCTCTGGGAACACTGAACTCCACATGTAAGACAGGTATGACACAAGGCTTTTCAGCAACATTGAAAACAAACGTGAAGTCATCTTGTCCATTAAATGGTAATTCCACCACATTTCTTCAACAAACACATTCTTACTTTCATGTGTCTTACTTCCCTCTTTACTTAAAAGCGAACACTATTATTATTTTTGTATAATTATTCCTCCTGACTGTACACAGTTTTCCCCTATCCTTCATCCCTTTTCCTTCTTCCTGCTCACATCTTCACCAGTCTCTCTGACCCTCTCCTTGTCTCCTCCTCCATGACCCTGATGCGCTCTGTGTCGTCCTCAACACGTCTACAAAGGACCTGGTATTCTGGAGAGACCTGATGCAGTAGATGGCGTAGTCCACATTGGATGGCCTTCATGCCCAGTGACTTGTGACAGTCAGGCATAGCAGAAGACTTCTACAAGACAGGAACACATTGTAGATCTGAGATATCTAGAATGTACAGTTGTGTAGGCAACAAGCGTTGAGGTGGCTACCTCTATGATTTATGACAAAAATCAATGTTTTACGTGTTGAGTAAAGGGGTTTGAAAATGCCTTTGAGGAAACCAAATCCAATTGAGCTCCCAAGACTCTGACAAACAACCAACTTTGGAGAAAAGCACTCACTACTACTATGCACGGGCATTCAGACTGTTGGCCAGTTTTTTCTACTAAGAGTTTCTCTTCCAATACATTCTGTCTTGAAGCCCTGCGGTGGTCCTGCTTGTTCAACAGCCTGAGAGAGAGAGCGAGAGAGAGAGAGAGTGAGAGAGAGAGAGAGAGAGAGAGAGAGAGAGAGAGAGAGAGAGAGAGAGAGAGAGAGAGAGAGAGAGAGAGAGAGAGAGAGAGAGAGAGAGAGAGAGAAAAGAGAGTGTATGCCATACACCATGAAGATCGAAGGTGTCAGCATGGGGGGACAATCAGACTGATCCCTTAAGTCAACACTTCGTATTTATGTCCGACATTACAATAGATAGGCTTACACAACTTTCACCATGAGACCGACCGGGGGGGTTGTTCATGTCACTGGATGTAAACATTGTGTAAACGCAGTCTGCTTTACCAGTATACTCACAGAAGGACAGGTTTCCCCACCACATGACGGTGTGTGAGTGTTTCCCTGAAGACTTTTCTGCTCTCCCAAAGCCGAAAGCCATTGGCAGAGTCCACCACAAACACCAGGCCATGGCACCGGGGGTAATAGACTCTCCACAGGATCCTGAGACCAGGATCCCCGGGCAGGTCCAGCAGGGTCACCTGGTAGCCTGCCACAGGCATCTCTACCCCAGAGACACCGGAAGGGTCCATCTCTGCCTTAGAGATACCAGCCAAGGCTCTCTGTCTCTGCTTTGCTGGTGTGCGACCTGCAGGACAAACCCAAAAGTCAGTCAGTACTGGTGCTGTTTACACATGCTGGAGGGAACTGTCAGTCAGTTTACTAACCTGTAATCATTCGGAGTAACGACGTCTTTCCTGCGTCGTCAAGTCCAACCACCAACAAAGTCACTTTCTTCTTTTGATACAACCTAAAACGTTTATAAAAGACAACAATTATATAATAACAATATGCCTAAATAGTGAAATTAAAACACATTTGGGAGCTATTATTGATCGATCAAGCTCTCCAACCTTCCTCACCCCATTCGATCAAGACCGTTTCATCTGTTAATTTGTGAAAGAAGATTTTGCAGCAGCAACGATAGAAAGTAACTAATCGACGATATCACACCTCATATTGCATGTATACCAAACTGCAGCTTCTAACTTTGACATTTAAATTCATAACAAGCTCTCAAACCATAAATGTAAAATAGTAAAATTCACTATTGGAGAAGACTATTCTACGGGAGTACAACAGTACTTTGGAATGACTGGCTCAGTTTCCTCCAGGATGACAATGATTCTTATTGAGAGACTTGTTGCTCTTGTTGGTTAGTTGTACCTGACTTTAAATTATTGTACTCGCTGTGAAATTGAAAAAAGTAATCGGATTACAGTATAAAGTGTTACTTCTAACGTGCCAAATACTTCTAACATAAGTACATAATTTACACACTAGAGATTTTGATTATTTATAGAATATGATAGATAGATTGATTGATTGATTGATTGATTGTCATTAAACAGTACAGACTGAGTGCACATAAGAACAAAATGTTGCTCTACTGGCTCTTAGTGCTCTAACTAAAAATAAAAACATAACAGTACTCTTGTACGGAGTGAATAAAAATAAAGGCAGATAAATACCATAAATATTGCACATAATAAATATGGGTATCGCACATATTAAAAAGACAAGTATATAAATACAAATACAAAATCCCTTGCAAACAGCAGCATACAAGATCAATCTGGACCAAAATGGCATACAGTTTTGTTATATATATTTTTTCATGTCATTTAATGTATATACTATAATATCACTGTGATTAATCGCGATTTAGTTCCACTTTAAGGAACAAATGCTGTGACAACGTTTTTTCTTAGGCTATCTACATTTTCGTCAAATTCCTGACTTGTTGAGAACTAGCCGGTCGATAACAGGATACGCTAAACTTCAATATAGTAGATTTAATCTATGTTGAAAGCTAGGACAGCGTCCTCCTTACCTGTCAGGTACACTGCTGCACCCGGTTTCCATCGTGCTAGGCCTACTCTGTAGATCAAGTAGGTTGTAGATGGACCTTAGAGATGTCAGCAACCAGCACCCTGGTCAAGTCCTGTTCTTGGTCTTCTTTAATCCAGTTACCACCGATGAATCCGTATATCAGAAAGTCAAATTGAGTTTCAAAACGATACTGATCTCCGCCGCTGAACTGACAGAATTTATAGTTTAGAGCCATTATGACGTCATCGATGTATGGAAATTACAATAACAATTTCCATGTCAGTATGCCATGCAATATGTGATATGAAACCTTGTAGGCTACTCTTGAGTTAATATTTTTTCTGTTTGATACACATTGACATTTTACATTTATTCATTTAGCAGACGCTTTTGTCCAAAGCGACTTCCAAGAGAGAGCTTTACAAAAGTGCATAGGTCAATGATCATAAACAACGAGATAACCCCCAAAACATTGTGGGTAGCCAAAACATGAAGCATACATTGTGAAAAGCAAATACTGTAAGTGCCAATGGGAAGAAACATAAGAGCATGTAGTTACAGTAAACAAGTTACAATTACTCGTAGAAGTACTAAATGAAAAAGCATCTTTTTTGTTTTTTTTTACTTTCTTACCTCAGAATTACATTTTCTGCAGAAAACCTCCATGTGGGATAGTAAAGGAAGCCTGAGGAAAATGAAACTGTCACATGACTCCTATCTTATCCCTGATTCATACAACTGTTAGTGTTACAACTCTTCCCGTGTTATAACCATACCCAGTCTCCCCTACATACATGCGTTTATTACACAATGTTAATTTTTGGTGCAGCGTTTATTCGAGGGCGGCGTTTAATCGAAGAAATACGGTAAATTGAAAATAAACATCCTGTAATATTAGTAATTTTTATGATTTACATGATGTTAAACTCAAGAGGTGGAACATGTCCAAAATCAGGGACACATGATAGTTATTGGTTAATGAAAACCTTTTTATAATAGTGTTTTCAATTCCCCTCAGCAGTGTGTAAAGGGTATTCAGAAAGCTGATTTTATTTGAGGGCTTTGTGTGTATTTTGAATGCAAAGTTTGGTTTATATGACATATAATATGGTTGACTACTGTGTTTGATTTTGGGTCAAAAGTCAAGGGTTTGGCCAAACAGTGTGAGTATGAAGATGTGTGTAAAAGCCAAATATGTAATTGTATTGTGGTGTAATGGTTAAGGCTGTACACTGGGTGACGCTGTTTGGCTCGACTATATGAGCCTGGGGGAGACAGGTAGTGCCAGCTGTCTACCCCGGAAGGGCAAATGGTTTTGCCCATCCCTACAATTGTATTTAGTATTACAGAAGTACAGTGTTTACCTGTTTTGAGAAAACCGATAAGTAAGAATTTCAAATAAAATGTTGGTCACAAATAGGATCAAATAGGAAGTGGTGCTAAGAACTACATTAGTTCCTCCCTCCAGACAAGCAGTCCCACCCCCAACCTAAATTGGAGTGGTGGAATGTGAAAGTGGGCAGGTTCTGCCATCACTCATTCTGCCTCAGGATGGCTGCAGCTGAAGCTAACTCAGGGAGTCCAATGTGAGCCAGAGTACAACTTCAAGTTTCCACTACTAGCGGCTGAATCTGCATTGTACCTGAGGTACTCTTAACCTACAGACTGCAGTCCCCCTGCAGGAGAAGGTTGAACTTTGCTCTGAAGATCTGGTGCCCAATTGAAACTACCTGGAAACAATCGAAAGTCCATCATTGTCTCTCTTTCTCCGTTTCTCTATCTCTCTCTTTTTTATTCAATTTCTTTATAATTTTTTTTGCCTTGAGCAGTGCACTGATACTTGGATACTCGAGGCTTCAAGACTTGTGTAAGTTACCTCACTTTACTGTTACCTGAGATAACTGAGCATTAATAATTAGGCTTGATAATAACTTGGAAGAGCCATGACATCTACTATCTCCTGTCCTCTCGTCTGTCTGTCTTTATCAGGGGGGAAGACGCTGTGGTTGTGATGTCTCCCTTGTTGCTCTGGCTTCCGCTGCTGTGTGGGCTCCAGAGGAGTTGGGCTCAGGACTATGATGAAGACTATGAGGAGGAGGTGGACACCAGAACCAAGAGCAAACTACTGACAACCAACACCATCTCCAAAAATGGACAGTGTAAGACAATGCCTTCATTAAAGAGAAAAGCTACAAAAAACAATTCATTTTCATTGGAAAATCGGAATTCACCAGGTCTGCGGATAGGTAGATAGTTAGATTGATGGTCTTTATCCATGGACGGTGGGGAGTGATTAAGACTATAGGACATTATGTAGTCTTCAACTCCCCTATGAAGGTATGTGAAGTAATCCATCTTATTTGTGACCATTGCAACCTTCAGTCCTTCTACGTTTTCTCCTCTCAAGAGAAGCACCATATCCCCAAGCACATGCATCTCTGACACATTTGCTAGGACATAAATGTGATTTATTCTCCAAGTCTAGGAGTTCTATGGCCTTCTCTATTTTTTTTTTGCTGATCGCAGGTAACGTGCAGAGGGTTAAGATACCTGATGTTCTGTGGATGCTTAAAATGTCAGTGTAAGAAATGTGTTGCAGTTCACAGTTCATGAAATGGCCCCCTTCAAAGCCTTACTTACATTCTGATGACTAAACCATTTCTACTGAAGTACCTCTCTCTCTCTCTCTCTCTCTCTCTCTCTCTCTCTCTCTCTCTCTCTCTCTCTCTCTCTCTCTCATCTCAACCTTTAAGTCTCAGAGATGTTGAGCTTTTGCTCTTCAGAAATGGTTTGTAGCTGTTTCAATGTTGATATTGAGCTAGACATGAGAAAGTACCCGATCCCATGTCTGATGATCCCCTCGCTTTAAAATGAGATGAGCCTCAACCTTGACCCTGGCTTGGCTAGTGGCCAATAGATTATCGCTCTTTTATCTGCTAACAGTATAGTCTCAGTGAGGGATTGACCCAAGGCTAACCATCAATCAAACCGCTAAGAGCCAACACGTCTCTGTTCCCAGCAGCTCTTCTGGACGAGGACTGCAGCCTGGAGCTGGCCTTCCTGGTGGACAGCTCAGAGAGCGCCAAGGAAAACCACGCCAAGGAGAAGCGCTTTGCCTCCGACGTGATGGACCGCCTGCAGGGTGTCCGTCTGCAGACTGGGCGTGGCCTCAGCTCCAGGGCCGCCCTCCTGCAGTACAGCAGCCACGTCATCATCGAACAGACCTTCAAGCAGTGGAGGGGCACGGCGGATTTCAAGGCCCGCATCGCGCCCATCGCCTACATCGGCCATGGCACCTACACCACCTATGCCATCACCAACCTCACCCGGATCTACCTGGAGGAGTCGGGACCAGCGAGCATCAAGGTGGCCATACTGATGACCGACGGCGTCTCGCATCCCAGGAACCCGGATATCTTTGCGGCCGTGGCTGACGCCAAGAACCAGGGCGTCCGCTTCTTCACAGTGGGAATCACTCCAGACGCCAACCAGGACTCCAATGTAGCCCAGCTGAGGCTCATTGCCAACTCCCCCGCCTCGCGCTATCTCCATAACCTGCAGGACAAGACCATTGTGGACAAGGTCATCAGAGAAATTGTGAGTAGGACTATGTCATGTTCATCACATGCACAGGAAAAATAGGAATTGTGTTCGACAATGTGCGAAAGTTCTGTTGTGCGATACCTTCTGTGATGCACCCTCTGTGGGTTTCAGCCAACGTCTGGAGAAGATGTAGAACTAGTCGTGGTCTGAGTTGACTGAGTTGACCTTGAGGGTTTAGGTTGGTTGAGGGGCAGTTCTATGGGCTTTTGTGAAGCCCTCTGTGACATGCTTGCGTGTAAAAAGGGCTATACAAATACATTTGATTTGATTTGAGTTGACCCCACCCTTTTTGGAAATGGCCACACCAATCAAGTGATTAAGCAAATCGTGTATTGAGGGCGTGGCCACAATCAATAATTGTACACAACTAAAATTGATAAAAGTTTTCCTATTCGGATTAAACAAGCTGACATTCTTTCAAAAGCTTTTTTAAAGAATAAATTGTAACCGTTTAACTGAAATTCAAGTACAATATTTAAGACACTCATGTCAAGACTTGTATGCTTTTTTATTTTCGGTTAGGAAGGAGGGATGCGTTCCTAATATTTGAACAATTCAAAGAAGCATTTTATTCTTATTTGTTTAGCTTGTTTTTTCATCATAAGTGTTCTTCTAACTTTGTGCAGCATCAGTCAAATGCTTTGTGTTGTCATAGTAACAGCTGGCCTGATCCTGGTGTTTAGCCTTCACAGTACATGACAAGAGGAACTGCGGGAATCACTGTTTATGACTTTGTCCTTTGGCTGAGGCCTTAAGGCCACTTGCTACCATTCCGTTATGACAATATTATTCTAGTGAACTCTGAAGCTGGTGCTGTTATTTACCCTTTGAAGTGTTCCCAGAAGCACTAATTACATGTAGTATTGTTCAGTAGACCCAGGAGATGCAACCCTGGGTTTAAGACCTGGAACTGTAACATCTGCTCCACATTAAAACCCGTTGTGGAAGATTCAGGTGCAATAGAGGAGCTGAAGCAAGATGGTGCATGCACGCTGAATAACTCAACGAGCTGAATGCACGCCACTCGACCTCCCAAACCGTGTTGATGCAGGTGTTCGACATAAGAACATGATCAAGGAAAGCTGCTCGGTAAATCTGACACCCGAGTGCAGCCGTTATCAGTCCTTTTCTCCGCGTCAGAAAAGCGTTCTGCATGGCCTCGGTGTTGCAAGCAGGCAAATAGCACCCGCTCAGCACTGAGACTTTCATCCCACATCGAAGCCGCATCTGTATGTCATAAGAATGTCTGTCCCACTGGCGTGTCTTTAATCTCTGGTATGCTGCCCTCTCAGCTTGCTTCAGCTCGGCTCCTCGCCGTAAGAATAAACAGACCGTCTGTGGCTTCAGACTATTCCCCCCCTCTAGACAAAGGAAATACTCTCTGGATGCTCTGAGACCTTATATTGACCACTGCATGTGGTTCACATTTGTCTCTTTTGGATTTTGATCATTCCCCCGCTATTGCTTCTAGAGAATTGTGGCTGCCTTTTATGTTGAGAGAGAAAAAGCACTTTGAAAGAGTTGGAAAAAACAGAGCTCTGGCAAGAGGAGAGTTTCTCTTGGAAGTTGAAGGGCTCCCAGAGTTAAGGTTCAGAGGCTATCAAAGCTCAGCTCGTAGAATCAGGTGCAGGAGCACGCAGTCTTATGTATGGAGGCTGGAAAAGAAAATAATGTGAGTTAAATGCGAGTGTTCCTGTTGACTTGTAGGCCTTCCAACGGCACACACACTGAGTTTGGTATATATGTTCACTGATCACGTGTTCATTTTCAAATGTCATCCTCAAACGCACGCAAGTAAAATGCAGAGAACAAACAGCACATTTATCCATCTGTTTCATCTTTTTTAAACAGACGGCGTTGGCAGATGAAGGGGTGAGTCTCAGTGCCCTGATCTTGACATCATAGTCTATTGACACATTCTTGATATATCTCCTGCTTTTATGGACGCCTGTGTTGTTTCCCTTGTGTGTGAAGTGTCCCTTGGAAAAGAAGTGTGCGTGTGAGAAGGGAGAGAGAGGACCGGGTGGCCCCGCAGTAAGTGTTCCAACTGCCAGCCTTCAGCCGCTGGCTTCGTCCCTGGACACAAAGATCACAGCTGCTTTGAAACCGCTCTTCTTGTTCTACTAATGGCCGAATTCTCCCAAAATGGGCTTCTTGATGTACAGTAGACTGAAGACCGACAAAGGCAGCCTTGATGGGGACTGTAGATAATTATAATGCTTTGGAAGGGTTTAGGGAAACGTGTGGTTTGGAGGCTGACTTGGTGCTTCCCTCAAGCAGTGAGAGTTCAACAAATACCTCACATTCCCACAGCAGTTTTCTCTCAGCAAGCTTAGACACATACTTGCATGGGAAATAAGCTCAATTTGGTTTTTCTACTTTTTCAAGGATGATTGCTGGTTTCTGTAAAAACACACTACTCAGGGGCCTTTACTGTTTGTAAAAGCTATGTAGCATTAATTCCTAAATACTATCATGTTTTTGTGGGGACAACTAATAATTAGAGTATCAAGTATTTTAAAACCACAAAGGAAGTACTTTAGCATATTTGTATATTTTTTGCAACCTCATTACCTAAATATTATGAGAAGTTGTCCACATCAGGGCTAACTGACATACTGAATAGACGATGCGTAGGGTTGTGTCTTACTTAAACACATACACAGACATACACAATTTTCCTCATGCAAATATACACTTGACCTACATCAAAATACATACTTTTCAAGGATACTTTCTATGTAGTGTGCTGAGTGCGACTTGGCTGCAGGTTTGCTGTCTATTTGCTCTCTATAACACTCTCTCACTCTCTTACAAACACAAAAGTATTTTTTCCAATGCCGTTTAACTCCTCACTAAGCATATGTTTCATTCTTCTATAATTGAATTATATCAGCTGTCTTACATGTTTTAATAAATTAACAGGGTAAAAAGGGTCGGCCTGGAGAAGATGGAAGTCCAGGGGGAAAAGGACAAAAGGTAAGAGAGTGAGAGAGAGAGATGGCTCTACTGGCACTTCCCCATTTATGTTTTGGGGTCCCTGCTCTGTTTGTTGTCTTATCAAAGATACTTCCTTACTTCCTCTCAGGGCGAGGCTGGGCTCAGTGGACTTCCTGGTCGGGAGGGTTCAGAGGTGAGTGAGATGTCAATCGTAACAATATATGACTATTGTGGCCTTCGCTGCATCTTCTCAGCATCAGCACAGGGGATTGAAATATCAATGCTCTGCAGTATGTAACAAAGGTTTCTATTTTTCTTCCGCTTATCCCGATTTTGTTGTCTGTGTACAGGGAAAACCAGGCTACAAGGGAGATTCGGTAATTATACTGTTTACTATTTAGATGTACAATATTTCTCCAGGGTTAACATGGACATGGGAACAGGAGATATGATGCATGCATACAATATGACATACTGTTATCTTCCTCCTGTTTGGAATAGGGGGAAAGAGGAGAATGTGGCACTCCTGGCATCAAAGGAGACAGGGTATGTTCTGTGTGCTCCAGTGTTCTGATGTTGCATCATCATGCACTTACTTTGAGATTGGACTGTTCTCTTTTCAAACAGTCTATGAATGGTACAGTCCTGTGGCTTGAGTAGAGTTGACGTGTGCCCTCCTTGTTCCCAGGGTCCCGAAGGTCCAGTTGGTACGAGAGGAATTCGAGGTCTACAGGTAAGCTGTCGATCTAGAGCAGTCTGGAACGGCTGTGTTTTAGCTGGAATAGAAGTTGCTAAATAACTTTTTTTCCCCCAGGGGTTACCTGGACCTAACGGTGACATAGGACCTGAGGGCCCTACAGGAAAAAAAGTAAGTGTCATTCTCCTCAAGATTTCTCCTCATCTCTGTTTGACAAGTTTGGTCAATGTTCAGTGACTCAAACAGAGTCCTTGAGATAGTCTTCCATCACCTTTTACCTATGTCACATGAACACACGATCAAAGGTGACCTATCTCAAATCCCTGCTCACGGGACATGAGACATTTCTTCATGCTGTGCAGTGTCTGGTTCTGATCATGTCTTCGTAGTTGAGGAAAAAGGGCAGACATGTCAATGGTTTAATCACCATAACACTGCCACGGTCATGTATGGTCACGGTTGTGTACTCTTGTGTCTCTACCGTGTGGCCTTTGTTTGTCTATCATATCATTTGTGTGCCCCTCTGGGATGGATAAAGTTTATTTTATTGATTGAACTGAACAAAGGAAAGTCGGCTATCATCACCTTGCCAATAAAACCGCAGACTTTTTTTCTCCCTGACATTTTTTCATGCATCACAATATTTCAATTTGCATGTTTCACAGAGAATAATCCATGACATCACGTGAGGCCTAAATCAGACACCAGATAGGTGTCAACACGTGTGCATGCTTTTAAGTGTTGAATAATCATGCTATTTGTTAGGTATCATCCATCTCCGTGCCCCCCGGGCATGTCTTCCTGTTATTATCTTGTCAGTTTGTTTTTCCAGCCCCCGTGTTTAGGCTTCTCTCTTGTAGCATTAGTGCCAAGTCTGACAAGTGCTCACACTTCCAGCAAAGTGTTCCATACTTAATTATTTTTGAAAGAATGTTCGAGTTGGTTGTTTGACAGTCGACCAACATCAACTGTTGTCTAAGTTTTAAGCTTTGTCGTAACTTGTTTGAAAGGCCAAACATACAAAAAAGTTACCGGTATGTTTACAGTACCAACCATATCCCCGCTTTCATGGCACAAAAGGGTCCACCTACTATTGTTATTGCCTCATTTACTAATCTGACTAATGCCATTCTTTATCAGTAGTGTTTTGATTATAACAAAATGTTCACAGTACAGTACATAGTGCTCCTTTATTTAATTTGACTAAACGACAAATGTGATGAGTGCACTGCTAGAGTATGCATAGTACCAGGTGAAGGGTGGAGGTGTTATGAGGGAAGAGACAAGAGGGGTTCCAGGGTTTGATGTCAGCTTGTCAAGTGGAGTTCTGGTCTTGTTCAATGGCAGACCAGAGTTCTATTGATGTCAAGCCAGGTTTAAATTAGTCATGCAGATGACGTAAAGTTACAGATTTATATGTTGCATTTTTGCCTGGATGTAATAATTGGACATCATGGTATGTATGTATGTATGTATGTATGTATTTGTGTATGTGTGTTTGTGTGTTTGTGTGTGTGTGTGTGTGTATGTGTGTTTTATAGGGTGAAAGGGGGATTCCAGGGCCATCTGGAATTCAAGGGGAAACTGGGATTGGCCTACCAGGACCAAAGGTGATCATTGTTTTGGAAAATGAGGTAATTCCGTTTTTCAACCCCCCCCCGGATGTATCTCACCTTGCGTGTCTTTCACTCTTCAGGGGGATGTTGGTTTCCAGGGACGACACGGGCCTCCAGGACCACCTGGTTTAGGGGAGCCAGGCCTCCCGGTTAGTACTAAAGTCTGGCTCATTCATTCACTGAAATAGTTCTTAGAAATCTATGTATGACGCACTATGCACAAAGTTGCATAGTGCATGCAAAGCTTTTGTTCTGTTGTACTGATATCCTTGTTTGTGATATTGATTTATTCAGGGCCCTCAAGGGCCACAGGGAGTTCAAGGAGAGAAAGGCCCCATAGGCGAAGGGTTCCCTGGACCAAAGGTAAGCACGTTTGGACCAAAGCAATTTTGTTCTCCTTAGTACATGAAACATAGTCAATGTTCAGCAACTGTCACATTGGTAGCCTAGAGGTTAGAGTGTTTGAAGTGATTGTGTTGTGAGGTGCAAAAGAATGTTATTTTCTAACTAATAGAACCAAGTACGCTGATGCAGGGATTTGAAGTAAGGTTGAGAGGCCAAATGAACATGATAACCCATAACTAAGGAAACACCTAGAGTTGTCCAGGACTCCCCGTAGACATGAAAGAGTAAGTCATTCAAGGTAGTGAGGAAAGATTTAGTCCATCCCTCCATCTGCTCTTCCTGGGGTTGTTCAGACACATGTCATCCATCTGCCTATGCCAGAAGTATCCCTGCTCTAACACATCCCCTGAAATGTAACTGCTATGCCGACAACATTTGAATTACCTTGTGTGTTTTGCGTTCTTGAACAAACATTTCAGATATTCTTGCAACAACTTGCATGAAGGCTTATAATTGTGAAACAAAACAAACATAACTTTTTGAGAATTTGATAGAGAGAGAGAAAGACAGACAGACAGAGAGAGAGAGAGAGACAGAGAGAGAGAGAGAGAGAGAGAGAGAGAGAGAGAGAGAGAGAGAGAGAGAGAGAGAGAGAGAGAGAGAGAGAGAGAGAGGTGTTATGGATTACGGACGTTTTGCCATACTGGCTTGACTACTGTACATAGTAACAAGGAAGCTCTGGGTGAGCCCAGTCAACGTTTTGGAATGCTTCTAAGCAGGATACTGACAAATCTAATCTTTTAACTACAGGCAACTTTAGCAATAATTTGGCAGTTTCGGTGGTTTCCATATCAACTAGGGCCAATGAAAACCTTCTTGATGTGTAACCTACACTGGAAAACTGCAAATGGTACTAAACATGGCCTCCACCATCTCAATGTGTGTCAGAACCTGTCTCGACCCAATGGTCCCTCATCAGAATGTTCCAGCCCCATGCCCAGATAAATGCAACTCTGTGAGAGTTCCAAAACCCACAGAGCAGTCATCATATTCAGGTTTACCCTTCCTGTCATTCAACGAATACCATCACAGTAAGCAAAGCTGTCCATCATCATTTCGTGACGTCACCCCGTTGTTACGTTTCGACTTAAACCTAAACAGAAATTAAAATGGAATGCCTGAAATCATCCAACAAGGCAGGCAGGAAGTACACAGACTGTATTTAGTTCTGTTCTTGTCACACCCTGTGGTTGCTGGTTGAAGTGTATTGGACAAAACGCTAAACCATTTTAGACCAGCAATCCTCAGGATGACTTATGAATGACTTTTGGGGGGGAGAATCTCTTGTAGATGATGACATTGTATTATCTGCTCTAGCTTTGCCATGTTATGATTCGAGAGTATGTAAGAGACACAGACAGAAAATGTGCGCGCAAACCCATTGGTCCTTATAAGGTCACGTGTGTGTCCATACAGTATGAGTAGGTCCAGTAATGATGATGCCTAACCCTGTCCTGTCTCTGCAGGGGGAACGGGGTCTGGATGGGCAGAGAGGAACTAGAGGAATGCCTGGTATTGGAATCAAGGGAGACAAGGTACAGTATAGGGCTGTAAATAGCCCTTCAGTGTGAATACCCTTCACCCAACCATGCAGTCAAGCCCTGGATCCCACAGGGAAGGAGGGAAAGGGGTTGGCAAAAGCACTGGTTCCCTGCATGTCCGTTCAGCCTGCTGTTATTTATGGAGTCTGCTCTCCACTCAGAGGTGATAAATGAGAAAGGGCAGCAGCGTATAAGAGAAGAAATCAGTAGGAACAAAAACTCTCGCCCCTCTGGGAACGTTCTCATTTGTCAAGCTGAAAGGGATTTAATTTGATTGTGAGAAAAGGTGTTGTTCTGTTCCTTCTAGGAATTTATCAAAAACCCTTGACAGAAACGTTATTTGCATTTTAAACCATCAATATTTTAATTGTCAATTCTTATCCTGGCAAGGATACCCTACATTCACCATTACATTTCTCATTGTGATAATTGCAGTGTTCACTGAGTATAATGATACATGGACATCAAGGGCTTTACTAACTGTCAGGATAAGTGTTGTGGACGTGTTTCATTTTAACACAGTTTTATTTTTCTAACCACCAGGGTGACTTTGGACCTCCTGGTTTTCCAGGTCCCTCTGGCCTGACAGGAGCTGGCATTCAAGGAGAAAAGGTCATCATCAAAGAGTTTATTGGATTTACATGTATATTTTAGTAGCATGTCATGCTGATAATATATGTCAACATCCAGTGTGTGATAAGCATTACAAGACAGTAGGCCTGTGTTTTGGGATACAATGTCTGCTGGATATGTATGTTTTTCACAAGAACTGCTTATACTCAGCTGGCATGGTATGCTAGTCAAATGGCATTGATTTAAATAAATTAAAATACTATTAACAACCAGCAGCAGATACACTACTCTTTGAACCATTGCAACTGTTTGTGGCTTGGTTCTCTTCCAACTGTTTGAATCCTGTATTTAACAGGGTGTTGAAGGGCCACGAGGTCCACCAGGGATCAGAGGCCCACAAGGGGAAGGATTTCCTGGATCCAAGGTTGGCATTTCTGGGCCTAGCTTTAGGAGAAAAGTCACAGAAAAGTTTGTAAAGACTAATGTGTGATATAATGCTAAGGGACAGGTTAATTCTTACAATAATGCTATCCTAATTTTACAGGCTAACCGCTAAGCTCTAGGCTAATGCTAATATATTTATGCTACTCCTGTTATCTTGTCTGAAGGGTGACCAGGGCTTGCCTGGTGAAGTGGGAGCAACAGGAGATAGAGGGGCTGGCGAACCTGGGCCAAAGGTAAGGAACAGTTTGCACTTGTGATCCTACAGATCTGCAGTTTTATGCAGTATGAGACACTTGCAGCTTTTTTCTTTAGGGAGAACCAGGGTCATCAGGATTGGCTGGTTTCCCTGGACTTCCAGGAGAGGATGGTGCCCCAGGGCAGAAGGTAACTAGCCATTGGTCAACTCCTAACCAGAAGTAGGGGAATTCATAGTCAACTTGTTGATCATTGTTCTCCACCTTGGTTTTAGGGTGAGCCAGGTGCTTTTGGTCTGAGAGGGCCTGACGGAGCTCCTGGGATTGGCACCCAGGGAGAGAAGGTAAACACTCACTCACTCAGACCACCCAGCATTTATCACAGGTGAACCCTGATATCCCCAGCAGTTGTCATCTTTCCATCAATACTTTTCTCTTGGTATTCCCATCTTGTCATAGGGAGACCAGGGTCAGAGGGGTATACGAGGCTTAGCAGGGCCTCCAGGCATTGCCGGGCCCTCTGGGGCGAAGGTGAAGACGATATTTGTGGCTGTCGCTATCAGTTAGTGCACATACTGTTTTTTAAGATGGACATTCTGGCATTCTGATCTGGATTGATTTGTCTAGGGGGAACCTGGGACACCAGGTCGACTTGGTTTACCAGGATTTCCTGGGCGTGGCATCTTAGGGCCCAAGGTAGGAGCTCTCTATTCATGAGCCTATGGATAAGTCATGACAAGTCATATAATAACCATGTCAAACCATGTGTGTATCAGGGGGATTCAGGGCCACCTGGTCCATCCGGACCAGTTGGGGAGACAGGTTATGGCCTTCCTGGTCCTAAGGTTCGTCACCTTTTAAGCATGTTACAAATGTGTTTACGGTTTTGATCTGTTTACTTCCAATTTGTAAATTTTTGTTTTGTCATTTGATATCCAGGGTGATCGGGGTGATTCAGGTCCATCTGGTCCATTTGGTCCCAAAGGGGAGGGCTATCCTGGCCCTACAGTAAATAACCATCCATCCCTCTACCCATTCATCTAACACCATTCTTCATACAAATCCATTACTCTACACATCAAGTTAGCCAGTATCCCACTAATACATAAACTCTAACCAAGTCTCTTTGGTTGTCAGGGTCCCCCTGGCCTGCCTGGGCTTACTGGAGAACCAGGACTGGAGGGCCTGGGGATTCCCGGACCAAAGGTGAATCCTTTATATATCAGCTCCGATCAGCTCCGATCAGATCCTAGATATGTTTAAAATGATGCACTACAACATGAATAGTAACAGTAATGCTGGTTGTTGGCAAACTTCTTTTTGTAAATAATTATATTTATAACATCAGACATTTCTTCATACAGGGAGATGTTGGGTTCAGAGGGTTGCCAGGTTTGCCCGGACCCCCAGGTGAGGGTCTCCAAGGACCACCGGTATGTGCATCCCCATAACACTACAATAGCACTTTGCACTATGCTAAATAGAATTGGCTTCAATTACGATACATCACTGATATAGCCTTGGTAGCATAAGGTTGAACAAACTAACTGAATTCAGCTTTAGCACTGGAAGGTTCTAGAAGAAAATGATCTATCCTCATGGGGCTGTGTATTCAAAGGCTGCTATAATAGGCGTTTCATTCTTACTGGACATCTATCATAATCTCCCTTCCACTCTCACACACCATGCTGGTATGGGAATTCTCCAGCATGTGTGTATAATGAGAACCACTGGCCCAGTGGGTCTAACCAAACCATTCTTCAGAACTAGCTGGATTCATATCATGTCCAGATTGAACTTTTCATCTCCTCTAACCCAAGGAAAACGATTATGACTGTTATACAGTATTAAATCACAGTACATCTGTGGCCTGGGTTTGATTGACTTCAGACTGTACATGTACACTGTAACAGTTCTGGCCAGGTAAAGACTATCGATCCACAGGTTTTGTGTCATCAGGTCACATATACTGTAGGTCCCACAAAGTCTACATTTGTTAAAGCAATGGGGAGAGACTTTAACAGAGCATCTTTAGCGTCATGTGGCACTATGTAGTGTGGTTTCTTGCTGTGCTGTTATGCTAACAGCTAACTGGAGATGTTTCCAGGGCACCATTGGAAGACCAGGACCACCAGGCCCTACAGGGCCTGCAGGACAGGGGTTACAAGGGCCTAAGGTGGGTGTTTGATCTGATTTTTGTTACTTCTAGAAATTCTCCACACACAAAACATGTTAGGCAACACTTTACATTGAGGTTACATTAGCTACCATGTAACTACAGGGAAATACCATTTAGCTGTAAAAGTTACAGCTGCCCCTATAGACCATCCACTTACACCCCTTCTCCATACTGTGTCATCCTAAACTTTTGCATAGCAATTTCTATACCACTAACACTGACAATACCTTATTACATAGCAATTCCTATGTACTTACAACATTTTCACCATAGATATAGCTACCTAGTTACATGGTAGGTAATGTAACCTCAATGTGAGGGTAATCTATATTTTTCACTTTGTAAACTTTATTTTGAAGCCTTCCTCTGTGTCTGTCCTGTCACTATTCCAGGGTGAGCAGGGCTCCCAGGGAGTTACAGGTCCAAGGGGACCTCAGGGAGAAGGATTCCCAGGGGTTAAGGTAAGGAAATACACACAGAGATGCCTATAAAAATAAGATGTCTTTGATTTTTGAAGAGCACCACCGCTCCATAGGAAAACAATGGCACAGCTCAGAGTGGTTTTAACGCTGATCATGCGTCACCGGCTTCAGGGTTACATTCATGACCTTCTGCTCGTGCAACTCCACAGGGTGACCGTGGCTCTGGAGGGGAGAGGGGGTTGAAAGGGGTTAAAGGTGACCTGGGCGATCCAGGAGTGTCTGGCGAAGCAGTAAGTCCCATGCACTCAAGCCCTCTTTTGCTGATCTTGTTAGTGCACATCGGTGGCTCACCATATGTTTTTGTTGTTGTACAGGGACGGCCGGGGGTCAAAGGTGAAGCGGGCCTCACTGTAAGTACCTGATCTTGACACCCTTTTATAGACGCCAGTCCACTTAGGACAAAAAATGTACTTGTGAATTTGTCATTTATTTTTCAGAGAGAAGACATCATTCGAATGATCAAGGAGATTTGTGGTATAGTATAAAATGTTTCGTTTTCCACAAGCATCTCCTAGTATCCACAAAACACGTGTTTCCTGTATCTCTGAACTTATTTGCTTTGTCTAGCCACTTTTAAGTAACCATGTTCTTTACAGTGCGTTCGGAAATTCTCTCCCCGCTTCTCCAGGTTGTGGCATCAAGTGCAAGGAGAGGCCCATGGAGCTGGTGTTTGTGATCGACAGCTCAGAGAGCGTGGGCCCAGAGAACTTTGAGATCATCAAGGACTTTGTGACGGCACTGGTTGACCGGGTCACCGTGGGCCGAAACGCAACCAGAATCGGCCTGGTCCTTTACAGCCTGGAGGTCAAGCTGGAGTTTAACCTGGCCCGCCACATTAACAAACAAGACGTGAAGCAGGCCATCAGGAACATCCCCTATATGGGAGAGGGGACCTACACAGGCACTGCCATCCGCAAGGCCACCCAGGAAGCCTTCTTCAGCTCTCGCACTGGGGTCAGCAAGGTGGCCATTGTCATCACAGACGGACAGACGGACAAGCGAGAGCCTGTGAAGTTAGACATTGCCGTGCGGGAGGCGCACGCCGCCAACATCGAGATGTACGCTCTGGGGATCGTGAACACGTCAGACATAACGCAGGTCGAGTTTCTGAGGGAGCTAAACCTGATCGCATCAGACCCTGATGAAGAGCACATGTTCCTCATTGACGACTTCAACACTCTCCCAGGTATAAGATCAATTTGACTTCTTGAAAAATAGTTAGATTGCAAAAGGTCAAACTAGCTAAATTATCAAACTAATAGTCGGTTGTCAGATCATTATTTTGTAGACTTTAAGTTTATAGTACACTGCAATCTAACCATTGCACCATCCCAATGAAATCCTATGGATGACAGCTTACTGTAATTTTGCCATTACCCCCAGCTCTGGAATCCAAACTGGTCAGCCAGTTCTGTGAGGACGAACGTGGCGAGCTGATATACAACCGTATCACTAACGGTTACGGAAACAACGGCTACAAGAACAACTTGAATGGAAAATATTCCACTGGTAGCTATGGTTACGGGACCACCAACCAGGGGGGAATCCAAACTGGGCAGAGAACTGTCAACAGTGTTGGCAGCGGTGGCCAGAGTTATGGAGGGAGAGAAGGGACATCCCAAACTATTAACTCTGCCACAGATCAGGTGGATATCCAATTTCATAACTTTACTTAACATTTCATAACAGGGGTCACCATACAGGAGATGGCTTACTATTCATTACAGTCCTCTACCACTTCACTGGGGATGTAGGAATCATTTCTATAATTTGTTAATGTATTTTTTTTTTTTCATCACAGATAGGGCAGCGGGAGAGAGGACAGGATGTGACCTCTGACCTGGAGACTGGTAGCAGGGACACATATAACCTCAACACCTCGTCCTCATCCAGACCTGGGATTCCGAGTAGGGAGACATTGTCCTCCAATACAGGAGGCTCATCCTCCACATCAACCTCATCTTCATCCTCAGGAACAGTCCAGTATGTGCCAGCACCACGGCCAGCTCTTCCCCAAGGTAGCTATCCAATAGCCATTAAAGTTGCCTTAGCAGTAGTAGATCCAATTGTCTAAGACTGAAACAGCCCTAACGTAACTTTACTACTCTAGATTACGTGGATCGCGTCATAAATACATGTGTACACATACAAAATCCATGTGCACATGGTTTTTTAAACCATGTACAATATGTGATATATTGTACAAAACAGATGCTTTCTTTCCACTTCAGAGTTTGTACCCCTGGACCCTCGTTGTGCCCTGATCCTGGACCAGGGTCCATGCAGAGACTACAACATCCGCTGGTACTATGACAAACAGGCCAACGCCTGCGCCCAGTTTTGGTATGGGGGCTGTGAAGGCAACAAGAATCGCTTTGACACAGAGGAAGAGTGCAAGAGAATGTGTGTACTAGCCAGAGCCACAGGTACCTAAAGGTGCATTTCACTTCACCAGCATCTTAGCGTACAATTAGCGTCTGTTTAGGATTTTAATATTCATCATGTATTAAATGTATTTGTTACTTGATTTTTTATAATTTTTCATAGCTGGCTAAAAGAGGGCTTCTACTAACACCTGTTTGTTGTTGTCATGTTGATTGTGGTTGAAGTTAGCCTAAAGCTCAGTCAGTATGGCGAGAGGTGGAGCACACATGTAATATTGGACTGTTCCACCTTTGTCATTCTCTAAACCTGAAATGACTCTCATCCCAACTTCTAGCACTTACTGTCCTGTCACTGCTCTCATTCATGTACAGCCATGGCCAAAAGTATTGGGAGCGACATACATTTTGTGTTTGGAAAGCTTGCTTGACCTTGGCATGAAATGACTGCCAACATAACTTCAATAAGTCATATCATCAGCACAGGGTAAAGTATGAACTAGCTCTAGCCAAGTGAAATCACTCTATCATTCTGATTGGATTTCAAGAGCAGTTGATTGCTGTAAAAATGGGGACTATTTGCATGTATTGAACATTTTCGTCCCAAAAAAGCTTAAAAAAAACATGAAATGTGCCTTATTGTGATTCCAGTATTCTATAGAAATGTGAAAACATTTTCCTCAAATACTGAACCAGCAAACTTTGAAAAACACAACATTTGTCATTGCCAAAACTTATGGCCATGACTGTAGTTGACAAGATACCTCCATTCTTATTGTTGTTTTGTCACATAAAAGAAAAGAGCATTATACTTAATACTGGGGCATGTATTCTCACTCAGGTATGTAGATACAAGTTCAGGACAGCTTATTCTGTTTGGGTGAGTTTTTTTACGGCTTTACAGAGATCTTGTTAGCATCATGTTTGTGCTGTGAAGTCTTTGCAAACTGACTCTTGATCGTTGGCGTGCTGCTGGATATCTATCTAACATTTCTAAGAAAGTCATATACAAAACAGTAGCACTGGTATGTATTTTGCTCATGTAACCAAGAGTACCTCTTATGTACGTCAATGTAGAGTTGACCAATACCAATATTCATCTATATGGTTTATTTAACTGAGCCTTTCTAACAATGAAATGTACCTTTACATGTGCCGTTCATATTAAGGTGATACATTACTTTTCTGTATTTTTTGTTAGTGACAGCATCTACAACTTCAAACATGATACATGGATACGCACTTTTGATTATTAAAGTCTACAGCAAGGATTTACTGTATTGTTTTGAAAAAAAGGACATTGGAGAAAGAACTCTATCACTGAAATAATGTTTTTTAGACTTGCCTCGATGGAGATAAAAAAAAAAAATCAAAAGCCATGTGTAATTTTAAGCAGAGTAAACAGACGCACCTGATATATTATGTCTTCAGCCGTGAATTTCAGTACACTTAGTTATAATTTTTCAGATCTTTATTATTGTATTTACCACAAGTGGGACCAAAGTTCTGTAACTTGTTTTTGCATTTGATTGTGTTTTTGATTTATGTTTTATTAATTAAAGTATGATGTGTTATTACTGTACATGTGTTTTTTATTTTCTCTCTTTTCGATTATAAACCTTATAATTATTGGGTATAAGTATTAAGTATTGGGTATGTCATTTTACTACACATAGCTGTGTAGGGCCCTCTGCTGGTTGAAATATAATCTTGCTTAATGCCACTAGGGCAAACATAATTGTCGTGCTAGGCTACAAGAAAGACCATTATATCATCCTCTACTACTAGTCATCCGCAGTCATCCATTACAGCTAATATACAGTATATCATCCCATACATTTTGAATATAAGATAACCCAACAATTGGGTTTGAAGCAACGTGTCACCTGTTCTGTTTAAACTAATACTGTACACCCGCGCCTGTTACATTCAGATCTTTGGGGGGGATTCAAATCTTATTATGTCTGTGGAACCAACGAACTGATCTTCTGAACTGAAGCAGCTTGGCTATGATGTATGAGTGTATGTTAAAGTATGATGGCACGAGTGAGGTGACACTGCCCTCTTACTAAGACTGAGCTTACTTGCTCTTATGTCTGTCACCCTCACTTCTACCTCAATACCATAGTCTGGTCTATCTTTAGTAGCACCCACACAAGTGCACAAACTGTTACCTAACTCTGCAACACTTACACCAAACACATTATCACAATCCAGAAGTCTGAATAGCTGACACAGATTCTATTCACACTGGAAATAGTAACTGGAAAAATGAATATGTGTCCTATTTTCTCAAGTCATTGATAGTCTCCTGTCTGATACCTTATTTCATGTATTAAACTATTACACAAGCTTGTGAATCTTTTTTGCCATTAGGTTCATACAAGTTTAAGGGTATTAAGCACATTTGCATGAAGATACTGTGTTTTTTGATAAAGCAGTTATTTAATGAACCTAAGCCAATGCCCCTTCCTATATGTAGTTGAATGCTGACCTTCTGAACAATACAGGCAGGCAAAAGGAAGAACCATGCTGATTGGTGGAGAGAACTGCCTGTCAGGCTATCTCACCTGTTGACTGTGGAAACAGCTGCCACCAACTCCAAAGCCATTTTTAGTACAAACCCTTGTTCATTCATTGGATGTAATTTAAATGTTAAATTTGCAGACAGTACAAGAATCATAGTACTTTTTCATAAACAGCATATTAATGAGTGTGTTGTAATTCAATCTTGATTTATATCATTTTTCATGAGTTCAAGAAACAGTAACTTTCATGAGTTCAAGAAAAAGTAAATTGAAAGGTTTCCATTCATACTGATTTATGTCCTGTTTACAAAAGAAATGTCATACATTGTAAAGCAAGACCAAAAGTATTGCCTGATTTAGGTTAATCACAGACCAACACACCCGTGTTGCCTTAAACACAGAAAAGACAAGGGGCATGCTGAACTGCAAACTGTCATCATACCCTCAAATGTAATTAGGATTCATCTACCTACTAGCCGGTAGCTTAAATTAACAGCATTGTCATTCACTAATCACTGTTAGCTAAAGGAAACTGCCCTATCTGAATCATGGGTATATCCCCATACGGCCAGTTGCTTCTTTCAGTCTGTGACAGCTGCAAGGGGGCACTTGCCTGCCGATTTGGCCCAGGCAGATTCCTCTCGACTGAGGCAGGCTGGGGCAAGGGGCTATATTTAGAGGGGGACAGGATTAAATTGCAGGGTGTTCAGACTGGGAACCTTTTCTCTGCTCTGTCTTTTCTAGCCAGGACCAAGAACCAAGAGGACTTGTGGTCACCATCTCCCTCCTCTCCGCCATCCACCACTGTTTACCCTGCCTGACACACCATGGACCCCAAAGCCATCAAGGAGGAGCTACGTCTGTTCCAGAGCACCTTGCTCCAGGACGGCCTGAAGGAGCTGCTCAATGAGAACAAGTTTGTGGACTGCACTCTCAAGGTGGGCGACCGTAGTTTCCCCTGCCACAAGCTTATCATGTCCGCCTGCAGCCCCTACTTCAGAGAGGTATTCTTCACAGAGGATGGGAAAGAGCTGGAAGATACCAAAGAGGTGGTCCTGGAGGATGTCAACCCCTCCATCTTGGACATGGTCATACAGTACCTCTACTCAGCGGAGATCGACCTCACTGATGACAATGTGCAGGACATATTTGCCGTGGCCAACCGTTTCCAGATCCCCTCGGTGTTCACCGTGTGCGTAAACTACCTGCAGAAGAAGCTATCTTTGTCCAACTGTCTCGCTATCTTTAGGCTGGGCCTGGTTCTCAACTGCCCCAGACTAGCAGTGGCTGCCCGTGACTACATCGCTGACCGCTTCGAGTCCCTGGCCGATAACGAGGAGTTCCTCCAGCTGGCCGCCCACGAACTCTTCGCCGTCATCGGTGGCGATTCCCTCAACGTTGAAAGAGAGGAAGTCGTGTTTGAGGCGCTGATGAACTGGGTTCGCAAGGATAAGGACAAGCGGATCAAGGTTCTGCCCGACGCCTTCGAGTGCGTCCGCTTCCGCCTGCTGCCTGAGAAGTACTTCCACGACAAGGTGGAGATGGACGACATCATCAAAGCCGATCCCGAGCTTCAGAAGAAGATCCAAGTGATCAGGGAGGCATTCGGAGGGAAACTTCCGGAGAAGCCCGAGAAGAAGGAGGGGGAGGAAGGAGCAGACAAAGTGGAGGGCGAGGAGGAGAAGAGCCTCTTTCCTGGTTTCCTGAACGATAACCGCAGACATGGCATGTACGCCTGCGATCTCATCCTGATGGTCAACGACACGGCGGCGGTGGCATATGACGTGAATGAGAATGAATGTTTCCTGGCAGCCTTGTCAGAGCAGATCCCCAAGAACCACGTGATTATGGCGTCCCAGAAGAACCAGCTGTTCCTCATTGGAGGACTGTTTGTAGATGAGGAGAACAAGGAGCAGCCTCTGCAGTGTTACTTCTACAAGGCAAGGACGTTTTTCTAAATGTGCACGGTTTGTCTCATCACTGACTAACGATACTGTGAAGCATATGTTTCCTAACTTGCGAGAACTAACAATTTCCAAACATAAAAACATACTTTAAAAAAAGAAGGATCTCAGAAGTAACATGGATGTATTTCCAATATTAATTGAGTATTTGATAACAATGTCATGTTATGCTTAGGAGGGTCATACTGTAATTCAGTTCTGTACTTTCCCAATGGTACCTATCCTTACAGTTGGACCCACTTACAGCTGAATGGGAGGCTCTTCCACCCATGCCATCACCCAGATGTCTGTTCAATATGGGAGAGAATGATAACCTTATCTTTGTTGTGGCTGGAAAAGACCTCCAATCCAATGAGTCTTTGGACTCTGTCATGTGCTTTGACACCGAGTGAGTGGGAACAATCTCAGTTGTTTGCTCTGTTAGAACACTGCCCGTAGCCATATGGGACACTTTACCTGAAGTTTAGGATCTGATAAAAGTGATCCTTTCCATGAGATTTATTCCTATCAATATTCAACAATAAAATGTATGATTCCTTGTATGTCAGACTTTGAAGGGTATGTTGCAACTCACTGGTCTGTGAACCTCCCGTTCTATGCTTTGAACAGGAGGATGAAGTGGAGTGAGACCAAGAAGCTGCCTCTGAAGATCCATGGTCACTCTGTGGTCTCCAATAAAGGTCTTGTCTACTGCATTGGAGGAAAGACAGATGACAAGTAAGTGTGTGTGTGTGTGTGTGTATGTGTGTGTGTGTGTGTGTGTGTGTCTGTGTCTGTGGTAAACCATATGACCAAATGGTTTGAGTGGCCAGCAGCTGTTTCTGGTCTATCGTTATAATCTCTTTGACAGACCATTGAGTCAATGCAGAGTACTCTGTTACTCCTCAAAGATAAGTACACAAATAAAGCCCAAAAATATCAGGTATATTTTGTTTCACACAGAACCACACTTTGCATGTCAGATGTATTTTCTGAATGCAATGTGTAATAGACAAGTCATGAATAAAATTAAAAATTGTACAAGAACATATAGACTTGACATGTAAATTCACATGTGGAAACCCCTTCTGCCCCACAGCAAAGCCCTAAACAAGATGTTCGTCTACAACCACAAACAGTCAGATTGGAGGGAGTTGGGAGCCATGAAGACAGCCAGGGCCATGTTCGGAGCAGTCATTCATAATGGGAAGATTGTGGTGGCTGGTGGTGTCAATGAGGAAGGCCTCACTGCCGCCTGCGAGTCCTATGACTTTGAAACAAACAAGTACGAATATTTGGTCTATTTAGCTGTTTAGCCACACATTTAAAATCAAGGTATAGAAAACATTTGTACCCTCAACCCTTCTGATGTACTGCTCACTCCTGCTCACCCCATGGGGGTGTTTCTTCCCCAGATGGACAGAGTCCACTGAGTTTCCCCAGGAGCGCAGCTCGTTGAACCTGGTGAGCAGTGGGGGGGCCCTGTACGCCGTGGGGGGCTTCACCATCATACAGATGGAGAACAAAGAGGTGGCCCCATCAGAGGTCACTGACGTCTGGCTGTAAGTCCTTCCCCCAGTCCATTTCACACTCTGTACTGCTTAAACAACACCTTTTTTAATCTTACATGATGATGACAATGTAATGTTTTTCTGTCTGTTTTTATCTTCATTTATTTCGTCACCTGTTGAATTGGTTGTTTTCCTTTCCGTAGGTATGAGGAAGACAAGAAGCAGTGGAGTGGTATGCTGAGGGAAATGCGTTACGCAGCGGGGTCCACATGTGTTTCCATGCGCCTCAACCCTGCCAGAATGGCCAAACTCTAGAAACGTCTTTATTCTAGCTAACATTGTTCAAGTTTCTTTTTCGTTTTCGTTTTTTTTTTGTTCATGAATTTAAATTTGGACTCTTAAGTTCTGTCTGAAATTCTGCCATCCCCTTATCGCCTTTACTCAGGTTATGATACAATAATAACTATATCACAATAGCAATTACTCATTCTGAGAATACTGTTTCAGTACAGTCAACCTCTAAACCATTTCCATTTTAATAACTCTATAATAATTCTATTCACACCATTTCTAGTTTTTTTGTAAAATAAATATTTGTAAACTCCTGTTGGTTTTTCAGAGTATTCTTTTTGTCACACAAATTGTCAAACTATTGATGGTTTGTTCCGTAAGGGAGGGGAATTCTAGGCGTGGCACATTTCACACAATTAAATGTCTGCAGCTTAAGTCGGTTTAGGAGCAGTTCTTTAGACATTGATGAAGCTCTCTGTGACATTGCTGGTAAAAAGGGTCATTCAAATTAAATGGGGTTTGAATTGATTCAAATAAAACAAAACAACAGCTGCTCCCACAACTTCATTGGAAGGTGAGGAGTTTTGGAGAAACCACAACGTGCTCTGGGGGCTTCTGATGACTCGAATCCTGTAAATAAGAACCAGCCAACACAGGACACCGGGACACCGACTGGAGTTAAACATCTAAGGGGTTGTATCAGGAGGGATATTCTCTGCAGAATAACATTAGCAAACAATGATCTGGGTACAAAATACAAACTCCATGCATGTTCTTGACCACCTCATGACCTTTAGGTTGATGGCAATACAATAGCTTACATATGAGGTGTGCTTGATCCAATTAATGACTTGGGGCAGTCTGAATCTGCAATCAGAGAAAATACAATGGCATCACAAGGAGATTGTCTAGGCTTCATTACGTTAGTGCTGTACCGTTCTTTGGAATCCTTGGAAATCTGATGACTGAGTTTACTGCTCTGCAATCATCTTGCTAGCTAAAACAACAATTGCATTTCAGATTGGCTCCAGGTTAGACATTTACAAAACTTCTTGTCAGGCTTCTTATGTTGGGAAACTACTTACTATACTTGTTCATCTGTTTAGAACAATAGCATTACGTCAAGTGAAATCTATGGAATTCCAATCCAATGACTCAGTTCAGGCATGAAGTCACAACCAGGGACGGTAAGGGTTCCACCTTTGATACGCTCCACTACTGTAACTGGAACATAAAGGCCCACTGCTTACTTCCCTGTTTACACACTTAGTTACAATCAATTGCGCTTCTAAACATTTTTAATAGGCTACAGAAGGAATTATGTGAGCAATATTAAATTAGGATTTATTTAGAAATTTTGATTCAGAACCACAATATAGGATTTAGGTGAAAATGATAAGAACTGTGGAGAGGAGCAGGACCAATCATATGTTGCTTACCTGAATAGCCTACCTGCAGGTTACTTGATGCAAAAGGTAAATAAGCTTAAAAACGAGGTGTGAATATGGAACCAAAATTCAGGGCTTTGCGAATTTGTTGTCAAGTCTTTGCGGTTATCAAAGCCTACGGGAGACACTTGAGCACTGCACGATTTACGTGATACCGTGGAAGAAGTGTCCTATCTTGGCCAACTGCACCAATTTTAGTTCAGAAACTTGCAAAAGAGGGTATTTCAACGGACAGCTTTTTTTTGTGTTTGGACAACACAACACATTGTTTGCAGGTTAAAGGAAATTGGCTGGCCACCAATGTGAAATTACTGTACATGACCAATTGTTTTCTTTGAAACTCACTGAGACAGATGATCTGGCATGAGCATGTTCTTAGTACTTATGTGTTATGTTATACTAGTTATTGCCAAGAATTGCAGTGTCAAGTTTGACCTGTGTTGTTCTGTGCACCGGACAATAAAAAACTTGAAACTTGAAACTAGGAGGTGTCTTTGTATCAGTAATGCAAAAGTGGGAGGTACCGTAAAGAAAGGGAGAGGAAGAAGGGATGGTAGAGTTAGGGATGGAGGAAGGTAGTGTTGACAAGTGTGAAAATGAGAAGTAGTCTTGAGGCGACCAAGATAGCGTTCACATCGTCTGTGAGTATCTGTCAAAACTTAAGCTAAATAGCCATGCACCAAGGGTGTTTGTGTACAAATATTGTATTGTATTATATTCTGAATGTAAAAATTAAAGTCCTTTGAGGTTCTTAATAGTTTTTGTATATTTGCTCTTAGAAAAATAAATGCTTGTGTTTGTGTGACTGGCAGAGAAAAAGAGTAACATAAATATTTGAAAGTCTGGCATACGTAATTATAATTCCGACAATCGTCTGTCTGTCTTGATAATATAAAAAGAGGATATTACACTGGCACGTGTATTTTTCTCTCTTTCTTTTTGGAAAATTAAAACAATAGATGGTTAAGAATTGTCATAATATGTATATCACAATAATAAAATATCACATATATCATATATATATCACAATAAATGATGTAATACCGATAACTTCGTTTATTTTCTTTCAGGATCCTCTCCACACCCACTCCAACACCTGCCATGTCTGCTAGTCTGATCTACTACGACACAGACCACAACTGCACCAATGTGGACACATTAACAAAACGCTATTATCTGCCTGTCATGTACGCCCTCATCTTCATCGTGGGCCTGGTGGGTAACCTCCTCGCCATCAGCACGTACCTGGTGAAGCTACGACCGTGGACAAGCAGCAGCATCATCATGGTGAACCTGGCGGTGACCGACCTCCTCTACGTCCTCAGCATGCCTTTCCTGGTCTACTACTACACCAAAGGAGACTCGTGGACCCTGGGAGACTTCATGTGTCGCTTTGTACGTTTTGGCTTCCATTTCAACCTGTACAGCAGCATCCTCTTTCTCACCTGTCTGGCCGTGTTCCGATTCATGGTGGTGAAAAACCCTCTGAGGACCCCCCAGATACAGCAGAAGAGGTGGAGCATCCTGGCGTGTGCGTTGGTCTGGGTGATTGCCGCCGCTGAGGTTATTCCCATGCTAACGATGATCAGTATGGTAGAGATTGGCAACAAGACATACTGCCTGGACTTTGCCAGTAACGACCCTGATGTGCTGTGGTGGTACGGATGGCTTCTCACAGTCCTGGGGTTTTTCCTGCCTCTAGTGGTGGTGTGTGTGTGTTGCGTCGGCATCTTCCGAGAGCTGGCCAAAGGGCCGTACACGCAGAACCCCAGGCGGGCGCGAGCACGCCGCACCAACGTGGTGATACTGGCCATGTTCGTGGTGTGCTTCCTCCCCTACCACGTCCTGCGCGTGCTGAGAGTCGACACGCGCAGGAAGCCAGAGACGCCGTGCATGCTGGACCGTGGAGTCCATGCGGCCTACATCCTTTCTCGACCTCTGGCGGGTCTCAATACCTTCTTCAACCTGGCACTGTACACACTGGCAGGAGACAAGTTTAAACAGGCCTTCCAAAGTATGTTCAAACTGAAAAACGTTAAGTCCAGATTTCATTTGGCAGTCATCTCCAGACCCAACACTGCCACTGAAAGCATGTAGCTATCTGCAATAATTTGGTGGATACTATACTATACATTTCTTGTGGATGGGAAGTAAACATCATGATTTGGTTGTAAAACCAAAGCTGTAATGTACTGCACTGTAATTCTCGTCTATTGAATATGGGCATGTACCACCTACAGAGAATTGGCATTGTCTGGGTAAAACACCTTGCATGATATGTGAGGAGGAAGTTAGATGCCAGTCGGTGCTTACTGTAAATTGGATAAGACTTCATCCTGTCACAACAGTTCCTTTGAAAAAATAATATCCACCCAGTGCCCCTTGTTTTTGTAACGCATGTGAAAGACCTTAGTCTTTGATCTAAATCAGGAATGTCATATGACTGATTTATGACTTCCTTACCTGAGAAACTGTGTTGTCCTTGTGAGGTATGTTGACATAGTGTCTTCTTTAGACAGTTGAAGAGACCAGCGCCATTTCCTCGAAGGGAAACTCTGAGGAAACAAAGGCGGAAACCTTAGTTTCTAATTGAGCTTGCAAAACAAAACGATTGTTTTGGAGCATAGCAACAGTGTTTCACAATGACTTGTAAAACATTTCCAACAACAACCTATGCTTCATCTGAGCACTTGGTTAATTTGTCTTTCCTCATTACCAGACAGATAAAAAGACCAATTAACCTCCTAGAACAACACAACTTGTAGCCACCCACTGTCATTCTCTTAGCCTGACGTTGTCATACTCATAATTCTAGTCAGAATATGAGTCTGAAAACTCTCCGTTGGTCTTTGAGTACGGAGCGTGTTTCAACCGAACTCATAAAACAAATGCCTCTACGCTCAATTGGATAGACCTACAACCAATCAGAGCAACGTATTATGTTGTTTGTTGAAAACGAATTCAACCCAAGGGCTCTTTCGTGACGTTGTTGATTACGTTACTGTTGATCATCTGTCCATCATCGTATAAAGCCCGCCCTGGCAATTTCATTGGTCCGTCCCAATTCTGGGTTTTCTGTAGTTGTCCCCAATACAAGACCCTCCAGACCCAACTTCCCGAACACATTTTTTTGTGTTGATGTAAAGTTGGGCTGGCAGCCAGGCTATCATTCTCTAGCATCCCCCTTTAAATTCCAGGTCATCCCCACTTTACATGAACAAGGTATGCTGAAACAAAGTGCATTGTTCAATATCAATTTATCAAAAATGTATTAAAAACATGTAGCATAAATCAGTGTGCTATGTTCTGAGATATGTTGTCTATTTAGAATTATTGTCATCTGCTAATGTCATACCTCATTTGATAATCAATCACGTATATCGACACACTCACCTATCATAATTATACTGGTACAATTAGCTAGTTGGGCACAGTTCCTCTGCAGTCTGAAGATATATGATACAAGTTGCAGTCTTTAATGATGCGATTATTATATTGACGTAAGAGGAAATTAGATATAAAATGAGATAAAATTCCCATTAGGGTATATGCATTTGGTTTGAGGGGACTGTTCTGTATGATAAAATGTATGACTCATAGTTGAACTGTGTGGGTTGGAAGTGAATTATTTTGAATTTGAGACAGTCTTCAGGCCCCGTTTTAGAGAGCTGAGCTGGTACCTCTTCTCTTCTAACTCAGACTGTGACATAACCGAGAACCACATATATTACTCACCTTTCAAACCTGCCTTGGAATGATTCTAGGAGGGGTTGGCTGGAATGCCGTCCATTACATAACAATATCGAGGCAGAACCTTCAGTTTTACAGGACAATGGCAAGTATTGTTTCACGTTTACAGAACATATCAAGGTTAGTGTCATTCAAATAAGAAAAAACTATTTTCTAGTGGTTTGAAGAATGGCAGTTTCGAGGGACTTCTCCTCACTCGTGACAGGAACTGAGTTGACCTGCCTGGCTAACAGTGGCTTGCAGATTTACGGTAAAAAGGATTCTTTAAATCTTTTGTCAGACTTTTTCCGACTACGATAGGCAAGGAGCTAGAGTACTAGAGCTGGAGCCAGAGAGGGGGTATTATTGTATAAGGACACACTTGATAGTACGCCCCCTCCCTCTGCTCTATTTCCTACACCTCCTACCTCTACATCCTCCTCCTTTGTTTCTGTTCTCAAGCTTCTGAGTGTAAGGCTGTCCCAAACGCATAAAGCAGAATCATTTTCCTTAAATAGGATCTGTTTGGCTGAAGTGTATTTAGTGTCCCGGGGGTCCCACATCTCTTGGGGCTTTAGACAGTGTATTGTAAGAGGACGTAGGCCTGCTACGCCCTCTATGGGGGGTGAGGCGGAGTAAAGGCATCGCCAGGGTGACCAGGTGGAGAGGATTACACTAACGACTGTGTTTGTACCCTGAAGGTCCTGATGGAGGCTACAAAAGAGGATTGAGGAGAGTAACAAGGGGGAGGGGAAGAATGACGGATGAGGGGAGGATGTCTCTATAAATAATTGGTGTAGTTGACTGAAGAACGCACTTATACAAAAATACAGCATTTTCTTTCTTTTGAGCCTCGTCTCTGGTGTTTGTTTTCTTGTTGCGCCGTCACAGTGGAGCCGTAAATATAGAAGTGTCATACAAACGCTCACAGTATTTACAAAGGCCTACAAGGAGGTCTTTAAAAAAATAATCGTGGGTAGGCATGCAGAGCTGAGAATGTAGCAGTCCCACTTATTTAGGCAGTTATACAGCTTGCTGTTTTGTTGTAGGAATGACACATGGCCAATCAAGCTTGAGGTGATCAATTTGAAGTTGTATTGCCAGTGAATAATGTGTAATGGTTGAAATACCTCTGTGCCCCATGTTATGAAAGGACTTGAATCATTTCTGACATCCTGTCTATAACGCCCCCAGCGTTTATATCAGCCTGGGTTTGAGGGTGAAAGAATGCATGCGTAGAGACTATGAATCTAAAATGTTGAGTGTGCATGTTGCCTTATCATAAAGAGCTAACATGTCATGTTTATCCTCAAGAGAAGAATAATCCCCCATGACACACACACACTGACACACACACACACATAAAGCCCAGGTGCAAATACATTCCATAAAGCACAAATGCACATATTTATTGGACTTCTCTACTGCAAATAAATTCTTCTTATATTCCTTGATGCATACTGAACTGTAATTGGACTGGCTAGAGAATGACACCATGTTGAAAGGTAATTGAATAAAGTCAACAGGGCGACAGGTTTAAATAACAAAAAAGTGAAATGCACAACAAGACAATGCATCTTGCATTATGACTAGTTTTACTAAAAGCATACATTAAACACAGTAAGACACTAGTGGTCAGTCCAAGATAACTCTGGCAAGACTCATCTGCATAGCTGTACTAGAGCGGCCCCATGGCCGCCAAAGTACAGGCAAGTCTAAGATGGAGCTGCTTAGAGAGTTCCAGATTTGGAGAAAAACTAGAGAGAGAGAAACTGGGGGAGAAAGAACTGAAAACAACTTGAGAAGACAGCCTTTCCTCCCCCTCGGCCAGCTGCTACACACCCAGTCCTCCTCTCACCAGCGTACCACTTGGCTACCGTAGTCCTCAGTGGTCCCTACCGCCTCACCCTCCTCAAGCCTCCTGCGCTGCGAGGCGGAGGCTGTGTGCTGCCTCTTCCTCGCCAGCCTCCGCCTCAGCCTCTCCTCCAGGTGCTGTCTCTGGCGGCTGTACTGGTAGCGCCGCAGGAAGAGCTCTTTAGCGTACTCGTACAGCTCCACGTCCAGCGCGTTGAGGCCCTCGATGCGATGCCGCAACGCCCCTTCCCCGACGCCCACGCTGGACGCCCGCGTGCTGTTGATCTGCGTGAAGGCCTGGATGAAGCGCAGGCCGAACGTCCGCTCGAACAGGAACTGTGTCTTGCGCTGGAACTCTGTCAGGCCGTAGAAGGCCATGTTCCGGAGGTTGGCCTTGGCACTGGCCAGCAGGACGCGGCCGCGCTCCTGCTCGCTCATGGAGGACAGGTTGTAGCAGCCCACCAGGCTGAGGTCGGCCAGCATGCGCACCTGCCGGTTGTTGGCCAGGTTGGAGGGGCAGTCCATGAACCCGTTCAGGGTGACGCCCGTCCAGTCGTCACCGTGGTAACAGGCAGGCAGCTCGTCTTCGGTGGGTGAGCGGCCATCGCACGTGTGGAGGGCGGTCTTCCAGGTGGCCCCACGCTGCACGTGCTTCCACTCGCTCAGGTAGCGGGAGACCGGGTCCCTCAGCATGGTGATGTAGTAGAAATTCCTGCAGAAGCAGAAAGAGACAGAGGGACAAAATGAGATGTGACGCCACATGGGGACTCTGTTGTGCATGAGGGCTAAGGGCTGGGTCATGATTGTTGTTGTCAGTGAGCAAAACATATTCAACATGCTGGATGATTTCCCAAAGTTTTTGGCCAAAGTCTAACTTGACTGAAGTTTAAAGTCTAATCAAAGTGTCACTACTAGAATTTTGTTGTTGTGCATACATCTTGATGTTGCAGTCAGAGCTTACTGTTGTGAACCAGTGACAGGTAGAAAAAGATTATGGTCTATTCATTCTCCTACTTTCACCTGAGCATTTCTAAAACACAGGAAGCGACTTCAAATGTATATCTGAACACTTCAAAGAATAGCAACACTCAAAATGTTCATAAAGAAACGCTCCTGATACGCTAAGGATACAGTAGAATCACCGGACATCCATTAAATAGAGTAAGGTAATCAGGTTTTCTGGGCCATTACAGACTTTTCCTGACTCTATTAATTTATTGTACAAAATAACAGGGTGACAAATATATAATTTATTGTAAAAAATAACAGGGTGACAAATTTGTGCTAAAGTGTGTTATTTTGTCAACATGTTCTACACAGCACGGTTAAGCATTTAGGACTAAGTATACTGTAGGATAGAGTTACAGGCAGCCATGTTTTTTATGTCAAGACCAGAAAGACTACAGAAGTAGGTCATTACAATATGTCAGTGTGTTCCTATTCGACCAAAGGTCAGCACAATTAGGTCATTATTATTTAGTACAGAATCCAAAAACACTGGCACATCATGTTTCGATGGATATCCATAGTGCACTCTGTAAATGAAATCAAACCACTTTGGCAACGTGTGAAGGAGCCTCTAGATCCACACTGACAGAGATGCAGACGTTGAGATACCAGGACGTGGAGCTGTTTGGTCTCCCTCATCAGCACAGCTAACCACAAGACAGTCTGATCAATATCTCTCCATGCGTGGCAGACATTTCTGTCTATTCATTCATTGTGACCTATTGACATAAAGCAGAAAATGTCAGACACTTAGGTTACTTGTCTGGATCAAATATAGGTAAAGAGGGATTGTGAAGGTCAAGGTTGATCCCCAACAGTTGATCCAAAAAATGGTATTCTATTCTAATGGTTCTATCAATCAGTGTAGAACAGATGACATTAAACAACATCCCACCTCTATTCTGGAAAAAGATAGGTAAAGATAGGTAAAATTGAATTATGCTTTCAACTTCCATTTTTACCCCTTGGCACAGGCACAAAAAACACTACTCAAAGTTGACCAGCAGAGGGGACTGTGCAAGGGTTACCAAATTCTACAGTAAAACATAGAAAGACAAACCAACCATATCTTTGGAAATGCTACCCTCCAAACAAAAATTATAGTTACATGACTTAGATCCAACTGACCGTCGCTCCATGGTCATTTAGATTCTAACATTAACACCTTGAATGAAAAAAAACATATCTAAATTTAGACTTGTTACAGTCAGTAATATTACAATGATGAAAATGTAATTTGATTACTTAATGGACCTAATTTAAACACTATATTGAGAAAGTAATCACGTTTGATGAATCGTTCCTGAACAACCGCTACAGGGTTCCACAGGGATCATGGGAAGAGTCTGTAAATGAGCAGAGCTTGTTTTGTTCTAACAGATCAGTCCCCCAAAGGACTTCAATCCACACTGTGAAATCTTTTGTATATTTTCTTTCAGTAAGCATACAATGGGAAACGATAATGAAAGGAAACTCAAATGAACTTGGCAATTAGAATAACAAACAGCATGTTAAAAAAAAATCGTATTCAACTATAGTATATTCACAATGCATCAATATTATCAACATATCTATCATAGTCAGCTAAAAGTTAACTTTTTCACTACCAGAGCAGTTGCCATATCCCACTCATAAGATAAGAGGCTGTCTGTCATCCATAACTGACTGTTTGGTCTGATCCTGAAACACTTTGGCCACTCTATGCAGACACACCGCTACACAAGGGGATATCTGGAGGAACCATATCAGATGGCTGTTTAAAGGAGTAATGGAGCACATGGATTGAATCCTGATACCGGCGTTGGTGTTCTACATTTCACTAGATGCTTATGATTACTCAAATTCTAATGAAGGGAAGAAAAAAAGGAAAAAATAATATTCCTTGGACTACATTTTATCATATATATACATATATATATATATATATACACGCAGACAAATTGTCTGTTTTGTCTGCGGACGGCCGATCTTTTGACCTGTATTGGAGATTTGGGAAGAAGCAGATAAATAACTGCATAACTCATTATGACAATTTTCATTCTAATGACCCATTAGATTAAAACCATACCGTTTGTTTGTTTCTTATCAACATGGCCCTGCAACAGCCAAATCTCTGTCAGACAACCTTGCAGTTAATGCCAAGTTGCCAACTCAATTCAACACATCCCCCTGATCCTCAGGTCACCTTAATCTTCACCACAAACAGATCCTCATTGATTTCCCAGGATGGCAGGGTGAACTTGATGCTTCTCTTTGTCTGCCTGCTCTGTGCCCTCAATGAGCTCAGGCCCTAACGAGGAGGAAATGAGGTGCAAGGGATCAATATCAGCAAGACACTTCTCATTCAGGACTATCAAGGACGGCAGGCTTCCAGAGATGCCCATTCCTGGAAGCTGGTGCGTTAACTGGTTTGTGAGAACACTGCTCATTTCAGGTAGGCTAAGTGGTAACCATTACACCAGAATATGAAGCCTGTTGTGACGCCTCTCGTCCAAGGGTAAAGAGCTTCCTCCATCTTTCCGAAAGTTTAAATGTTAATGTTCATCAAGGATTGTCAACTCTGGCATCCCTGCCTTTACGATCCTTTACCACTATGCAAGTGGACGATAGAGGATGTGAGTAAGTCTACTTACACCAGAAAAACTCTAAAGTGTTAATGGGTGTGGAGACATCACCACACAGTCGGTACAAATCCAATTCAAAGGTGTAATAGCAGCAACGTCAACGCAGCAGCCTTGCGTTACATTCTGGACATCTATAACCCCACACTGCCACCAGTGACACACACAGACAAACAAACACACATAAACAGCTTTGCATTCCCACGTCCACCTCTCCCACACAATGGCCAACCTTATTCAGTTGACCAGCCACCAACCCCGACACCCGACAGATTGTTTCTGACACCTCACTAGAGTGTTGCTCGTCGAGCTCCCTGCAGAACATCTGAAGGGTGTTTGTAAGCACACTTTATTTGTCACACCCAAAGAGGGGAGGTCCGCCTCCTTTCCCTGTCCTTCTCCAGACAGGGGGACATCTTGAAACTATGTGTCCTTAGACAGTGCTGGAAGTCTCAGAGTGTAAGTGCTGAGTGACTGATAACCCAACAATGATGGATAACAATACGGAATTAGAGAGAGTATCACAGTTGCACAGGTCATATCGGGATATGTGTAAGCAAATTACAACATCAGACCCTGGCAGAAGTAAATCAGAACTTCCCAGTTTGGGACATTAAAAGTACTCTAAACTACAGTAAACAAATGTTTATGGCTGATATTTCTTATATTGTCTGTACACTCATATACTGTAGGTCAGGACAAATATATTGTTGTTAACATCCTTTCCCCTCAATACCCCAACCTAATGACCCAGTTGGCATATCCTGTTAAATTTGACAGCAGGTATTTTTATATATCATGGTGTAAGCCTTGATATTGGTAATATGAATGATCAGATGGAAAGGTTTGGACTAGCAGTGTGGAGTCTGAGCCGAGGCCATGTGGAGATGGGGGAGAGTCCTGCCAGCTTGCCCCCCACCCCCCTGGAGGCTCGCCTAATGATGTCTCACTGCACCACAGGGTAGGAAAGGGAGGGTGAGAGAGAGAAATAGAAAGAGAGGGAGAGGTAGAGAATATTAAAAGACAGACTGATAAAAGAGAGAAAGGTAGTGAGACAGACAGACAGACAGACAGACAGACAGACAGACAGACAGACAGACAGACAGACAGACAGACAGACAGACAGACAGACAGACAGACAGACAGACAGACAGACAGACAGACAGACAGATTGAATAAACTCACAAACCTGTAATAACATCCACTCAAGTTCTTTCCTTTTCATACCGAATCATGAATTGTCTTCACTAAGGATGCTATAATCCATGATTATGATTCTGACATGGGAAGTGCTGTAACATTTGTTTTACACAATGATTGATGTTTTACAACAGAAGGGAATAACGTATCCTTGTACTGTAGATACAGGGGTGTCTTAACAACCCTTTCCTGGCTGACATAGAGTAATGGTGGCTTGCATATTTAATCTATTCATATTTTTGACTCATCTATCACTGCCTCATCAAGGGAGCTAGGCCAGTTAGGGCTTGCACACACTAATACCAAAGTTTTTATACACAGCTAAATGCTCTCTCTAACACACTCACACTCACTAACACACATGCAATGGGCATTCACAGTGAACTATTTTCTAGTCCCAAAGCCCACAGGAGAGAACAGACAGGGCATGTTACACAATCCGGCACAACGATCCGTTTCTGATGCAGTGGGAGACAGAAGGGGGGTGGGGAGGGGGGAGGACAGCGCTGTGCTGTAGTCTCCACTGGTCTCAGATCTGAAATGCTATTTTTGGAGGACGAGGAAGAAGCCCCAGGGATGCTGGTGTGGAGACAAGAGAAAAATGAGAATTTTTATGGGTAGATTTGATGAGGTGTGTGAGCATGTCCATGATTACGAAAAGAGAAAATAGACATTTGGAGAAACTGCAAATGATACTGCTACTAAAGCTTTAGTCACTTTATTTCTTTAGTAAGTTCTTTAGTTCTTTTTGACACCTTTGGCACTTTTCATCATCACATGTTTATTATCATTAAAACTTTCATTATTTATTTTAACCCAGGATAGAGAATGTCTGATTAAAAAAACTGTAATACAAGGGGTGACATATTCAAATTTCTAATGCAAAGAAATCAGAAAGAACAGACAGGAAAAATAAGTTTGATTTCCATCTATCCATATCAGATCCCCAGGCATAGTTACATGTCTCATAAAGACATGAAGTCGACAGGTTTCTGCAGAAATCTGGATATCCTACGTAATCTCCCTCCCCTGATAATAAACTCCTCTTTGGGCATTCCTAATCTCCCTTAAGGATGGTGTGGAGCTTACCCAGATCCTCTCAAAATACCTCACCACAAACACCAGACAGACATTTATGCATGCTCTGACTTCCACAACAGGGTATTTTCACAATATTGTCTGTCTGTAGGTAAGTATTATGGGATGAATAGTTTCTCGCATGTATAATAACATTTTATACAAGAATCCAACCAGTCGCAATAGTCTGTTTAAAGGGAGCATTACAGAGTCTGCATCATAAATGCTATCCCCTCCATTTAGTGAACACCCTCTGACAGACTGACCTTTTGGGGGTCTCTCTCTCTCTCTCCTCGCTAATCAACTGCTAAAACCATGTCCTGGGCTCCATTTTCGCCTAAACCATGTGTTAAAAGGCAAGCAACTGTTGGAACCAACAACCCCCATGCACCGGTCACATCTTTTAGATTGCACCCTCAACAAACCCTGAACAAATAGTCTGGCCTTAGATAATGATGTTGTATTCAGAACTTACAAAGTGGGTCTCTCTACACTGTAGCTGACACTGTGCATCCATGATTAATCCTATGGAACATGGAGGAATCTAGAACAACTCACACCTCATAGAGAGACATCTGCTGCAGAGTAGTGGTCCGCCAACATTTAGATCTATTTCCTGTATCAATCAGCCTCCATCATCAACGCCTTCATTTTTATTTTAGTTTTAGTGTTATACACTCTATAGGACCCTAAAGCACCACTCCCAGATTTCTCTACCGTGTTGAGATTGTCAGTTGAGTCTGTACATGTGGGTAGGGGTAGGCTTACACCGTGTCTGTGCCAACCACTGAATTGAGGAGTGTGATTTTAATTTCAATGACATCTATCTGTGGAGAAGGGGAAGGGGGGTGTATTCTTTTCAATGAAATCCTTCTCTGTTGTCTCTACATGGGTTTGGGATTTAATGCTTACTTAAGATACTGACAGAGCCAAATGAGGAGCCAGATTAATGTCTGAAATGTACCACCAGATGTATTTTTACCCACAGTGTGAGTTTTGGACCTCTGGAAATATGGTGGAAGATGAAGATGACCTAAGTCCTAGTGAGTCTTCTGGCCTGTATTCAACAATCTGATAATATCTGATCGCAAAAAGGAATTTCACCACAGATTAAAACCATATAGGCTGAATAATGGATTTCAGTCAGCTGCAATAGTTGCATGCCATAGACCATTGCAAACAGATGGACAACGCTGAAGGATTGTGTGTTGGACTATGTCCAGTAGCAGCTGGAGCAATGGATACTTTTGAGTCAATGTCTAGTCTCTGATAATGTCTCATTCCCAAACATTGGCTTTTGTTTATTCATTATGCATTAAACCAGTGGTTTGCTATGCTGCCCTGACTACATGAAGTCTAATAAGATTGACCATTGACCCCTAGCCTGTGTTTTCTTGTCCCTTTGGTCAAATACAGAGATCTCTACTAAGGTCACACACTGTTCCTCCCCAGTGTTCTTCAGAGACCGTGCTAGGGTGGCCTGCTTAGAACTACTGAGGCAGTTCTAAAGGAGGCTGGAACACACAGAACGTGTGAACAGCGTGCGGGCTACAACGGACCCACTGACCCATTATTTCGCTAATAATGGATTGTGTTCTTGCATGGCGCATGGGCAACCATGGTAGTGGCAGGAAAAAGGGGAGAAATTATAGCTCTGTGTAACACCAGGCCCAGTCAGTTCACTATATGTTTCTTTAAAACTGCAGGGTTGGTGATTAAGGATGTTAATCACCAACAATGTGTCCAATGCACATAGTGTTTCCAAAGCTCTCCCAGGCATGGTCTGGCAGAGTATGGCACTAGACCTGGGTAATAGGGAAGGCCTTCGGGAAGATAGTGGAGGTGGCTAGGGGCAACAGCAGGCACATGGTGACTGGGTCTCAATAAGGTCTAGGACAGACACCAGCATGTTGGTATACATGTGCAGGCCTTGTTTTGGCTTAAACTCAGTACCAGAAAACTCAGACGCTCCTCCGCAAATAGTTATTCCTATGTATTTATCATGTTCTGTCAGTGACAGAGAGTATTGAGGTGACACAGTCTCAGTGAAACAGTTAATGGGAAGTGAGTTGGTGATTTGTTAATCCACTATAGTCTTTTTTGCACCACTCTTGCAAAAACGGCCTTGTTACACAATATTGTGCTTCAATGCAAAAAAAAAATCGTTTTAAGAGCCTTATAGATTTGTGAGAAAGGAACTGCTGTTCTATGAAAATCTTGATGTACTTCCGTCATCAATGATCAGCGATGAAACATTTTGGGATTATGCATTCCCAAATATACGCTTTCACCTAATATCCTCGTGAAGCATCCACCCCAAAGCTTAAAGGAGGGATCAAGACCCACAAACAAACAAATGCAATGTACACGCAATCTCTTCCTGAGCAGGAAAACGGCTAGATTAAATATTATGGTATAATGTTTTACACAGCGCGCACGCGCATTTACGCAGGTACAAACACACACAAACACGCAGCCTCTATAATTATGATGAGAGATGAAAATCTGAAATAATTCTGACACCTCACCGTCGATTCCTCTGGACATTCTTCTTGTCTTTTTTATTCATCACTGCTGGCACACAGTTCGTGAGTTCGGTCCAGTCTGCGTGCAACCCACAACTCCACCCCGTTGAGAACCTGGAGAACAGCCACGATTCCTCTTTGCCCGGACGGTGACATGTGCATTTTTTCTGTTCAGGCATGCAGTCGCATGGTTGCTCGAGTTTAATGTTTTTAACAAGGTGCCTTCCGAAAGTGGTCCCCCCTGTCTTTTGGATGTGTAGAAACACAATAACGTCGTCTCCTTTTATGTTAAAGTCTATGCGGCGTTCAAGGTCTCGGTCAGTGAAATTGAATTTGGACTGGATCTTAGAAGAACCGTCGTTGTCGATCTCTTGGTCCACGAAAATGTCGTTCCTCGAATGTTTGCTGTACACATCACTCAACTTTTCCCCAGTGCTGAAGTGACATGAGTTACTACCAGCGGGGCAGATATACTGGTATCCAATCATAACAAAAAGAACCCCCAGAATCGGAATCAGCAAGAGTTTGTTCAACTTCTCCTCCATTGCGACTTGAAAAACAAGTCATGCCATTGAAGGGATATAAGTAGTCTATGTCTTCCTTGTCTATACTATGATGTCTGATTCACGTTTCTTTAGGTTGTTTTAGACTAAACTATTGTCATGTGTTTTTTTATGGTGTGTCATTTATATAGTAGGCTACTAGGCTTACTTACGGGTAACCCGCACTTCCAAAAACAGGTGTGAAACTTGACAAACGACGTCCACTATGGTGCGATGCGCACGGTCTCGTTAAAAAATGCATATTTATTTTGCAAACAAAGTATGCAAATTATGAGGTGCTGTGCAAATCCGCTTATGGATCTTCTCTCAAGGACACTGTCAGATGCCTACTAACTAAGACATTCGCTTTAGAACACTACATAATCTCATAAAGAACGCAGGATGATGCTCCGACTGTTCTGTATGTAAAACAAACTGTCCCGATTCAGCGTGCAAGCTCCTAGTCTATATTGCCCACCAATCACAAGCTAGGCATCACACTCGCTCTATCTTTTCCCTTCTCTTTCAAATAGTCTCTCTCCTTCTCCCCCCCCCCTCTCTCCCCTCTCTTATTCTCCATCTTACTCTTGCTCTTTCTAATTCCCCCTTGTCCTATCTCTTTCTCTCTTTCGTCAGTTTCATATTGTGAAGAAGAGAGAGGATCATGCCGTTTAAAGTAGCACGACACAAGTTCCTGGGACGTCTTGGTTCTTCCAATGTCATGTAATGGATGAAGGAGCATGATAACAAAGCATTTCAATGTTTTATTGTGGAAAAAGATAGAAAGTAATCAGATGGGTAAATAATCGTATCCATGGCAGCTAGAACACTTCAACCCCTGCTTTCCTAGCCCATCACAAAACACAAAAACATGAACAGCAGCAAGCAATTCATAGAATCCGATATAGTACTATGACAATGTTCTGGTAATAAATAACAATCAATGAAGTGGTGATTGGTTCAATGAAGGTACAATGGAGAAGGCTCCATTTTCAGAACCATGGACAGGTCAAACAGCACCTAAAAAATCACTTGGAATATCACAAATGAAATCACATGTACAATTACACCCTGAAATGATTAAATACGATCACGTTTTAATGAAAGTTACACATTGCTAAAACCACAACATCCTGCATCACATGACAACATGCTCCTGGTAAGCTTTAATATCATGCACGTTTCTTAAGCTTTTACAGATTTCAGGCTTTGTATTTGTTTTCCTGAAACGCCCTCCATCAAAGGCTTTACAGATTCACTTTACAGTTCAATTCAATCCTCTTTTTACAGGGGCTGTACCATCAAATGCCTTCTGTCCTGAATCGCAGTATCATAATCTGGCTGCCCAACAGTCAACTCTAAGGAAAGATGTAGTCTCCCAATGCCAGACAAGCAAAGAGCTTCTGCTATGCCCTAGAGATGTGTCAAAATGCACCATATTGTGTTGCAGAGATGGACAGGACGATCATGAGCTCTGTCATTTTACATGGAGGTGCCTGCTGATTTGCAATGCAATGCTATCATAAGATTTGTCTATGAACATTTATTCTGTTCCATGTTTGTACACAGACACACGATTTCTGTCTCATTCCTTTACACTTTTGATGGAATTTCTGTTCCTACATATTTTAGCCATACTATCAAATCATGAACATGGGTGTCTGTAGTTTCAGGGTTGAATCTGACGCCATGTTACTGTAATGCCAATGCAGCTAAACCACGGCAACATGGAATTTCATAAACAACATTTGGAATTATCCTCAAAAAGGCGACTTTTCCCTCTGTGGTTGTTTGCAAGGTGATAAAAATGCCTTGTAATTCTGCCTGTGTGGTTCTGATCTTTATGGGGCTCCCTCGGGCGTGCTGTATGAGGAATAACCCCTCTGGAGTGCTGAGTCAGCGCCATACTTCACCTCTGATGTATAGCCTCAACTGCTACCGCAGATTTCACAAAATTAGAATTGGATTTTGGGTCCAGTGTTATGGGGATATGAACAAACTGACTTTGCTTTTAAACTTACACACAGATAAGACTGGGCCAGAGCATAAAACAGGCCAGAAAACCAGATAAAATAGATAGCTGTCAAAATGGTGGGAGTTTGTGGACATGGGTGTAAAACACCCCTATTTAATTCATATTTCACATTAAAAGGAACGCTATGAATTTTGTCTTGCTTTCCGGGCCAGAAATAACAGTGAATCCCTGAAGGTCTGTTGTAGGGAGTCATGGCAGACTGTCTTGGTTTGGTGTTCAGTGGGCTCTAAGAATGTGAAGTCACCACATGGATTACGCAGTGGGCCTGTGCTGTATAGACCTAGAGGCCTGTGATGGGAGCAGCCAACCCCCAGCCCAGACATATAATGGGAAATCTCCCTCTCTTCCACTTGGCAGTGTATGAAAGCACTTTACCTCCTGCTCCCCATCGATCACAAGTAACAAGCTCTGATTGGTGCATTTACCATTTGGCGCATGCCAATTATCCACATTTAAAAACCCAAATTAGGTTTAAATTAACCTAGGTTCCACAGGAAGTATGTTGAGATCACACATCAAATTGAGGTGAACGGAGGTAGATGTGATTATAGGGATGCATCACCTCCACTGTGCCATTACTTTGCCACCAAGCCAAAAAGGTGAAAGTGATTTCTCTATGCCACATCTGGTGAGGCTGCTGGGGTAAATTCTAGTGGCACTGTAAGTCTAGGTGCCAGAAATAATTGTCAGTCACTGAGCTGAGCTGTAGCCTACTGTACATTCTGTCTTGTCTATTCAAAGATGAACGTTCACAGACATTTCTCAATAACGTCTTCCTTCCTTGATCTTAAGCTATTGAATGAGTGAGAGTGACTATTTTTTACTTTTGATTCTTCAAAAGGTTCTGTGCTTAGTTGTGCGAGTTCCCTTCTAACTCGAAGGACAGCAAACCCCATTTGAATAAAAATAAAATAAACCTTGCTTTTTTAATATGTTTACCATACATGCATGGCTAAAGTATCGGCAATAGACTATTACTGGCAATTGAAAAGTTATGCTGCATCTTTGAATGGTTTATACTGTATCTGTCTTTGAATGTAGATGAACCCTTATCTAAATTAAATCAAAAACTCTACCGTACATCCAACTACTGTATACTGTACCAGTCATTGTTATTCCAACACAAACGTCTTTCTGCAGGTCAATTAATGACAAATGTACAGCTACTTGGGCTAGCTGACTGTGATGGTTTTGTTTCTTTCTGGAGGTCAAGGACATATTCAAAGAGTATACTTGGATGTAAAAAATAAGTTTTTTCCAAACCAAAATGAAAGTCTTTTTTCATTTCTGAAACATCTGTTTCTGCTGTTACAGTTTTTACTACAGTTGTTCTAAATGCTTGTCTGAGACTGGCAAAGTGAATTAATGTATGCAATCATAATTTTCAGCTGTTCATAACAGTGACAAGCTACTTGAATGGAGGTAAACAAGGTAAATGGTGCCCTTGAATGCAGTTTGAATTGCAGTAAGTCATTATCAACAGAAAACACCTTCCCAAGAGGAGACAGCGAGAGGCTTCAAAAGGATACCTTATTATTAGAATGCAGTCAAATTTCACAGGATAGGAATACTGCAAAGAGGAATCTTTGAAAGCTCGTTATTCTAGCAGACTGCTTCGGTAAGTGCATTAGACAACCGTACACCAAAGCCTTGATGTATTCAGGCTGCACAAAATTGAATGGAAAATGTACACAAATGGATTACTGCCCTAGGGTAAGTACGTTGAATCTTGCTTATAGGAACATCCCTATTGGCAGAACTCCTTCATCAGACATGGCATGATGATAGCATGGCATGATGATATTCAGAGACAATAATCAAACCATGGCATTGTGTCCCTCTTAAACTTCTCATGAGTCCTGAGCAATCGATGAAGATCCGACACAATCCTCGTATGCAGACATGCACTCATCAGAGCTGTTGCAGGACAGCATAACAAGAACCACGTGCTGTATGTCCAGTGTCACAAACTGGCAAGGTTTCAAATAGGTTGAGCAGGATATTGCTCACTTTTATCCTGAACAATAAATGCGGCATTCCCTTTAAATGTTTTCCTTAGAAGACATCTTCATGTGAACTTTTATGGATTTGCAAAATAGACTTCGATAGAAGTGCAGACCTCGGCTGCCACGTTACTTTACATCAGCTAGAAACTTGACAGACGTAAAGATCTCACATTGAAAGTTTTCAGATTCACACATCTATGTGGTACTTCACAGATTTCTCATTAGAAACAATAAGTTGTGGGTTGCCTCATTTCGAATCATCAACACACAGACGATTATTTTCTATGTTGTCAATGACTGCCCTTTGAGGAGAATCCTCTTGTGAACAGGTGTAATTGTGAGTCAGTCAAAGATGCAACTTACAGTCTATCCCTTTAATTTTGCAGCACACATAAAAGTGATGAAACAAGTTAGGAGAGGGAGACAGTAATTGATTAGTCTGCACTGAATATCTGTGCCAGACGATTGCTACTCTTTTGCGGGTGAAATATTCATACAGTAGTCTCTTGCTGAGCAGTTGCTTTGGATGTCAAAGAAGAAAGGCCTGCATGAATAAGTGATATTCTCTGTAAATGTTTAATCTTGCAGACTCTAAGAATTGAAGCAAATGAAACGTTGTTTAACAGAAGATGGCTTTCTAAGCAGTACAATGGCTTGTCATAGGTCAACCACTGGTTGACTTCTGTCTGACCCCCCAAGCACATGTAGCCAACATGTGCCCTGTATTGTTTCAAACGGAACAGGGTCGACATCAAAAGACTGTTATAGCACTAATAGGTTGTTTAAGAAGATTGTTATTTGATTGCGATGTGTCTTTTAAGCCTTGAGAGATCATGTTTGAGCTGTGCAAAACAGCAAAGGCTTTACGTGATCTCCAAATAACCCAGTACATAAAACAGGAACATTGGACTTTTTGTTCGTACAGCTGTGGAAATTTCAGCTCCCAAACCACTGTCCCACTTGGCATTTAAACATATGCCTGTGATAACATCATCTTTTCTTTAGCTTTATTCTCCAGGCCTCCAGAGAAACCCTCTGAGCTCCTCTAAATGTCACGTTAAGTGCTTCTCTTGTCCTGGTTTGACAGCGATGAGATCCTCTCAGAATTCTGAGTGAACTCGTCTGGAACTTTGCCAAGTTTTTCTCGAACCCAAGTAGTGTATCTGACATATCTTACCCTGACATCTAAAGTTACTTACTAAATTATTATTTTTTTGCCTTGGCTTTTGTGGTTGACCCAGAAAATGACAAAAAATTAGTCAGTCAAAATACTTTGGAAATGCCATGTTCTTTTGAATGAAATATTCCTGGGAGACAGCTCGGCATTTAGAAAAGGCATAAGTAATTGTTTAGGATAATTAGAAATGTAAGGGGTTAGGTCTCTGGAAGGTCCAGAGGCAGTAATGGCCCATGTGAACATTTGTGTATTGCTGCCATCTTCTGGACTGGAGGGTGATTGGGGCAGTTAGGACTACTTCACACCATGATACTTACTCCCACCACATTTTCCCTGCATTTTGATATGATTTATAGAATACTTTTTATACTTAATACTTCTCATTTAACTTTGCTCATCCATCACATGAACATTAATTATGATTTATACATTGTTAGAAACCAAAGTTGTGAACGGTCATTCTCAAAACCATTCTCACATCTCTCTAATTGTTTTTAATTACAGTAAAGCAGCAGGTAATAGTGACAGTTATGTAATCTAACTACATGACAAAACCTACAGTAACAACTTTGAAGTTACATAGGCACTGCCATGTATTGTCCTTAAAAAAAAGGCTGTTGTCCATACCTGTTTATCTAAAAAGTACTTTAGCAGCCATCAGAGACTAACACTCACTTGCCACAGTCAACACTTTAATTATTCAAAGTCTTTTTTTCATGTTTTAATTCAGTTTATTTTCTATTGTTTTACTCGATGACTAATATCCACTAGATGGCAGCGTTGTCTCAGTGTTGATGCCAGTTCTCACGGCGACTGAGATGTTTTATTCTCCCTCTGTTCTTCTCCTTGTCCTGTTCGTGTTTGTGTCTGTCCTTCTGTCATTTTTGTAGTAGCAAATTATTTTGGTTTTATGTCCTACGATGCCTGTCACATCAATATATTTGTATCTTCAGAATCAGCAACAATGAAAATGCAGATCTATCTGTTCAGAACAATTTATCCAGACTTCATCTTTACTTTGTGCCAAAGTGGCAGTTCAGCTCAGTTCTATCTCCTCCATCTCTTCCGGATTTCTCCACAGAACTTCCCTCCTAGGGCATTAGAGAACCCCCTCATCGGTTGCTGGAGAAAAAAAACTAATCCTCAGACGGTCCTAAATTCCTCCAGATGCATCTTCATCTCCAATCCACCAATTTCTCCTCAAACTGTCCCCCATAGCTCTTCCAAGCCACCAGAGATAGTGTGCGATTGAGGCAGACGATCAAAATCTCTTTCAAGAGCTCAATTTCCAACCCCCCCTGGAGAATGCTTGGGGCTGAGGATTTCTTCAGCCTCACATCTGCCTGAAAGGAGTTAGCCTGTACACTATGTCTTCTGTTCTTCTGTCTTTCTTGAATGGTCTTTAGAAAGTTTATTAAAGTGTTCAGTGTGAGAACTTTATATACAATGCAGGGCCATGTCAATCATTGCCCTCTTAGCCTGTGTACAAAAAAACAAAAAGCCAACATGACCTATAATTGTATTCTTTAGTACATTGTGTAAATCCCTTGTCACTACTGGTACAAGATTGAACTAATTAGCTTCCAGATTCATGTACGATACAGCAATAATATTTTTCAATGAATGCATGTATTACAATTTGATTTGTTACACAACTATATAAAAGTTGTGTGCCTTGGCTAAACAGATGGGCTTTTTAGGTGCATAACAGGGGAGGAGAAGATGAGGCAATCACTGTGTGGGGTCTCTTCTTGAAAGAAGAAGCTTGGCAGGAGAGGACCAGGGAGGAGCAGCGCCCTCTCATAAGGGAGACCTTCAAGTTCATCCTCAAGAATCAAAGACATGATGTGGGATACAATTTGTATCCCTTTCATTTTGATTGCTGTGATTGAGCTTGGCCCAGGTAAATACAATCACCATTATTCTGTACAAAAAGGATCTGATTGTCCTATTTGTTATTCAAAGAAAGCAATTTCTTTTTTGTGTTTTTACATTTTACTGTAATACCTGTGTTGCAAGCTTGATTAATCTTTGAGACATAAAACCAACGTGGAACCAACGTTCAGTACAGTATGTTTCTTATTGATCATGTAAAATGCATTTTCTCTTGAACATATCTTCAAACAGCAGTAGTGCTTTAAGCTAGTCTGTAGTCACTGCAGACTGAAAGAACACTTTTGCAGTAGTGGTTAATTGACCAGAATACATTACACCTCCAAACACCCAAGTGCTTACATCTGCCTCTGGCAACAAAAATGTAACACACTGTGTGTGTGTGTGTGTGTGTGTGTCAGTCTGCCTGTCCCTCTGTTGGTCTGTCTGTCAGTCTGTGTGTGTGTATGTGTGTTGTGTGTGTGTGTGTGTGTGTTCAACACTATCTTTGGCCTGATTCCTGGCTGATAAATACATAATATGTAAGCATACAGCTCCAAACTACAGAAGCATACACCCAGAGGCAACACCATTCCTCTGCATCGCAAGTGGAGCAATCGAAGAGCTGTATCTTTGAAGGTGGTCAGTTAGTCAGGCTTGTGCATACAGATGGATAAGACTTGTCTGCTGCGGTCTTCCCTGAGGCAAACCTCTGGTCAAATAGAAGCCCCCGACCCCCCCCCCACCCCACCCTGTCCCCCCTGTCCCCACAGAATCCCACCTATTAGTCACACTGAGACCGTCAGTCTCTGTATTTGACCTCCCAGTCTACACACACAGACAAACACAAGGCAACACTGATAGAAATGTGAACCCTTGCAGACGGACACACACAGGCTGATTGCTAATGGACGGGGTGCTGTGAGGTGAATGTGTGCACAGCTACACTGATACAAAATGATAAGCAGATTTTATAGATCCAGACAGATGACAATGAATCCATGTGAGGTGCATGCTAACAAGCAACAAACACTCACTCCAGCAGATTATAATTTTTTATGACTTTTATTGACCACAGTACATGGCATGACCAATATGTGTCCTGATATGTCTAATAGGTCTCATAATTACATTTAAATAATGGGGGGAGAGATGTGGGCACAATCTTGCAAGGTGAAAATAACATATATTGTAGCATTTCATAAGAATATACCACATGTGGAAAGATGTAATAGGAATTGTCCCACAATCTCACATTTTGAGAATTCAGACTCGGGACTTGATAGATGAATTTTATTACAGTGGATCAGTATCGTAATAACAGCAAATATGTTACCTAGGAGGGATGGGATGGTAAAATATGGTCAGGTGATTTTCCCACAATCCCAAAAGTGTTCCCCCTAGTTATTACATTTCAAGAGCTAAACAGCCTATTTTCCTATGAACAAGAAATAGTCCTAACATCAGGATTTGGCCTACCAAGTGTGGTAATTGTAATCTATTCTTTGAATAACCAACACAAACACACAGCTTGTTTTCTGTCCTTTCTGTTTTTGCTGACCATGATAGAATATTTCAAGGCTGCATTGTGCAGGGTGAATAGAAACACCATCACTACGTTTGGGAAACTCCACGCCGCGTCACAACCAAGACCATGCAGGGAATACGGTACCTTGGGTTCCAATCCTTCCTCTCTTGGACTGGGCTCTGTGACAGCCATACAAAAATGAAATGCTCTCAGTTTGGCCCTTCAACAGACATAACAAACATTGGATTTGTCCAATGATTGTTGAGAGGGAGTATGTAGGCTGACCTATGGTGGTCTGAGCAGCTGGGCTATCTGGGATAACAGCGATAAAGGATTTAACTGCTCTGAGGTAGGCTCCACACTGAGATCAAACCCCGTCAAACACCTCCATAGACATTTTCTGACCCCAGAAAATGCCTGCTCTGGAGATAGAGATCAGAGTGAATTGGCACTTGAAGGGTAATTTGAGAATCAAAAAATGTAATTATGCTATAAAATTGTTAGAGTTTATAGGTGGGTTGTTGAGTGGTCATGGTACAGATGTTCACACCCTCTCAATTAACCATACATAAACACACACACACAAACACACACACACACACCAAATGTTAAGTCACGGTGTGTGATTTGACATCTGGGAACAGTTCCTGCCACTCATCATCCACAATTTGGCATTTCACAAATAGTATTGATTAATTTAATCTTAGCATTTCAGGCAGCATGACAGCTGGGTGCACAGAGCTGCAACTCCATTGATCTCCAGCCTATTAAACCCTCTTGTGAGCATAATCGTTTTTGTGAGACCTTTTACAGCCGATTAATCAATACTTCAGTTTCAACACAAGGCAGAGGAGATGTCATATTGGAGCAGGCGCATCTTACACCTGCATAGCGTTCCCAGTTGCATAAGAAAAACTTCTCACCTTGTTTATGAGGAGAATGATTTAAGAGGAAATCGGAATATACCAAGGGGTGAATGTCAGGTCAAATTTACTAATGTATAACCATAAAAAATATTTCCGAATATTTACAACTTAAATCACTTTGCTTTGTTGTTATGGTAAAAACAGTGACTGGAAATCTGTTCCTTTAATGTCAGACCTCTCGAGAGGTTTTTAAATGTCATTCAGTCCAAACCCTTATGATTAAAATAATAATAATGTTCTTTACTGCAGCAGGACCATCGCAGATGTGCATTATTTGGTAACCTTTCATATGCATTTGTATTCATAACGATGTGTGCATTCATAACTTCCTTATCAACATATGTTGTCCATAAAATCAAGGTAAATTAAAAGACATATGGTGAATGTAAATGTAATTACATCTTTACCTTCAAAACCGTACACATAATATTGATTTTAGGGACTCGCCAACTTAAAATTGTAAATTCAGAACGAAAGCTGGTTGATAAGCCATGGTAGTAAAATGTGCCTTCGACATATATTTTGTCTAATTTCTTTTGACAAACTGAATTGATTCAGCTTGAACATTAATGTTCACAAACCAGAACATAAACTCAGACAACAAACTTGAAGCATTTATACACGACAGTATCAAAGCAGTTCAGAGAAGAGTAGTTGGTAGAGCTTGTCAACTATTTAATGTTTTCCAATAAATAATTATATTCTAACTTAAAATAGAGCAAATCATTTCGGATTGCATTAGGTTATTGTATTCTCTTTTGCGAAAGCTTACATTTGATCAGAACAATGACATTTTAACGAAATAAAGAAGCAACAGGATTTTAGTGATATAGGTAACAGGCTACACGGCCAATGACACAGCATTACCACAGTGGTCTTTAAGGACACACATTTACAGGCCAGTATAAATCACATCACATTTGGGGCCATGCAGATAATGCAAGACTTTTACAAGTCAAATAATATTTATCTACATAGACCTTTCGCATAGGCTACAACATCAACTAGGCTAATTTAGATAAAACAGAGAGGGAGCAAATAAGAAAATAAAAAGTAGGATGCTGGTTTAAAAAAAGGTTATATACAATATATACATATTATGATTGACAATTTTAAAGTTTGTTATATACAACGCAGTGTAAAGGTCCGCATGGTTTTTAAAAGGGTAAAGTATCGAGGAATAGCTTGTCTATGATAGCGGGTGGAGGGACCAAGTCTTCCAGCTTCAAGTAGAAAATCCGTTGCAAACCCTGAGTACACAGCGTGCGAAGTTCAGGTAGTTTTTCCAACAGTTTTGATAAATGATGTGGTTGACAGAGATCTGCATCGTTTATATTTAGTTGGTCCTTCAAGCACTTCACTATCTTACTTTGAAGTTCTTCCACTCTCCTCGGTTCCTTTAATCCGTGTCTCTCTGCGGCAACAACAGGTGCAATGCTTTTAAACACTTGAGGAAACACTGTAATCACAAGTAAATCGGCCTACATTAACTATCGCACACCTACCTGTCACGATGGCCAAAGCGGCTATACAAGAGAAAGTTGGAACGTCTATTTTCATGTCTTGCAGATTAGAAGAGAACTCCATGATGGTATCAACCCACTCTCCAAAGCCTCGCCTGCACTGGAACCGGTGCAAAACAAGTCCATTGCAAAATATTAGCTTTCCGTCCTTGGGGTCGGACCTGCAATTAACAACATACCATGATTGTGGTTGGGGACGTAAACGTTTTTAATTAAATAAGTTTGGTGACTTTTACGCATGGCTAACTTGCATGATGTGTATACGCTACCTGTATGCCAGACGCAGGACGAAGAGCTCCAAGAACGCAGATTCGAAGAGAAGATCTTGATCCTGTTGTGTTAGCTCGACAAAACCTGGTATATTTTGCGCCCAACCACGAATGATATCCATGGCGATGGTCAAGACGTCATAGAACTGCTGTATGTGCTGCACGTCATCTCCAGCTGGGCCATCGGGGTTAACTTGAAACTATGTATCAAAAGGTAAATTCAGCGTTGAGAAATTGTAGGTTTAAACTCTTCTGTAATTTAAATAACTTAAATCATTTCGATCAATGTGTGGGCATTTCGGTTTTCTATTATTATTTCTGGATAGCTTGATAGGGTACGTGAGCTTATACTTACGTTGGAGTAGTCGAGTCGTGACAGAGAGGGGTTGGACTCCACATGGGCACTCACGAGCGCATTTAGGATGCTGACAGGTGGAGATGAATCCGGTGGACGTTTGGAAGGTAACCTACCTCGTCGACCCTTCAAATTCGCCGTCCTAACCACTGCATTCCATAGCATACAGGAAATACAGTTTAAAATGTTTTGTCATTTAACATTTGGGTGCAATGTATTGAAAGGACAGGTCTTCCATGCATAAACATTCCAGAAAGTGAACCAATTGCAAATGTTGCTTTTTTTTACCTTCCTTCACCATTCCCACAACAAGGCACTTTTGGAAGCGGCAATATTGACATCTATTTCTCCTTCGTTTGTCCACAGGGCAGTTTTTACCAGCTAAACAAACGTATTTGGCGTTTTTCTGGACCGTGCGCTGTAAAGACATAGAAGAGGACGGTATACTAACTGGATACAAAATTTGTATATTAACGTGCATTGTTAAAAATTTACAAAGGCTTCAACAGAACTCCGACTCCTCTGGACTCTATGCAAATGTGAAAAAATTCTAACTACGGATCAAGCAGAGTAAATATAGGTCCGTGTCGACTCCGTGGTGCTCTTTTAGGTGAAAAGGGAGGATTAATTATTTAACGTCAGAAACCTTGAACTCTGACCTGTCTACAGGTAGATATTAGCTTCCTGACACTACATAAACAAGATAACCTACAAGTTTCTTATAGATCAGGCTAAGGCTCGACAATAGAATGTTTTCCATGTAATTATAACAATATTTCAAATTCATCATTTAATTTCAATTTGAGTAAAGCCTACCCTGAATGCCTATAACAGACCAGATAACGGCTGTTCACAAAACTATGGCAAATGTAATTTCGAATATCTATTCTTGATTGCATATATCATGGGCCCACTCTAATACTGTGACATGCTGCTTCAATAAAATACATATCAAAGTTTTACTGCCGTTTCGTCCCAGAAGCGTACCTTAAAGAATCCCTTGCAGCCTTCACAGGTGCGCACGCCATAGTGTTGGCATGCAGCATTATCTCCACACACCGCGCACAATCCGTCATTACTGGGGGGTCCCCGACTCGGCGGCGAAGGCACCTGATTGTCCATAAAGTGGTGTCCGTGACCAAGTTGGAGTGAAGGAAACACTACGCTGTGTTGTTTCCGTAGCCCGCTGGCTCCAAAGATACCCTGACTCTCAAGTAAATGATGCGCGCACGGTGTATCCACGTGGAGAGAACCGTCAAATCTCATTTGACAAGTAGACGAGGAGTGGCCAGGTTGGGATTGCTTTAAAGAAAACAAGGAGAATCTGGATAGAGCGTTTTTGCATTGGTCCATTCTGTGCGCCACGGTCAAATAATCCTGATGGAAGCTGCACCGGTGTCCCGAGTCGTCCCATAGGCCGGCATGGCTGGCTGGACTTTGAAAATGAGTTGTGGTTGGTGTCTGTGGCGACGGCGACTTGTAGTACGCAGATCCGGGGGAAGTGAGCACTTCGTTGGACTGGTGTAGTTGATGATGGGCTGGATGGTGGTATCCATGCACAGGGACATCCTCAACTTTGACGTAAGCCTGTTCTCCCGGAACAGACATTTGAAACAAACAGGGCGACTTGACGTCGTAGCTGGAATTATAACTGTCCATCACAGTGCCGAAATTCGGAAGAGAGGTGGTGGCTGCGATTTCAGTATTAGTGAGGTCCATGCTGAATTTGACAAACTCCGGCGTCAAGAAGTCGCAGCTGTGTTCCTCGGCGGAGTGGATGCTTGCGCTCTGGGAAGCTGGGCTGGCTCCTTGAGGGGATGAGCCGCACTGAGCCTGAACGCAAGGCATTGTTTCTAATAAGAGAGGGAGATAACGTGCCCTTATGAATCGATTTGTGTCTTGGCATAATTCAACAAAATACAGACGAATATATAAATGAAGATCATGATCATTTGTTGAAACAAGTCCCCACAACACCTTGAAAACAACTTCTATCGTACATTGTCAGCAATATTCTCTGCACTCTTACCTTAAAATCAAATGATTTCTGGTTAGGTATTTCAGGAGTGATGCCCTAAATCCCCACTTGAATCTCCCTATAAATCATATAATCTAATTAACGACAGTCAGAAAGTAGATATTTTCATACAATTTACTGGACAACTTGAGTGTCAATTATGCACTGTAAGGTATATTTGTGCAAACAATCTCAATTAAATGTAACTGATATTTGTACGGCAACTACACATACCATATTCAAAGTAAAACAATCAATAACGTACCTTACAGTGTACTCCGTAAAATCATAATAAAAAATGTATGGAAGAAAAACACCTTCCATGCACGCAATAGCCTACTATCCAGGAAAGCGATTTTGGAAAGGACCTGGGTTTGTGACCGAGCAGCTTTGCGACTTGCCAGCAGAGTGGCCAAGACAGGCACCGACAATGTGCCTTTGTTTTTGTGTCTCACACTTGGAGCGCGGTTGTGCACGTGCCAGAGAAATTCAGGACGTCACCCACTTTTACGCACAGGCTCCCATCACATTCCAATCCTACCCATGCTTGATGAATTTTACACCGAAGTATTTTATACTCGGATAACTTTGTATCTTAAGGAATGTAATATTATCTCATAAAGAGTATTCTTTCATATTCATTTAATAGCATCCATCGCAACACATAGAATTGAATGACATTCTTTTTATAAAGTAGCCCATGTGGGTGAGACTAAAAACATACTTCGGATTCAGCAAATTTGTCAAAGAAAATCTAACGGCAGTCTATGTGAAAGTCATTTACGCAGGTTAAATAATGTCACGAATTGGGCCAGTGTTTCTACCTTCTCAGATGTTGCAACAGTAGCTCAACAATACAATCCTAACCCCAACCCTAACGTTGATCATGCTGTGAGCACAGAAGCTGCTAATTGTGTACTGGTGGGTAGCAAAAAATGACAGGACACGTCTCATTTTTGTGATGTAGCGAGAAGTGTATGGGAGTTTAAGATATTGTGCAATAGTTTCCCCCATCTACGTCACCATTTTAAACACATGCATAAAGCATGATTGGACAAGTTAATAACATACGCAATCCCATTGGTCTTTCTGTTTGTCTGTTAGCTTGCATTCACTTCCTGGTTTTCTAGTAGATAGGAATAGGATAACACTATCCTCAGCTGACGCCCTGCATCTTCGGGCGATACTGTCATCAATTGAGGCGTGAAAATCTGTAAGTAAAAATACTAGATAGGTTAATTGCTCTATTATGTCGGTTTTAATATTTTTTTTATAAAATGGTATCTTCATGATATAATGTTGCGGAAACGTTAAACCTCATGTTGACTGCGGCTGAGAAAGCATTCCCGAAGCCAGACGATATCATATCAGTTACTCCAGCCTTATTAGACTTATTTTCAGCATCGATAACTAAACGTTTAAACAACTTAGACTAGGGCTCATGTCTAAATGATCATAACTACGTAATTAGAGGCTAAGTGTATATATAGCCTATTATAAGAGCAAATCACTCGGATTGTGAAGGTCTTCATTATGGAGCCTATTTGCGCATTTAACTTGGCCTATAGCCTAATTTAAATTAATAGGAGCATGTCTGTAATACTATAATACATTTGAGAAACACTAGTATTTTTTTCAAATGTAGGCCTATGTCGTTTTTTCTCAGCATTACTTGGCCTACAATGTTCGTGCAGATTTCAAAAACGGGAAAATAAATATTTGTTCACATAAAACAATACGCATGGACAAGGCTACAAAAGTTTAGGCCTAATGTAATGTTAAACTTTGTAGGTTATGAAGGGGGATAGGATAGTCAGATATGGCGTTGGGTACCATGTGTTACACTTCTTCTTCCTCTGTCTTGCATGAGTCATTTCATTTACTCACAAGAAGAGACATGAGGTAATGTTGACTTTTGGCCAGGCGGTAAGTGAGAGTAGCCCAAAGTGCGCCGGAGCAGTGACACACTCCCTAATTAAGTCACTATAAATTGTTGCTCAAGCCTGGCTGAGGAAAATACCCTTGTCATTCAACTAAAGATGAAAATAAGTCCCATCCCAGAACTTCCCAAGTCATGGGACTTGGGTACAGAGTAATGATTATAGCACTAGTGCCTGTGTATTTACTTGCTAACACATTCAGGCCTAGAATGTTACAGACAATTCCTCTTTCTACCCTTTGTCACTTTGCATAAGTGGTTATTCACGGTCACATACCTAAACACACAGTCATTTACTTTCTCTCTCTCTTTCACACACATGCACACACACAGTTTACAAATGACCAATCTCATATCCTTCTACTCCTGCTCAACATTACCTCTTCACGTGAACTTGCCCGTTGTGTCATTCCTCTGCCCAGTCCGATTGGCTCTTAGCTCTCCTATCATGACCGCGCCCCATGATCCCCTGTCATGCCTTTCCAATACAACCCTGTGCCAGATTCAATACATTACTCCCACAGCCCCAGAGTTGTGGACAGGGACTAGCTTTGTCTCCTGCCTTCTTGTCTCCATCCTTTCATTCATCCACTTCTCTGCTCTGCATCTGTGTTTCAGGATCAATGGCTTTCCGGAAGGCTCTGAAACACACGGCCATCATAGGGAGTGGTGCGGTTGCCACTATTTTTGGCCTATCTCAGCTGTCGGAATACCGAAAGACACAGGTTGGTTATGTACCTTCCTAACCATAGCAAATCTGAATGGATATCAAGTCAAATGAGAAATGAGTACTAGAGAGGTATTGACTGTGTGTTATTTAAGTAGGAGGTAAGCGAACTGCTGTGAGCGAGAAGTTTCTTATTCTTTCACTTCATCTGATGTCAGAGTTTAGTAATGACACAGTACAATCAACTTCTTAACAATAGGAATTGACTTGATAAATCTCTTGCCCTTTTTGATTTTGAACAAGAGGACCTTGGGGTTTCTATTTCAGTCATAAGGGGAATGCAGGTACCTAGTCAGAAGACAGCCATGAGACTTCAGCGCCCTTCTCTGAGCATGACGTGAAGCCTAAGCATGCTATGTAGCCTACAGTTACTGTAGTAACTGGTATGGTAATCTGTTCTCAGGCTAGCAGCACACACCTTTTTAGGCATGTCTTATCTAGACCCAGGAATGTGTTTTATACAACCCTTCTCCACTCAGGTGGACTACTGTTGCCGTGGTTATAATGGTGAATGCCAACCGCTTTGTGTGGCAAAAAACAAACCCCTCAGTAATGGTGTTTGGTGTTATGTTATGTTTTGACATGTTATGAATATGCATGTTATGTTATTTTACCATTTGTACGTTCTGTTGTGTCAGACACATGGGTCACATTAAGTCGTGTCTTCTTTTGTCATCGCAAACATTACATCCAGGACTTTTTAGAACATTTTTAGGAGATTATATCTTATAGCCACTATATTCCTTTATTTACATTTGAACAAGTAAGCATTAGCAAGAGCTTGTCCCATGGGTATTTAGTTATTACACAGCTAAATTAATAAGGTCAAGTAGATGGAGATAATCAACAAGATCTTTGAGACAAACAAGGAAAAATGCAAGCTGAGGAGCAGTGGGACTCCTGATTTTATTAGATTTGAGATCCAATCTGCAAAATATCCTGTTGATCATTATCTAGGGTCTGTAGGTTAGTGTCTAAGGACAACTTTGGGAAACGGGCAAAGATGCCCACGCTGTGTTTCCACGGAAACCAGTCACTTGACTCTATTAATTAGGCAAAATGTGTTTCTTGAACAGCGGTGTGAATAGAAATGATATGATTGGAAAAGAACGAAGCAAAGATCATAACCGTTCAGTCTTTGCTCTGGGCCTCAAGGGTCCACAAGGGCACCAACAGAATCCTTAAAGGGTTTTAAATAGCAAAGGAGTCACACTCCTGACGTTTGAGAGCGCAAAACAGGTGCCTATTCTGAACATAAACTAACTTGGTCAGCAAAGCTATTATTAGTCCATTCCAGTCCTCTGTGGAGCTTTTGACCCTTTGTTTGACCTAATGTTAACTTTGTTTTGTGTCCTGATGGAACGTTTGTCCCACAACGTCTCCTGAACCAAGCATGAATGGGTAAGCAAAAGTCAAAGCTGACTGACAAAGCAATAATCTACAATCAAGCATGCCAGAGACAGAACCTAACCCTTGAAATGTTAATCCTAATTGGATAAATAGCACTGTCTGTTGTCTCCTCTGAGGCAAGGGTGACTGGCCGCTCTCGCCTCGCAAAGTTTTCACGGCAGCGGCCGATTGGTCATTTGCATGAGACACACCATGGTACTCATGTCCTTATCTTGATTGCAGGGAGAGGCCAGCGTCTAATCGTCTGTGGGTGTCAAATATGCACTGCCTTGGGAATAGACACTAATTATTTGATCTCGTTTGCTTTTACAGCCCTAAATTACCAACGCCCGGCACTCGTTTGCCTATTTGCAAGTCAAATTGACCGCTGTTTTCGAAAGCGGCTTGATGTAATCATTTGAGTCCAATTGCTCAATAGAAAATGAATAAAATTTAACATGATAAATACAATCCTCGACTTTCTCTGTGACCATCCATCAGCTCACTCACTCTCTCTTGATTTGACCATTTTCTTCCTCCAGATTTCTTTTGTGCCCTTAATACCAGATAACAAAACATAGTGTAAGTGGACGTTGTCAGACGCTTCATAATGTGACTATGTCCAACGTTTGTACATGTGTGTGTGTGTGTGACTGGGTGTGCGTGTGCTGTATGATTGTGAATGTGTGTGTGTGTGTGTTGTCCAGGCCCGGCTGGCCTCGGTGGCAGCGGAGGGGGAGCTGAAGGTGCAGTACCCAGAGGAGCTGCCCTCTCGCCAGGCCCTGCTGTCCGCCCTGCAGGACACAGACGAGTTCGACGTCCTCGTCGTCGGCGGAGGGGCCACAGGCTCGGGGTGTGCCCTGGAGGCCGTCACGCGCGGTAAGAAAACGCAGCGCAGGACCGACCGTGACGTTGTACTGCACTGAGTGAACAACGGGAATGCTACTTCTGCTTCGCTCTCCGTCAGTACGGCCGATATCAATACCACTGCGGTTATTCACTGACTGTCCATCTGTTTCTGTTTCCCTCTGTCCTTCTCTCGCTCTCCATCCCTTTCCTGTCCCTCTGCCTGCTCGTGTGTCCCTCTCCAGACCTTAAGACGGCCATGGTGGAAAGGAGCGATTTCTCCTCAGGCACCAGCAGCAGAAGCACCAAGCTCATCCACGGTGGCGTGCGCTACCTCCAGAAGGCCATCATGAAGCTGGACTACGAGCAGGTACGCATGGGGTGTTGCTGGAGGCCTCCGGTCTGGGTGGATTCTCAATCCGTGGTCGCTAAAAAGCCTGTCTTTACCCTTTTGATACAGTATATGATGGTGAAAGAAGCCCTTCACGAGAGATCCAACCTGCTGCACATTGCCCCTCATCTTTCAGCCCCACTACCCATCATGCTGCCTGTATACACGTAAGGCTGTCTCTCTGCCCTGCTCTAGAGAATGAGATGAATAAAAGTCTAAGAAATCATTTTTTAGGTAAACCATCAGATGAATTGATTTCTTAGCATAAGGCCTTACTATGAAGGTTGCCCAGGATACACTCTGAGACGGTGGATTATAAATAAAGCTGTTTGAACAACAGACAAGAAGCTTACTGAAGATTAACAATGAGGAAACTGAACAGACAAATGAGGAACGTTCTGTGTGTGTGTGTGTGTGTGTGTGCTGTATATCTGTATCTGTGTACTAAGATGGTGGCAGCTGCCATACTACTGGGCAGGGATCAAGATGTATGACCTGGTGGCCGGGGCCCAGTGTCTGAAGAGTAGCTACGTCCTCAGCAAGACCAAGGCCCTGGAGCTCTTCCCTATGCTCAAGAAGGACAGGCTGGTGGGAGCTATCGTTTACTATGACGGTAAGACAACTTCTTTGTTGTTTTTTCAAATTGAATTGCATATTTTTACACTATATTATCTGGGTAGTTAGTTCAAGAAGTCAGAAAGCCGGAAAGCTTGAAAATTATGATAATGTTGTTTTTTTCATGTTGTCTTTTTCATAAACATTTTGTAACTGGAGCATTTTTTTCTGTAGCAAAGTGCATTTCTTGAATTAAAGATTCTTAGGGTTTATTGGGCCTGGGGTTTAGTACCAGTGACCTGTTGTGGTCTCCATTGGTCCCTAACTAAATATACCTGCTGGCGGCTGGTGTTCCTCTTTGACCCCGGGGCTAAGGCTGAGATTGCCCCAGATTGGCATCAGAGAAAGACAACCATATGTTTGGACTCTGTCTCTGTCTGGCTCGGCAGAATTTGCCGTCTTTCTCTCACTCTGTTTTTCACACCATGTGAACACACAACTTTGTGTCCGAGGGCTACTTCATCTGTCAAACCTCATTAAGCATTCAGTGTTTATCCCTGAGAAAGGAAAGACCCTGCATGTGTTTGTTTTCTGAGGGGTAACAGCTAACTGAACAGCTATCTTTTTTAGTGCCGGCTGGGTATAGGGAATGGGTTCCAGCAAAGCAGTCCACCCCCCCCCCCCCCCCCACACACACACACACACATATGTGCATGTCTGTATGTGTGTATCTGTGTGTGAAGTAAAAGGAGAAGGAACCTTTCTCCAATTATTCCATCTGGAACAATCATGCGTGTGACATTTGGGAATCTGACCTTCTCATAACCGAGCAGAACAAAGCATTGTGGTTGTCGTGACTAACTGCTGCTGTATGACTATCTCCTCCTCTGCCTCCTCTCCAACTCTCCTTCTTAGACAACTGGTCTTTCAGCGTCTTTACCTCGCCCCTGGGATGCTGCGTTCATATTCCCCTCAGGGTTATAGCCTCTAGACAGTTTGTACACACAAGACCAAACCAAGGCATAATCAAACGTAGCCAAAACACAACCTTTCCTCAAAACCCGGCATCTCTCACTTTGAACAAATTTGATTGGCGCCACGGCGAGGTCAATTAGACCATTCATACTACTAATTTATGCATCCCTACTATCACACATAATGTCATTTGATCTCATGATTGTTTCAAACATATATTTTTCTTCTATTTCTCATATATATGTATATCCAGACTGTCTGTCAGCACCTACCCAATTTGCATCAGACAGTGAGCCAATCACCACAGGGCATTGTTTAGAATAGCGGGCGGGCATCTGTGGTCATGCTTGCCAGGCGTAGTCTTGTCCTAACAGGAGGTGTCAGCCCAGCCAAGCGCGCCCCGCCCTGCTAGACCAGGAGGGGGAGGGGGGTCTGACTGCAGGTCATGTGCCTGTCACAATTGTCCCATCATCCCTCTTGTACTTCGCCTCTGCCCCCTCCCTACGCTCTCTCACTCTAGTGAGTTAAGTAGCACCCAAAGGCAAGGAGCATCGGAACGATGTCGAAGGGCGCCACAAGGGACACAACTGAACTATCTCCTCCGTCTCCTCCTCCTCTCTGTCCCTCTGTTCCTCCTCTCCTTCACGTGCCCCAAGGGCAGCACAACGACGCCCGCATGAACCTGGCCATCGCCCTCACCGCCACCAGGCACGGTGCCGCCGTGGCCAACTACACCGAGGTGGTGCGGCTGCTGAAGAAGAACGACCCGGAGACGGGCAAGGAGAAGGTGTGCGGCGCGCGCTGCAGGGACGTCATCACAGGTACGCATGCCCGGCTGTGCGCAGACACACACGCGAGCGCATGCCTATCGACTGGAAATACTCTCTTTCTGTCTGATTTGTTCCCTCTTTCTGAATTACTGTCACACATGCACTCACACCCCATAAATGAGCACACACTCAATTGAATTCATTTGTTAAGCGTAAAAACAATGTAAGACGCATGAATATGCAGACTTTCTAAGACATGTAAACACAGCTCGGACTGACTGATACGGCTGTTACCACTGGCAGGGCAAGAATTTGATGTCAGAGCCAAATGTGTCATTAATGCCACGGGTCCCTTCACGGACTCTCTGAGGAAGATGGACGACCAGAAGAATGAGAACATCTGCCAGCCCAGTGCTGGGGTCCACATAGTCATCCCTGGATACTACAGGTACAAGGATGAAGACCCGGACATCCACTGTTTGATTTGGCATGTCAGGCACATTGGAACTAAAACGTGATCCTGAAAGTGCCTGGATGGGCTTGTATCCATTGATTGTCATCAGTGTCATTGATACTGCTAGGTTGTTTGGTCCCTCTTTCTCACCCTTCTCCTGCTTCCGGCTCCTCCTCTTCCTCCTCCAGTCCGGACAACATGGGTCTGCTGGACCCCGCCACCAGCGATGGGCGTGTCATCTTCTTCCTGCCCTGGGAGAAGATGACCATCGCCGGGACGACTGACTCGCCCACCAGCGTGACGGCTCATCCCATCCCCACGGAGGAGGACATCAACTTCATCCTGACGGAGGTCCGCAACTACCTCAGCCCGGATGTGGAGGGTAGGGTCTTGCAATAACACACACACACCTCTGTGTGCAGTCCATCTCTCCGTCACCTCCTCCTCACCAGCCCACCTCTTGTCACCAGTGCGGAGAGGGGATGTTTTGGCAGCGTGGAGTGGGATACGACCCCTGGTCACGGACCCCAACTCCAAAGACACGCAGTCCATCTGCAGGAACCACATCGTCAACGTGAGCGACAGCGGCCTGGTCACCATCGCTGGGGGGAAGTGGACCACATACCGCTCCATGGCCGAGGAGACCCTGGATGCAGCAGTGAAAGCCCATGGTCTCAAGGCCACGCCCAGTAAGACTGTGGGACTGCTGCTGGAGGGGGGCAAGGACTGGACCCCCACCATGTACATCCGACTGGTACAGGATTACGGCCTGGAAAATGAGGTAGGACTCCAACTCCCAGTTAGTCCATGATTTTGGCATGTTTCATTTCTTAACCTTTCAATACACTATGATATATTTTCAACTTAAGTGTGCCAAAAAGGAAAGCCCACCTTGCTTGAAAGTCTGAATTCCTCATTAGAGGCAGCATCGTCCTTAGAGGTGGCGATTTCTGTAATATTCCAAAAGGTCACCTTTGATATTTTGACAGCATTTGACCTTTGGTAGTCAGCTACCTGAATTGCAATAAGCATTTGTTATGTCCAAACCCATGATACATCATTCTCCACACTGTAACCTTCAAACAGCTAAACTGAGTGCAATCTGTAAACAGAGAGAGATTGCACTTTTAAGAAGGACTGAATCAATATGAACCAAAGTTTAAAAAAATGTTGCCTTTTATCAGCTGCAGAGGGCGGGTGGGTCTCAGAGTACATCAAGGCTCCCACTCAATCTAGCAAAACAATTGCAGCGAAATGATCAAATTCTTTAATTTGAGCTTATAGTAACCAGATAAAATGACATTTGATCCATCTGTACAACCTGTAAATCTAAAATGCAATTGGATTTGAGTGGACTTACGTTGAGTGGAATAACAGTCACAGCAACAGGAACATTCAAGCGTTATTGTCTTTCTACAAAGCAAACTCAAAGCAGCGTGTTGAGTGTCTTGGTTCAGTTGAATGATCGTCCGTCTCTGTGGCCCTCAGGTGGCCCAACACCTGGCCGCCACCTACGGGGGACGGGCGTTTGATGTGGCCAAGATGGCACACGTCACAGGGAAGAGGTGGCCGATCGTGGGCAAGAGGCTGGTATCGGAGTTCCCTTACATCGAGAGCGAGGTCATTCATAATATCATCCGAGCTACTGTCAAACTTTTTATTTGCCTATGTCTGCTTACGCCCCAAGTGGACTCTATTACCATTTTCCCTCTCCTTTTCCATTCTTTCTTCATGTCATCTTCACTCCTCTCAGGTGTTGTATGCCATGAAAGAGTACGCCTGCACGGCCATCGACGTGATCGCTCGGCGCACGCGACTGGGCTTCCTTAACGTGCAGGCGGCTGACGAGGCTCTTCCACGCATCGTGGAGATCATGGGCAAGGAGCTGGACTGGAGCGAGCAGAGAAGGACCGTAAGGGAGACACCACGCACAGCACTGGAGTTTTTGATGTGGATATTTATTTTTGTTCATTGTTTCCCTACGTGAAATTATTCTTGTGTGCTGTTTTTAGATGAAATCCCCCTCACAGCCTTTTTTAGATTGCATTATTTCCGACCACAGTACACTTCAGTCGAAAAGTCCACACCCTTGAGAGCACTATTCAACAGAAAGGTGTTTCCACCTCAAGGGTTTTGTGTGTGCATGAGTATGCATGTGTGTGAAACTGTACCCATTTTCTGTGTGTGTCTCTTTTGTATCCAGCTGTAATGATACCAGGCCAAATATTGCTTCATTCACAATCTTTTATCTTTAACCCACGGACATAAACCGTCCTTCTGTGTGTTTGCAGGAGGAGCTGGAGGCAGCGAAGAAGTTCCTCTATCATGAGATGGGCTACAGGTCCCGGTCTGAACAGATCACCAAAACATCAGAGATCACCTTGGACGCACAGGAAGTGGCCAGGTAGGTACTGATGGACATTTCTAGCTGAAGCCATCCTATTTTCTATGTCATCACCTGCTATTTAAAGCAAGGCCGTAGCCATGGAGTCAACATTAGGGGGACATTTATTTTATGATCATTTCAGACAGCGTGCGTGCTTGCCTGTCGTAGCGTAGCACATTTATTTTTTCATATTAATATATTGGGGGGGACATTTTGACCAGATTTGAAAATTGGGGGGGGGGGATGTGTGTGTCCCAATATTGTATATGTATTATGATTACGGCCTTGATTTAAAGCATAACCATCCCGTGAGCACCTGAAACAGGCCAGTCAAGTCTCGACCATTCTGTTACTGACAGGTATCAGAAACGCTTCCACAAATTTGACAAAGAGTGTAAAGGTTTTATCACCACCGTGGATGTCCAGAGAGTCTTAAAGGTGAGCATTTCTTTGATATATTGCCCACAGGGAAATTAACCTAATTTCATAATACTTTTACATAGTAATCTAACTCTGGTTTTATCAAATTCTTTACCCACTATTATTACACTCAGGAGATGAGACACCAACAGCCCTGTAGTTGTTAGCTTACAAACTTCCTGCTTGTCACAAATCAATCTGTCTTTCTCTCTCTTTTCTTCTCTCTGTCTGTCTATTTATCTCAATCTCTCTCCATGTCTCTCTTGCTTTGTCTCTCATCCCTCAGAATATCAACGTCCACATTGATGAGAACGCCCTCCACGAAATACTCAACGAAGTGGACCTTAACAAAAATGGACAGGTGGAAATTGACGAGTTCTTACAGGTAGGCATTTCACGAAAAGAGCAGAGATCAGGCCTCAAGCTTCATCCAAGCAAATGTAGATGAGCTATATGTGAGTGTCTAAGAGAGTGTCAGATTTGATCGCGCCTCTGTGTGTGCAAGGCTCTTTTGTGCCTTCCCGTATGGCAATACCTATGACTCCTTGTCTCAGCACTGACAAAGGCATTCATTAATTCTCCAGACCATGGTCAATATCTGCCCTCTCTTTGCCATGAGAACCTGAGCAAACAAGACCAGACAAGAGAACTATGATAATAGAATCCTCTGGGAGTAGGATCCATTACCCCAACACACACTCACGCACACACAGGTGTGCGCGCACACACCCAAAATACAGATGCGTTCACACGCATACTGCATGCCGTCTCACATATGAGCGCTCCCATATGCAGGGGCACACACACCCACGGTCACACACACACACACACAATCACCTGCAAGACTCCCTTCTCCTTCATTGTCCCTGCTTTCTTTTTTGTTCTTATCACCAAGTCTCAGAGCTTGACATGGCCTCCTACAAATGGAGGTAGAGGTGTGAAACCCCAGGTCTCCTGTGAGCCATTTCCCCCAGACCAGTAGGCCTCGCTGGAGAACACTAATTAGATGTCTAGCCCCCTTGACAATGAGCCAGGTTAATGATGAGTCTTCCTGCATAGAACTAGAAGCCTCTGAAGAGGCTAAAATAGATTTATTAGAGAAGCTGGTGACAGCTGGTGATTTAGCCTTCATTAGTGGATGTGTCTGTGCCGGATACCTGCGGTGTCCTGCTGAAGGTTTACATGTGGATGGTGCCTTGTAGATAGATGCTGTTGGGGTGTGAGTCTGTGCATCCTGATGGTTAGCTGATCTTACTTGAGTTCAAGACATGCTCCAGGCTTTGTAATGATCCTGCCTCAAACTTCTGGACAGTTAAATGATTTGATACATGGAAAACTCCTGCATTTGTCTCTCTCTTTCTGTCTCTCTCTTTCTGTCTCTCTCTCTCTCTTTCTCGCTCTCTTTCTCTCACTCACTCACTCATTTACTCACTCACTTGCTTACTTATTTTCTTTCTGTGTCTCTATGTCCTCTCCCTCCCTCCCTCCCTCCCTCCCTCTATCTCTTCGCCTCCTCCCCCCAGCTGATGAGTGCTGTGAAGAAGGGTCAGGTGTCTGACAGCCGGTTGGCCCTCCTTCTGAAGAGTGCTGAGGAGAGTCTGGACCTGAGGGCCCCTGTGTCTGTGGACCGCAGCGGGGGAGGGGTCTGAGGGAAGATACATGTACACAACTTTCATTGTTACCTTCATTGAAATGGAATGGAATACATGTATTTGTTGTCAAACGGACCGCTTAACACTCCGTGTTCAAGTTCAGAGTAATCCTGCTTTTTGATACACCATGAGATGTTGTTTAACCTTGCAGTTGATAATTGGCAGGAACAAGGAATATGGTAATAGGATGATCTAAATTAAGATATTGTAATCAGGGATGGCCAAATCAGATGTGAAGACTAGTATCTATCGTGTGATGGAATCTAGTCCAACAAATGGCAGTTGCCAGGGTAATATTAGAGGCAGGGTCGGTAATTTTGTTGAGATGCACTTTTGGTCATATTTGCTGAAATAAACTTCACATCCTAATAGCAACCAATAAATATAAAGGTTTGACAGTCAAATGAAATAAATTCAATATCTCTGGGTGTCGCAAGACTGTAATAAACAGATAACTTTGTTTGGACCAAACTTAATAATTGGACAGCATTCGGACCAAATGCAGTGATCAGATGGGCTACTTGTCTGTCTACCAACCTACCTCCCAGCAGTAATCAAACAGCACGTTCAAGTTTTTTGGGGGAGTGGCTTTGAAAAGAGGGGGTGGGCTATTTTGGGTTGAATCCTTTCGAACTTAATCCAAAATTGCTTGGTTAGCAAAACGTACCTACCCTGCCTTTAAGGACCTTTTTGACATTACCTGCATATACAAAATATTTCTGACCAACTGAGTTTTTCATGACACTTGATTGCAATCACAATACAATGAGTGCCTCTGACTCTTCACTTTGACACACATACCTGTATTCAACATTTTCCAGCACTCCACCTCTAGGATGTATTCGAATGTTTTGCCATTTTTCTTCTAGCTCTGCTTTGTCGAATGAACAAAATACTATAACTGAAAAGCTAGATTCCCAGCATGCTGCTGATTGTATGTCCTTGTCTTGTACCTGAGGATCCAAGATTTCTGATGCAGACTAAGAAAACCTGTATTAAACCTACCTAAAAGAAAGTCAGAGATAACAGTACTACCATGTCTTATAACAACTTTTTGCATTGTTTACATAGAGCAGATCATATCTTATTTAACCAGTTTTGCTCAAGCAAGATCATGGTTGTGATTTAAACTAATGCTCTACTTGATTCTGAAGTGTGTTACTGCATCTTTTTCTAGTTCTGTTTCCGATGGTTTGTATTATAGTTCACTGGTGGTGGGATGTTCCTGTGAATATACTGTCCTTACACTGGCCTGTTTTTGCACTCTCTGCCAAACTCCTATGGTTTACATAGCAAGGTTTCAAGCTTTATCAGTACTCTTGTCAAATCATGTCAACATGACTGCTTTTTTACTGCATTTTAATCACATAACTATATATTTATATGAGATATTTATTACTTTTCATATGTATTCATTAGAATAAACTTAAAGAATAATGTAAAAATTTATTAAATATAAGGAATGTGGCTAATTGCAAGATTGTAATTCGGAAGTTGGTTCAAAAGGGGACCCATGTTGGTCTACATTGGTCTCTGTAATAACTTGTTCACTTTTAAGTTACTACTGTATTTTTGGTTATTTACGGTTATCCATAGTGATTTTATTAAATTAATGTACAAAATGTGCCTTATTGGTTGTGGAATGAACTGGAACTATTTTCACTCTTTTTAAGCATTGCTATGTGGAATTATAATTATTATAACAAAGATATTATAGAGCATGTCAACATAAAAAACAAATATATGAAGGGAAATAATTTAATAATGGGACGTTTTGTATTTTGTACTCATAAACACCATAGTGTAATTGTTATGACGCTTTTTGTATGTAAAGTCATAGGATGGTGCTTCAACCAGAACAATTTTGGTAAAGTATGAAACGCTTTTTAATTGTGTAATCACAGTGAAATATTTAAATCATGGGTATATTTTCAGCTGATTTAAGCACATTACCTTGACAGGAAGGACTCTTTTACCTGTCAACTGCAACTTGTAAGAATACCTGACAGACATCTGAACTTAAATCCATGTCCCTATGTTTGATTGTGTCTTTTTGGATGAAATTTCAGCTGCATCCAAAATGAAAGAGATTCGTATTCCAACACTGTAAATCGATCTTGATAGCTTTTCAGAAAAAAGCAATTATCTAATTAAATGTATCTGGTTGCTTGCATGCATTGTTTTGGTGTGGGTGATTTTCGTGACATTTTTTTCACCTCACTGACTACCATTCATATTTCTTGCCAAAACAACCTGGCTTTTCTCAAGGGAATAGTCCTATGATGCACTATTATGAAACCTGACACAGGAAATGCTAGCATGTTTCAACCTTATAGCCTGAGGTTCTACTAACTGTTTCAACAAGTCGTGTGTAATAAGCAAAGACCTTTGGTTTGACATGACTTTATACTTTCTTACAGAAAAGCTATAGCTTTAGCCTGTAAGTTCCATATCCATCAGAGACAAGTATAACTAGGCCCTCTATCCTCCAATTTTGATTGCTTCAAACCAAGTGGCTGGTTACAAATCTACCTAAGCTTTTTTATATACTTTTGGTATGGTCAAGTTAATGAATATTGATGAAACAATGGCCTTTTACTCTCTTTGTGTTAAGGCCTCAATATGGCTGCCCCCTGTCACCTAGTTTTTTGTTAAATCACTTGATTCATTGCAGAACCAAAAAGGATTGGAGAGGCTAATAGGAATTCAAAGGTGATCATCAGCATATAGCATAATGCAATTAAAGAATCTGCACGCTCCATTCCCAAACTCAATTCAACTGCTGTATGACAGCACTGTGATATTGGAACAATCATGTGAGACTCTTATGAGGTTGTGTTGACATGGTGCTTGACATGGTTACAAGTTAGCAAGGCAAGGTGAGAAACAGGTAGACTAAATCACCAGGTATAATTAGATATATGTAAATGGAAGCAGTATTGAGAACACTTCTTAGTTTTATCTGTGTGAAAAGAGGCAAAGCCGTATTAAATGTATCATGATATGACGAACCACTAGCTCTATCTAGGCTAGTTCATGTGTATGTCACAGACCATCTACAGCCAAAAGTCAGACACATTGGTACCTCAATGCTGTGTGTCTGACAAGCACTAGGAGAATGAGGAAATTAGCTGCAATGAATAATCGTACAAATCTGGTTGACATATGACCACTAATGCGCTCTATCCCCTGGGGTTTAGGCCTGCCTTAAAGAGACACTGTGCTCCAATGTGTCCGCTCACTAATTGAAAGGAGCGGGGGGAAAGGTGACCAGATTTCAGAAACTCAGGGAGGACAAGGACAGGACCATATCCTTTGTTTTATGAATGATAAAATAAGACCATATGATGTAAGTCTGTTGGCCAGTTGGGAGGAATGCCTGTTAAGTTTGGCTCCAGTGTTGTGTGAGTTTGTTTTTCACTGTCAATCTGAACCACCCCTGTTTTTCTGGGTTTATCTTACTCAGTGGCTCTGTAGCTTTCCCCACCCACCTTTGATTGGGTGAAACAAGTAAATGTGTGTGTGTGGGGGGGGGGGGCTTCTTTTGCAAACAAACAAGAAGATCATGGCTCACTGATGAGAAAGACAGAATTTCCACTCAAAAATATCACATTGTCATCACTGTTAGGCTTATAAACCAAGAGTGTACAGTTCAAAACATTGTAAGGATTGGAATTATTTTATCAGATAATCAAACTCACAAAAACAGAAATATATTCTCAACTTGTCTTCTGTCATTCTCTAAAGGTTTTTGGAGAGTCTGTCTGACAATCATGATTGCATTTAGAACATTCTGGAAATCTGCAATCGGTAATTATCATGCAAAAGCATACACACTCAGTCTTTACACAGCCATTCCAGTTGTTGTCATGAAACATGCTTTAATTAGCCTTAATTAGAACTTGGGTAATTGTTCGGGGGATGTGGAGAGGCCCATGAATGTTGTCAATATCCATACAGGAGCACTTCCTTATTTAGTCAGTAAATGACAATAATGATCATAATTAACTAGACTACTCAAGAAACAAAGCTGACCTTCTCTTATAAAACCAATTAAGTCAGAGTTCATCTTCCATTTGAATCACTGAAAAGGAGTCAGACAATATTGGACACAGCCATCCAGTACTGTAATAACCTGTTCTATTGTTGTTGTTTTTGCCCTCAGGAAGAGGTTGTGTTCTTCTGTATCTCATCAATGTTGAAACTTCTGGATTATTTTAACCGACTTTTACTTTGATTGGGGTAATCTCAGGTGGTTTATGTAATGATTTTAGGTGGAATATTGCATTCAATAAATACAAAAAAAACACTCATTCATTTTAGGCCTGGAAGGGAGAGATAAGTGAACATTCCTGTTCCTGCCTTGACCCTGTGTCACGTGACACCTCCATGTGTAGGACTTGGTCAATTTTCTGACAAACGGGAAATGATAGCAAACCTTGGAATACTCAGAGCCTATCTAATGGATGAGTAAAATGAGTAATTATGCTTTGCCACCCTTCCAACCCGGCTCTGTCCGGTTCTTCACCCCCCCATCCTCCAACCTGGAGCAATAATACAAAGAGCATGTGCAAAGCGTGGTGACATTTATCCAGGTCGCATAGCTTTGTGATAAAGAAGATCACATGTATGAATAATGATGCCTGGGCAGGAAGCTCTTTCTTTTGCATTTCAATGGACACCTGCCAGTCTTTGCCATACTGCCCTCCCCCACACACTCTCCAGAAGATAAATCAATCCGTTTTTTGGGGAATAGCAGTTATGCTAGGAGTATTTACAAGGTTTCAGTTTGGTGGAGCCAATCCTCATAAAGAACTGTTCCCCATGGCATGACGCTCATTTTCCGTCACTTATATTGAGTTGCTTTGACATTCTTCGCTAATGGACTCCATCACATTTCAACAGCGCACTGCGAAACACTGGCCACATTTGTCCCCTGAAGTCCTGCCCTGTCCTACTGGCGCCATACCACTGGAGACAACAGACAACGGAATGAATGTCCTCCATGTTTTCCAATGCTGCGTTTCATAGTTCCCCCCACATTGAGAAATTAGAGAGTGTGTGAAGTAAACACATCTCTCTCTTTCTCTTTCTCTTTCTCTTCCTCTCTCTCTCCTCCTCTATCTCTCTCTCTCTCTCTCTCTCTCTGTCTTTCTTTCTCATTCTCTCTCTCTCAAATATGTTCCACAGCCTTGCTCTTCAGCTACCCCAACAAAGTCCTCTTTGAGACAAGTGTTCACAATACCCTTGAATGTTCTTCCTAATATCAGACGTCAAGTGCGGCTGCCAAAATTACGCACTTGTAGATATGGAATCTGATGGTGACTGGTCTGCTCTCACTTACTGAATTTGCTGCCATATTGTTTGACAGGCAACAAACAGATCTCAGACCTCTGCAGCTGTTAAAGCAGCTTATGCTTTGGGAAGATTTTAACATTTACTTTTTACAAATGATTTGCCTGATGCACCGGAGCACAGTTTCTCTCTTCTGTTCCAGAACCTACCCCAAAATTGAGCTTTAAGTTTAAAAGTGTTTGGTCCCAGTGCAGTTTTAATCATAGCTGTTCTACAGAATGTAGATGTCAACCATTGTGCTGCGGGTTCACACTCTCTCTGGCTCTATAAAACTCACCCCCACCGTTCTCACCTATCACGTTTTAATTACCTCCTTAAATGTCACCAGAGAGCGTGCTGTTTTATACATTGGATTAAGATCTCATTAACTTGAAATGGATGAAATCCGCTGTCACCAGCAGAAACTGGAACATGCAGTTACCACTACACTAATGGAGGAGGCCATGAGCTGGCCATTGCTTTTATTTTAACAGCTTCCTGCAAAGTGTTCAAGTTCAAAAACAACCTCAAAAGGATGCTCTGTGAGGTGAGGTTGATTTAAATAATGGCACCTGAATTATTTTGTAACTGTAAACAATGTTGGTAGGGTGAAGTTACACATAATTCAGCAAAACGATCTGGCAATTTTTTTGTGTGATGAATATGCTTAATTTAAAGACATATATTTTAGGCCTTCAGAGTGTTTTAAGTCAAGAATGAGTAAGATGTCTTTTAAGAAATTATAATTTTCATTGTACCGTATAAATGCTTCTTATTCTTGCCCAAAAGCCATGACATCAGTTCTACTCCATCCTTTCCTCAAAGGTCAATCCTTGCCTCAAGACTCCAAACTGGAAGTGCTTCCTGTGACCTCCACACCAGGTTGTTCAATAGAGCTCCTTGCAGAAGAAACAGGTAGCCTGCAGCCATGCATAGTTGACATTTGCTTCAATTCAAATGAGACAGGACAATATACATCTCAACGGCCATGTCTTTCTTCTGCCTCGACCACAGCCAAGAGGGGTTCAACTTGGGCAGAGTTGCTCTGCATCAAAAGCAGAGAAAAACCTACAATTGACCAAATTTAGTAAGGACAAAGGGTTGGCATTTGCCAAATAAATCAAAGTTAAATAGATGACACTGTTTTTGTATCATATTGTATGTTATATAAATATTGTATTTATTTTCTGTAACAAAGAGTGAAAGTACAATTATCTGTAGAAGAATTAACTGTAGAATGAATGAGAAAATATAGAATGAATCCAGGGAATTCAGTTGATCACATCTTATGGTTGTGAGCCTTGTTCCAATTATGATCAAATATTATATAGGCACACGAAACAGTGATTTTGTGCACTGTTGAATCTAGGAGAGCTTAAGCGCCATCTATTGTCTTTCTAGGGTATCAACCACATCTGACAGTCCTTGTTCCGGGACTTCATAACCAACAAAGAAAACTCATTTTTATTATCTTTATTTCCAGTAAAATAGACAGCTTTGTGAAATAACTTATTATCACTGCAATAGCCTATATTCAGTTTCATTAGAATGTTCCACTTATGTGGCGAGCAGAGCTCCATCAGAGATGTTAAGTTAACAATAATTACTTTATCGCTTTGTAATAGATTAGAAAATAGACAATTGTATGTTAACTTAAGGTACACAATGTTAATACATCGTATCATTTACTAAATAATCTAAAATGACATTACTTTCTATTGTACTATTTTATCATCCAATTTACTAAAGTGGGTTTTTAGACAAAAAAACATACTGTACACCAAATTATGTTCATGCCACAATATCAATAGTTTCCACCACCCAGTTCATACACTATCAATAAAGTGCACCTCTCTCATCTTACACATGTGCAAACACAACACGCAAATCCCAGTTTAAATTTTCCTATATGCCCATATTTTCCCTGTAAACACAAAGAACACTGAATCATCTCTATGTATTTATCATCGACTCAAACTCATCAATCCTTTGCTTGGTGTTCCCTTTCCGGATTTTTCTATAGGACACTGTCTTATATATTGACACTTTTGGATGGTTCTTCTCATCACAAGGCACCATCTCGCCAGAAGACTCTGAGCTTTGTGAACTATGTGGCCTGTTATCCTGGATCCCACCACAGGCTCCCTCTTCCTCTGCCTCTATCAGGTCCTCAGGCTGTTTGCTGGTTGTGCCTTGAGTTGGTCCTTCATCTGTACTTTTTAGCCCTGCTCCCATTCCAGATTGATGAGTGCGCTTTTCGGTCACTTGCTTAGTATCCTCCATTGATATCACTTCCTCCTTCAGTGATGTGGAAACTGTTGATGTTTAAGTAACAAGGAGAGACAGGACATACTTTTCATACAATAATTTTGTAAGTAAATATTCTTTCTGCAGTAACCAATGAGAGGCCTTGATGAATTACAATCTCTTCTTTTGTCTCAGAGAAACACTTCAATGGCTATCGACTTAGGACAATAGCTGGCATGGCATAAGGAGAAGCAGCTTTGTGGAATGTTAATTCGATTTTAATGATTCAACACCCTAGCCAAATCACCCAATTTGGGTTTAGAAATGATTCTACAAGATAATTCTTCCTAGTTATATAAGATCCTCTGGTGCATAACATCATGACTAACATTCCACAGTAGGCCTTTTCCAACTGTGAGTCTCATAGTTAACATCTGAAACAAAATAGTTTTGATCAACGTCCACAATAAGACATAACATGACAGTGTGCACACATTGCTCCCTGTTTTGTTGGTTGCTTTTATGTTTCATTCATCAAATGAAACATAAAAATTCACTTTAAAATCCGGAAATTCACTTTAAAATCCAGCAAATCAATGCAGTGATGCGGTGCACAGGAGCCACTTACCTTGTTCTCGTTCACCGTCTGTCTCTGACTCTGTCTGGGTCTCCGGATCACACTCAGGTTCAGCTGCAGGTGTAGGCTGTGCGTCTTGCACAGGTGGGATATCTATACTAGGAGGTGTCTCAGGATCAGCTGGTTGTCCTAGCTGCAGGTGCGTCTCCACTGACTCAATCCCCAAGGGTGGTGTTAGGGGATAGTCAGACACCTCTAACCCAGGTGGTTCAGCTGGTGTTTCTAGCTCCGGTGGTATCTCCAGGGAGCCTGCCTCTGATCCGGATGGTGATGGTAGCTCAGCTTTGACAATGTGAGTCTCTGTTGGAAGAGAGGACTGTTCTCTCTGTGTCTCAGGATCAGACGTCCTTGCGTGTGTCTGGGGACCGGGCTCTTTTCCAGGCTCTTTGTGATAAGCCGCGCTGTCCTCTCCGGATACAATTGGCTCACTCTGGTCATTGTTGCTCTTGTCATTGCCCAGTGATGTGACAAACAACTCCCTACACTGATATTTGGCTCCAGTTCCTGCTTTCGCTCTCTCATCTTTTGTGGAAGAACTGGTGGCAGAATTCTTTAGTTTGGTTGCAGGGTCGCTGCTTTCCTTCTGGGTCACCTTGTCAATGGCTAATGGTGGTGAAGATAATGATGATGAAGAGGGTGTCCAAGAAGAAAGGTGAAGCTTAGCAATTTGAGAACCACAGGCTTCAGGTTCATGGGATTCCTCTTTGGTTTCATCCATCCCCTCTTCCTCATCATATGCTTCCTCCTCTTGCTTTTTCTCTTCCACAATGTCTGCATGTGCTCCAGGGTTCTGATTGACCGCTTCCTGGGATGTGTGCCCAGGTCTATCATCCTCATCACCATCAGAGGGAGAAACTGTTACTTCATCACATCTGATGTCCTCAGAGTACTCAGAGATACATTTCACTGGATGGTCTTCTCCATACTGTTCTGATGTTGATGCTTCTGGGTCCAGATGGTCTACAGTTACCAGCGGTGAAAGGGCATCCCCGATCAGAGCAACTACCTGAATCACCTGAGAAACAACAGAGTTTTCCTTTGAGTCCCAGTCCTCCAAAACATCCGAGGCACTCAACCAAAATTCCATGATTCTGTAGAATTTATGTTTTAATTCTCTTGGTCATTGCTATTATGAAAATTATCTCATTGCATGGTTGTCAAGTCGGTTAAGAGAGACCATCAATTCATGGCAACAGGCTTGTAAGTGTTGTATTCACATGGATGAAGTGGATTTTCTAGATCTTGAGGTAAATGTAATCATATGATCAATGGTCTGGTGACAAACCCATGTGTTATCTAAGCACAACTAATACTCTTTTTGTGTACATGCTTTTATGAAGTAAGCTCTTAAACCTGAAGTATGTGTACAACGGTTTACAGATTAACATTATCCACATTAGTGTACCTGACACTGCCAGGAAAAACTATAGTCTTACCTACAAGATATTTGATGTGTATATATGCAGCTATAAATGGGCAGTGGAAATCATACTGAATATGTAATCTGAAGTGGTCTGAATAAGCAAGCTTAATGTTGAGCTCTGTATGTTTTTTCAATAATATTTTTACCGTCTCCCATTGTTATACAGTGAAAGCGAACAGAAGCCCATACTATTTGGGACATTTCTTTATTTTGAAAGAAAAATCTATCACTACCGGAAGTTTTACTCTTTCTACCCGGAAACACTTTTGTGTTGTGACCGGAAATATTGAATTGAACTGGAGTCAGAACCATAACATAACAGCACAAGTTGCACGTTAAATTCCAGTCTACATTGCCAAACAAATGTTCGGAGAGCGCAAATCTAAAATGTCTCTGTTTTAGCTCCCTCCCAGCGTGTTGCTTGGTGCTCGACATTAGAGAACGGTGTACGTGTCGTACTTGTTGGATTCAGCCAATTCTTGAAAGAATATATTCATGCTAAATTCAGCGAGCTAGCTAAAATAAGGTACTTCCAAGTTTAGCTGCTTGTAACCAACAATGTGAAACTTTGCTAGGATCATTTTAAACGCAGTTTAAATAGTATATTGTCCTATCTTTGTAGGCTACTCCTGTCTTTGCAAGTTGTATAATTGTCAAGTGTCAAATCTTTGAGTCGGCTTGCTAGCCAGCTAACTTCTGAAGCAAATCGTAATCTTCAATCAGGAAACAGTTTAAATGTTCTGAATTCTTGTGATTTGGAGTTCTATTTAGCCTCTTCTTTCTGTCTCTATTTTATAATCTCAGGTGAACACCGGCACACCATGGCACACATAACAATCAACCAGTATCTTCAACAGGTATGCAGACACACTTTATTATTCCATGGGATGGGAAAACCGCCTGCCATTCTAATAAACGTGGAGTTCTGTTGATTTCTGTACCGTTAGTCTTCAAATTATTCAATCACGATGGTAATATAGTAATAGTTTAACATAAATACCACCACCTTGCTCCTCTTTTCCAGATTTACGAGGCCATTGATAATCGTGAGGGATCCTTCTGTGCGGAGTTGTTGTCATTCAAACACCCTCATGTTGCAAATCCTCGTCTTCAGGTAGGTGACAGCTCGAACCTCTAAGTTGGACCTTTTCCTTTCTTCGTTGCTTGTAACTGAAGTTAGGCCTTTAGAATGCATTGTGTGTTCCATACATAGCACGCAACTCCCAAACATTCTCTCTTGTCCTTGATATGACGCCTCTGTTTCTGCTGCAGCTGTCCAGTCCAGAGGAGAAGTGTCAGCAGGTGCTGGAGCCTCCCCACGACGAGATGGTGGCAGCTCACCTGAGGTACGCTGACACAATGCCTTTTCTGAATTCTTTGCAAATCCATTGATTCATAGGCAACATGCTCTTATTAGGTTTTGTTGTCTGTGGTCTTTGGTTTTCAGGTGCACTTTTGCAGTCGCTAACCATGACTTTGTTGAGGCCTACAAGCTTCAAACTCTGGTGGTGCAATATCCTTTGAATTGAACATTCAACGCATGCACACACTCACTATCTTCAGTCACAAACTTTCCCTGCTCTGTGTAACCCTAACCCTTAGCTTCCTACGTCATTTTTGAAAGCATTCCAGTCTCACAAAGAAGAGAACTGGTGAGACTGCTCCCCCAAAAACCTAGACTAGCATGCTAACATGTTTAAATAGATATTTTCACTTACGATCCCAAAAAGCTAGCACAGTACAGCCTATGGAATAACAGTGTTTGTGTTGCTTCCAGGGCCCTTCCAGTAATGTTTGTAGTTGCCCTGGATCTGCGGATATTTGCCAACAATGTAAGTGACTACAATGCATTAGTCAAATACCTGTCAGAAGTCTTAAGGTTCTACACCCATATCTATCTGATGGCCTAGGCCGTTGTGTTGCTGGGTCCGGTTCATGGAGAGTTTGAAGCTGTGTGTGTGTGTTCAGGCAGAGCAGCAGCTGCTGAAGAAGGGGAAGGGCAAGGTGGGAGACATGCTGGAGAAAGCTGCAGAGCTGCTCATGAGCTGCTTCAGAGTGTGTGCCAGCGACAAGTAAGCAAGCGCTACAACACACACACACACACACACAACATTGCATTTTAGGATAAACACACACCTAAAAGGCTTCTTACACAGCAACGTATTGATCCCCATTTATACACTCAGTCCAAATGTTGAGTTGTGATAGTGTCTTGTTGTGTGGTTTGTAGTCGGGCCAGCATAGATGACTCCAAGAAGTGGGGGATGTTGTTTCTCATAAATCAGCTGTTCAAGATCTACTTCAAGGTAGGACGTTGCTTCCTCCAATTTAAGCCTTGTTCCATGTGTGACTCTTTCTGTGACCTAACTAACTTGTGTTCATGTCAGGATTTAAATAAAAACACTCATAAAATTGAAACTCTGTAACCACCTGTGAATCTCAATCTATAAATGCATGATTATAAAAATGTAGTCATTTGTAGAAGAGATGACATCAGTGCGATACAACGATGACTGTTCTAGGAGCTGTACATAGTCATTGGTACCCAAAGCTGCTTTCTTTTTCATGCGTTTGTGACACATTGTCCTTGTGGATTCCCAGATCAACAAGCTGCACCTATGCAAGCCTCTAATCCGAGCTATAGACAGCTCCAACCTCAAGGATGAATACACCATGGCCCAGAGGGTCACCTACAAATACTATGTGGGTCGCAAGGCCATGTTCGACAGCGACTACAATCCAGGCAGGGCTCCGAGTTCCTCTCTTCTGAGACCACTTGTTGATATGGATACATAGTGGACTGGTCATCTATGGGCCTTCCTCATGTTGTCCCTTGTCTCTCTCCCTCCCTTCCTCCCTTCCTCTCTTCCCCCATCCAGCGGAGGAGTACCTGTCCTTCTCCTTCCAGCACTGCCACCGCTCCAGCCAGAAGAACAAGCGCATGATCCTCATCTACCTGCTGCCCGTCAAGATGCTGCTAGTGAGCCACCACCAGATATTCCTGCCGTTAGCTGTCACATAAAGGCTATAGCATAATGTTAGGGTCAGTTTAGACAAGGGTAGAAGGTCTATGTGCTAGATGTAGGTGGTCTGCATGATACCAGATGACTTGTGGATGAGATGCTGTTCATGTTGTTGCAGGGTCACATGCCAACCCACCAGCTGCTCAGGAAGTATGACCTCATGCAGTTCTCTGATGTCACCAAGGCTGTGAGGTAAGCGTCTTCCAAGACACTCTCCACCCGCCTGCAGCTCCTTAACTGCTCTTAGCAGTCCCTCGATATATTTCACCTCTCCCCCTCCCCTCTCTTTTTCACCACCTCCAAACCCCCTCCCTCTCTTTCCCCTCTTCACCACTTTTGTCCCCAAAATCGTCAGGAGCTTCTAATCGGTTTTAATTGACCATGCTCAAGTCTTTTCAGTTGTTTTGTATTGTCAGCCATGTTGTGGTAGCTCCTTGATGAAATGTCAAATCCATAAAGTTGCCCTCCGTTTCCAGTGAGGGCAATCTGCTGCTGCTGAACGAGGCCCTGGCCAAGCACGAGACCTTCTTCATCCGCTGTGGCATCTTCCTCATCCTGGAGAAGCTGAAGATCATCACTTATCGGAACCTCTTCAAGAAAGTGTGAGTCTTAGTAGAGAAGCAGACACTGCCTGTTAATAGGAGAAGTCTTTTGTCTGTAGTTATTCCGTTAGACAGCCTAGTGCCATCAGGTATTGTACTGTACAGTAAATCATGTTGGTCGTATTCAGCAGAACAACTTGAAAGTAGCACTGTTCTGAGCGCTGTGTGTGTGTGTGTGTGTGTGTCTTGGGTTAGGTACCACCTCCTGAAGACTCACCAGCTGCCCCTGGATGCGTTTCTGGTGGCCCTGAAGATGATGCAGGTGGAAGAGGTGGACATAGATGAGGTGCAGTGCATGCTGGCCAACCTCATCTGCCTGGTAAGACACACACACGCACACCCCTACACAGTCTCCTAATCACATTCACTGACACTCCGAATGCATTCACCCCACTGTGTCTAAACACCTCCTCCTTCCACCATCCTTCTCTCTGCCAGGGTCACATCAAAGGTTACATCTCACACCAGCACCAGAAACTGGTGGTCAGCAAGCAGAACCCCTTCCCTTCGATATCCTCCGTCTCCTAGTACTCCAGGGTTCTACTACTCAATAATGTGTAATGGTATTTTCTACTGTGAATGTTGAATAAAGTGTGATGTTGTTTGTATTTGGCGCGTTGTGTGTTGTGAAAGGCAAAAGTGGACAAATGGATGTGACGGTAAAGCATTCACAGTACTATTTTATTTTGGTCATTTCACACTGCCAGAAGCTTAGACATTGTCATTTCAACTGAAGTGCAGCATATATTAAATACATTATTTTAGTTTTAATGTATCACCCTGCTGCACAAAAAAGGTTAAATGTTCCTAGTTGTGGTATTATGTAGAGTCTATTGAAAGTAGTCAGTGTTGGTAGCTCTGCTCATCAATGAGGGTTACTTCTCCTTCAAGGTTGGGGATAAACACTGACTTGTGTTGTCTCCATCTCTGCTTCGGAAAGCTTTAGATGTTGTTCTATCCATGGCAGGTAACGAGACAACTTGGTGAACACTACACCTTGTTCACAGTCATGTGACATGGGTGAGAGAAGCATGCCAGTCAGGAAAACGGTAGCCCCCTCTACAGTTGCAACTGGGGCTCCAGGCAGGAGCTTACAGGCTTTAGGTGTAGCAGCTTTCACTTCCTGTCCCGTTCTATTGAATCTGCCTTGGCCATCGTGGCTCTTAAGGCTCCTGAAACCATGGTGGCCATTTTGGTTCTCCAGACTTTTCATGCAGAACATCTTGTTGCTCAGTGAGTGGGAGAGGTTCAGCTTGGAGCTACAGTCCTCAAGGCTGAGGTAGGTGAGGCGTGGGGGAGCGAGAGGGTCCCTGTCTGGCACCCCAGTTACCCCTACTTTCCCATCACTCATTAGGATATTTTCACTGAAGTCCTTGGTGGGCAGGCACACTTTGGAGTGAGTAGGGCCAAAGGGAATGGGCAAGCTAAGTGTCAGAAGGGCAAGGTCATCCCCAGGAAGTCCGTTCTTGTAGCGGCTGTGTATATAGATTTTTTGGATGCTGATCCTTATACCAGTGGCGTTGTCACCTAGGAGGAGGATCAATAAGATCCATCAGTAAGATCCATTTGAGCGAGCTGTAATGTGTTCAAACTCTTTCAGTTCCAGTAAGGGCAGGTGCTCACCTGCCACAACGTAGAGTTTCTTTCTCTTTTTGACGCACTGTGCTGAGGTAAGGACTGAGTGAGGTTCAAGGATCACCCCACCGCACTGCTCTTCACCTGTCCGGGTCCGCAGTGAGACCTGTCGATCAACAAATCACAAACAAACTGCAATGAAAAGATTACAAGGTTGAACTAAGCAAATTTGTATCTTTATTTGTATGTATACCACTGCCTCAGTGACAGGGTAGACTTATCTGCTTCATTACCATTCTACCTAAAAGATAACCCCAATGACTTACTTGCCATGGGCAGTGGCCATCTGGACAGGTGTGATTGCTTGCTTCTGGTTGCTTGTCCCTCTCAGCCTTTTTCAAGGAGATCGTTCCACAGGGGTGTGTGTCTAAAAATACAGCCGCGACTCTGTGATTGGGTGCACTGTGTGAATGTATTTTACACACCGGACTATGTCTGTGTATGGTATGTTTCAATCTATCCGGTTGTGCGACCGAAAGACAAAGACTAGAGAGACGGGTGATTCAAGTTGTGTGTTTTACCCTCAGGTACGCAGCTTCTGCCATCGCTGTGAAGCCTGTAACCCGTCACACAGGAGCAGTAGTACGTTCCCCATTTAACTGTGCAGAAGTGCTGACAGGCAGAGGCCCCTTGGGTGGGACACTGAGATATATCTGCAGCATGTGTCACACATGCACACAAAGAAACGGTTGAAGGATCAAATACTGTATACACGTGCATAAACAGATGACACTTTAGCTGGTGTGCATAAAAGGCACCAAACCAATAAATGATATTGTGATACCATCATATACCATGGCAGGGTACACACTGTACTTAGAAAATGATCAGCTCTCCATTCATCCCCATCCTCCCCACTACCTTAACAGTTGTTCAGCATGAAGGCACAAAGCATGTATTTACCAGTCTCACAGTTGAGTCCAAGGAACAGGTCAGTACAGTTACAGGTGTAACCTCCAATTTTATCGATGCAACGGCCGTCATTCAGACAGGGGTTGGGTTTGCACTGGTCCCCGTCTGAAGAGGGCAGGAGGGTGGCAGGTGGTAGGAAACAGAAAAGAGACAAAGGGTGGTCTAGAAGAGTAGATAGATGGACCACAACTCAGCTGTTTGTGTTTTTTGACTCACCGACGTAAACATTCCAGAAAGCCTCCTGGTGTAGGGGAAAGAGAGACAAGAGACAGGTACAACTAGAAAACCACAGTATGACTTGAACACCTACTGAAACAGTACTTATGAGAGTGGTTACATTCTCTCATATATCATTGATCACAATTGTTTTATTTGATTTTACAGTTTTGGGTGTGTCCTCAAAGAATTCGCGGGCCTCCTCATAGTTACAGCGTTCCTCAAGACACTCCCTCTCAAGGTTTCCCTGCAGCATCTCCTCTATGAAAAAGGTGTTGGCACGCTTGGGCCGTAGGAAGATTGTGTTGGCATGAGATGGCGTTCTGAACACTGAGAGATATCAGCACAAGGGGATAAAGCAGAAGGGGAATGAGATCAAACACCATCTTTAAATCATAATCTCCCCAGTTTGAGACAAATTAAAGTCCTTGATGTTATTCCTCGAATCACCTTAGTGGGGAAAGAACAGTTTTATGAACAAATTGTTCCATGCTAAGGACTATATAAACAGTCACTGAGTGAGTGATTCCACTGTCATTTATTTTATGACTTAAACAAAACAGTTACAAAACAGTTGCTCTTCACTGTGACTATGACTTTAGGTAGGCTACCTAGCACATAGCCTTCTACAGCTTACCTCCATTTTTGCTTTGGACCAGTAGGAAGCTGCCCAGAAGAGAGAAGCAGAGAAAGTACCATTGCCACAACCCCATGACGCTCCGCATTACTGCTCCAGCAAACCTCCAATAGTGCTAAGGTCCTCCTGTAGCCTCCCCCTCTTTCCTTCACTCTCCCTCTTTCTCTCTTTCTCTCTCTCCTTCTCTCTTCTCTCTCTCTCTCTCTCTCTCTCTCTCTCTCTCTCTCCCTCTCTCATCTACAGTGTATTGCTTCATTCTCTACACTGCAACACCATACAGTAGGAACCCAATTATGGTGACTAAACTGGTTGTCAATGTTTTTCAGTCATATTTGGACGTACTGGTGAAGCAGTAATGTTTAGTAAAATACCAGAACATTTCCCAAGTTCAAAGGTTTGCTTGCATACACATCAATGTCTGCTCTCAGCAGGGATGTTGGTGGTCTGTTTGTGCAACTCTGTATGTCTGTGTTTGCATGTGTACAGAGTAGAGTCCACGTAGGGACATTGTGTTTGTGTAGCTTTAGCACTCTTGTTAGGGGCATTCATTCAGTACCTTTTATTTGATCTTTACAATACAAGATGACTGATAACTGTAAGCAGCAACCACAAACAAATATTTTGTAGTTCATGTATTTATTTTGAATACTGCAAGATAGAGTGTATAATAATCACTTATTCTGACTAAATGTGACATCATTTCAGTATCAAGCTTGTGGAAAGTATTGCACAGCCATTTTGGTACATTAATAAATGGAACTGCAAAGAAAGTAAGCTGACACAGTATATAATATTAGGTTTTAAAACACACCAACTAGTACCCCAACACAGAAACAGTGTGTTTTGAATGCATCTCCAAAAGCCTGTTTATCAACCATTCTCTTTTTTCGCTTCTATACGTGTGATGTCAAACTCATACCCAAAGAGTGACAGGATCTGCTCTTCTCTTAATCCTCTTTTCTTCTTTGTTATCTTTGGGGAGGAACCTGGCCATCACCTCACGGATCCAGCCGATGTACTTGGACACCTGTGTGTAAACGCCGTATTTGCCCTCGCGGGCACAGCCTTCGCCCCAGCTCACCACGCCCGTTATGAACCAAGTGTCCCCGTATTTAGTGACGTGAGGTCCGCCACTGTCACCCTGGCATGCATCCTTGGCCACTTTGTCGAAGCCGGCGCAGAACATGCGCTTGGAAATCTTTTGTGCGCTGGACTCCATGCAAGTGGCTCGTGGCACATACGGGACCTTGAGCCGGAGCAGGACAGTGGACGGCTGCTTGTTCTCCCCCACGCGACCAAAACCACTGACAAGGCCATCGGGTTCGCGCATCAGGACGTTTTCTGCAAAGTTAAACTCTGGCAGGCAGGCGGGCAGGATGTAGTTGGTGAAAGTGATTGGCTTCTGTAGTTTGATGAGGGAGATGTCATTGTGGAAGGTTTCGGATATGTAGTTCCTGTGGACAAGCACCTGATCCACAAAGTGTTTGGCTTCGTGACCCTCATGCACCTTTGTGTCAAACTCACCTGCGGGCAAAGTTAGTTGGATTAGCTTTAAACTAAGATTCAACCAGACTCAAGACCATTCAGTTCAACAGGACTAAGAAAAAGGCCTTGGTTAAGATAACCTACCCAGAACAACGTAAAAGCTACGTGTCTGGTTCATGCAGTGAGCTGCGGACAAGATGAAGTACTCATTCAGGATGGTTCCTCCGCAGAATCCAATGTCATCTTGGTTTATCAGCAAAGCCTAGTTAGAGCAACACAGACATGAAACATGATCAACTTCACAGTGAGCAACTACTTCTCACAAAGGAATCTAGAAAATGACAAAACTATAATACAACTTCCATGAATACAAACTACATATTGGTCTATATTAGGATACATTTGTCAGTATTGGTGGCCTCATTGGAAGTCATCACCTTACATTGCACATTGAATGCACACACAAGACCCTCTACCTGCCAGGGACACTGTCCCGGTAGACATTCCTCTCCGTTAACAATCCGTGTTTCTACACCGACATCTGGAATGACAATCTCCTCCTGTACTGGTTCCAAGACGTCTGCGTAAAATTTCTCCAGCGATGTCTGGTTGACATTGATCTGGTGATCTGTGTCTTTAACTTGGTTTGTGTGTGAGGTGGTGTTGATGATGGTAAAAAGGGTGTTGTCTGTGGTGGCGTTGGTTGTGGTGTTGCCTTGTGGCTGATAAATGAAGATGCTCCGAGTTTTGGAGCCTTTTATCACACCACATTTGAAAGGGTCTTAAGGACAAAATGACAACAACGTTGTTAGGTTTCAGTACAGTCACCATACAAAAATGTCTGGTGGATAACCACAAATGGCAGTGTCTCAAATACTTCTTTATCTTCCTCTCTCCCAATCCTTCTTTCTCTCTATCTTTCTCCATCCTTGTCTCTACTCTCTCACCGTTGGAGATGCAGGACTTGTCGTCTGAGTCTAGGACGTAACCATCTGCGCAGGAGCACTCCACATTTCCTCTCTTCACCTTGCAGAAGTGTTTGCAGCCCCCATTCTGATTCTCACACAGCTCAGGGATCACTACAAGAAAGAGGGAGGACACCAACTCATCATGGAAAACTTTCAAACATTTTGTGCTAGATCATCTGGCCTGCTGTAGCTAGATGCAGTATTCTGAAAATGTCTGTTCTTGTTCACTAGGTCTCTGAAGTTAGTCGGATACATACCAATCTCACAGTTGTAGCCCTTAAAATCTGACTTGCAGTAACATGTGTACTTCCCGATCCCGTCCATACAAACGCCGCCATTGGCACAAGGGATGGATACACAGGCGTCCCCATCTGTGAATGACCAAAGCCCCACTGACTACCAAGACATGTATAAGGTGACATAAAGTGACTTGTTTACCTCACTCTTCAATTTCCAAGAGCTCGATCTACAGTTCAGTTCAGCGTGACCAGCTAAGGTCTTGGTTACAGGAGTTGAGAAAAATATATCTAAATGGATCTAACCCATGTTTGAGGACATCAATCTGCAATTTTTTCAGCCTGGGTTTGTATAAGACAGGTCATTTTAATACAGCCCAGTGGGGTGGCAAGTGACAGTAGAAGGGACACCCAGGAGCACAGAACAGTGACACCTGTGACATTGTAACTTACCAACATATTTGTTCCAGAACTCTTTCTAGGAGAGGAAAAAGATGAACAAACATTCACAAAGGGAATACTGTGTTGACATCATCAGTGATATTTAGTTACAGTGAAATTAAATTGACAATGAAAAATGTCAACCTGTCAAACACAAAGAGAGAGAGAGGAAAAAGATCTATAGACCAAGAGTGAGAAAGAGAGAGAAATGAAAGTGCTTATTATACAATATATATAGATCTATATGTGTCGGGGATGATTGTTAAGAGAAAAGGTGAATGCAGATTGTTTGTGTGTGCAAATGGGTTGGTCTCTCCACATACAGTTTTTGTATCATCTTCAAATATTTCCCTGGCTTCCTCGTAGTCACAGCGCTCCTCTAAACACTCCCGCTCCATGTTCCCCTGACGTACTTCCTCCCAGCCACTGTTGGCCCTTCTGTGACGTATCAGCACCTGGCTGGCATCATCACTGGAGAGAAAGACTGGGAGGAGGAGGAGGGGGGGGGGTCACCTTCATCACCATTATCCTCATCATAAAGCTACTTTACTACTGGAATTATACAAACAACCATCATCATCAACAAAGACCATCATCATGAAGAACCCCAAACTAACATCCCACTGAGTTCTCAGTTATGTATTCACCTCAATATAATGTAACACTATTCGGTAAACACATTTACACCGTACTCCCATCTTCATTAGTGATATTAACCACAAGAACTGAGGCAGGAAGAAGACAGATATGACAGATATAATGTGTCTAAAACCAGATGTGTTACACTTGAACTATAACTCTGAACGAATGTTTCGTCAACAGTTTGAGACGGTAGGGTGATTGAACGTACCCTCGGAGGTCACTCGATGGAGAAGGAGCAGAAAGAAATAGGTCTGGGACCGCCGCAACATGGCCGATTCTCTTGATGAGGCGCCTCTCTGGACCTACACAGTACAGTGCTGCAGAGAGAAAGAGGAGCAATGGGCCCCGAGAGGGAGGGTGGGAAGGGGGAGGGAGAAATACAGAACAAACAAGACCGGGAAAGAAAGCTCCTGTCTGTGCGAGGAGGATATGAGGGATCGGGAGGATCAAGAAGGATAAGAAAATGGAGGGAGTAGCAGTAGTGAGAGTGTGGAGGAGGGAGAGAGGCCTTGAACAGATAGTGGGTGGAAGGAGGGTGAGACGGGGAGGAGAATTGTTTAGTGAAGGAAGGGACAAAGTTGCACAGGGAGAATCGCTTTGTGTAGAAGCAAGCAAGGTGGAGGAGAGAGAGCGCGACTTTGTAGTTCTGACTCACGATATGACTCAAGATATCTTCAAAATCTTCTGCTTTTAAATGGCCAAACAAAAATATAAAGCCTTGTCCTCTCCACTAAACAGTCATGTCCCCGTCAGTATAATGAGACAATTGTAAACTTGTCTTTTTAGCCAATAAAAAGAGATTTCGCAAGGTGCAGAAAGTCACAGGGGCCATGTGAGTGCTCAAAAGACAGAATCATTGAGCCAATATTTGCCTGGTGGGATCTGTGGCTTATCAGCACAGTTGTCAACAACACAGCTGTGTTTTCGTGACAGAAAATTCAGGAAGAAAGTTTTCCTGTTCAGTTTGAAAGAGCTTCAGGAAACTTATGAGGATGTAGGTGTACATTTATACATGAGTATTTACAGAAGAAAAAACATCCAACATCCAATCTGATGAGAAATTATGCACTGTGCTTGTCAGTGACTGATTTATTTATGAAATTCTGAAGAACCTTTACATTGAACAGCAGTATATGTAGGACAAAATAGAAACTTGACAGTGTTTAAGAAAAAAAAATTATGCATGTATTTTAAACCAATGGAATCGCAACATGATCTAGCATCTTGAGGCTGGAGCCACCCCCAAAAGTTTCACTAGCCCCCCAAAAAAATTGCAACAAAATAAAAACACTTTTTACTTTTTTCATATTTTAAATCTAAATTTGTTGATTTCTGTTCCTAAAAGAGACTATTTAAAATGATATTTTCAAAAATGTCTTCTGGGGGAACATGCCCCCAGACCCCCTTAGTTTTGCTGGGTCACAGTAAAAAGGGGGGGCTTAGCCCCCCCAAAAGTGGGAACCTAGATTCGCCCCTGAATTGCAATCGGGTTAGGGTAATACAAATCAACATACTAGAGGACAAAAGTAACACTATTTTCTGTTCAAGCATATCAGGGGACATCGTCACTGGTGCTTTTGTTGTTCTTTGAAGTTCCTGGCCACCGATGACCATAATCTCCTACTGCTTTACATTGGTCACACTCACAGTAGGAGAGGATTTCATTGTTGCCTCAATCCACTCCAGGAAGTTGACTACATTGGTGTAGACCCCGTAGTACCCTGGCTGGGGGCAGCCCCTCCCCCATCCAGCCACGCCCATCAGGAAGTGGGTGTTCCCATACTGGGTGACCAGGGGACTCCCATCATCCCCCCTGCAGGCTTCTAGGTTACCTTGCATGTACCCAGCACACAACATGTTGCTTGTGAAGTTGAACCCACTTTTTATGTTGCAATCAGTGTTGGGCAAAATAGGCACGACCAGCTTACGAAGGACAGGTGAAGAAGGGGCCTGTGGGTTGCCAGGTTGGGAGGTTGGTGTGTTACCCCCAATTGTGCGCTTACCCCAACCGCTGACAGTGTGGAAGCGAACAGCCGCCAGTTCGCTCTTGGCAAAGGACTGCTGTGGCAGGCAGACAGGCACAGAGTGGGTGTCAAGGGACACAGACTGGTTCAGTCGCAGCAGGGCGATATCGCTGTCACCTGTCGCCGGGTCATAAAGCTGGTGGGGGACCACCGTGGTGATGTGCATCCTCTGCTCGGTACCCTCCTCCACCTCCAAGTTGTGTTCCCCTGGTAACAGAGACTGCACTTACATCGAGCACTCCAGGGTTATCCTCATGAGCGTGCCACCAGGGAAAATACCATAGTTATAGATGCCTGTTATTATAATGTGATTTTTTAAATGAGGACACCCACAGACAGAAAGAGAAACTGAGAGAACAGTACCTGTCACCACTACCATATCCTTAGGGTCTTTCATGTGGACACAGTGGGCAGCAGTGATGGCCCAGTCTGGGTGGACTAGAACCCCCCCACAATGACTGAGCCCTTCAAGCTCCAGAAGGATCTGCAGGAAATCACTCCGGTGAGAGACTTCTACAGACAACATCAACTTGAACTGAAAGAGAATAGGTGAAGTCTAGATATGTTGGATATTATATTTATCGTGTTGTTTACCTGCCAAGGGCATTGTCCTTTTGGACAATGGGATGCTCCAACTAGCCTAGTTTGTGTTTCTGTAGCTTGATTCACAGGTTTGGGAATTCTTCCACATGGGAATTGGACTGTGATTGGAAAGACAAACAGAGAGATAATTCAGAAAGATGGATATGACACTATGACTACGGCTTGCCATTCATCAAGGTAGGAAAGTATATGTAAAGAATGTGGAATGTGGAAATATCCACACCTCCAGAGGCATACCTTGAGCAACACATTCTCTTCCGTCTTCACCCAGGGCATAACCAGGGGCACATGCACACTTACGCTGTGGTCCTGAACCATCACAGAAGTGTTCACAACCCCCATTCTGATAAAGGCACTTCAGAGTGTCCTCAAACACTGTTGAAATGAACAAGGAAAAATAAGATGTTTTTGGAAACATGTGAGGACTTGCTGTAACTTGTCACTAAATTCTTCTGACATGAGATGGGTTCTTTTTACCTGTTTGACAGTATTTCCCCTCAAATCCCTCAGGACATTGGCAGGTGTAGGAGTCAGCCATGTAAATACACACTCCATTATTGAGGCATGGGTTGATCAGGCAGGGGTCGCGGCCTATAAAGAATCATTGATAAAGTTGGTGACATTGTCAGGGCACTGTGGCAAATGTTCCTTAGATATATAATCTTGTAAATAAAAAGAGGAACATGGTAGCTGGCCTGCACTACTTTCAAAAAATGTCATTTACACTTTGAGTCTCAAACTGTGTCCAAATACTGCATGCATTTCAAAATAATCAAATTAAAATAAAACTGTACTTACGATTATAGGTCAACCAAAATTGTTTCTGAAACAACAAAATGATGTTATTATTTATTCAATGGAGGTTGCGCTAAAATACGAATTAATAAATCATGTACAAGGTAGCCTACTGTTTGGTCATCGTCCTCAAAAACCTCACGGGCCTCTTCGTAATTACATATTTCCTCGGTACATTCGCGCTCAAGGTTCCCTTGTTTTAGTTCTTCTAGGAAGCCTGAGTTAGCTCGTTTGTGTCTTTGAAACAACACATGCGCATCCTCCCGTTCGATGAATACTAAAAAAGTCGACAGACATCAATAGTAAATTTTATTCCAACTCTTACTTAATCCAAAATCAGGTAAGTTTAGCTATTGCTTTCAATTTTTATATACTTACCAGCCGCAGAAACAACGCTTGAAAACAACCAAAACGCACTTAAAGCTTGAATCAACATCGTCAATGCCAAATCAATGACCAAGAATGCTTGGTGTCCGCTCAGGTTTGAACAGGTCAGTGTTCACGCCCACTCCTCGAGAGGTCAAGAGCGATAAATTAGTCATAAGCTTTGAGTGTTACACGTAGTCGTATTTTAGTCTTATCTCACTCAAATACTGACTGTACATATTCTATTGTTGTAAAAAAATTTACTCTGAATGGTGCTTATACCCCAGCTGAACTTCAAGAAGTTTATTTGATGTCATGTAGAGTTCAAATGTGGGTCATTCTAATTTCGTACAACCCCATGGGAAAGGTTATTTATTTATTAATTATGAGAAAGAGATCACATTTAACAGTGCAGCAGAAGTACCATCATCAGTATAAATAATCACAACTCCTCTTGTAGTTTTAAATACAACCTAAGTATTTTTTTTTTTATGTTGCTGCAGTGATTTTCTGCGGCTGCACTGTTGCTGTAACATTGTGGATCCATTCCAGGTAGTTGGACACCCTGGTGTAAATCCCATAATTCCCTGGCCGGGCGCACCCCTTGCCCCAGCTGACGATCCCCAGCAAGAACACAGTCTTCCTGTAGTGAGTAACCAGCGGTCCACCACTGTCCCCCTTACACGAGTCCCCTTTGCCGTCGGTGTAGCCGGCGCAAAACATGTTCTTGGTCAACGTCACGCCACTGTGCTCCACACACTCCTGGGTGCGAATGCGGGGCACTTCCAGCCTGCGGAGGACGTTGGAGGTGGGGCCGTCTTCTCCCACCCTGCCCCAGCCGCTCACCGTGTGCATGCTTATGGCCCAGAGCTCGCGCTCCGCCAGGGAGCGAGTAGGCAGGCACACTGGCACGGCGTAGGGGGTGAAGACGATGGGCTTGGTGAGCCGCAGCAGGGCGATGTCGCTGTCCGCCGTTAGGTGGACGTAGTCAGCGTGCATGAGGATCTCAGCCACCTGCACCGTCTGCTCGGTCCCCTTCACTATATCTAACTCGTGTTCACCTGAACACACGTGTATACACGCAAGGGAAAAACACAGGCAGTGAGTTTGTAGGAATGCTGTTTGAGACCAAACAACTGACTGGAGCATTTATACACATGTATACATGCGGGACAGCTACCTGCAACCACGGTAAGGGCCTCGGCCTTCAAATTCACCACGCAGTGGGAGGCGGTGATGATCCAGGTAGGTTTGTAAAATATTCCTCCACAGAAACCTTTTCCTTTAGTCATCAGCAACACCTACAAAATCAATGTGATACTCCCTCTGGTAAGCATCTATCGTATTTCAATTACTGACAGTGCCACTCATACATAGGGTGTCAGTTACCAACTGTATGACCCTAACAAGGTGGATAAACATACTGGACATCATATGAGACTACAGACAATTTTATTCCCCCAATACTGACGGAACACATGGACTTTAAGGAGCTTCCATTGCTGACTTCATGTGACTATTATGAACTCAATAGCTGGGTTGTACCTGCCAGGGGCAGTGGCCCTCAGGACATTCTGTCCCTCCCACGATACGATACAGAGGGTTCAGTGGTGTATCTCCCTTCTCTTTGCTTTGCAGGAGAGGGACCATCCCACAAGCTATGTCCTCTGAGAGGGTGAGAGATCAGGGGTCAGATACCACAGTGTGATCCATAACACAGGGATGACAGAGACACTGGAACAGACTGAAATTCAGATCCCTTGTTTGAGCAAAAATGTAATGTGATGAGATGAATCTTTGAAGGAATTTGGTTCTCTACATATACATGGTTATTCTGGTGACTAGAGTTCAGATTGGTCTGATCTGACACCAATTAAAGATCTTTGTCCACCCACCATGTGACAAGCAGTGTTGCCCATCCTGTCCCAGGAAATAACCCTCAGCACACGAGCAGTTGCGCCTTCCCTCTTCCTCCTCGCAGAAGTGATCACACCCGCCATTCTGATGCAAGCAGGAGTCAGGGACGGCCTTAATCTCTGAAGGACATAGGGAAACAACAGATAAAATGTGCTGTTCAAGGTGATAACACTGTATAAACTGGAGCTACTGTATGAATATAAATCTTGCCAAGTTCACAGTTGCGTCCAATGAAGCCTGGCAGACAGAGGCAGGTGTAGGAGGATGCAGAGCTGGAACAGGTCCCGTTGTTGTGACATGGGTTAGATTGGCAGGCATCTTGAACTGTAAGGATGATAGTGCACTGCTGTGATCTTGGCTGTGAACTTGGAAGTGCAACGCATTGAGAGAACGTTAGTTGCCAAAAATGTTTGATGGTTGAAACTGAACAAGTTGCTTACGCTGTTAAGCTTACCATTGTAGTTTTTCCAGAACTCATCCTGAAGAAAAACATAAGTAGAAAACAATTCAACCACTGAGTGTTTCATGTTGATCTTGGTTGACAGGCAGACAGATGAAGGTTTAAAGGGACCGTTCAGGGAAACATTCCTCTCTGACTTCCCACTCAGCGAAGACCACTCTCCATTTGCATGTTTGTTTCAGCTACTGACCGTGGCTTGTTTGTGTTCAAACACTTCCCGTGCTTCCTCGTATGAGCACTTCTCCTCCAGACACTCCCGCTCCAGGTTTCCCAGTTTCAGCTCCTCCAGCCAGCCTGAGTTGGCCCGTTTGGACCTTGTCAGCAGGCCATTGGCTTGTTCTCGTTCAAGAAACACTGGGCAACCATAAACACACAACACACATATCCAAACCCACAAAAACATCATAAGGCAGATTGAATTTGAAAATAACTAGGGCACACATTTACTGGAGAAAGATTGGACCACAGCTTTAATACCCAGAGACAGGCCACAAAGTGTGACATATCAAAGGTATCAGATAATATATTTGAACATTTGTTGCAGCACATTCTGGCCTTCTGTATGTGAACATTTGATCACCATTATCACCACGAACATCACAAGCACAGCCAACCACACCACTTGCACAATTCACCTGTGTGCAATACCCAACATACCTAGATGTTGGTCAACTGGATGTTCCGACGCACACATACTCACACACAGTACATACACACTGCAGTACCTGTAGTAATAGGCAGACTTACCCGATGCTGTGTGACAGCAGCAGATGCTTACAGTAAGACAGAGCACAGTAAGGTACATTGTGGTGAGTTACACTAAAGACTTGTATCCACACGGTCACTCTGCTGTTGCCCCCCTTTCTCTCCCCTTTTTAGTCCATAGGTCTGAAGTTAGTTACAAACTTTCATCTGAATGTCTGATCCACCCCTACAACACTGTCCCCGTGTAGGCTCCTCCCCTCTAGCTCCCTGCAACTCGGTTGTGCCATGTAGGGCTTGCTTTCTGTTTCTGAGGGAATCCAGTTACCCATGTATTAAGATGCAGCACACTGTTGTCCATTGTGTGTAATTGTATTTGCTCAATCTCATCAAATATCTTTCTTTAATTGAGAGTAGGTATATCTAGCAAAACTTAATTAGAAGAACGAGTATGAGAAGGGCATTTTTTATTTTTGGCACAAACTGTTCATTCCTATTATTATACATTTCAACCATTTTTACTGCTAACATGAGATTTAACATAATATTACATAGCTTGAATGTACCGTATCTGACTGTGTCTCTGTATCATACCAGAAGTCTTTCAGAAGGTTTCAGACTAACACCCTTCTCTCAGCCAGTTGACATGGTACGGTCAATCCATCCCAGGAAGTTCGCTACGCGGGTGTAGATCCCATAGAAGTCTTCACCGGCACAGCCTTTTCCCCAGCTTACCACCCCGGTAAGAAACCAGGTATGTTTGTAATGAGTAACCAGCGGCCCACCACTGTCCCCCTGACACGCGTCCCTGCCCCCCTCCCTAAACCCCGCACAGAGCATGTTCCGAGTCACGTTGAGGCCCGAGTGGGCACGGCACTCCTGCAGGGGCACCCGTGGTACCTCCAGCCTCTGGAGCAGGGTGGAGAAAGGCCCAGACTGCGCCAGGCGGCCCCAGCCGCTCACCACGGAGGTGCGCACAGTGGCCAGAGTTCGCTCGAAGGACCCGTCCAGCGCAGGCAGGCACACGGGCACCACGAAAGGTCCAGGCCGTAATGGCCTCCGCAGTTTGAGGAGGGCCAGGTCGACGTCTGTAGTGGTGTGGTTATACTGGGGGTGGATGATCAACCTTGCTATGGGCCTCACCTGTTCTGTGTTCTCTTTCATAGAGCGGTTGTGTTTACCTTGAAACATGGAAGAACGCACTGTGAGTGGACTGCACACCAGAGAATATTGTTTATTCAAATGACCTTATTGTCTGTAGTAACAGGTGCTGAAAGTTACTGCAGTTGTTTGACTATCATTCACTGCCTTTGAATCTATTCAGAATATAAGGTAATGGTGCAAATAAATGAATTGTCAGTTTACATTACCTGTTGGGTCTGGACAAAAATAATGAAAGGTTTCTTGATAAACTTACCTCACCTTTAAACTCTCTATGTGCTTTACCTGCAATAATCTGAATATGAGTAGCATCCATCCTCCACACGCAGTGGGCAGCAGTTAGAATCCACTGAGGTGCCAGAACAATCGCTCCACATTTATACTCCTTCCTGTACTCCAACAGAGCCTGGGGAGAGGGGTGGAGGGTGGCATGTGTGTCAGTGAGAAAGACAGGAGAGAGTTAGAATGAACAACAACAATAAAAGTCTGAACGTGTTTGATGTGGGAGAGAATGTTGAGATTTTGTTGCAGTACCTGCCATGGACATTGTCCTTTAGGGCACTCTTCACCTTTCACTACCCTTGGCTGGAACTCATTCACAGGTCTTCCACAAGGGAAGGGAACTGTCAAGAAAATGAAGTAGAAATTTCAGTAGAAATCCTAACCCTTTTACCTTGAAAATAGATCATGGTCTTGTGCTAAAAGAAAGTGTCCAGATAACTGCAAGGGTTTTGGGGAATTGTTGTGCAGTAAGAGTTTTAGCCAGACCTTGTGGTAGACAGCTGCTGTTGTCCTTAGCCAGCTTGTAACCAGGGGCACAGTAACAGGTGTGAGTCAGATCAGGGAACTCTCTACAGAAATGCTGACATCCTCCATTTTTATATAGGCAGCCATAAGAGGTACGTTTCGCTGTAGGTAGTATGCACACGAAACCACAGTTAGCTAAACCATAAAGGATTTCTACAATGTCTGCCATACATTCAATGATTTGCCAGACAACTTTATGACGCTAAATGAGAGTTAGATTACCCACAGGATGTAGTCACATTCAGGTGTCTTCTACTCACCTCTATCACAGTTTCGTCCTTCAAATCCAAGGGGACATAAGCAGATGTAAGCGTTCACCTGATCCACACAGGGTGCTCCGTTCAAACACGGCCCAGACTCACAATCATCCACGTCTACACAGAGAAACAAACCAGACCAGACACCGGCAGATGGAGTAGGGCTGAATGACATTGCATTAACTTGGGTAGTTGAGTTAGTAAAAGATTTTTCATACCTGAGTATATTTTCCAAAACTTGTCCTGTACCCAAGCACATACAAGTTATCATAAGAGAGGGAGATGGAGATGTTAAAATAAACAGTCTTTCTCAGTTATCCCAATGCACATTTCGCAACACGAACGTCATCTCATTCCATTTATATCAGACCTCATGTTGAGGTGAGTTGTTTCATAGCTCAGAGCTTATGTTGTATCACTCACTAATTGTTCGGGGTGAGTGAAGATCTCCCTGGCCTCCTCATATGAACAGGTCTCCTCCAGACACTCTCTCTCCAGATCTCCTAGTTTCAGCTCCTCCAGTAGGGAGTTAGCACGCCTCAAGCGCGGGTGGCCCAGAACCCCGCTGGCCTTCTGTCTGCTCCGGAACACTGCGGCAGCTGGGACATAGCATCACATAGAAACCACGGTGGATCTTAGGAGCTCATTTCTTTCCTTGTAATCAAGTCAAAAGTGTCAAAGATCAGCATTCTTTTGTACATTTAGGCCCAGTGAACAGTAATTTATCACACGTTGATCCTGGACGTCCAACTCACCTCTTGGTAGCCCAGAGTCAGCAACTGTACAGAGAGACAGAAGAACCAGGCAGGTCAGCTTCACCACCAGGCTGTGTGTCAGAGACTCCATTCCTGTGTTTACAGGGCTTTGGTCGAAGTTCAGTTTTCTCAAAACCATGAACTCTTCTTGTCCAAATACAAATGGACACTAAACAGGGAGGTCATTTCTCCCCTCCCTGGTGGAGCACATAAGGGGAAACAGAACGTTGTCAGGCTTGATGTTGCACAATAATTGGAGTTAAGTCAAGGTTGTTAATGTCATTATTCTATATCAGTATTGTCAAGTATTTCTATTTTCTAAATACAAAAAAAATTCTAACATAACCCTAACCATTACATGTTAGGTATGGTTCAACTTTTTAAACTTATGTTTCCTTAGAAAAACAAGTCAAAAACAAACATTTTACAGTTTATTTTTATGTTTCAGAGCAATGCATTGTTTTCACTGCAAGAGGTTATTCCACAAACATGAGAAACATATATCACAACATGGGGGTAATTGCCCAAAATAATCATGAATAGTTATACATATACTGTGGTAGTGTTAAGTATTGCATAAAAGCAGAACATTTGATAACATATGAGGTATGAATAAACAATTTAATTATCATATCTTAACACAGCACAGGCCACAAAGTGGTTATGCTCAACTCAGCAAACTAACACTGTATTTGTGTTACATTAATCAGTTCCACACTGTGTGCATTCATGAGAGTATGTTTCATAAAATTCTAGCTAGACTAAAGAAAAGGTCACCATCAAAATATCTTACAAACAAAAGCAGCAAATGGTAATCTTTTTACATTCAGTATCTGATAATGCTTATAATGTTTTTATCACATATAAGACAGAAGATAGCTTAGTAATATATACATTAACATTCTGCATCAAAGGTAGAAGGGAGATTTATACTAGCCTTGTTGTGACCATGATGTCGTAACTCCCTTCCAAGAGAACTTGAGGTTGTGAAAATGAGGAAGAAAGTGGAATGTGAGTGCAAACCGTGCCACTTCATGTGCATCGACACATGGGACAGAGTCCCAAAAGGGAAGACAATAACACAACGAATGATGTAAACTGCTCAGCTGAAACTCAGCTGAGCAAGTCAGACACTTGAATGGCGGTTTTTAGAAGGAGGCAAGTCTACTGTTCTGTCCGTCTGTTTGTCAGAAAGAAAGTAGGAGTAAGGTTTAAATAAAATAAATATATTTGAACTCATTTTACTGTCTCTCTCCCTCTCCCTCTCGCTCTCTCTCTCCCTCTCGCAATTCCCTTTGCTTTCAAGACCACTAGGGGTCACTGTTTTAATTTTGGTCCACCTCCTTCAGGATTTCCCGGATCTGCTCCCGGGCGTGATGCATTCCATCCTTCCACTCCTGGGGCACTGCCCTTCCGTTGTGACCCGCCTGGGCCCCCAGCAGAGCCCCCAAAGCTGCCCCTCTGTTACAGTTCTCACCTGGAAAGCACCATCAAGACTGATCAACACAGTGGCAATAGAAAACACCAAATGACATACACCCTTAACAGAACACAGAACTGTTTCATTGGTTTGCCCCGTGTTTTCAAATGTACTACTGTAATTATTAACACAAAGATGCCATACGATTCTAAACTCACCACCACAGTTGGTGTTAGTCAAGATGCCTCCATGAGGGTCATCATGGAACTCATGTGCCAAGTAGAACATACTGCTAAGAGCACCTGTAAGGGCATAGGAGCAAACTTTCATCAAAGCCCATTATTTAAGTCCGATATCAGAGTCTATGCATGAATTAAACGACAGAATGAGCCACCTTTAGTATAGCAGGCCAAGCCCAGAGCTTCCACAGCACTCTGATGAACCTTCAGCCTCTCTTCTGAAGAGACTGGAAACCTGGCCGGTGAGAAAAAGAATATGGAACACAAATACTCTTTTAGTTCTCTTGTCCCAATAATTCTAACCAATAAAGCATCCATCACTGTAAGGGCAAAGCTAGTACCTGGCTGCACGTCGCATGTAGTGCTGGCACGTGTCCCATGCGTCCAGCGTGGGCGAGCGGAGGGCTGCCTCCGCATGCTGTTTGAGGTTGCCGCCATTCAGGGTGGCGTGAAGGGCACGGGCATATAGAGCCACGTATTTTTCCACCTTAGGGTGGGGGTGTGTGAGTCTGACAAACTCGACAGCTGCCGACAGCTATGAGAGAAAGAAACAATAATTGGAGGGACATAGAGAAGGAAACCGACGGAGACAGCATTGAATGAATCTGAGAAAGAGGAATGTTTGACTAGATAGACAATCACTTTAAAACTTTGGAAATTAACATTCAGGAAATGGGGGGCTATCTCTCACAGCTTGCTCCTCATTGGCTGAAGCAGATAGAAGGACAAAGGGAATCGTCATGGGGATGCAGCCAATTGCATCAAGCTGGCCGTCTGGAACAGACACATTAATCTTCTGCTTATAGCGCTTTTCTGCAAACTCCAGGATCTGGGACAGAGATAAACACAGGTACAAGGCAGTTCAAGTTTTATTTTAGAGTTTTTTTTATACTTCAAACTGTAATATATGACAGTAGATGTGGGGTGTGTGTGTGTGTGTGTGTGTGTGTGTACCTTGCTGGGAGAGGTAGGTCTGGAGTCCTGCCAGTCAGAAAAGAAGGATCTATGGAATGACTCTGCATAAGTGTCTTCATGTGTACCTGGCGTGGTCATGAACTGAACATAATCGTTCAAAACGGCAGCACGCGCTTCTGGGTTCGACATGTTGGAGAAGTTGCCCCCTGCCAGTGTCTGGGCCACTCTCAGAGAGCAGATGGCATTCAGGGTGCTGTCACCTGCCTGCATTCCTGCAACACAGAGAGATCTGATTTGTTTCACTAGTAACTGATGATAAGTTTCCTCTGTTTCTGAATCAGCCCTTTGACAGGACACATGAAAAGTATGACATCACTTGGTGTATGCAAGTGGCATGTGTGTGAGAGTGAGCTTCTACCTTGGTGGTAATGGACTGATCCTGCTGCTGCCTTCCAGAACTTGAGTTTGTCATGGAGGATAACATTCCCCACCACGTTAGGGCGGTTGGCTGACGATGACCATGCTGAGCGACCACTGCCAGCTGTAGTCAAGATGGGGAGAAACAACTGATTGAGAATGAACACATTTTTGAGCCAAGCTTTACTGCATTCTGAACCATAATAAAGAAAACAAACCTGTGCATTCAAAGTAGGTTTATAAGAAACTTCTTACATAATCGTGTAATAAATTATTGTATGAAATGGATCATACAGCACCTGAGTTGGAGAGAGTGAGAATGCTGGATGGATGCCTGTTCTTGGGCGCATTGAAGCCAGTTATCCAACCTCCAAAGTCTTTCCTTATGTCATAGACAGAGTAGTACCAATGTACGGGCATTGACATCGAATCCGCTGCGCACATTCCCCAAAGCGCTTCACCAATTGACCGTCGCACCGGTGTCATTTCTGCCACACTGCTGTTTCTATGGGTGAAAAAAAACTAACATTGAATACATGAATGTGAAAATCGTAACCCATACTTGGAAATTGATGACAAATGAAAGTAAGATCACCATAGCTTGAGAAGAGCACAATAGTTATTTGACGGTATCGTTTCGTATTAGAATGAAAATGACAGGAAAAGTCAGGATGCTCCTTACCCAAGAGAAGTGCTTCTTCTCGCTTGCAGTAACACCAGACTACTGATAATAATTTCGGGAAATAACTTGCGTAAGGTCATTTTTTCGATGTTACAAAACAATACAGGAAGTAGCTAGCGAACTATGAGTCCGGCTAACCCTAGCTAACTACATAACAGCTAGACACGTGCCCCCACCACTACAGTCAGATGTATCAGCATGACTTCACATAGCTGTATATCCAGTTAGATTTGACGCACAAGTTACAAAACATTGCGAGCTGTTGCAAAATCTATTGCAAGTTAGAACTATCTTATCTCACACATGTTGTTGTTGTCAGGTGCATACTCTTTAACGGGGGGACGAGGTTGATCACAAATTAAAGCAACAAAGGCGCATTAAACAAATTTGTCAGGATGATTTTCTTACAGTAATGTCCTTCACTTTCTCGATGAATTGAGTCACAAACAAGCAATGAACGTAGCTGAACTGTTGAGAACGACCAACATTTTTTTAATAACACTACAAAGTGTCTGGATTTGAGGGTTTACAGCAAGACAGCTATATACGGCCGCGGGTAGACTGATTAACTAGCCAGCCAACTAGTGCTAGCTAATCAAAGCTCATAGTTAGCTAGCTGGGATAGCAAGTAAGATGTAAAGGGGCGACGTTTTATTTGGACCTGCCGCTAGCTAACCAGATAGACCAGATATATAACTACTAGTTATTTTGCTGGCATCCAAAGAGTAGGCATAAGTAATTACATTTTTCGTTCCATTAAAATATTGTCTATACTGTACTACACTGGTCGGCTAAAGCCATCTGGAAAGGAAGTTAAAGCAAGCTCGATTGCTAGACTAGTGCTGGCTGCTACAGTACTGTAGCAATACAATCATCAGCTAGCTAGTCTAGCCATTGACATAAATAAAAATGGATGGAACAGAACAACCAGAAGTTGGTAAGAAAGGCAACGGATATAATTCGCCCATTACTAGCAGTCTAGCTAACTATTTTTCTTTCACAGATGTTTGTCTAACAATAGCGAAAGGATTTTGAGTTGATGTCAGCGACAGCATTTTCCTACCCAGGTTAGCTAGCTACAGATAATGACACTTTCACTGTGATTTCAGCCAGAGCGAAAACCTTTTGGATGGACGTTGATGTGGACCACGTTTTTGATGAATTGTGTGAATATTTAATTCAACTGAGAAGTGCAATTAAGACCTGTACAGCAACTGATAGAGGTAGCTAGCTATACAACATAACCACACACACACACACACACACACACACTGATAGGCATACTCATAATAAACATTCCATATAAGCTAATGTACGCCGTGGCTTGTGATTAATAAAACAATGGATTCTTGTTTTCCAGAGTACGTCCAGGGAATGAATATGATCACGTTACTAGAATCTGGATTGAGGTCAGCTCCAGCTGAAACCAATGATTCTTTTGTGGAAATTGTTATTGGGGGAGGTAAGGGCTACTGTACTTCCATGTGCAATAGAAGGGTATTATATCATTTCAATCTGCGTCATATCTTTGTTATTGCAAGTGTAGTTTATGCTTTGAATTTGAAATTTGGTGAGCCAATGGGTATTATTATATAATTACCTATAGCTAGGTCTTCACTGCAGCCTGTCTATGTTAGTAGTACTGTTAATCTTTGGAACCAGTGCAAGTGAAATGTGGCATGATAGCAACAAAAAGGTTGTGTTGAGCTGACAAAATCTAATCTCTTCTGTCTAGAAATGATATCTGTCTCAGGTCTTGAGGCTGTCAGCCCTCAGACCCCACGACCTCCCCTGCAAATACAGCCCACGTCGCCCTCATCTGTCCACTTTGATGGCTCTGTGGACCCCCTGTCTCCTAGCTATGTCAGCAAAGAAGATGTAGCGTCCCCGATCCTTCCCCTCCAGCTCCACTACCAGCCCCACGACTGTAGCCAGGCCTGTATTCCCAACCTTCCCAGGTCTGCCCACTACTTCCGGTGGCACAACCCTCTGAAGGTGCCCCTCCACCTGAGCTTCCAACGTCAGTGTGCCGGGCCTCAGGCTATGAAGTCCAGACTAGAATCTGAGTGTGGGGAGTCAGTGGACTCGGAGTCCTGTGACCTTGCCGAGTCGGGCGTCACGTACCAGGCCCCCTGTGGACGGAGTCTGCATACGCCATGGGAGGTGCTCAGCTTCCTGCTGGTGACAGGGAGTCACAGTGTTCTGCAGATGGACTACTTCAGCTTCAACCCTGAGGTACAACTGGATTGTCCGCGACCGTTGTCGTGGCGACCAGTGCCGATGGTGCCAGCGGAGAGGGACCTGAGCCGGGGGGTGGAGCCTACACCGGTGGAACTATGCACTGGAGAAGAAGGGGCGCGGCCAGAGGAGTTTCGGTACAGGAAGGAGCGTTGGCCTCATGGCTGTTTTCTCAGCCGCGGGCCGTTGTTCAAAGCTTGCTGTGACTGCACAGATGGCTGTCTGGATGCTCAGAGCTGCGCCTGCATCAGAATGGCCTATAGGGGGCAGCACTACCTCCACCAGCGGCTAGCTGAGCCTGTACCCACTGGGTGAGTTACTGGACAACGTGCTGGGTCCAAACAGTACAAATGCTCAAATGGCTGTTTGTTTGTACTGTAGCATAATTTTCATATTAGTCTTGTGATTAGGACAGTGTGTGTCACAGATCCTGTGTTTTTTCCAGGATCTATGAATGCGGTCCATGGTGCGGGTGTGAGCAAAATCTGTGTCAGAACCGTGTGGTCCAGCATGGTCTCCGTGTGCGTCTCCAGGTCTTCCAAACCGCCGACAGGGGTTGGGGGGTGCGCTGCCGAGACGATTTGGACAGGGGCACCTTTGTATGCACTTATGCAGGTGGGATCAAACAATGGTTCCGTGTGTGTACCTGTGTTGTGTCAATTATTCTAAATTCTAGTCCGTCAACCACTAATCAAAATTGTATTACTTTTGAACCCTCCTTGATCTCTCTTCCTCTATACAATCGACATAATCTCCATCCCCTCTTTCCATCTAGGTGTAGTTCTCAGGGCCTGTCTAGACCCTGACCAGCCCCTCCCACCCAAGCGTCCGAGGGCGGAGCTTCCCTCAGATGACGAGGTGGAGGTTGTGACTGAATGGCTGGCACCCGTGGAAGGACGAGGCTGTCCGGAGCAGCTGGGACCCTCTGCCCCCACCTCACCGCCCCTCCACGTACCTGTGATCCAAAGACCTGCCGATTCCCTACAGCCTGATCCAGACCCCCTTCTGCTCAATGGCTTGGTCAGACTCAGTGCACACATGGCAAACAGCACACAGAATCAATGTAGTAGGGTGTGAATAAAGGGGGACCTTTGTCTTCATGTCAAACTTTTCTCACAAGACAAGAACACAGAATCCAAATTATGCAAATCTATACCAAGTTGTAAAAAAGTATACTTGTTGCCAACATGTGTCTTTGTATTTTCCTAGGTCAAGGCAGTAGTTGTGGGAAGTCAGGAACTGGACCACTCTCCATCAGGTAGTGCATTTTCTGGCACATTTAGACAAACTAAATACGTTGTTTGTACTGAATATTTTTTGCAGCAGAGGCTCCTATTTAAGGTCATAATTTTTATCATTGTGATTTTGAAGGGGTTATACATGCTTTTATCTCAACCTGGCTTGGCTGCTGTAATGCCAACTAGTGCTAATGTAAGTTCTAACCTTTTCTCCCCTAGCAGCCATAGACAACCCAGACCAGAGCACTGAGAACCCCATGACAGCCTTGTGTAAACCATTCCATCTCATTTCCAGGTTTGGAGAATAAGGAGAAAGTGGTGGAGAAAATGCCACAGATGCATTCTGAAGCAGTCAGCAAAGATCCAGACATGAAAGATCTTAAGAGAGGGACAAGTTCAAAGACTGCCAGACCAGACCTAAAACAGTACCCTGCAGATCAGATGTATTATCTAGACGCCACCAAAGATGGAAATGTAGGGCGCTTCATCAACGTAAGTGACCGGAGACACAGAGATGATGCCTCAAGAATTATTTCATCATTAGAACTTTTTTACCTCACGAACACTGATGTGATACTATGAACAGTATAGCTCATCAAATTCACACATCAATCCTTAATAATCGCTCCATTTTATGTGTTGTGCAACAGCACAGCTGTGTGCCAAACCTCTTTGTGCAGAACGTCTTCACTGACTGTCATGACCCCAACTTCCCTATGATTGCTTTCTTCACAAACAAGTACGTTTACATCTGCTTATCTAATGCCTTCATGAAATTATTCTGAAGACATCCTATTAAACATTTTTATTCTCTTGTTGACAGAGTGGTGAAGTCGGGGACGGAGTTAACCTGGAACTATTCTCTTGACGCAGGAAGTGACCATGACAAGGTCCCATGTCTGTGTGTTAGTGATGGTTGCCAGGGACTGATGCTGTGACTACAGGGAAACACCTTGGTTGAAAACCAGTCAAGCCCTCCACACAAACCATTGCTTATTTTTATACAATGAACACAATTTGTCAAATAAAACTTTTGAAATGAACTGATCCGACTGGTTTGTATTTCAAATGTATTTGTATAACCCTTTTTACATGCAAGCATGTCACAGAGGACTTCACATACACCCATAGAACTGCCCCTCAACCAACCTAAACCCTCAAGGAAGACAAGGAAAAACTCCCAACGGGAGAAAAAATGTAAGAAACCTTGGCAGGAGCAATTCAGAGAGGGATCCCCTTCTCCAGAGACAGTTGGTAAGAGAGGAGCAGAACACAAGCTAAACATAGTCATACAGTGTCAATGGGTTTTGAAACACCAAAATCCATTGTTTGGCTTTATAGACGTTGGATGGGACCGGGAAATTTGCTGTTGGCTGTCATGGCGACTGTATTCCGTTTGACGACCTGGTCCAGCGTTGGTAGACCGACGACCAGGCAGGTCCTGACAGCTCAAACCCCTCACACCACAGGGGTTGTGGGGGGGGGGGGGGGGACAGAGAGGAGAGCAGTGATTGGAGAATGCCAAGAGCAGCTAACAGTTACAGTCATAATAGAATGAGATCCCCACCGGTCAAGTGTGGACTAGTGCAGCAATTTAACAGAGCTTAAAGGGTATTTGATGCAGCCCCACACACCAAGACAGCAACAGCCCCCCTCAGTTGGAACATGAAATCTGTTCCAAGGGAAATAACTCTAAAATAGGTTATACTTATGAACAAGGATGAAAACAACCAGTCCCCCGTTGTCTCCAACTAGTAACAAAAACTATAACAATATACAGTAACAGGTTTACTTTTTCGTAACATCTAGACCAGTGGTTCTCAACCCTGTCCTCAGGGACCCCCTGTCCTGCTTGTTTTAGATGTTTCCCTGCTCCAAATGCATGTTTGTTACCAGGCTTCTACAGAGCTAGATAACGACCCTTTTATTTGAATCAGGTGTGTTGGCGCATGGAAACATCTAAAACATGCAGGACAGGGGGTCCCTGACGACAGGGTTGAGAACCACTGATCTAGACGGGCAATGTGAACATAAGCTATAATTACAATTTAAAAGTGACATGTGATACACACAGGCAAACGCACAACTCAGGTTTACATAGAAAGTACATGCATACTTACCTTTAAAAATCAGAATTGACTAAAGAGTTTTTAATCTAGTTTTAATGGTCAAAATAGTATCAGCCTCCTTAATTGAGACAGGTGATTTGATCCAGAGAAGTATATTGTATGTACAATATATTCATCTAGGAACTAGACTCAAAAGCAAATGAAGGTAGTTTCATTTCACAGCCTGTTTTTCCACAACCAAAGAGACTATGCCCACCCTATGAGGAATATTTAGTTTAAGGTCCAACTGTTCTCATCCATCCTCACTGCCCGTTAGACATCTCTTGTTGTAACCCATCACTGACTAAGACTCAATTACCCTAACCTTCAGTCGCACCCAGCCTGGTAGGCTTTAGGCCAAAGTGTGAACACTGGCAAGTCAACCACATTATAATAAACTTTTATTGAATTCATTAAAAAAAAATACATTAAAAAAAAAAGTGCAACCAATACATTAAAACTCTTGAGAATTAATGTCTTTGGGAGCGTTGTCTTCACGAGATGCAACAGTCTTTTTGGGTAAAAGCTGTGCTTGAATGTTGGGTAAAACACCTCCTTCTGCGATTGTCACGCTACCCAGAAGCACGTTGAGCTCCTCATCGTTTCTCACCGCCAGCTGAATGTGACGAGGAACAATGCGCAACTTCTTGTTATCACGGCAAGCATTTCCCGCCAACTCCAGCACCTCAGCACACATGTACTCCATGACTGCCGCCAGATATACAGCAGCACCACTCCCGATACGGTTGGCATACCTCCCCTTTTTTAACAGGCGAGCAATGCGGCCCACTGGGAAGGTAAGACCGGCCTTGCTTGATCTGCTGGTGGACTTCTTGTCCTTTGCCACAACTGCCTTGCCACGACCAGACATCTTTAAATTTTAAGACCTGGGGGGCGACCATTTCAGATTAGCATGTCATGCCATAAAAAATATATACTGAATACCGTGGATGTTGTATTTTAAAACATGTATAACAAAATATATAACCTTGTTTCTTACTCTCTATTAAACTCACACAAAAAAATGCCAGCAGCGCATAGGCTACTTCGTACTTACCGATGTATAGAGTAGTTCTGAACAGTTGATTTATGATTATATTCACCTTCTTTTATATTAGTTCTAAACACTAATTGTATGATTTATGGCACCTGTTCCATGCACCCCTCCCATTTCTCCACCAGAAGTCACATGACTCTTCTGATCATGTGACAGCTCCATACGTTGCGACCGAACTCTATTGTTGCGACACGCATCGTTGTTTTGAAGGAGAATGGCTTCAACCCGTGTAATGCAGCTGGCGGTGTTTCTGTTTTGTTTAGTTGTTTCTTGCAACTTCTATCGAATACCTCCACACGAAGAAGTTGCAAGAGTGGCACGATTTGTCGCAAACCAGTGCAACTGGGCTTCAATGGCTACCATATCAACCCACGAACCTGTGAAAGGACAACCGTTCTCCAACGCGTTTTCGATGAGTGACGGCCCGGTCGGTTTTGGGACAGGGGTGCCTTACATGTACCTCACCCATATGGAAATTTCCGTACAGGATTTGGAGGTGGGTACATTTCAGTCTACATCCCTATCCCTAAAATAGACTGCGACTGGAGTATTTGTGTATGGTCTAATGATTAACCCTTGTGCTGCCTTCGGGTCACAATGACCCAAAGTTCACAACGACCCATCGTTGTGCTGCGAAAACTTTATCCAATACAAAAACAAATAAAAAGCATTTTCTTTGAACTTTGTGGTGGCTGTGAGACAGCCTGGCGGTTAAAAGAAAATGCTTCACTTTATTTTTGTATGAGGTAAAGTTGTTTGTATGAGGTAAAGTTGTGACTGAAGGGTCACAATGACCCGAAGATAACAGAAAGGTTTAAATTAAATATCAGAGATTCAAAGTAGCATTCTTTTTATTTCATGCTTAGTGTCATTATTGAGCGATCTTTCTTTTTGAATGTATGTGTTTTGCCTCCATCATTAGGGTTCACTCTAATGTTATGTAAGTTTTAGAAACTCACTAGAGCTATCATGAGTCAGACGGTTTTGGTGTGTGGAAAGTGACTCAGCGAATTTAGCGACCGTTACCAGTGAGAGCAAAACAATGTCAGATTTCCTGAGTTTGGGGAAATGGCTACTTTCTGCTGTTACCCTGCCTGCTTATACATAACAGGTCTACCTTAGTCCATTGACGTGTGTGAGTAAAATACCATAGCCATAGTTCTAAATTCATTTTATTTTGTATTGTGAATCTCTTTAAGGTCAACCCCCAGGCTTCTCTCTCCATGTCCCTGGCCCAGACAGACTTCTGTAAGAACCAGGGCTATGATCCCCAAAGCCCTCTGTGCGCACACATCATTCTCTCTGGCTCTGTGGTGGAGGTAAGGACTGCTCATGAAGGGGGGGGGGGGGGGGGGGGGCTATCATGTCAGACGGGGGAGTGCAACATAATTCCTTCGTTAATAATTTGTTACACAGAACTTAATTATATTAAATATTAATCCAAAATGATTCACACCTTCACAAAGTCAACAACAACAAACAAACAGCTTCTGAATATGCAGGTAGCAACGCTAGTGCTAAATAACTATTTAGCTGGTCGGCTCCATTTCGCCGGGTAAGTAGCTAGGGTTCCTGAGACTGCTCACCAAAAGAACGAAGGGGAACCTTCGATTAAGACATGTCCGTAGGTACTTAGCGAAAAGTTGCCTCAATTTTCCTAGACGGTACTGATGCTGAAGTCTTGCTGATATAGCTGTCTGTCTTACTAGAACGGCGTATGTATGCATCGTTGCTAAAGTGTGCTGACATTGTGACTGTGTGTGTGTGTGTCTGGGCGTAAGTGATAGAGAGGCGGAGGGAGAGCAGGGAAAGGAAATGCAGATTAACAAATACGCTGCGTGTTTTAGCCTAAATAGTGTAAAAAATAATAATTACGAAACGCAATATGTGGCGGCCGGTGTTGATTATGTGGCGCACCGCCACAAAATAGTCTGTGTGGAAAACCCTGCTTCAGGCCCCTTTCACACACATTAATTTCACAGTCTGAGTACACATACATGCACAAATAAATCTAGCTATTAAAGTAGAACAACCATATTTGGATGGATTGTTATCTTGTGTCTGTATTTCAGGTCAACGGAACAGAGGGAGTGTTTGCCAAGAAAGCCCTCTTTAGTCGTCACCCAGAGATGGTAGACTGGCCCACTGATCACAACTGGTTCTTTGCCAAGATGAACATTACCAAAGTGTGGGTGCTGGACTACTTTGGAGGGGTGAAGACGGTCACCCCAGATGAATACTTTAAGGCCACCCCCTACAAGAAGCACTACTGAGTGAGTACCCACAGGCTTCTTTTTAGTTTTGTTTTTACTTTTCTGTTAAAGAGTAATACATTAGTATAAATTTAGGAGAACATCCCCAGTTCATTATCAAGCCATGATGAGAATCATGTGAATGGTACACAATTGGAAGACACTCTAAATATTCTGTTGGTGAAACGTTTCGTCAGAGAAAAATTATCAATCAGGGGATTGTATGTAACATGAGTGCATTAAACTGTTCTGTTTTACAACAGCTGCAAAGGATATTCTGACTAGTGTGTTCTGCCTTGTGATTCTACAGGAGGACTCGATCTTTGACATTGCTGACTGCAAACAATAAATCCAAAATGTTATTCAAATGAATTTGGTAAAGGGGGCTGCTGATTGGAGGGTGAACTTAAAGCGGAAAGCCCTGACATGTGGAAACCCTATATGTGCCAATAGACAAATAATAGACACTTTTTTGTAAATTGATAAAAAAGGTATTGGTGTGTGATACAAGCTATCACACAGTACGTAATTCAATTGCAGAGTGATGATGATTTTATTCACAGCTATTTCTTTAAAAATGGGTTTAAGGTGGTAGTTAGGTACACTTGCTAAAAGGATTCCACAAAACCCACTAAAACACTTATATTGGGCAAAGTTGGATTTTACTTGTTTATGTTGGATTTGCGTGTATTTATAACTGTGCATTGCACTTTAACAAATTATCTGCGTTTTGCATATCAATCAACAATCTGATCAGTGATTACTGAAAGTTTCAAATATATCAACACAATTTACCAGTGTGTTGATATATTTCTTTCCTTTCATTTTAATAAGGCAAACAAACAACTTACTTTCTCCAAATCCCATGGGTTAGTATGCTATTTTACAGTTTTGTGTTTGTATTACTGCAGGAGATGCATTGCCTCAGCACTGATGCACTATACAACTTGTCAGATGTATGAGTAATCTTTTTGTAAACTTACTTTTGGATGATTTATATAAATAAAGTTTTATGTTTTATGTAACTTGCTTGTCAGCTTTTTATATGAATGAAAAGAAACAGCATGTACTTTCATGCTGACTAAGATAGTGTATCTTCTTCTTATCTAAGCATAGGATTTTAAGAGGATGGATATGTGTGCTTGTGTGAGGGCATATAGTGTATACTGTGTGTAGTGTGCGCATGTGCTAGTTTTATGCGTGAGTGTGAGCATCACTAGGTAGAACAGGGCTTAACCACTTCCTGCCCCCAGACTTGAGATAGGAGAGTGAGAAGCAACTGTGAATTAGGTTAAACATCATTCTACTCCAGGCTCTACGCCCTCATCGGAGGTCATCTCAGCCTATTGCAGTTCCCGAGTGTGTGAGCGTCTGTCGAAGAGAGAGAGACTTCGGAAAGTCCAACTTCAGGGGACAAGTGGTACCTGACACCTGAATAGAAAGAAGAATTGGTAACAACTCCTTTGTCTCGCGCGGAGAGGGGACCAACCGCACCCATCCAGAGGAGAGAGAAACTGAGATAGGGAGGCCTGCTACTCCTGACCACCACACTCCCTTACCCAGGTAAGACCCCAAATGTACACACTTTCATCTGGGAGTCACTGAGCCTGCCAATCTATACAGCTGTAAATCAGGCCTAAGCAGCTTCCTAACGCTGTGTGGCACCAAGATAGTCTTCGTGGCCAGCATACATGTAACGGGCAGAATGATTTTACCAGCATGAAACTTGCAGGAAAATCAGGTACACCTTATATCTGTAAGTAAGTGTAGACATGAAAGTGCTATTCACCCGTTTCAAAAGCCATGCTATGAAAAGTATTCTGGATCACGTAAATACTAGAATTGTAACATGTGGTCGACAGAAATTATTGTAATACGTTGGATGCAATGTTCTGATTTATTTGCAAATGTTTTCAACTATACAGGATCATTCAAGAGATTTAAAATGTTTCCCAATTGTGTTAACATTGTAAAACTTACTGTACAGTAAGGAGTTACACTACCTATCCACACCATTCATGCCAGAGAAAAGTATCACTCAATTATGGCGGTGATCTCCATTTCAAGAGTAAGCCATATTTGTTGAAGGCGGAAGAAGAGAGACCAAAACACAGCGATGTAGTCAAGCTGCACAGGTAGCTATAGCAGTAAAGAAAACAGCTTGTGTCCCACATTTACACACAGGTGTTAAGTCGCCGCCTGTAACAAAAAAAAAACTAATATATTTCTTAAAGGTGTAACGATACACTCAGCTCACGATACAATACGTATCACGATGCTGGTTATATGATACAATACGTATCACGATATTTTGAACAACATTTTAAATGAAATTGAAATTCAATTAATATTATTTTCCAAAACATGAAACATTTTCAATAATTGTCTTTGTTGTATATACGATTTAGTTAACTCAGTTCAAGCGATTTCTGTGAATGCAATGAATGCACGCAAACTTCATATTGTAAAAATAGTGCCATAACTCTACGATACATATTGTAACATGTTTGTATTGCGATATATTGTTACACCCATAATATTTCTATATAGAATGGCCAAGAAAAAACAGTTTTCATTATGTATCTTCTAATTAACATCTTGATAAAAAAAAAACTGTATTATCCACTAATTTGTTCGTATTGATTGATGATCTGCTATTGTATTGTTGTAAGTTACAGAATATACTTTTCCAAATAATTTATTTAAAGTTTCCTATTAAAATCTCTGGTCATAAGTCTTTTGGAAAAACATTTGTAATATTCATAAAAATGTATCTACTGCATAAATCTGCCACTGAAGTGTGGAGTAGTGTACACATGCAATGACGGTGTATATTTACATCACAAAATCATGTTTTTCATGCTTTACTCATCTGATATAAGTGTGATGGTATTTGTACTGGATTTATGGACTTGCTGTACCTAATTCAAAGACATAGATTAGTGAAAATCCATTCGAGTTACCTGTTTTCCGGTGTATTGAATATATACTATTAAAGTAGGTTTATTCCAGTTAAACCATGAAGTTCAACATCTAGGCTCAGTTTCCCAGACATGGATTAAGCTTGGCCCAGCCTAAAAACGTAAGTGGAAATCTTATTTGAATCTTTCTCTTACTTTAGGACTAGGCTTAATCCATGTCTGGGAAACTGGGTCTAAGTATTTTCTAGGCATACTTCTGAAAACAATGACTTACGTGTGTTTAAAACAGTGAGTTAGTGATTTTCTCATGCAGAGTAACATGTCTCAAGTAGTATGCTTGTTAGTCTCTAGTCTAAATAGGTGATACGGTGTAACTGTTATAATTAACTATTGCTACACTAGGTAATCCCTTTTGCGAACACTATTCACATAATTCAGATCACTGCATGATATGTCTTAAATCCATCAATGACAGTTAATTTAATTAACCATGTAAACTTATTTGTTTAAACTCGTGTCAGTCATGTTTTACAAACCCCTGTTCTCCATTCAATTGTGTAACATTTGTTGACACTTAAATATCTATATAAAAGATGGTTGTAACATAAGTACTTAATCACCACAACTAAGGAACTGAATATGAATAGTGCTTGAGAAACTCAAGAGGGGCCTACATGTCATCCATCTAGAGATTACCACCTAAATGGTTGATGCATGGCAGACAATTTAGTGCTAGAATTTTATCCAGAAATAATATATATAATAACATGAATCAAGGCAACTGACTGTGTGTATTTTGTGAGACTTTGTGTGAGATAGGTGTTACGACTTCTTTCTTGAGAAAGCATTCATCACTGCGCATTTACTTGAGTCTGCTCTCATGCATGTTTGCGAACAAGTCAGCATATATATGGGAAGCTGCAGACTAATTTTCTCCACTCTGACAGCATTCTCACAGGCTGTCTGTGTCATTATGGGGAATCCTTGTTGCTGCACTTATACAAACTGGAAGGTGAAGGGGTTAGCGTAAATGCAGATGAGGGGCTGAGGTTCCCTCCTTCTCACTCTTCCCACTGAGACAAGGAAACATGGAAGGCGTCTCAGTTTCCGCTCTGCTTTACATTGTAGAGACCAGTAAAAAGGTGACTACTTGTTTACTACCACCAGATCGTTTTTTTGCTTGAGGAATGACTTGTTTTCTTAGATATATTTAAAAGTTAAAAGAGGCTCGTATTGATTTCTGGGTTGTTTATCGACCCAGCTCAACATATGCCCGTTTTAGACCCTTCAACACTTTTTTAACTAACTAACTGCCTTCAAAATGTTAAACTAACATCCAAAGTATGTAAAAACTGCACTTTTATTTGGACAACAAACGTCTAAATTGCTGGCATGCACTTGCTTGTAATTATGTGATTATGTAATCAAAACAGAAGTGTCCTTTTCTCTGTTCCAGAAATGAATGGAAATGTTGTCATTTCTTCAGAACAGATGGTTGTCAGTGGTTGAATTTGCAATCACACCAGTAAGGAGCCGAGTATCACTAGGAATCAAACACACACCCACTTTTTCTGTTTTCTGCAAAGGTCTTTCAAGAAATGACAGATGCTAACGTCACACATAAAAAACAAAGAATAGGCATGTTTACCTTCATATATAATCAGTAGGAAATTTAGCACATTTCTGAAATGTTCCATCATCAACATTGTGTTAAAAGTTAACTAAAGGTCTATTATCTTTCCACATTCAATTGTAAATACGCAATATCTCCTTTGACCTCAGAATGTATTGCATCTGAACTGACAGTTATATTTTATCTTTTTTAGAACACATTTTGTTCCCCAATGCTTTCAATGCTGTACTGAAGTCAATAGTCATAATGAAGTGGATGTATTTGCTGTGTATCAGTAGAAAATTATATATATTTTGACACAACTGGAAGAAAGAGACAGAGTGAGAGACAACTTGTGGCTTTTCTAGTCATCTGTAAATCAGACAGCCATCACTTACATGTCCACCCGCTGTTAATCTCGGTGTGGGGATTTCCTGTGTAAAATACTTTCATACTGACTGATGGCGTTTCACATCACATAAGACCAGCTGCGCTAATTGTAAAGTTTAAGGTTGACCTGCCAAAACCACGATTGTGACAATTATACGTGTATTAAGTCATCATCCAGTTTTTCTGTCTTAAGGTGATCTTAATTTGATAGAGGACATAAAGGGGAGGCTTACAGTCCAACCACACTATGTTGTCAAAATACCAAGATAATCACATGCACTGCCACAGTATTTAACATTGGCTATGTTGAGGGCTCATTGGTTACAGCTGGCATGCACGTCAAATGCTCGAGGACCCATGTTTGGCGTTGCTTTGCTGTCACCTTATCTAGCTGATACTTCTGCTCAGCCCAAATGTTTCCAGATGCCGGTGATAGAACTCGCAGAAAATAGTAGATAAAGAAGAGCTGTGGAGTGAGTTGGGGGTGGAAACCACAAAGATCCGCCTGCTCACCACGGTCAAACTCATCGCTTCCTTAAAAGCGTGGTGTGTGTATGTGCGCGCGTGTGTGTGTGGGCACGTGTGCTCGTAAATAAGTAAGTGCAAGTTTGAGTGATTCTACCCAAATCAAATGGGTCGTCAAAAAAGTATGCAACTACGGCACGTCTGAACCTGCAGAGAGAAAGAGAGACGAACGTGGCTCCTCAAACTCACTTTCTCCCACACAGTCACAGACACACAGTCACACAGACACACAGTCACACAGACACACAGACACACACCTGGAGCTCATGCAGGCAGTTACACCATCTCAGTCTCTGATGGAGCAACAGCTGGGGAAACCACTGAGCTACATGCAGCTCAGCTCATACAGACCACAGCAGAGCCAGGTAGAGCCAACCGAACCACACTGCTCCTTTCACAGCTCCGTCTGACTGTCACACATACACAGAGAAAGAGAGCTAGGGAGAAGCTGTGTCTGTACAGTGAAAGAGAGATAGAAAGATACATTGAGTTTATGTGTGTGTGTGTGTGTGTGTGCTTCTCAGTCCTTTAGCTGCCTCATCTGCTTGACATCTGCTAGCAGACACTCTTATCTAGAGCGACTTACAGTAACTACAGGGACGTAACCCCGAGGCAGGTAGGGTGAAGTGCCTTGCTCCTGGACATACACCGGAGAGCGTATCAAAATCTTGGACCAAGATGAAAGAGATAAGCAGCAGACATGTTGATGTTCATTCTCGTTGTGCCCCCTCCTCCATACAGAGGCAATGACTGAGCTATACGACCCCCAACTCTGCTACATTCTGGATGGCTTTCTGCTCCTCTATGGACTCATTATCACTGGGATGTACATCCGTGAGAAAGTGAGTTTGCTGACATGGTGCTTACAATACACATGGTGATGTACAAACTGGTATATTGATGGTGTTGATATTTGATATATTGATATATTTTGATTCCATGCATTCCTACAACTGCATTCCTACAACTGCATCTCTAATTTTCTCAAAGTTTTTCTTTCAAATATTTTGATCTCCTCTCCTCCTGTCTTTGTCTGTTACCCTGAATTCTGACAACTCTCTCTCTCTCTCTCTCTCTCTCTCTCTCTCTCTCTCTCTCTCTCTCTCTCTCTCTCTCTCTCTCTCTCTCTCTCTCTCTCTCTGTCTAACAATCTCTCTCTCTCTGTTTCTCTATTTCTCTTCAATATTAGTTCTTCAAATCGCAAGCCAAGGGAGATGATGATGCCATCTACTCTGTGAGTAACTACAGCTGGCACAGACATGATATATACAGCAGTGTGTATGTGTATGTGTGTTACATTGAAAGCTTTGTGTGTTTTTTTAGGATCTGAAAAAAGACGCAGAAAGAGGAATGGCACGCAGGGTAAGTAGCCACTGTGTGTATGTATGTACAACACTGAAATATAGAAAAACACCAGTTGGCAACACATGTTAAGTGAAAAGTTGCCTCTCTGGTTAAATCAAACATTAGAGCTGATAACCCTAATGCAAGTTGACATTGGTCATGTATTAATTCAATTCTTTATATTTCTATTATTGTTGTTTTCCATGGGACAAAAAGGGAGTGGACATTGATGATACTTATCAGGTAAGGACTGGAGACATCAGACAGAAGAAGATGGATATATATACTAGACCTCATTGTGTTGGCCGAGTATGAGTGAACTCAAACTGAGGCATTAACCGTTCCCCCTGGTCACTGGACAGAACAGACCTGTTTCCTAATACACACCATTTCATAGCACATTTGTCAACATACTGTTTGTAAGATCCATATTAGCCTTGAAAGCTATTCACTGTATGTGTGTCCTGTCTCTCCAGCCTCTGACTGCACGGCCAACCGGAGACACGTACAAAGAACTTCCTGTAAAGAAGGAGGTAAGATTTATTTTTCTATGAGAGGCATCGCGCGGGGCTTGTTATAGTGCATGGATTATCACAATGTTATCACAATTATCCTTTTAGGCTCCCAATGTAGCTGTAATTCTACATTCTAAAGTGGGAAATGAAACGCCCTTCTCCTTATTTTGTTGTTTTGTTGTTTACTTTGTTTTGTTGTTTTCACGTTAAATCAAACTGTTTCCATGAAGCTGGTATTCCTATTGTTTTATTACATGAATTCTGCTTCACTAAGAACATACTTAAAATGGGCAACATTCACCAGTGTGAAAGCTGCATGCATATTTACAAGCATGCAAATAGCTTTCTCTGCTGAATGTGCTCCAAAAATGTATTATTGTGATGTGGTCTGTTCTGAGTGATGTCTCTCTCTAATGCAGCGTCGCAGAAAAAGGGACGAGCAGGTATACCAGGTAAGCCACCCACACCAATCACTAAGCTCGATGCAAAGGATCTAGAGATAATATGGACTAGAGCTCCAAACCTACCTGTAACTTTAAACAGACATTGACACTTGCAGATTACATGTTATTGCTAGTTGATATGATCCCTCAAAGCAGACACACAAGCATGCATACGTGATGGCAGTTCAGGATGTTTGTGTATCTGATGGTTCAGTTGGTAACTCTGGTATCCTCTGCCAGGATTTGAACTCTGCTACCAAGGATACCTACGACTCTCTGCAGATGCAGCCCCTTGCCCTTCCTCCTCGCTAACCCCTCCCCTCTTAGCAGACCACTTCCTTCCCTCCCGTGGTCCCCTCTTCCACAAGAAGTTCTGAGACTTAATGTCCTTGAGTTCTAACATGCTCTGACATGCTCTCATGAAGGCTCTAAACATGGCCCTTACTTCTTTGCTTCTTTAATATCACATCATTGGGTGGGCCGATACCGGTTGCGTCATTTTAGATTAGTGTGTTTCCAGTGAAGGGAGGATTAAAGCACGTACAGGGCATTGAAAGAGGGCCTGGATATGGCACTGGTGTCCTTTTATTACATCTCCTCTGGCCTTTCACAGAATTTGCATCTGATTTGGGGTGGAAAAGATTTTATTATGCCTACTAACTACTTATTTTTACCTGAAACAGTCCTTGTATAGAGAAGATTGTGTTTCTTCACAAATATATTAGCTATTTCTATGTAGTTTTGTGTGTTTTTATCTTCATAGGTATATATGTTATCTTTGAATCTTCTTTGAATCATCTTTCCTTTCTTTGGTAAATTGTTCATGTGTTTATGATGCATAATAATCTGGAATCAGTCCAATAGTTTAATTCAGATTATTTTGTTAGGAGTAGTAGTTAAAGGATGGAACTTGACTTATACATCTTTATCTTTAACGAACACAATTTTTTTTACCCACCCAACCCCATTGACTGGATTTATATTTAGTTTCTGCCCTTTAGTTCAGATGAGGGGGGAAATTCCAATGGTTAGAATACAATGTACAGTATAACTGTTTGTCCTTTTCTCCAAGTCATGCTTATTATCTATACAATCCTTTTCTCTAAGTCATACTTTCTATCTATACAATGTATCTTGAGATTGAAACAGTATTAAAGCTGTCAAAAAGTTGTTTTGCTATTGATATCGATTTACCTGTATATGACATAAACATAAAACATAAAACAGTAACCAAATTCAATTTTTTAATTTTGTTTATATCCACAAGAAAGGGGGAAGGAAGTATAGTATTGTATATCTTTGCATAAATATAAGAAAAATACAGCAGAGATGATGCATGGACATGAATGACTACTCTGTTTTACAGTTCCTGCTAGTGTAGCAGCTACAATGACAGGTACACTTTTGTGTGCTTTGCATAATAGGAAATCTCGCTTGTCAGTCCATGTGTTTCCATAACACCTTGGCAGCACTAGTGGCAGGTACAGAAGGTGGTGAGTTATGGGCTCTGAATGCAGTGATGCATTTGAAAGTTAAATAAATCCCCTTTGTGCTGCCTTGTTAATACCCCTGCTAGTGGTTTTGTTAACTAGTCATTTAGGTCATGTGATCTGTGTTTCTGGTTGATTGCATAATCAGTAGGCTTTTGAACAGTTTGTGTATAGATAAAAATTGGCCACATGTTATGGCTATTTTGTAATGCAATGTACAAGATACATTGCATGTAACAACATCATGCTTATCAGTAGCTATTTCGATTATACATTTTGGAACCCATTTGTCTAATGTATCATATTGTTTCATTTGTGGTATTTGTTCATACTTGCCTTGTACTTTACCCTAATGGGAATTAAGATGTATTTTTATAGTAAGTAGTCAGTTTTACCCTACTATCAACTGCAATATTAAAGATCAACTTGGAACATCTTTGTCTATGTAATAACTGGGGATCGAGTTCATCTGCCTGTCAATTCATCCAAGGCATGTGAAGAAAACAGATACATTTAGAGCAGGGGCCTGCAGGTTTCAGTAAGTAAAATTTTAGACCTTTTTAAGACATTTTAAGACCATAAAGATTGAAATTGAAGACCTACACGACGCATTACCAAAAAAATATTCAAATCAAAGAAATTCTGAAAAAATATTTTTATTTCTATGAATTCAGTCATTGAAAAAGCATCAATTTAATTTACAGATAAAGCGATCACAGTAGTAATATAATTTAATTTAGTTCAGCACTAAGTACTTGAGGTGGGGGAAAAATCGATTCACATATGAATCGCAATTCAGTCTTCTAGAGATTCACATCGATTCACAATTTATTCGGTAAACAAAGCGTACGTTGTCCTTTGGCATTTAGTAGTGTCATAAGGGCAATTACACCGTCTTGTAGAAAGTAACTTTGCATTAAACCTCTGTGGCTCAGTGGGTAAGGTATTTATGAGTCGAGTTTTATTTATAAATCCAAGAGCAAATATTGAGCTGCAAGAAGATACTTCAGATTTGGACACAAGATCTCTCACACAGTAGCCCACATCCTTAACCACTGAGCTATCAGGGATCATAATCTTCACTCATCATTTAAATTTGACATTGAACTATCTAGTTGTAACAACCTGCAGAGTTGGGATGTCAGAAAACTAGAAGAAAGGAAGGCTCCCCTGTTAACTCACTGGGTTAGTGTACATACTCTTTCAGACATCCTGGTGCAGTACTGCAACAGCCTGGGTTCAAATCCAAATTTTAAGTTGCTTATTTTAACTTAAGTTACATTGTGGTCATGTAAGATGTGGGACTTCACCTTCACAAAAAAGGTGAAGGTGAAAAATATTCAAATCAAAGAAATTCTGAAAAAATATTTTTATTTCTATGAATTCAGTCATTGAAAAAGCATCAATTTAATTTACAGATAAAGCGATCACAGTAGTAATATAATTTAATTTAATTCAGCACTAAGTACTTGAGGTGGGGGAAAAATCGATTCACATATGAATCGCAATTCAGTCTTCTAGAGATTCACATCGATTCACAATTTATTCGGTAAACAAAGCGTACGTTGTCCTTTGGCATTTAGTAGTGTCATAAGGGCAATTACACCGTCTTGTAGAAAGTAACTTTGCATTAAACCTCTGTGGCTCAGTGGGTAAGGTATTTATGAGTCGAGTTTTATTTATAAATCCAAGAGCAAATATTGAGCTGCAAGAAGATACTTCAGATTTGGACACAAGATCTCTCACACAGTAGCCCACATCCTTAACCACTGAGCTATCAGGGATCATAATCTTCACTCATCATTTAAATTTGACATTGAACTATCTAGTTGTAACAACCTGCAGAGTTGGGATGTCAGAAAACTAGAAGAAAGGAAGGCTCCCCTGTTAACTCACTGGGTTAGTGTACATACTCTTTCAGACATCCTGGTGCAGTACTGCAACAGCCTGGGTTCAAATCCAAATTTTAAGTTGCTTATTTTAACTTAAGTTACATTGTGGTCATGTAAGATGTGGGACTTCACCTTCACATAGTTTCAGAAATAGTCTCTCTCCTCTCCGTTGAGAGAGTAATGTGTTACGGAACAAGGACATATGAACAAATGCTTTATTTTTGAAAGATGTCATTTATTTGTTATTTTTTGGTTTGTATTAAATAATGAAACAGGACAGTGAATCCAAGTCACTGGACCCACAGTTTACAAAAATACCTTACATTTTACAATCTACTAAAGTAAGTTAGTTCTGCATTCACATACATACTGCACTAAGACAAAATAAAAAGTATGACACACTAAAACAAGCAGTTTTTCAACAACACAACATTTTTTGCTTGGCTTTTATCATCCCTGATATGTACCAAAATATACATCTATGCTTTGGATCCCAGTGTTTGGTTCTGCATCTAAGACAGGCATTCTGCAGGTAGGTAGGGAGGATAGAGGGAAATGAAACTAGGGGAGTAGGAGTCATCTTTGGTTAAGTGAACATTACATTTTTCCTTGCCATTACTTTGGAATAGAGCTTCCAGGATCCCATATGCTCTCTTCATGAATAAATGACAAAACACAAATCCAAATAGTATGTTTGAATACCGGTCGACAGTGAATAACAGTAAAGGACAGGGTTTGTGTGTGTGCGCGAGAGCACTATGACCTTACAAGTCTTTGGTTTCTTTAGAAAGAGAGGTATTGTAGGGGGCAGCATTTAGAAACACAAACATTATTTACATTCAGATCACCTGCAACTCTGGTTGGAAAAGAAAAGAGGTCTATGCAGGGGCAATGGTCTCTCTTCAAATATTTCGCATATTGACCTATCATACAAACATGCGTTCATGTATGCGTACACAGATCAGCAAACGACTAATGCTGCCCCCTGGAGTTCAATAGGGTTCAACAGTTATAAAGTGAGTAGAAAAAATAGGCCCCCAGCATCTGTTGTTTCCATAGTACATTGTAAACTGCAAAAATACATCACTTGATACGGTTATACAACACACACTTCGTTAATTTGTAGGCATAAATGAGCCTAAGTGTTTACAAACATGAATTATAACCTGAAAATAACAGTACAGTCTATCGCTACATCTATTATCAACCATTAAGGCATTGTATAAACTGGAAACAACTTAAACCAGTGATTTTCTCCCATGCTAAGAAATGTATAAATAAAATGGTGAAAATGATTGCAAAAACACAAGTTGGTTTAGAAAAAAAGGAAATGAATAAAAAAAGTGTAACGTTAATCACACAAGGAAATCAGGTAACACTGAATTTCACTTGCGTTCAAATGATTAATTATTAATCCAAAATTAATAATAAAAAAAAGATTAGTCAACACCCTTGGGTTAACATATTTGGTCTAGAGATACACTGTCTGAAATTCCTATTGAGTTGCTGCACTACATTCATTTAAACCCTTTACAAGATATAAAACTGAATTTATTGTATATATATATATTACTTGTGTGTATACATTACAAAAAAAGAACTAAGAGTAAAAAGGTACAAAACCCAAATAAGTGTCCGATAGGACATTCCCAACTATTCAACATAGGAAGACCCCAATCAAAAACTAGGCTAAGCCAAGAAAAAAAAACAATAGCAGGAACCCAGCTACAATACAGTAAATACTATATGCTTTGGTATGAAGGCAAGATATGAAAACAAAAATCTAAATATATTGAAATTAGTAGTAGTAGTTGTAGTAGTCGTACTTGCCATTGCAGTCATAAATGTCAATTTTTGGCCTTTCAATGATTCTCCTGTTTTTTTGGCTTTTGAGGTACTTAATAGTATCATGATAGGTGTAACATAAGAAAGTAGGCAGTACTTTTCACCTTCCTCACCCACATTTCAGACTACTGTCGGTAAAAAGGTCAAATCCAGGCTCCTTGTTTAGCAAAGATGCAAAAGAGGAAACCTGTAAAACCAGTGATGCTAATTCACACTGTTTACTGCACACTTGTAAAGCTAAGGAGAAAGTGAGATCCAATGCCCCAATGCCAGGGTATGAACCTCTATAAAAAGTCACTGTCCGCTGTTTTTGGTAACCTGTTTGACTCTCTTTGGAGGCGGGATATTAATGTAACTGACGAACATTTTAAGTCTTTGGAAAGTTTTCTCAAAGTATTATTGCATTCTTACTCCCACAGTGTAGAGAGAGGTCCATTGGATCATTACCTGTACTTATGCTAATCTAAGCTTGAATACATGCCATGTCTTAGACGAGTACTTTTTGGTTTATCTGGATAAGAGTTATTCAACATTTTGGTGTTTGTTTGTTCTGCTTTCACTTGCCTGCAATCTTAGCCTCTGTACCATCCAGCCGGCTTGGAGGACATCACTGTGACCTAACTGTTTTTAAAGCATTATAACCGAGAACATGACAGAGGCTCGAGAGGAACACCCACACAACAAGCAGTGAACACAAGCCTCTGTCCTGTCTGCTACTCTAACAAAGCAAGCACACACGGTAAGAATACATGACCATATTTCAGATTCTATGAAATAACTGCAGGCCTATATAATCAGACTAACTGCAGGCCTATGTAATCTGTTTCAACAGGTCAAGAAACAATTTTCACAGCTAACACATCTAATCTCAGAAGGAACATGTTTCTAGAAAGTTAGTGTGATAATGTCATTCAAGACTTAATAAGGTAAATCTTAATTCGCACATTTTTGGTTTCATAAGCAGTCCTTGTGATAAATAAAAACTCCCTGTCAGAAACAAAGAAGATAACAAATAATTTCCAATAAACTTTCCCCCCCACAACATGACTTTTTGGTAATAGCAAAATAATAAAGAACAAAAAAAAATCAGTAAGTAGGTGGGAGGGGCTGTGGCCATGAGTTCATTGGGCCTTGGAGGCGGTGGTGATGGTGTTGACAGGTGCTGTCACGGTGCTGATAGTCCCATTGGCCGAGACCTGCAGGTTCAGGGCTCCGCCTCCCCCTGTGGGCAGTAGACTGACAGGGCTGCCAGCAAAAAGGGAAAGGCTCTGGGGGTTGAGGAACAGGGGTGTGGTCATCAGGTTGGGGGTGGAGCCAGCACTGGTATTGGCAAATAGCAAGTTCCCATTCCCATCCATGGACGTGATGGGAGGGAGGGCTCCGTTAGACGCCAGAGCTGTAGAGGGAGAGAAAATTGGGAAGGAGGAGATAGTTCAGCTTGTGATATCTACAGTAGCCTATCACCAAGTCCTGATGGTAAAGGAGCTGAGTGCCAAGAAGGCAAAATGGCATGTGTTAGATCATTGTGATAGGTGTGACATAGGGTTGTACTTGCCACTCCACAAACCTTGGATGGTGGCCAGCGCTGAACCTAGTCCTCCATTGGACAGGTTCAGGAAGGCCCCTCTGAGAGAAGAGATGGAGCCTTCATTAGATTAACAACATAACTGACTACAATGGCACAACCAATATAAACACTCTCATTCAGGTGACTGTGGGTAGCTATGCATGTGAGTGCATGTGTGCACATTTGTTTTTAAATTATACTTTTAACGGTGCATATGTGTGTCTGCCTCACCCTGTGGTAAACTGAGATGGCGGCATTATCCCAGCTGCTACCGCTGCCATTGCAGCCAAACCACCGTTTCCCTGGAAACCTGCAGCTATGGAGGGTGCCTGCGTGGTCATGACAACGGCCGGCTGTGACATCGCCATCGTGGAGACAGGGGTGATGGCCCCAGTGGAAGAGGCACTGGAAATGACTGGTGTCAGGACAGAGGTGGCTCCGCCCATCATCCCAGGACCTGGAACACAGGAAACACTTATACTCAAGCAAGGAACGAGGCAGAGGGCAGAGTTCACGATGACAACAACGGCACGCATTTAGCACCATGATAGGCAAGGACATCTTAAGCACACACACACACTACCTGTGAGTCTGGGGCTGGTGGAGTTAGCCACAGTGGTCTGAGCTACGTTGGTGACCAGGCTGCCGTTGCTGCTCACCTGAGGCCCGAGACAGAAAGTTATTGTGACAGAGGGTAGTGGATAAGGCCAAGGGATCTCAATAAAAATCACAGAGGTGGGGAGGGGGGGGTGCAGGGTTAAGACATGAACTGCTTGTAATTCAGCGGAAGGGAGCGTACCATGGTTTTGGTGGAGGAGTAGAGGGCCTTGTTAGCGCTGCTGCTGGGGGGGTTGATCCTCTTCTCCTTCTGTCTGCGGTTGCAGAACCAGACGCGGACCACTTCCTTCTCCATGTTGAGCTGGTCCGCGATCTGGGTGACCTCCTCGGAGCTGGGCTTCTGGTTCTGCTACATGGGGGGAGGTGAGGGAGGAAGAGAGGCAGAACGACACGCATGAGTATAGGCTGATTTATACTTCTGCGTTTTTACACACACGCACATGGGGAACACCCTCTCCGTCAAGAAACGCCCTCTCCGTGTCCTCTCCGAGCCCCTCGCAGAGCTCTGCGTGTACCTCCTGATTTTCCTAACTATCTGTCCGTCATTTTACGGATACCCCTTGGCTGTGATTGGTCCGTATTAAGAACCGCTTGCGTCGGGGGCGGGGTTTCCGTGACCAACAAGAGAACAGAATCCTTTGACCGCCATTGTTGTAAGTTTTTACAATTCATATTTCAGCTAAACAGTACATGTAAATCAGCATCTGAATTAAAATGTGACGAGAAATGGGCAGTGTAGTTGCTAAGAATGTGCTTATTTTATTGATGAAGCGGCTAATTTGTAAATTTGCTCCAACTTTTCGATAACCTAGCGAGCATTGCAGTGCAGCGCCATCTACTGTTCTAGCGGTGAATTGCTTTCAGCACGCAGAGCCGTCAGAGTAGTATAAATTCAACCAATCCGTCCGACTCCGTGCGTGCGTCTGTCCGTTAACGGAGACGCGGAAGTATAAATTGGCCTTATGGCCTCGACCGACACGTCAACCTCGTTGTCTTGGAGCACTTGACTTGGAGGATAGGGGCTCTACTTGGGTGTGGTTTAGCACGTTACCTCCATGAAGCTCTTCTCCAGGGCAATGCGGATGTTGGTGTCGATACTGGTTCTCTTCTTGCGTCGGCGGTTGAGCAGCTCCAGGGCGAGGCTGGGGGAGGACTGGGAGTTCAGGGGGCTGGAGCTGGTCTCGGTATTCACGTGCTCTACACAGAGGGAGGAACATTACTGGGTTAGAGAGTTTCTAGTAATAGGTCCACTCAACTAGTCATTGGATACTAGTTAGTATGTTGTCATGTAAGCTTGCTATTAATAAGAGTAGATTGTGTCAGGGTTAATAGATGTTCGGGATCAAGAGAAAGTACTGGCTAAATGTTCCTTGTCATGACTACAAGGAGAGCTCCAACTATGATCTCTCTAGTCTGAGAGGTCATGTGTTGGGAGCTGTGAATCTCTTTCTCTGAGACTGTTGTAATGTCATTACTGCCTGACTGTCACTATCTATGTTTACATTCCTGTGCCCTATAAAAGACGGTCCTCTGGCCTTCAGAGCCAAGAGAGACATGATTGAGACCTAAGACTGGGGTTGTGTTGTCATTTATTGTCAGAGGTCTGGTTCTCTCCCAATCTGCAGAGTGATAATACTTATTAAAATCTAGAACTCAACTGAGCTTAGTCACTCCGTTTATGAAGAGATGGACAAAACACTTTCTTCATCAATACTCCAGTAGATACTACAGATCTGGTCCAAACATACCAAGCATGTAAGAGAACAAACAACCCATGGCTAGTGATAAGTAACAGTTCTAGATGCGTGAGAGTTGTAGATGCTGACAGTTCTAGGTGATAACAGTTCTAAGTGGTAACTAGGACTGTCCCCGACTAAGATTTTCTTTGGTCAACCAAGGCTCAACTAAAACGTCTGAAAATCGACTAATCGAAATTTGAAATGCTTTTTTTTTCCACACAAAAAAACATACAAATGTACTACAAATTTAAAAATATTGTTTGTTTAACATGCAAATCATCAGAGCGTGCTCATCACTGCATGAACTTGCAGCATGCAAACTTACGTAGAAGCATAATAGGCATATTCATTTTTCAACCTAGTGCGTTAGCATGAGCGAAGTAGGGCTAGGCCAACTTTTTCAGGTGGTAGGCTACACCATATTTGACGTTGAACTATTAAAAATAAACCGTTGTTGGCAGAGTTTGCATTCAACATTTTTAGAGTCACCCGGTACTTTGTAAATGTACTTTAATGAGATGCTGCCATACCACAGATTTCTTTGCCATTTTGACTAATAACACCGACAAAGTAAGCTATGGCAGTTTGTAGTACTGCAGCCAATTGTGCTCGTGCCGTGTGCAAAATACCAAACCAAAACAAAGCGCAGATTAGCGAAAGGGGAAATAGTAACACCTTTTATTTGTAATTATATTTTGTTGATTTATTTGTCTTAAATAATATAATCTACAATTTCTGTAGAAATTGCTGAAATTTCATTCAGCAATGATGACACAAGCGGGAATCAGATCTCACACTGACATACGGCAGCTCGACTAAAAAAAATCTTTGTCGACCAAGAGCATATCAACCAGAAAATCGACTAGTCGACTGAGTGGGGACAGCCCTAGTGGTGACACACAGCATGCAGTAGGGCAGGACCAACCTGCATCGTTCAGCCACTTCTCCAGCAGTGGCTTGAGCTTGCACATGTTCTTGAAGCTCAGGTTGAGGGCCTCGAAGCGAGAGATGGTGGTCTGGCTGAAGTCATTCCCATACAGCTTCCCCATGGCCAGACCCACGTCACCCTGTTGGACAGGAATGTGAGGGTTAGAACCACGCTTCAGCTACTAATCATCGCTGGCACAGAAATTTGTCATAAGATTACAATCATCTCATTAAAATTTGTGTGCCGACAAGTAGAAGCCAGCTAGCAAGCAGTCAGGATTTCTAAATGAAAGATTTTTCCCCTCATACAGACAATCAACTAAACTGGTCAAAACAATATTAAAGTACATAAATAAACTAAAACCCACCTGAGTGAAGCCCAGTTTGATCCTCCTCTGTTTGAAGGCCTTGGCGAACAGCTCCAGCTCTTCCAGCTCGTTGACATCATCCATGTAGGTAGTTTCCTCGCGCTTGCAGACTGGACCCTGCATCTGGGAGGGGGTGGCGGCTATAGTCCTGGTTGGGGGTGTGGCAGCGATGGTCCGTGTGGGCGTGGAAGGCTGAGGTTGAAAGACAGCAATGATGAGCATACGTCTTTAAACCTATGAAAGCATACTGCATAAATGCACCACAACCTACACGGCAAAGTGTGTGTGTGTGTGTGGGTGTGTGTCTGGGTGCCCCCTCCCCCCAGACCTGTGTGGTGAGGGTGATGTTTGTACTGGTGGGCAGGAGGTTGGCTTGGCTCTGAGGTAGCTGGGTGACAAGGTTCTGGGCTTGGAGGAAACCTGGAGACAGAGACAAACAAACGACAATTGCTTTCAATAAAATGCTTAACAGCTTTCATGTGTCTGTGCATTGATACTGTATGTGCGTGTGCAACTAGTGCCACCTACTTGCTTGACCCTGTGCGTTCTGGGAGATGATGTACTGGGTGGGCTGTAGCTGAGTAGTGATAGGGTGGCCTGGCTGCACCAACACAAACTGCTGTAGACCCTGCTGCTGCAGCTGCTACAGGGAAAACACACAGAGGTCAATACAGCGCCGTCAAATCACTTAAGTATACAAGTGAAATACACTCAGCCACGATGAAATGATAAAAGAACAAAAAAACATGGCACAGAAGAACAAACAATGGCAGGGTTTCCCACAGAAAATGTGGTAGGATGGGGTGTGCCGTCATACCGGGGAGGGGAGTGTGATAGACTAATGCGTTCTGCAGAGCAGGGAGGCTGGCGTTTTTTAATGGAAGGGAGAAAACAGGACATAGTAACACGGCAGATATTGCTATAAATAAATAAAAAAAGATGTAGTTAAGGCGGCAGGCGTGTGTGTTGCTTAGGCGGCCGCCTTGACGGAAAAAAGTGCTGCGGGAAACCCTTCATGGATAAACCTTGTCCTATAATGGATTTGAGATTCCTCCAGAGGAGCACTGCCTCTTACAGTCTACAGCGACGGTGTGCGAGTGTGTAGCCCTTACTGGGGCGAAATGCAGGGGCTGGGACAGGGGCAGCTGGGTAATAGGGGTGGCTGCCGAGGCAGAGATGGCTGCTCCTGTGGTGCTGTTCTGCTGGGAGGCTGAGTGCTGCTGCACGGCTGCTGCCAGGGCCTGCTGGAGGAACAGCTGCTGCTGCATTGGTGCCATGGTCAACTGGGGGAGGGGAGAGAGAGAGGAGAATTCAAATGAAGCACAAAGTTTCAGCCAGGTTTTATACACCCCTTCAGTGGCATAGATAAAAGATGTTCCGGACCTCGTTAAGTCTACTGCTGCAACCTACTGTGGAATCAAGGCAATGCGGGGGAGTAACTGTATGAATATTAAACTATTAGTTATGTTGCGCATGACATGTATATTAATTCTGAATTCATTTGCATAAAGACCCACCCCCTGTTTTGGGGCCTTATTAGCATACTGTGGAGATTGCTCCCTCAGCTTTTCGTCTCTGGGAGATAAGGGGTGGTGCCAAGGCGCGCTGGCCGCTGCTTTTCAAACTGGCAACAAGTGCCGGGTGCCAAGGTAAAAAGGCAGTTGCCATGACAATGCAGGGGCACCTATGAGTCCTGTTAAGCAGCACTATTGGTGACGTGCATTTGACAATAGATCTAAAATTGTATGAATCCTCTAACAAATGCAACACAAAACAACACGGAGGAACGAAAGACTCGCTATGCTCTGTACATTTGTCTTCATCTTACTCACAATTCAGGCATTATGTGTGCAGATGCGCATCGGTGTCTGTAACCGTCTACAAGTTGTATTCAATGTGCAGGTATTGGAGGGAAGGGATCTTTGTTACCTGCTGAAGCAGAGCCTGTGACTGTGCATTAGTTAGGCTGGTTGTCATCTGCATCGCTTGCTTCTGAGATTCCAGTCCATTTGTTTGGACATCTGTGAAAAAACTAGATATTAGTATAGTATCAAAACTTAAAAAAATAAAATAAACTGTGTATACAGACATTTTCCATCAATAAATTGAATTAATTGAAATCAACATAAATTACTTCAAATACCCCTTTAAAACCCTTTTAAAATATGTGTATGGTTATGTGTCCTGCCAGGATGGGAAAATAACGTGCTGTGATAAATTCTTTATTAAAAAAAGAAAGTATTAACCCTGGTGTTAAAGGATCTCAGATATCAGTCAGGTCAACTCACCTTTGGCTACTTCCCCATTCTCCATTGTGCTACTATTCGATGCAGAAAGATTGTTAAAAGAGTCTGCCGTTAAAAGAAAGAAAAGGCATATGATTAAAATATAAATTCAACTTTCCAAATGTACAGTCAGTTTTAACTGTCATTTTTGGTGCTGAGTAACCGGCTCAGCAACAGGGATCTTTACTCTTCTAACCAACAGCTACTCAAGCATGTTCACCATCAGCAGACAATTACTACATACCTTTTCCCCCCCAGTTTCTTCTACACTGGCTCTCTCCTTTCTCTTAAACGACCAGCTAGTATCTTCACGGTGCGTTCCTCTCACTGTCACAAGCACAGTGTGGTGAACTGTCTCTCTACTCCCTTTTTTCTTCCCTTCGTACACCCCACTGCCCCCCTCTCCTCCTCGTTTCTCTTTTTCTGGTACAGACCAGAAACAAAGAATGCAGCTGGTTGCTTCTGTAACGAAGCTTAATCAGTATTCAGCTGATTAGAGCTGTATGCAAATGTAACCCCCAGTTTCTCGTTAGGCAGAGGCGCAGGGCTTTGAAGTCCTGCGAGCAATTCATTTCACACAGAGCTCGAAAAGCTTTCTGCATAATTCAACAATCTCTATGCATATTTATCAGGTAATTTGCATATTAATTGGACAGTCCCCACACACACACACACAAAAGCAAGTGTGTCCAATAAAGTCAATTTTCTAACTCGGTTACACACACACACACCCTATCAGCCATCGGGGAGGGGGGGGGGGGTTGTCTATGCAAGTTATTTTTCTATTACAGAAAAAGTAGTAGCACCAAATATAGTGATATCTGGTTGACAAATGTTAAAGCACCTCTTATCAAAATGATAAAAGCACAGACCATAACTCACTGCACATACATTTTGACATTGAGTAAGCTATAGGTCTGCTGGTTAACGTTAAGAGGTTTGGTTATTTACAGTCACAATGTAGCCTATGCAAAGAGCGGCATTGGCTTACAAAAACGTTAACCAGAAAAGGTGTCAGGTGTCTGAGCGGTTAGGGAATCGGGCAAGTAATCTGAAGGATGTCAGTTCGATTCCCGGCCGTGCCAAATGATGTGTGTCCTTGGGCAAACCACTTCACCCTACTTGCTTCGGGGGAATATCCCTGCACTTACTGTAAGTCGCTCTGGAGAAGAGCGTCTGCTAAATGACTAAATGTAAAAGCAGATATGACTGAAGAAAATAAATTGTGTAAAGCTTTGTGTTGAGTAAAGTCTAAGAAAACTTTTAAGTGAATAAAAAACGTATTTGCATTTAGATGCTAGCAGGGCTTCCCTTTAAACTATAATGCATTATGCAAATATTTCAATTAGACTAATAACCTTGAATAATACCTTTCCAATTAATTAGGCTATGCTTGCATTACTGAAAGGCCCACTGCATAATGCAAAATAGATAAGGGACAAAAACACAATGAGACAGTCAAGGGAAAAATATTTTGTGCATTCAAATTACATTTAAATTGAAACATGCAAAAATTATTTGTAACTATCTATCCCAACTGAGACTACAGAAAAACACAATTGGAACAACATTTACAGGCAATTGTAACCAACCGGTTCACCAAACATAATACACAAATTTGGATTTAAAGTTACATTCAGGACTAAATCAAACATTCAGCTATCACGTGTAACAGGGTTCATATTGGTCATTCCCGTTGCCTCATTATTATTTGATCAACGTGGTGAATAAATAAGTGTGTGCTGGCAGCTTCCCTTAATTTTCAAGAGTAATTTTACAGGCACAGACATTGGTTTGTTGGTGTAGCTTGCTGACTTGGGACAGTGTGACATAACACTGTCACAGTCTGTGAGCACTTATGAAAGCATTCAAGTTTCAAAGCATTGGTCATCAAATTATGTAATTGTTGTAAATGCATGAAGGTGCATGAAGATGTTGGTGTATCATTTTGTTGATGATGTATTCAAGAATCCTGTAATTGCTTTACTGATTTCCTGCTCCAAAATTCAAGGAATTTTTTGAGGTGGACATATTCACTAATTTTGGGGAATTAAGGGGAATAAAAAGGGAATTTGGGGGCAATTAACCAGGGAATTAATTAGGATTCGGATGGTATTATTTTGATTAATAAATATTTAGTTGATGTATTATTTTAGCACAACTTGCCACACAATTATTTAGCATAACCTTAGCTGATTTTATTTACACAGCTCAACGAAACTGTTAGGCTACAACATGCAGGACCAATCCCTAGTTCAATGACCATTTAAAGACATGTAAATTGGGCACCACTTTGCAAATACACAGAGGCAACATTATCACACTTGGGTGATGAATATATTCGACATACCGCAAGCAATGGCAGAAATACTAGAAGAAAGTTATATTCCTACATTCTTTTCATAACTTTCTGCACAGTTGGATAGAGGCAGGAAAAACTAGGACCGAACTAATCTTTAACATTTCTGAATTGTTGAAAGAACAGCTAGCGGTAGAGAAATAATGTTTAAAAAATTATATAATTCACTAACCACTGGGTGCCACTTGATCGCCAACACAGTACTTCGTTTGGGAAGACCATACCACGTTTAATCACTCAAACATTTGGTCAATCTGGTGGCCTGGCCGAGCCATTTACTAACCACTGGACTAAACTACACCGTGAAAATATGACTCCTCTTTCCCAATAGTCTCAGTATTCTATAAAAAAATGTTCTTTGTAGAACAGAAATTGTGATTGCAATGACCACTATGTAGCACTGCAGCAACGAATGGCGACAGACAATGTAATTATCGCCTCGATTTGGCTAGCTACCTAGAGTCCCTAGCCTATGATTGCATAGCATGCTCTAGCGCCTTGGTTAATTTTACATCCAGTAATATACTACATGCACCAAGCAAAACACATGTGTAGTTGTAGGCGTGTTTTGCAAACTCATTAGCCTGCGAGCTAACAAGGTAAATGTATTTATAATCGCCGCCTGGGGGTTAACTTACAGCACCACCAAACCATCGATGGACTAACTAGCTAACTAGCGAGCTAGCTAACGAACTGCCCCATAAAAAAGCAAACAATACTAATATGTTAGCTAGACCCTGGTGATAGCTCTACCGCCCTGACTCTCACAATTCAAGCTTGTTTGCAAGTTGAGAACTATTTGCGCACACATAACTAATTATGGATACAATATGGTAAGTTATTTTTGATTATACATGAATATGCAACGCGTCCCCTTTCCACACAAAGGAAGGCTAACCAGAAATGGCTTTTGAGCTGGCTAGCCTGCTAGCCCGTCTGTTTTCCGATCTGACGACAGCCCTCAAAACCGTAGAATAACAGTAAAAATGTGGTGGTTTTCGTAAGATAGCTAATATGTACAGCAAGTGCATTTGCATGCTAGTATCTAAGCCGTGTAGTGACAATATCAACATGAATGGATTAAAATAGTCTGCAAATGAATATGTAAAATTTACCTGGTGCTGCACTCTGATTCACTACTCCCCCGTCAGCCATATTGAATATTTAAAACAAATGCATTCCCCCTAGACCCTACTATGTAATGTCTACGACTTGGCGTTAGAGGGAGCTCGTGAGCAAAATCCATCCTCTAATATTGTGGGTTGGGTAGCTACGTCATTTGTGTGAGTCTTTCGCGCATGGTCAACCGGCTGTCCACCCACAACCTAACCGGTTGCTTCAACTGTGCCCCGACCACACAAGGACACTCACTGCGTCCATGAACTGCAGCATGGCTGCATCTTCAAATCGGGTTATGCTGGGGCCGTTAGTAGCTGCCATTGACCAGGGCACAAGCTCAACACGGTTCTTGGTAAGTCAAATCCGCAGAGACGGTCTCCAGCTAACGTAACTAGCATAGTTAGCTAGCCACGTCCTTTAAATAACCCTTTTACTATATTAGCTTACTATTAGCGTATTATTGTGTTTGCCCCTTTACATATTATGTAGCTATGTAACCAGTATGCTACATACTTGTCGCTCAAACAGTGAACAACTTTAACGTAGTAGGCTATGTTAAATATACCTGCAGATGTGTTTGTTGATGGTGCCTTGCCTGCACCACACGTGTATATAGTTCACTTAATTGGTAACATTATCAACAAATATTCCCAGTTGTCTATGCAGTAACTATTAAGGTAGCTTGCTATGTCTTAGTTTAATGAAAATGAAATGCAATGTATTTAAGTGATGCGTTAAGCTTCCTCATGCAGTACTTCATCACTACCTAGAGGTCATAAGTCTCTTTCATGAGCTGTAAAACGGTTTGATCAGCTTGTTAAGTCTTCCAATCGCATTTTATTAACATGAAAACATATTTAAAACTCACAAGGACAAAGAACTATTGCATTTACCACCCATCAATGACTTCTTCACCCCTTTGTACTTAAAGCTAAACCCCCTGTTAAGGTTTTTCCCAGGGGCTCTACTTTTCATGTTAAAAATCCACCTTAGCTGTGAGCTAAAGGGTGTCATTGTGTTTGTGAAGAGAATGGTGTGCATCCACTCTCTCTCTCTTTCCTCCACTCTTTATTGTAGGTGTTCAACGCCAAAACAGCAGAGCTTCTCAGCCACCACCAGGTTGAGATAAAACAGAGTTTCCCCAAAGAAGGGTGCGTGTTATAAGTTGGCATATGATCATGTCTTGAATGCCAACTGAGTTTCCTTCTTGACATGTGTATACTGTACCACTAACTCTGATTAAAAAAAACAACCACTAACTCTCTCACCCCCTCTCAGTTATTACCAGTTTTAACCAAATAATATCATTTTTTCTTTTCTTGTTAAGCTGGGTGGAACAAGATCCCAAAGATATACTCCAGTCTGTTTATGAGTGCATGGAGAGGACATGTGAAAAACTCACCCAGCTCAACATAGACATCTCCAATATCAAAGGTAATGTAGTGCACTATTCCTCTATCCTTCCTGTGTATCTCTCCGTCTGCCTCAAGTGTTTAGAATGACAATGCTATTCAAAATGAAATCTTTCAGCAATCGGAGTGACTAACCAGAGAGAAACCACGATAGTTTGGGATAAGGAGACAGGCGAGCCACTTTACAATGCTATTGGTAAGTTATGATCATGCACATGCTACAGGATTGGATTACATTGGATTAGAGATGCCTGTGTCTCCAAGGGAAATGCTTATTATTCAGTCCTAGGCTTACCGTGTCCAGGGACCTTACAGGAGGAGTTGTTACAATACTCTTTAAAACCACTCATGCCTTTACAATTAGTTATCCCCCCCCCACCCCCCACATAGAGATGAATGCAACATCTTGACTGTTCTCTCCAGTGTGGCTAGATTTGCGGACACAGTCCACAGTAGAGCGGCTCATCAACAAGACCCCTGGTCGCAACAAGAACCATCTGAAGGTGAGGGGGATCGTGGAGAGGATGGCTCATATTTTGGTCCAGCTTTCTGAAGCGCTCTAACCCACTCCCAATCCTCCACGCTTAATCTGTCTGATCAGCACAAGACCGGCCTTCCCATCAGTACGTACTTCAGCGCTGTGAAGCTCCGCTGGCTGATGGATAACGTGGATGAGGTCCACAAGGCGATTCTGACCCACAGAGCCATGTTCGGGACCATCGACTCCTGGCTCATCTGGGTGAGCTATGGATTGCCAGTGTTTGGTTCTGTATCAGTAACAATTTGCTGGTTTAGGGAGGACAGTGGGAGTAATGGTCGTCATGTGGTTGAATCAGTATTTTGATGGCATTAATGCTTTTGCTATAGAGCTATAAACTGACATTGGTAATTCACTAAAGGATGGTTTAAGTTGGCCTTTGTCAGGGTTTTTGTTGCTCGATGAATTCGCACTTAAGATTTATTGTTTACAGAGAAACCATTTGAAACTGCCTACAAACCGACATGGGATGCCACTTTAACTTGTTTGGACAGTGTTGCTCAAGCTTCATAGATATGAGCTCTGTAAAAAATAAATGTATCATACAAATAGTGTTCCATGTATCTGTGCTCCATATGCATATCAACACAGTTGTGTGTGATGGTCCTATTCCAGTGTCTGACAGGGGGAAGAAAGGAGGTGTCCACTGCACCGATGTGACCAACGCCAGCAGGACGATGCTCTTTAATATCCACACCATGGAGTGGGACCCGGAGCTCTGCAAGTATGGGGAGATTTTAAGACGCATGCATACAGTCATGCAATCTAGAGATAACTACAACTAATTAGTTTTTCCCAAAGTGCATGTACTTCTATAGAATATGAACTTGAAGTGTCTAAAGTATTCACATACTGACATTTAAATGTATTCAAGTAAGTTTGGAATTTGACATTTTGGTATTAAAATATCTACCTGTGCTATTTGTTTTCAACAGATATTTTGATATTCCAATGGAGATCCTGCCGAAAGTTAGGAGTTCATCTGAAATCTACGGTTTAATGGTGAGCCTCCATTTTCAACCTTGTGTTGTTTTGTATAGTTGCAGAAATGGGTTGTTAGTGCTTGACAAAATGCTAGCAAAGAGCCAAATAGAACGCTATTTGTTTATTTTCTTTTATTCTTACTGGAGCATCTGGTGGATAATATTTCAGAAGGTGAAAACAAACATGTAGGCTGACAGTTTAGCAGCCAATGTCTGCCGTATGTTGAATGTCTGTCTCAATCATTTAAAATAAGTTCATAAATTCAGTAATTCATGTTTTGTTATGTGTTATGGAATCAATTAAAGTTTTTTTTGTGGTGATGTCACAGCAGGCATTCTATTGTGTACCCTGTTGTTTTTGTTTCACTTCTCCCACTGGTAGAAAATAAGTTCTAGCCTGGTAAGTGTACATTAGCACCATCATCCCTGTTGTTGTTCTTGATGTGGTGGTTGTCACTTAATCTTGATCCTGCTTCTTACTGTTCCAAAATGGTGAAGCCATCAAACGGTGCATTTCCAAGCCTTTAGAGAACCTCTAAGGCTTGAATGAACAATTAGAAAACCGCTTGGTTAAAAAGACACATCTCTGGTGATAACAACAGTTGAGTTGTATTATTTTATTTATGATTATCAAGAAAATGCCCAATGGCGCTGAGGGAGTTCAGATGGGCGCCTGCAGGTCCATGTACTTGGGCTTCCCCTGTATCACCTTTCAGATTGGAAATGTACTGGATGGGTGTGTTTCTACGTTTTACATCCTCCTGTTGTGGCATGTCGCTCTGCTCTTGTCGAGCTCGCATTCTAAAGCCCACACCTTCTAAAGGTTCTACACTTCCTTTCTGTCTGACTGCCCAGCTTCCAATTGGTGCTGTCAATGCTAGACAGCTTTCATGTGCTGTAAATCTCTTCACTCTTGGGGCCCAACTATATTGAGTTTAAACTAGATCTCCAAAGGTTTTGACAAACTAAATCTGTTAACAGTATTAATTAAGGGCCAGGATGAACTATGATTATCTTAATTGACATTTTTAGGGCCTTGATCCCTCAAGATGGGCAGGTCAAAGTGGAAAATAGCCTGATTAGTTATTCGGAGTGAAGACATTTCATCTCTATGGCTGCTCTAACACCCCACCCTACACCTCATCCTGCTCCCGCTTTCCTTCTTTAAGGGACCTCTTTCCTGTGCTATCTGACAGGGTTATTCTGAGGTTGGTTCAAATGTCTTGTTGTAAAAAGGGCTATACAAATACATTTTCATTTGATTTAAGAGGAAACATTTGGGAGAATGCAAATCCACAATTACCATGGGTTATATTTGGTGAAATGTTTGTGTGGTTTAGCTCAGTCTCAAAAGGTTGATTTGTATTCACTCAGGTGTTGGGTAATGGTGTATGGGTAAACAGTTGTGAGAAGCTGTCTCTGTTTGTTGAAGTATCTTTATTTCTTTGGTAGACATCTGGCTCACTCTCTGGTATTCCAATCTCAGGGGTAAGTATAATTATATAGGCGATTAGTCATTGCATCATATGAGATTGTGTATGTATGAGCAGATATAGTGTGTATTACAGCCAACCAGTGCCTCTGTTTCAATAGTGTCTTGGGGACCAATCAGCTGCCCTTGTTGGACAAATGTGCTTTCAAGATGGACAGGCCAAAAACACGTAAGATGTGTATGTGTTGCAGTGTGTGATATGTCTGTATCACAATACTGTCTAATGACCATGAGTGATGTGACTTTCAGGTATGGGACTGGCTGTTTTCTGCTGAGAAACACTGGAGCCAAGGTACTTGTAAAGTATAATTTTTTTTACAACAAGAATACATCTGTTGGTTTAAACAAAAGGATTTATGTACTTTTATTAAATTATTTAGCTTTCTTAGTTCTGAGCTTGTGATATAACCTTGACTGTTAGACACATTCCATATGAGTTGGTAGAGAGCCAGTGGGGCACCATGCAAACCTCGTCCTCTCTCTTGTGTTGCCTCACAGCCCGTCATGTCTGACCACGGCCTTCTGACCACCGTGGCGTACAAACTGGGCCGAGACAAACCCGCCTGCTATGCCTTAGAGGTAAACTTTTTTATAAGATGAAGAAAACTATATTCATTTATCCTAGCTGACAAAGGAATATCAATGTCTTATTTACAATGACTCAGTAAAAGTATTTTTAAGCTCTACTTTAACTTACGATTGGTTGTTGCATGTATAATTTTGTTAGCTCCTGTTCCAATTGGACATTTTAGATTTTCCTATTGGTCTGTGTCACCCCAGGGTTCAGTGGCTATTGCGGGAGCTGTAGTGCGCTGGTTAAAGGACAACCTAGGCATCATCCAGACATCCACTGAGCTGGGTAAGACAGACTTGTCATCTCTTCAAACCTTTTAGATACATGCTTAGAATTTTTGTACAGATTTTTTGTTTGTTTGAATAATTGGAGTGACAGTCATCATGAGCCTTCCACTTGGACAGATCTAAGTGTTCTCTCTGTTCCTTAGAGAAGCTGGCTGCTTCTGTAGGGACGTCGTACGGGTGTTACTTTGTTCCGGCGTTCTCTGGCTTGTACGCCCCCTACTGGGAGCCCAGTGCACGAGGGTGAGAACCTGACTACAATAACCATGAGCTCCATCCCTTCCGCTTCAGTTGTGGAACCCCTAAACACAAGATTACATTTCCTTTTCAACCAAAAGGGGGTAATATAGGGGTAATATCTTTCTTTATGTAAATATATTTATGTAAATATTTCTTACATTTCTTTATTTCAGAATAATTTGCGGCCTGACTCAGTTCACTAACAAGAGTCACCTGGCCTTTGCTGCATTAGAAGCTGTGTGTTTCCAGACAAGAGAGGCAAGAGTCCCCTCACAGACAATAAAAACAACAACAACAAGAAACAATATTTTCAGTTCTGGTTCTCAATAATGTTTTTTTATTTTAATTTGTTACACTAGAGCCTCTGTCAAAGCAGATGTGATAAGACATGTAATCCTAAGTGGGAGCTGACTGACTGCTGTGTGTATTTGCCTGTTTTCTGGGGTACAGATTATGGATGCAATGAACCAGGACAGTGGGATCCCTTTGTCTCAGCTGCAGGTGGACGGGGGCATGACCTCCAACAGACTGCTAATGCAGCTGCAAGCAGATATACTCTGCGTACCTGTCGGTAAGACACAAACACACACACACACACACACACAAAGCCTTTTAGCCACCTACCCATCAGAAAAGCTGTCCCTAGCCAACTCAAATAAAATGACTGTTGGCACTACACCATTTTTTAGGGAGGTTCATGGTAATGAAAGTCCCACTTGTGTCGTTCCAGTGAAGCCATCCATGCCGGAGACCACAGCTCTGGGGGCTGCCATGGCAGCTGGGTCAGCAGAAGGGGTCAGTGTGTGGAGCCTTAACCCAGAGGACCTCAGCGAGGTCACTTCCGAGAAGTTCGAGCCACAGATCAACCCAGAAGGTAAGGGTGCTTGTGACCGGTATGTTAAAATTATTAGAAAATGTGGGGGGGAAATGCATATGAACTTGGCAACCTGGACAGAAGGCTATGTATTCTGTATCTTTTCATTATACTCTCTCTCTGTCTCTCTCTGTCGGGTAGAGAGTGAATTTAGGTATGCTCGCTGGAAGAAAGCTGTGCAGAAATCCATGAACTGGGAGACCACAGAGCCCATCAGCAATGGAAACGGTATTGCTCTCTGTGACAGGCGACATTTCACATTTAAGCCCAATTCTTTAGTCAGTTCATCCCAGGCAGAGTTTAAGGGCCGTTGAGTATTTGTACAACTTAAACCCAATAGGCTTTCTCTGAAACATGATGAGCAGGGATCCCTGAAGTGGCTGTACCAATGTCTCTAGCTGTTACAGCCTGTGTGTTGTGTTCATTTGTTCTATTGTTTCTCTCTCTCCTGTCTGCTTGAATTGGACCTGGGTGTGGACCACTGGCAGGTGAAACTAGTATCTTCAGTAGTGCCCCACTGGGCTTTTACATACTGGGTAGCTTGTTTATGTTAATTGGAGCGAAATACATCGCAGGTTAGTGTACGCTGGTGTGTTTTTGTATGTTGAGTGGATGAGATGCGTGGTTGAGAGAGATTGCATGGAGTGTGTGTGGGAGTGGTGGTTATGTAAAACTGTAATGCTGTGAGAGGATGATGATGGGTGTGATAAGACTTCATCCACACAGTAACATTACATGGTTGAGTTATGTAATCCTAACCCTGAACCCCCCCCCACCCCCCCCCATAGCCTACTTTTATGTGTTTTCCTGTTTGAGTGTGCGGTATCTAAAATACCTCAGCCCCTGCTTGCTCTGCTTTCCCAGACAACTAACAAGACCTGTTCAGATACTCTAAAATGTTCACTAATAGGGAAGGAAGTAAGAGGGCATATTAGAGAATCTGACACGGTCCAACAGCTTGTCTGCTCCTTTCGCTACAATATAGAGTTAAAGCTTTTTAAAGTGCACTAAAGATTATTTATAAAATACTGAACTATCCAAGGTTTTTTCATGTAAAACTCTGATTAGTCCTGTCTTTGTTTGTACCTCCTGTGACCTGCTAGACTGCTAGACCTAAGAAGCCACGTTGTAGTGAGAGGACAGAGAGAGGGGGACCTGTCGCCAGATGCTTCCTGTTTGCTTCCACCACTGGTTTCCACAGCTGTGGTGCTACACGAACACAACCTACATGAACATTCCCAACTGAAAACAAGACGTGGTCAGAGCTTGAAGTCATTCTGGACGTCAACTGGAATTAACTTGTAAAATGAGTGAATGAGTGAGTGAACAAGTTTTGTACGAGTGACATCCCCAGATCCTAATGCTTCCTTGGAGTGAATGGCACATGTATGGTGTAAATTGTGATGTGTGCAATATATTTCCAGTGTTATGTTTTTGTGGGGCTTGTTTTGTAAAGCAGTTGTTTAAGAGCGTCGTTCATGTTGACCCGGTTCGATCCTCTGTACTACCAATCGTGTGTGAGCCCGGGCGTCTGTAGAAAGGGATCCGGTATCACATGTACAACTGTCCTGCTTTGGTCATTACACACCTCCGTCACTGTTGTGCATGAATTCATTGCAGTATCTTCTTGGAAATGTGATGTTAGGGACTGTCTCCACCAATGGCTGTTTGGGATATTAGAGCACTTTATAGATGTTGTTTGTCTGCTGTGCGGTGTAAAAAGACTGACCAAGCTCATCTTTTATAACACCTTCTTGAAGGGAAAAGGAATAGATTGATATACCTTTATTTGCTGTGCTGCTTTTTGAGGCCAGAGAGATGTGAATATTTTGGGGAAATAGTAGAAACTGCTTGTATAAGTTGTTTTATGTATGTAAACTTGCTGTTGGACAACCATGACTTTTACTTCCTAGTACTTGATTTGTGTCCTCCAACCCACCTTTCACACACTGTTACCCTTAACACACATTCTGTATTTACACATATTTACATTTTGTTCATTTGTCAAATCTTATCATCCAAAGCCATGTACAAATCGTGCGTAAAGAATGTACCACAGTCAAGGATCAGAAATGCAGTTCTATTGCCTATTTCGGTGGTTGACCAAAAGCGGCCTGGGTTTTGACCAGGCACAACTCGATAATAACATTTCAACCACAACTCTACATAGTACAGAACAACAAAAAACGGCATCAAATAACATGGAAAAATCAGTTTCTCACAAAAAGTAATGTACAGCTTAATGCAGCAAATATATGTTCTCACATAGAAAATTGCAGTCTACTTGCAAATGAATAGGATGCAGGATTTGGCTAAATACAATCTGACCACTGTTTGCGAATATACAGTATCTGTACACTTGAAAAGACAACTTGTTGTTGAAAAGTAATCGGTATTTATTTAAACAGAAAGATATAGCGTTATCTTAATTAGTGAACCTCGTACTCTTGTTAACCATGAAATATCCAACAGTCTTCTGATACTGAGCCAAAAACAATCGCTACTTCAAATATGTTATAGCCTACTGCGCAACTTCTCGAAATATAGAATGTCAGCCACCAGACCAAATTGTTTACAAATAATAGAATAATATAAAGAATTAATAGTGGACAAATTCTGTTGACAGAGAAAAATACGACAAACCTAAATAGAATGCAAATAAAACCTGTCCTGGTATCACACTTACAATTTAACTAGGCTTTTGAATTTACTACCCGAAAATGACATGCATTTGAACCATCTACTGTTGCTAATTATTAACTAAATAAAATGCAATTGCATTAAACTGGTTTGAAAACATTGTCTTTGTGAGAATGAATCGTATTTGTAACTAACTGGATTTTCTGCATTTATGGGCATGTATTTATTTTTGGCACCAAATCAGAACTTTTAAGTTCTCAACTTTTAACCGTTCCTGATTTAAAAAGTAAGTACAAAATATCCCTTTTTAAATGTCTTTCTGACAAAAAATAAAAAATTCAAACGTCATCGGAACTTCCTCTTGTTGTTTACTTCGTTTTGACGATATTTTCAGTTTCACAAGGATACTGACCAAACGCAATCACAACTCACGCTTAATCTGTCACAATGCAGGAGGCCCATAAACCCACCTTTACCGAGGCGGAATTTTATCAAGTTAATTTTGACGGTCGGCTATATATCGACTCATTTTACTCCAATCCTGATGGTCATCCGGAGGAGAATGATTTACCCTTCTTATTGGGGAGTCTAAGCAAGTCTTTCTCTTCAGGTGACGTACATTTGCATGAAATGCCACTTTATTTCTGAATGGTTAGACCAGAATGTATTGTATATCTATGTCAACAGTACCGGTGGGTAATAAATAATCTGTATTTGTCCTCTCAGGAAAACACAGCGGGCAAAGACTTATAGATATTGGCACTGGTCCCTCAATCCACAGCTTAATAAGTCCCAGTGAACACTATGAATACATTCTGGTATCGGATTACACTGATAGCAACCGTCAGGAAATAAAGAAGTGGCTCAATAATGAGGAAGGTTGTTTTGACTGGCTCCCAGTCATTCAGTATGTGTGCAATCTTGAGGGACAAAGGTAAAGTAATTACAAAATATTATAAGATACAGTGACAGTATCTGTGCAACAATACATTTCTACAACTTGTGATTCTAATACACAGTGCCAAAGTTCAAAAGGAAATGCATATTGCTAATGTGCAAATCATTTGAATGAAAATGCTTTCCCACTGTGTTGAGACAAAAATTACAATGAACCCATTGTACCTTTGACCCAAGGACACCCTCCCAAGTGACGCAGCAGCTGAGACAGAGAGTGAAGCAGGTGTTGAAGTGTGACGTCCGCCTGGAGAACCCTTTCCATCCGGTCACAGTGGAACCAGCCGACTGCATTGTCACCAGTCTCTGTCTTGAAGCTGCATGCAAAGACCTGGAGACCTACCGCTGTTCACTGCGCAACATCGCATCCCTGCTGCGCCCGGGGGGGTTGCTTGTCATGCTTGGAGTGCTTGGGGAGACTTACTATGTCATGGGGGGAAAGAGATTCTCCTGTCTTGACTTGTCTCAGGCCACCATTGAGGGAATTCTGAAGGAGCTTGGCTTTTCTGTAACAGAATTTAATGTTCGGTCTGCTCCACACCGAGAAAACAATACAGTGTCTGACTACAGTGCTGTGTTTCACTTGATGGCTGTTAAGTCAGATTAAGCTGAATAAATACCTAATAAAAGTTTGCATGTGCTAACTAGAAACTAGCTTATAAGGCCTACAGTACCCTCAGGATCGATCATATCTCTTATCTATTCAAAAGTGCCTTCTCCAAATATTACTTGGATTTTAAAACTATACTGTACAACATGTTTGTATTGTATATTTTTTGTATGTGTATGTAGTGCAACTGCAACGTTCAAGATTACATTGCAATAAACATTCATACTTATAATGTCCCTCTGGTCAGGATCAGATTTGACCTGTTTTGAACCTAGTGAGTGGAAGGTGGGTGTGTCTTGTCAGGTGTACGTTATACTTTCAACATTGTTTTGCCACAGAGTTTGGTGAGGAGTCTTTCAGACCTCATAATATTCATTAGAAAAAGTATTAAGTCCACACAATAGTTTACTATAAAAAGGTTTACAATTGATGCAAAAAGACATGTTACACTATTGACATGTGCTGTGTCTTAGTCTCAGAACAGAAGTGACTGAACCCTTCTCTCAAATTCTTGTGTTCACTTAGAGAGGTCTGCTACAAGTCCCTCCTTCACACTGAAGGGGAGGATGCCCACTCAATATTTGTTTGGATGCAATCAAGCCTACAGGATCATCAGTGAAGCTTCGCTCATCTTGTCTGACCACTCTTCCTCCTCGTCCTCCTCGTCCTCCTCCTCCTGCCCCTGTTTGTCTGCGCTTCTCTTTACGCCCCTCTGCTTGGACAGGGCCACAGCGTATCGGATGGTGTACATGTTCCAGTCACACCTGAGCAGGAACCAAACACAGGAAAATCACACAAATCACCATTGCTCCTACTCCCTTCTGTATGATTGTATAGAATAATCTTGGTACTTACAGTTTTGAGAGATCCTCAAAATGCCTTTGGATGCTCTTCTGAAGAGACTGAATGGTGGGTAATATGGCCGTAGACCTGTCGACCACAAAACAGAAGACCACAACCACAACGTTAGAGCAGAAAAACATCTGCTAGTTGCGACAGTGAAAGTCTGCCCGTACTCCTCAGGGTAGTGTGTGTCTGGAACTTCCCACCTGCTCTTGAGCTTCTGTCCGTGCTGAGTGAGGAGAGACTGCGCCCAGCTCAGGTAGAACTGCAGGTGACCAGACTTCTCCAGGGCCGACGCCAAGAAGCCCAGCAGCTTCTCCACGTACACATCAGGGAGGGAGCCACACACCACCGGAACTAACACACACACACACAGACCACAAATGTTTCCAATCACACAGGGCCAACATTTAAAGACTCAACTTTACTGTTGTAAAGCCCTAGCCCTTACTAACTTATGGGGTAATTAGGTCATTATGCCTCTACTCAAGGCAATGACAATCTCACAAACTGGTTACCAGTAATCTGATGACATAGGTTACACACAAGTGATACAGGAAGTAAGTCCAAGAGCAGCTGACGACTCACTCTGCTGATGTGGGATGGCCTCTAGGACCTCCTGTGTGAGGACACTCTCGTTGAGGCGGAACGCCAGCACGATGGCCGACGCCCACTCCATCTTCCGCAGCTGGCGGCGGACGCTGAGCGGGGTCACATCGAGGTCGAGGTCGTAGGGGTCAAAGACCAGAGCCCCGTCCAGGGAATAGATGAGCAGACCCTCTGTGGAGGTGGCAGCCCAGCTACGACCTGTGGGGGAAGGATGGAAGGAGAGAGAGAGAGAGAGAGAGAGAGAGAGAGAGAGAGAGAAGGAAGAACTTCAATCTTCTAACATATTTGGAATCTCTGTCTATTGCTTGATCATCTTGAGAACCAGGAATTGTATGAAGTTGAAGCAGATTGGGTCCGATAGAAATACAATTCCATAAATCTGTTTGCAACCATATTGTGCTGCAACTAAGCAATTGATCCATAGATCTCATGATAAATAAATATCACCAGTTAAGCTGCGGTAAATGCTGGAACCATGGATCTCTCACGCTGCCAACAGGACACTGCACTAATGATAATACAGCAATGGAAAGTTAGGATCTAAACTGGCCAATTCTTTTTGACACCCACCAGTAGGAGAAAAACGCAGGGAGGTGACCCTGATCTCAGGTTTGAAATGACGAGAACTCATGTCTCCTACGTGAGAGAGAGAGAAAGTCAACAGTCATTCAATAAATCTATATTATGATGTATTTACGTAATAATACAAAGAAAATCTTTTAAAAATGAATTATATTATAACAATAAGCATGTACAATTCCACTGCTATGCTAAAGCACCGTGATGGCTGTCTCCTACCTTTCCTGACCCCAGGCAGACTGAGCTGGACCCCATCTCCATCCCCCACCCCCTCGTCCACCAGCGCAATACTCCCAAACTCTGTCATCTTCCGCCGATCCAAAAACTCCTGCGCAGAACAGAGAGAACACACAGTTTAACCACCACGTCATCTAGCACAAGGCAAAGGAAGAAAACAACGTAACCAAATAAACAGAATATAAAGGGGCAGAAAGCTTTCCACAGGAGGAAATCTTTTTACAATACTAGTGAATACAAGCCAGTAGTCCTATCCATGGTAACCTGACACTGCTTATTGGTCAGTACCTCCATGGCGTCCAGAGACAAGTTGCAGGAGATCTCAAACTTCTTCATGAGGATCTGCTCCCTGATGTTGTAGATGCAGACAAACTTGGACTGACCGCCGGCCAGTATGGACTCACCGTCTGCCGAGTAGCACAGCGACGTAAAGGACCTTCACACAGACAGGACAAAGAGCAGAAAAAGACATTGGATGTGAGAGATGGAAAGATAATCCTAAAGATAAACATTTCACTCTGACAAAATAAAAGTTTCCTAACATACACACGCACACACATCTCTCCCACACAACTCACTTTCCCTTCGCTAGCTGTTTGGCGGTGATCTTGTCCGTCTCTTTGCGGCCTGTCTCCAAGTCGTGACGCCCGGCGATGGAGCCTAGCTGCGCGGCCGTCTGGGGGTTCCAGAAGGAGATCTCTCCGTTCAAGGTGGCCACCGCTAGCTCCTGCCCGTCTGGACGGTACGACACGGCCAGGCCTGGAACAGCAAACACGGCCGGAGGAAAGAGAGAGAACAGTGATCATGTCCACTTCTGAAAATGGCATTTAGGCTAACTTCATTCATTTTCAGGCATCTCATATCCAGTGAACACTACAATAAAGAGTATTCAACTCCACATTCAGAATGAACTGTTTGTTGGTTATATTGTATGAGTAAAAACCGTCCCTCTTCCTTTCATCATTACCGTCGGAAGTGAGGCGCAGGGTCTCTTTGGTCTGCCAGCTGTCTAGCATGTCCCAGAGACGCACGGTGCGGTCCCACGAGATGCTGGCCAGGATAGACTGGACCGGGCTGAAGCACAGGCAGCTCACTGGGCCCTCATGGCCCCCCAAGACCTAACCAATCACCACACAGAGACCATGTTAAACATAGCCAATCATCATAAAGAGCCCCTTATAAACGTTCATAGTAGACAAAGATATTAAGAGATATAAGAGTAGACATTGCCTAACTCTGGGATGAAATGATCTATTTGGATTAGACTTGGATAACATTTAGTTTGAAACAGCCAATTGGCAGGCATCAACACAGACTGTGGGGTAGTTGGGGTCAGTCACCTCCAGCAGGCGCCCGGTCTGCATGGACCAGATGAAGACCTCGAAGGAGTCTTGGGCTCCAGCTGTCACCAGATCCCCGCTGGGGTCCACCGCCAGAGAGGAGAACTGAGTGGGCCGCGGGGACGTGAACGTCCGGAAGTTGCGGTACCTGAGGAGACACAAACCAGTTAGACACTGCCGGAACAACTAACAAACTGTGTTAAAATACAAGTCAGCGCTGTGATAGCGTTGCCAGTACATGTCTGGTGACTAGCGGGAACAGTAGGCCCCCAATCCAGCCAGGTTGTCTGTGGCCTGTCTAGGTCAGCGAGAGCAGCAGATCTTACCTGTGCAGGTCGAAAGCTCGGACGGTGCCATCGAGGGACGCGCTGACAATGACAAAGCCGCTGGAGGTGAAGGTGACATTGGTGACACTGCTGGTGTGCTCGGTGAAGGTGACAAAACACAGGCCACTGGTGGTGTTCCACACCTTCACCTGCCAATAGGAAACCCCATATCAGCACACCCACAAACCTGCTTCTGTTGATACCTTTTATACTTACAATTGTTGCAATGGTGTTCATTATAGTTTGTCTAAGAACTCACTTTCCCATCATCCCCTCCTGTTACAATGTACTGGCCGTCAGGAGAGTAGGCCAGGGCGGCCATGTTGTTGAAGTGGCCCTGCTGCTTGAAGACGTATGACTCACTCTGCCACTCCCACACCAACAGCTGTCCTAACCCTGAAGGAAGATGGAACGAATACGGAAAGTTATTGTCATATTTGAGCTGGCTTATAAAGAAAATATAATTTTTTTGCCATATCTTTTTCCTTACTCAACAAAGCAGCATTTCAGCCTTTTACCTACCTGAGCAGCCAAAGCCTATCCAGTCTCCGGAGCCGTTGATAGCCACCGATGCAATCCTCTGGTCAGAGATGCTGAGGGAGTGGATGAGGTTGAAATCAGGGAGCTCGTGCAGGTGGAAGACCCCAGATGCAAAGCCCGTCACCAGGATGTGTGTCGGTTTGTGGAAGGTGGCTGCCGTCAGGTTGTTGAAGTCACCTTCCTTGTTGAAAAAATGCCTTGCGCAGGAAGACAAACACAAAGTGTGACTCCCTAGTAGTTTCCCAAATTACCTAAAATATAAATCTGAAATTCAAGCCTTTAAGCACAGGGATTCTCAGACCACATCATGAAAAGGAAAAGGCCTAGAGCACCTATGAGCAGAGGTGAGTAGCAGGTGACATGTCTTACTTGCTGATCAGTTTGTATCTGACGTTTGCTACTCCCTCCGTTTCTTTCGGTCCATCTGCCTTTCCTTTGACAACCTCCCCCCGGGGCTCTCCCTCCTCTCCTTCCTCCCTGTTCTCCTCCTCCTCCTCCTCCTCCTCAGCCTGGTCCCCTCGGGCGCTCGGTCTCCCCGCTGGTTGTGGGGTCTCCCGGGGCCTCCTCAGAACCAGGCCATCCGGCTCTGTGTCGCTCTCCCACACACAGAGCGTCCCATCCTGACTCACTGTGTACAACTGAAGAACACACGCTGGGTTAAAGTCACTACATTGCTAAACACACTCAGACAGTAAGGGATCAAAAGACCCAGCATCTTTGGTTTGGAGCCGAGCCTAATAAGGCTCTTGCCTCATACTAAAAGAAAACTTTTCACTCACATCCAAACTGTCTTTTTCAAAGAAGCAACCGACGATGAGGTCCTTGTGTCCTCCTAGGGAGTAGTAGATGAGGTTGGCCCAGCGCTCGGCTCCGAACACCCAGGTCGACATGTCTTTGCTTCCCACAACAAAGCACCTGCATCGGGGGAGAGGAGGAACACATGGTTGTAATTCAGGGATGGGTTTACTGTATGTAAACAAGGTAAATATAACGTGTCAACAGTCACTCACTTGGAGTCGTCTGTCCAGTCGATGCAGGTGGTCTCATCATAGGGCCCATAGTAACTCTTGTCCAACACAAAGGCGTTGAACTCACGTTTCTTCCCAGGAGCATGGTACATCAGGGCAACATTCTCCTTGGTGACCACAAACTTCCTGTAGGTGAGGAAATTACAAGATACAAATGAAAAACAGTCTGCCTAAGGTTCAGCTAATATCTTATGTTCAATATATTAAAACGATGCCATGTGGTAAGTTCTGCATTGACATGTAATGGGACATGTAGTTTTCATACCTGCCGTCAGGAGAGAATCGTACACTGTTCACAGGTTTGTGAAAGTGGAAATGATGAAGCACAGCCCTTGTTACAAGACTGACTAACAACGCAGCTCCATCTTTAACACAGAGACAAAAACATTCAATACAAACTTAAACCAGTTGTCAAGAACAGTACATATTTATGCCTAAAGTCAACCATTGTATATTTATACTATGATTTGATTACATGTTTATTATACCTTCATCAACCAACACTGCCAAGCAGCCATCCGGGGAAAGGCCAACACAAGTAATGTTCTTCGTCGTAGACAGTGGCAGCGTTTCTGACTTGTTGCTAATAGGACAGATTTAGAAATTGATCAGATCACATTCAATTAAAACTATATGATTTGAGAAAGGATTGCAGCCTTGACATACTTTTTCAAGTCAAAGACAGATATTCGATTTCCAACCGGACTGATCACAGAGTTTCCATCCTTGGAGAAGCTCAGGTTCCCATGGCGGTAAACAGCTCCCAACAAGTTGGAAAACTAGGAGCACAGTTGATATTATTTCTAGTCATACATGCAACAAGCTAGCACTGACACAAATTAGCATATTAATTTGTATGTTGAACCAGCAAACTGTCAAGATAACTTGCAAAGGTGTAAAGTTAGCTAGCCAGCTATCTATGTTAACTAGGCAGCTTGTCAAAACTTACCCTGTATGCAAACTTCATATTGGTAGCGGTTTACGTCTCATGCAGTATTGATATAATTTAGAACATATATCAATCTTAGATTTTAACCAAGGCTTCATTCATCTCATGCTTGCAAACCACACGTGTGTGCGCAAGTGTTGACACTACACATTTCCGGGTTAATTTGGCCACAGAGCCATCTAGCGGTTGGAGTGTAATTTGCAATGAAATTCAGTGAAAGGCATAGAACTGCACTTAAAGTAGAAAAGTAAAACGTTTTATTGCAAACATTATTCGAAAACATTTATTTTTAGATGATGTTGGTCTTAGAGGTTTAGAGACACATTCAACTTACACACCCCTACAGTAACATTATGGTGACATTATAATAACTTTGTGAAAAGTTTTTCTTTGCTTCGATGCATAAACAATGTGTCAAACTCTATTTCCAAGTGATCAGGGAGCTCAGATTCAGAGTCCAGACCAATACACTCATTATCATTTCCCAGCATCTTCCACCACGGTAGCTTGGCACCCTGAAGAATGGCATTGTGGGATTGCCGGGCTCTGGCGGCCACAGGGGCGGAGCGACTCCGGAACATCTCACAGTCAGCTGTTGAGGCGACACTGAGGGCAGGTGCATCTGAAAGACAGGAGAGGGAAGATAGACACACGTCCTGACCCGATCTGTGTGTGTGAAGTTAGTGTAGAGAGGAAAACCTACTCATGAGCAGCTCCAGGTCAGTGTTGATCTGAGCCAGCAGGGCCTGGGTGTGGATCTGGGCCTTCCTCTCAGCCTCCCTCCCCTGGAGATGCTGCAACAGCAAGGCCTGGGTCTGGGTATGGAGCTCCCTAGTGCCCCCTTCAGACACCACAGAGGACTGCAGGAACGGAGGCATGGAGGGAGATATTAAAAGAAGGAAAATCCAAATATCGAGTCATGGCCTATGTCCACAAAATACATAACACACATACTATACAGACACTTAGGGTTCAGGATCAGAAGCCATGGTGACTTACAGGGTGGAGGGCAATGTATTCGTCCACCTCTTTTTTCAGCTCTGCTCTTCGCCTGTCTGTCAAACCTTGCGTGCCAATCCAAGGAGAGGGAAGAGGAGGGACCTTCTCCCCTCTTCGTTTTTTTAGGAAACGTACAACCTAAAGCCAAGGGACGACACGCTTGTTTTAGTTTTATATACACAAGAAAGTGTGTGGGTGTGTTTGTGTGTGTGTGTGATTACCGCTCTCTGCAGAACAACAGCAGCCCGGTACTGAGAGAGTGTGTGTCTGACTTGCTTGAATCTTCTCCTCTCTTTGTGACCTCGCCAAACCTTTTGGATGATCAAAGCAGCTTGCTTCTCAACCTCTCCCAGGTACCTCTGGACTTGACCTACACATATAGGCACATATATAAGAAAAAGAAAAGAAAAAAGAAAAGAGAAAGATTGTGTGTGTGTGTGTGTTACCTGGGGGCAGCAGATGCAGCAGCTCCAGCTGTCGTTGGTGGAACTCTCTCCTGGCTTTCTGTCTCCTGGCACACACCTGCAGACGAAGCTCCTCTGCCCAGCGCTCCTCCTGAGCCTGCTGCTCCCGCCTCCTCCTCCGCTCTCTGACAACACACACACACGTCTTGAACACATCTATGGAGTTTGATACTTTAATAACTCCATTCACTCACACAGCACACGCACCTGAAGCTCCTCTGTAGCGTGCAGACAGCTCCCGGAAGTTTCTTCACCCGCCTCCGAGTCAAACAGGCCCGCCACGCAGCCTGAATGACACACGCTGCACGCACACACTCCTCTGACACCTGTTATTAACAGGAGAGGGTCACACACACACACCTAAGCACATGCACACACACACATGCACACACACACACCTCAGATGGTCTGGGTACCTGTGTCTTCACTGGTTCGTGAGCTCCACTGTGCAGCAGGTTAAGCAGCTCATCCACCTCCTCATCCAAACCACGCCCTCTATATTCTTTACTAATGATCTTGTCCAATCCTGGTGTGCACAAAACACACACACAACTGCTCAGCGTTCATGATGACTAAACTTCAGGTGTGTGTGTGTGTTCATGGTCTTGCCGCCCACCTCTGAATCTGTTGATGATGAACCGTAAGGTGGTGCCCTTTTGTCTGGCAACAAGGAGGAGCAATCGAACTGCTGCCCCACCCACAGCTGATTGGGAGGAGTTTGTCAACTCGAATGCAACGTCATCCAGAAAGACAGCCAGACAGTCCAGCCTCAGATCTGCAAGTAACTCACTATAAAGGAAGGATGGAGGACAAAAGAGACCAGGAAGGAATGAGAAGAGACGGATGAGAGACTGGAAGGCTCTATTAGGTTGGAGCATTGGCATATTCAATCAATAACACTTACATTAAGAGTGCTGATGCACTCCTAATGCTGACATAGGTAATGTGATGCTTGGCAGCGTATCATAGATGGAAATACCTGTTGGTTGAGAGGACCTGTTGCCACAAGGACAGACACACCTGTTTCACTCTCTCATCCTCACTCATCTGGATGTGCTCATAGAGCGTGGACTGGAGGGCTACAGACGAACGAAAGAGGAAGAGGAAAATCAAAGAGGGTCGGGGTCAGAGATGAAGAGAAAAAAGGGAGAACGGAGGTGAGATCGGTGAATGACAAGAAAAAGAAAGGAACAAAATATTTCATTTTTCAGCAATCGGTGACATCTTCTCATAATTCATAGCAAATGCTCAGTTATAAGTGAGGTACTATGGGTAAGTATGGGATGGAGTCCGCATTTCTCACCTTGTGAAGTCAGGTGGTTGTGTCCTTTCAGAAGCCAACACAGAGAGGCCATGACCTTCCTGAAGTGATGCAACATCTCAGGCTGTCCGTTTTCCTACAGAGAGAAAGAAAAAAGAGAGACGGGGTGAGAGGGAAGGAGGGAAAAAAGGGAGGAGAGAGAGGGTGTCCAAGTGACTACTTAAGAGACACTTACTCTTAAGTAACAAAAGAAGTCTCAGACGTGTTTGTGTCTTACCTCCAGACCTGTCATGAGCCGAAGAGCCAAAGACAGAAGGTTATCTGTGACGGATGGGAGCAGCCTCCTATGGAAGGCCAGCTCATCTTTGTCAAGTTTCACACCCACACAACAGGAGCTGCAGAAGAAGAGGAATTTAGATTGTTTTCAATAATCTCAAGGCACAACCAAAATGATCTGATCATTCATGGACCACAAAGTTCTTGTTCACATATACTGTTATATGAGTATATACTCATTCATATACTGTTATACTCATTCATATACTGTTATTCAGTATCCAGCAGTAACGCTGCTTTGTTTATAGACTGTATATTGTTATTATACTAAAATTGACTAAGATAACTTTCAAACGCACCTCAGTATTTCAGCAATTTGTGTAGCAGATGCATAACCTCCGTCCACTTTGTCATAGTTCAGGTTGAGGACATCTGCACAGTATTTCAGTACTCCATCTCTATATAAGTCTTGCTTGAATGCATCCAGTTGTGCACCATCTTGGACAGACTTCCTCCTCAAGATATCTTCATTGTGAAGTTACATGAATGGGTTAAAACATACCGAAACACACTTACTACTGACCTTAACATCAGAATGAAGAACTGTAAACATTGCTCTGGTAGTTGAAGACCAGCCAGTTAGATAGCCCTCGAACTACCCACGCTATGGGCATCTTATGTTATAAAAAATAGTTATTTACATTACCTTGCAGCTTTGAGAGAACAAGAGAAACTTGTTTCTCCGGCTTCAGATCTTTCCTGGCCACTAGTGCACATAGAGCTGTGTCTCCCGTAGATAGACTCATTACGTTTTATTAGCACTACAGTACTGTAGTGTTAGCACTAGCTGTTCAACTCCAGCAACTACAGTTTGCTAATACATTTGTACATGTTAATGTCTGTTATTACAAGCTACCTAGTCCTCGTCAGGAAGGTTTGATAGCTAGTTGGTGAAATGTAAGTGAGATAGATAGCTAGTTGACCTCTATGAATATGTGTATGTACGATCCCAAAATTAACACACCAAAATTGCGTCTGTTTCTACGGTAACCACACGTCATCGGGCTGCGACTAAAGCCACCAGTCATCAGCCAGAATTGCAAGATTCAAACACATTCCATTGAACATACAGCCTATGTATTACTTAGATCACCTCTCCTGTCCACTTGGAAACACAAACATACTTTGAATATATGGTTGAATACTAAAATTGTTTTCCAATCCGTACGAGAAATGTCTTATACCTTTGGACTTTCTTATGGAGGCAAACATCTGCCCTCTTGTGGATACAAATTTAACAGTTCTTATTGACACAACAATGTTTCTCCATGCATATCAATAAACGATGCCTCCTGAATTTTTTGACAGGAAATAAAACAAATAGAAAAGCAGTTTATGCATGAACTTATCTTTATTGAACAGCTGATAGGAATAATCAGGTATATACAGGTGCTTGCTGGGCTCAACCCAGACGCACTTTATGACTGTTGATAAAGTCTGATACTTTCACAATTCCATTCCTTGTCTTCCTGTGTGTGTGTGTGTGTGTGTGTGTGTGTGTGTGTGTGTGTGTGTGTGTGTGTGTGTGTGTGTGTGTGTGTGAGAGAGAGAGAGAGAGAGAGAGAGAGAGAGAGAGAGAGAGAGAGAGAGAGAGAGAGAGAGAGAGAGAGAGAGACATCATTAATATCACAAGGTTTGGGTGTAGCTGCACTGATGCATTAGACTGTTGCTGTGCATGTTTGGGTGTGTGAGAGAGTGAGTCATTTTTGTACAGCATCTATCCTGCCATATCTGGAATCGAACTCACGCCTGTGTCTCCAGGTAGGTTAGGGCACGGTCGACCTGGGACTGTGACACCTCCCCATCCACCGCCGCAAGGTACAAATACATGGAGCGGAACGTCTCAAAGGGGAGGCAGGCATCTGGTGGCTTACATGTGCTGTCGGCATTCAGGATGTACAGCGCATGGGTCATGGCATTCTTTAACGTCTGTCAGAGGACAGGTCAGGGAGGAAGGTTAAGTTGATTTTTTGCATGTGTTTCTCTGTACAATATGAGTGTTTTGAGAGTGTTTATTGTGTGGGTTTGTGTATGAGAGGAAGAGAGAGAGAAAGAGAGAGAGAGAGAATCACCCCGCCAAGGTAGCTGCAGCCAAGGGCAAAGAACTTGATCCAGACCAGCTCATCACAGAAACAGCCTACATTCATGATATGTTTGAGGAGATCCTCTGCCAATCCATACCCTCGCCACATACACTCCAGCTCCTGCTTACTGATCATGTCTTGCTTGTGCATCTAAGATAAAGGGAGAGGAGACAACCAGCAACTAGAGGGAAGCGTTTACCTTGACTGTAATTTGTGGTTGTGAGTGTGTGTGTGTGTCGCCTCATCACCTTGAAATGCATAGCACTAAGGATCTCAGGTGTGAGGTCCATGCCGGGATTGGCCATCTGTGGTGTTGGTTCCCTCACCGGTAACGCCTTGCCCTGGGCTAAAGCACCAAAGTACCTGGTACAGACAGGAGAACTTAAAACATGGTCAACATTTTTACAGGAGTTTGCACTGAACAATCAGAAGCCCCTTTGTACAGCCAACTATCAGCTTATCAAACTAGACTTGAATAACTTAATAGCCTAGTCCGTGTTTTTTTTTTTGCTTGGGTAAGGTTCAAACACAAGGTTCAAATAGCACAGCAGACATAACTCAAAACAAAGTTATGTTGGGATTCAAATAAACCACATATACAATTATTCAGGGACGTTTCAGGCTGTTATAATGAGCTTACTCTGTGGACCATTTCAGCAGGTCTTCTGGCTGGGTTCGGATGGCATCCTTAGTAAACTGTCTCAGAATTTCCGGAAGCTCTGGTGGTATGACCACCGCCTGTCTAACTTTTTGAGACATGTTGAAAACCGAAGAAGGTGAAACAGGGGAACCCGCGGTGGGACAGGCACCTGGCGGCGTGAAGTGTGGGAAATGAGCTGTCTAAGTAGGAGCTGTTAATTGATCAAAGTTTCGTCACCCGCATCACTTAAGTATTGTGACGTGCTAGACATGATGCCTACAGAGAAAGCAGCGGACAGGCTAGGTTCTATTGAAATAGAGGACAGCCGTCTGCCTTTTGTGACAATGCCAGTGTGGTAATAGCCGCAAAACGCCCTCAGAGGGGCGACATTTCTTCATTTTGATGGTTAATAAGTGGTTTGAAAGAAGAATAGTCAATCTACGCGGTAGATTTACACAGCAGTAATAAATGCCCACACCAACCAGCCGGCATGATATGAATAAATTAGATTTGGGATGATAAAATATGACGGGGATTCTTGGTTTTGTACAGACCTAGCGCTATAATCAGCCTTCTTCTCTCCCACCACAATAAGCTTGTCCACAGCATCCTGAGACAAATGATGTTGACACGTTCCTTACGTATTTGATGTGACTCACAAGACGAGGAATGGTGTGCTCTGGTGTGTTTAGATGTTAAGATATTAACATATTAAGAACCAATCAGGGAATGCCCCTTATGCACTGATGTCCTCAGTTTTGATTGAGACACCGCACTAGAGTGAATACGTTTCACGCGCCTTGTGCATGGAACCGGGTCTCGGTGCAGCTAAGGCACCCGCGACGCGTGCGCCTGCGTGTGGATTCGACGGCAACGGCAGCCCATTGTAGGCTGCCTAATCGGTTGTGTAGTAGTCGGCAAGTAGACAGAGGTGCCTTGTCGACGCAGCACGAGCCTCCTCGGGCTCGGAAGACTGCCCCTCAACAATAGCGCGCGAGGCCGCAGGCTAAAGTGATGCCATGCGGGATCACGGTGACTGTAACGAATGAGTTAAAAACGGGAATGCGCGCATCGACGGTCAAGGATAGAAGCTATGATACAGAAATATGGGGATGGGGCCGCGCGCTGACTGACTGACTTTCTTCTGGTAACAGCCATCGGTGGATTTAACGGGGTATATTACAACCAACCTCCCGGTAAAGGCGTGGGGGACTTGGAGGAAAGGAGAGGATGAATCCCGGGGACCCTGCCCAAACGGGCCCCGTTGAAACGGGCCAGGATGGGTTGGCTAAAGCAGGTGGGCTCTCGTTATTCACAGTAAACCTTGCAAACGTCTATGCTAAGGGGGAATGTGCAAACCAGGATGACCGGGGGTTAACAGCTGCGCCTACCCCGGTGAAGGGGGATGTATTACCATAGAGGAATGTGCCTGTCCGTTATCATTAATGATAGAAAGAGGGGACCTATGAAAATCATTCCCAATCATCTTGATTTTCACTGCTCCGCTGCAGCATGAACTGGGCGGACCAATCACTCTATGCATTTAGTTTCGGGGCGGTGTGTATATTTGTGTGTTTGTGTGCGTGTGTGTGATTGTGTGTGCGTGAAAGAGTGAATGAGAGGTTCCTTCATGATATGGGACCGACCGTTTATGGATATAGGCTACAGTCCAGGTTTTGCCTGCAGTGTTTTCTCTAATGATTTTTTTGTTGCTTACACAAGCGTGAGAAAGACAGTCTCACACACACACTGTACGAACCATTTAAGCGTTTATCTCCATAGCGTGTTTCATTTTGATTGTTACACAATCCTTCAAATGCACTGGCCTGCGGGGGCTTTCGCCATGATGTCTCACCATCCGCCCATTCATTCTGTGTGTGTGCTCGAAAGCGCGTTTGTGCAGCAAACACAGGGCTGAATCCAGTAGGCCCATTGCCAACTGACCGATATCATAAGGAATAGCAAAGTCTATGAACCGTAAGCAAACGACCGCTGTTTAATCTCTCTGCTTGTCTGTGTGTTTGTATGTCATGTTCTCCCTGCACGTGTCTGCCTGCTTGTGTGTAGGTGTATGTGTGTGAGTGTGATGGGTTGATGGTGTGCTATGGGCATCAGAGCACAGACTCCATCACAGTATTTGGTATTGATTGTCTGGATTCAAGTTACAATACCAGAAGTCTTGAGCATCAGAACTCCACCCCATGAGACAATATTTCCCATACTCCAGTACTGTATGCTATCCAGTACAGTGTTTGTGAAGGGGTTTAATGCACTGTATTACAGTGCATGTGTGTTTATTCATGTGTGTATGGCTCCTTAACTCAACAAGGAGGCAAATCTCACTTGGTTTGCCTGCTCTGTCCTCTCATCCATGGAGCATTGCTGTGGTCCACACCCTTAAAAAAAAGGCAGGGTCTAAATAGTCTGCTGGGGCTCCCTCCACTCATCTCCTTTCCTGCATTTTCACTGGCCTGAAAACAGGCCAAGTGAAACCAACATGATGGATGTCCGCCCAGTGCTTTATCACTGTGAGAGAGAGACGGAACCATTTTAGATTGTTCCTATGTAATGCTTTGAGTGTTGTGTGTTTTATTAAGAAGTGGAAACAAGAAGTATGGAAAGTAGCAGACTAGTCAGGCTATTCAGACTCAGCCAACTTCAATAAACTCATTTGTGAGGATGTGAGAGGAAGAACAGGAGACACGTGTCCTTGTCTCCTTCTGCTCAGAGCAACCTAGCGATCACTGATGAAAGGAAAGGAGATAAGGTGAGGAAGGAAGGAGGAGGGAAGTGAGCAAGGCACATGAGTATTGGATCAGGTGGAAAGAGTGCCAAATGATGCGAAACATCTTTCTGACGCCTGTCTCCTTTGCCCTCTTCACTCGTCTCCTTGCTTTCCTCTCCTATTCCATTGGGAGAGGTGTAGAGGGGTTTAAATACCGTCTCAGCCCCGGCTTAGGAGCCAAGGAGAGGAGGAAAGGAGCTTAGGGGAACGTTAGGGCACCAAGCTCACTCTTGCGCTTTGAAGAGTGTAGTCCAAATAGTCCACATCAGCACCTCTGTCTTTTTCCCATTCCTACATCTTAATCAACGACAGCAAGCTATTAGAGGAGCAAATGGGAGAGATGCTGTGCTGTTTTGATGGCTGTAATGCGGAAGGAGAGGAAGCAATTAAAGAAAACCACTGTAGACTTGAGATTCACCCTGTGTCGGATATCACTCTCTGGAACCTTTAATATCATTACTTCACCTTGATATCTCGTTAATTGTATGTAAAGAACCTCAATACCAATCAGTGCAATAGCAACTAGGGAGCGGAGAAGGGGGATGTTTGGTGTGTGTGTGAGGGGGGGGGGGGCGTTTGACAGATCAGCTTCCCTGCTGCTACGCTGGTCCCATTAGTGAGGGGTACCTCCCCATTTCTCTTCATGTCTCCCCTCCCTTCTTAACCCCCCCGCCTCCACCCGTCCTCCTCTCCTTTTCTCTCCTAACCCCGACACAACCCACACCACTTTCTCATCTTCCAAAGGTTATCATAGGCTGCTGAGCTGTAAATATTCAAATGTAGCGCTAACGCCGTCCTAATACCCTGTTTATGCGCAGGATTAGCTTTCTCCTGCCGCGAGGGATAAACCACTTCACGCTGGAGGCATGTTTACTCTCTACCAAGCTGAGTGATCTCTCTCAGCTGTTTTCACCTGGGTCAACCCATGTGGGTGCCCTGCGACTTCCTGGTACGAGCTTTCAGGCGTGAGAATAATGGTAAACATAAGTCTGTCACTTGAATCAGTACCACTATTGCCACCAGAAGGCTACCACAGTGCAAGGCTGGAGTGAAATCTCTGTCATTCTTTTATTAATTGTTATTACAAATAAGACTCTCATTTGGAAACAGAGCAGTTAAACAGGACCAAGTAATAAATACATTTCCAGAAGGACCAGAAGGGGGTTTAAGAACCCTGAGAGTGAACACCATCACAGACTATCCAAACTGCTTGATTGCAGACAGTCTAGATTATGACGTTGGTTTTGGCAGCCTTTGATGCTAGTTTGGGGAGGGGTACTTATGTTCCCTGACCAATGGAGGATCTTAGGGAGACCCTTATGTGGGGGGGCTGTCTGCATGGGCTTATCAGCTTTGCCAGTGCAAGGCATATTGTTGTTTGGTATCAGATCAAAGTCTGAACTGGCATGGGTGATGTGTGTGTGTGTGTGTGTGTGTGTGAGTGTGAGAGAGAGAGAGAGAGAGAGAGAGAGAGAGAGAGAGAGAGAGAGAGGGAGAGAGAGAGAGAGGGAGAGAGAGAGAGAGAGAGAGAGAGAGAGAGAGAGGGAGGGTATATTGAGGCCGTCTGGCTGACTGTTTGCGGGTGGTTGGGTGGGGTGTACAGTCAGTATAATATGTAAATGTGTACAGACCTTTCGATAAGCTGCTTAGTGTCTGTGAGTGTATTCTCAGCATCACTTGTCATTTTCAACGACCAATGACAATCTGCCAAAGCTGTTTAGTGGTGTAGCGGGTATACTCAATTTGGTTGTCTTAATGTGGTTGGTGGGAGTAACAAATGCAGTTTTTTTTTTGTGGTGAAAAGTTAGCATATCTGCCTGTGGTGGGATTCTGTATGTGTGTGTGTTTTACAACCGCAGACAGGGTTAACATCTGTCAGTACGGTGAGGGCCAGACTGGCTTTATGTTTGCACCTGTTATCTCTGAAGTGAAATAAAAACAGAAGAACAGTGATAAACCTGTCCATATGTAAAGGCCAGAAGCTCTTCGGTGTGTGTGTGTCTGTGTGTGTCTGTGTGTCTGTGTGAGGGAAGAGAAAGCAATTCTTGTTCTTGTGGTAGTGGTACATGGAACACATACGTTTTTCAGTGTGTATGAGCTTATGTGTGTGGATCCTTGTCAGCCCCTTGGCCGAAGTTGATCCCTCAGCACAGCTATAGGGCGTTTGTTAGTTTGGTGTTGGTTTATTCCAACCACTTCCTGGGAACCAGGAGTTCTGCAAACGAACATCCTGACCTACAGGAAGTCAGCCATGTGTAATTTCCTGTACTTCCTGTTCTAGGATTCTTTTTTTTTCTATTTTTGTGCAATTCTGATCTGGAAATGATACTGTATTCCCTTGATCTGGTGTTGATTGATCTTTGCAGCAACTGGATAAGTGTCATTAGGACACTGACTCAGCCATATTGCTAACACAAAGGCAGTCCATGGGGATCAGAGACTGCAGGAAGAGGTGGCTGGGTTGGTGTTTTGCCAGCAGGCAAAGTGAAGGGTTGTTTTGGGGGCAAATGCATGAGTAACACAGTGGGAGAACAGCTCATGATAGTTTTCTCTCCTGGGACACACACCCGTCCGTGCATACACACTCACACACTCGCACACACACACATACACACTGTCCTATGGCCCAGTGCCCCAGCTGTTCCTGCCAGGATTGTGCCCACAGAAGATTACACTAACAGGCCTAAACAGCAGATGTGCTTTGTCTGGATCAACACACACACACACACACACACACACACACACACACACACGTGCACCAAACTGAGTGTAAACAAAGAAAAAGACGTGGGAAACACAGCATACACACATAATTAACAAACACAAGTCCTGTAAGCTGTGGCAGCACTACCAGAGCGTCAACCCCCCCCCCCCCCCACCTCATCCAGTCTCTCCCTCCCCTCGTCCTTCTGTCCTTTATGTGCCCACCACTGTGTCCTGGGGGGGTGCAGTGGGGGGAGGGGTGCGGTTGGGGGGGAGCAGGGGGGGTTGATTTTTAGTTGAGATGACCTCGTGGTAAACGTCCTCAATTCTTTGGGAGGCTGATATGAAGGTGAACCATGTAAAACATCTCCCCAGCACAGCTCTAAATGTCCTCCAAGTCTTGGTCCTCGTGAAAACCACCAAGGAACGGTAGAAAACGGTGTCGTTCTTTTGTGTCATACATTGGATGTGGAAAAGTGCTCAAATGTTTGTACTTAATCCTGCTTTAATAAGAGACTTTTCCCTCCCCATCTCCTCCCCTTCCCTTCCCTCTTTTCTTGCTCCAGGGGGTGCGCGGGGGGAGGGGGTGAAAGCAGTGGATGTGTTGACTGTTCTGAGGGAGAAAGTGGCCTTTGTATCAGGTGAGTCACTGGCTCTATTCCATTCTCTGTTTCCCGCTCCTTATCCCTAGCTTTCCCTTCCGTCATAATGCTTTTGCATTGTTTATTTGCTTTACTGCGGAAGAAAACAACATTTAAAGATGTATTGGGTAACGGTTTCCAGAAGGACCCTGGGCCAGAGATGGAACCATGCATTGTTCGTGACAAGGTTATTCAGCCCCTATGGCAGTTACACAGAATGTGATGATGTCATTCTGAGAGGACGCGTGTGTGATGTCACTGTCCTAGGTGGAAGGGATAAAAGGGGCGGCCCAATTCTTACCTTCCCCTCACGGACCAATCACGATCGAGTGAAGCAGGAGGACCTGAGCAGGCTAGTCACCTACCTTTCCACCATACCAAGGTAGGACCATCCCTCCAATTCCTTCATCTCATCCTTTCTACCCTCTCCCTTCTGCAGGGAAAATGTCCCTCTGTCTCTCAAAATTTCTCTCCACTCTATAATTATGACATGTTTCTTTCTCTGACTAAATCTGCAGCCATGCACCCCCCCCCCCCTCTCTCTCTCTCTCTGTGTCTCTCTCTCTCGTTCTCTTTAATGGCTCTATCTGATGATGACACATTGCTCGTTCTCTCTCTCCACCATGATGCCTCACACGCCTCAGTCTCTCTGAAACGGTCCTCACTTGTGCTGACGTGTCCCTCCCTCCCTCCTTCCCTCCCCCCTCTCTCTCCCTATGTCCCTTCCTGTCTCTCTACTACACGCTCTCCCTTCTCTCTCTCTCCCTCTCTCTCCTCATTTCCCCACTCCCTCCTCGCTCCCAACCCTGCCCCCTCAAAGTGATGACGTTCGGGCCCGAGGGTTCACGGTGGTCGTTGACATGCGCGGCTCAAAGTGGGAGAGCGTTAAGCCGTTGCTACGGACGCTACAGGAAGGGTTCCCTGCCCACATTCACATGGCCCTCATCATCAAACCTGACACCTTCTGGCAGAAACACAAGACCAACCTGGGCAGCGCCAAGCTCAGCTTTGAGGTGTGTGTTTGACTGTGTGTGTGCCTGTCAGACTGTGTGTGTGTGTCTGTGTGTGTTTATGTGTGTGTCATACAGCCATGGTAACCTCCCTCCATTGTCTCATCAGACTAGCCTTGTGTCGGTGGAGGGGCTCTCCCGATTGGTTGACCCATCCCAGCTGACTTCTGACCTGGGCGGGTCTCTAGAGTACGATCATGTGGAGTGGACTGAGCTGAGGCTGGGACTGGAGGAGTTCACAGGGGCTGCCGGACAGCTCCTAGCCCAGCTGGAGCAGCTGGAGGCTGGGCTGGCCCGTGAAGGCGAGCCCCAGGGTGTGGATGAGGCCCGCAAGTAAGATGGAAGTTTAAAGATGCTTTGTCAATGTATGAGGTGTGAGTGTTTTTGGTGAGTGTGTACAAACTGTGTGTGTGAACCAACACTCCACAGGCTTCTTGAGGAGCACGGCCGACTACGAACTGCCGTTGCCACGGCGCCTGTCGACGCCATCGACCGCGAAGGGCGGAGCTTGCTCCAGCGCATGCGGCTTGGCCCCACCCACAGCTCCGACACCCCTGGTGAGGCCCCCAGCAGTAACCACGGCTACGGCAGCTGGTTGTCGGGTGGGGCAGACTTCCAGAGCGTGGCGCCTAAGGTCGCCGCCCTACTGGAGAGGCTGCAGAGTGCCAGGACACATCTTCAGCAGAGCTGGGCCGAACACAAGCAGCACCTGGACCAGGCCCTGCAGCTGCACCTGTACGAACAGGACGCAGCCAAGGTGTGTGTGCGTGTGTGTGTGATACAAGTAGTGAGAGAGAGAGAGTGATAGACTGGGACAGGAAGAGAGAGGGGGACAGAGAGAGAGAGGAGGGAGGAAGGGACAAAGAGAGTGCTAGAGGAGGACAGAGATGGGAGAGCTAAAGGGGGACCGAGGGCAAGAGAGGAGTGAGGGAAGGAGGGACAGAGAGTAATTGATGGGGACAGAGAGAAAGGAGAGATAGGGGGGAGAGAAAGATACAGGAGATAGTGGTGATCCTGCTGTGTTGCAGTTTAGAGTTCAGTAGTTGAGGCCATCTGCTGTCTGGGAGAAGCAGCAGCATTGGCAGCAGGTGGGTTGGCATGCATCCCTCTCCCAATCTCTCTATTTATCTATTGGTCTTCATCTCTCCCTCTCTCTGTCTCCTTCTCTCTGTCTCCCTCTCTCCTCTCCTCTCTCATAGTGCAGGCTGAGTGAATGGATTCATCTTGTTGATGACTGTGGGTCATGTGAGGATAACATCTCCTCTCTCCTCCCACTTCTTCCTCCCCTCTCTCTCTCTCTCTCTCTCTCTCTCTCTCTCTCTCTCTCTCTCTCTCTCTCTCTCTCTCTCTCTCTCTCTCTCTCTCTCTCTCTCTCTCTCTCTCTCTCTCCTCCCCTCCCTCTCTCTCTCTCTCTCTCTCTCTCTCTCTCTCTCCGTCTGTGTGTTTAGATGTCAGAGTGGATCTCCCACAGTAAGGAGTTGTTCCTGCAGAGCCAGACAGACGTTGGCCTGAACCACCAGCATGCTCTCGACCTCCAGGCCCAGCATCAGCACTTTACCATGAACTGCATGGTACGTGTGTCTGTGTGTGCTTTGACAGTGTCCATGTCTGAGAGACTGACTGAGAGTCCGAGACTGCGTGTGCGTGTGTGTGTGTGCGTCTGACCTCTCTCTGACCCTCCCCCCAGAACGGAAGTGTGAATGTGGACAGCGTAGTCTCCGTGGCGACGCGGCTGAGCGAGACAGGACACTACGGGGCTGAGCGGATCACCAGTGTGTCGTCGCGGTTACAGGAGGACTGGAAGGGACTGACCACGGTGCTGGAGGAACGCAGCAACACTCTGGCCTTCTCCACAGCCTTCCACCAGGGAGCTGAGCAGGTATGTGTGTGTTTGTCTGTGGGTGTATGTGTGTGTGCAAGAGAGTATGCGCGTGTGTATGTATGTGTTAGAGAGAGCGTGTTTGTGTGTGTGTAAATGTGTGTGTGTTTATCTGTGTGCGTGTGCAAGTGTGTGTATGTGTGTGTTTTGAATCAGTTCTGTGCGTGTGTGTTGTAGTTCCTGTCTCGTCTGAAGGGCTGGTGTGAGGGTTGTCATGACAGTCCGCTCCCAGCTGAGATGCAGGAACTGGACACGTCCATCCAGCAGCACCAGGAGCTCTACGAAGAGATCTCTGCTGCCTACAAACAGGTACACACACACACACACACACATACAGTACATACACACATACAGGGTGCATATTCATCCTTTCTCTCTGCATGTCAAGTTGATCTTTACTTACAATGTGAACGTGTGTGTGTGTCTGTGCCCCAGGTCAGTGAGAGTGGGAAAGTTCTTCTCGACGTTTTACAACGCCCGGCAGAATTGGAGGAGTCCTCGTTACCGACGGCACCTGTGGACTTCTCCGAAGCTGCTCACGGCATTATGGGAGTTCTGCAGGAGGTCATGCAAGGTCACCAGTATGTTGAGGGGGCGTGGCAGCGGCGCAAGCTCCGCCTACACCAGCGTCTGCAGCTGTGCGTTTTTCAACAAGATGTCCGGCAGGTATGTAATTCCTCCCTCCCTCCCTCCCTCCCTCCCTCCCTCCCTCCCTCCCTCCCTCCCTCCCTCCCTCCCTCCCTCCCTCCCTCCCTCCCTCCCTCCCTCCCTCCCTCCCTCCCTCCCTCCCTCCCTCCCTCCCTCCCTCCCTCTCTCCCTCCCTCCCTCCCTCCCTCCCTCTTCCTGGCCTCTCTGTCACCTCCTCTCTCTGTGTAGGTGGTGGACTGGGTGGAGCAGCATGGGGAGGTGTTTCTGACGAAGCACACAGGCGTTGGCAAGTCTCTCCACCGAGCACGTGCGCTGCAGAAACGCCATGACGACTTCCAGCAGGTGGCCCAGGTAACACACAAGCTCACGTTCACACATGTTCACTCCCCGTTGAAAAGACACACGCTGTGCTCTTTCTCTCTCTCTCTCTACCTTCTCCTCAGTCTCTCTCTCTCTTTGTTCTCTCTCTTTCTCCCCACACTCACTCTTCCTCCATTGTGTCTCTCTTACTCCTCTCATCTTCTCTCTCTCTCTCTCTCTCTCTCTCTCTCTCTCTCTCTCTCATCGTCTCTTTCTCTCTCATCTTCTCTCTGTCTCGCCTCCCTCCCGCCCATCCCCTGCAGAACACTTACACCAATGCAGAGAAGCTGCTGGAGGCTGCGGGGCAGCTGGCCCAGTCGGGGGAGTGCGAGGAGGGGGAGATCTACTCTGCTGCTGGGGACCTGGAGCTCCGCATGCAGGCCTTCATCCAGCGCGTGGAGCAGCGCAAGCTGCTGCTTGACCTGGCCGTGTCCTTCTACACACACACCAAGGAGGTAATACACACTCAGCAAGGAGATCATACACACACACACACACACCACTGAGGCAACACATACACCAAGGAGGCCCCACACTGGCCAGGATGGAACACATAGACACTCATGAATACTTTTTGTGAATGGTATCATAAACCACAAAAATTATTGTTCACATACCTGCTGTATTGTGTGTGTGTGTGTGTGTGTGTGTAGCTCTCTGCGTGGATGGAGGGTCTGCAGAAGCAGATGATGGGCGAGGTGTGTGTGTGTCCAGAGTCAGTGGAGGCCCTCCAGGTCCTGATCACCCAGCAGCAGCAGCAGCAGGCCAGCACCCAAGACGCCTCGCTCAGCGTCATCAGGGAGGGCGAGGACCTCATCCTGCAGCTCAGGTTACACACACACACTAATGCACACACACACACACCCTGTACACACATACACACGCTCAGAGTCAGAGGTTCACACACACACGCGTGTACTCATGGAAACGCATACACGCTTGTGTAGATGTGTATGAATACACACACACATACAGGGATGTAATGGGTTAAAGCCTTCTGGCATGTACAGTTAAGTGTATCAGATCTGATAACATCAGCTATTTTCTCCTCATACTCTATGATGTCATCGACAGCATTAAACACTGCACATTTCCACAGGCAACACATCAAATTCCGGGCTCTACTATAATCGGACAAAGCTGCGATTATTTTGGCCTGTGTTTTAATGTATTATTTGTTATGTGTGTGTGTGTGTGTGTGTTTGTGGCTGTACATTGGCATGTCTGTGTGGTTGTGTGCATCCATCTGTGTGTGTGTGTGTGTCCGGGGGGGGTTCATACATGTATGTGTATGTGTGGATTCGTGCACGTGTGTCTGTGTGCAATGTGTGTGTGTGTGTCTGTGTGCAATGTGTGTGTGTGTGTATGTGTGTGGGTGTGTAGGCCCCAAGGCAGCTCGGTGGCCCATGTGGAGACAGTGCTGCAGCAGTTGGAGGAGTCCCAGGCTCAGCTGGAGGAGCTGTTTCACCAGAGGAAGATCAGACTGGATGTTTACTTACAGCTACGCATACTACAGCAGTGCACTCTGGAGGTCAGAGACCACACGCGTCTGTGTGTGTCTGTTGGGGGCAGGGGAAATATTTGTACACGCGTGTGGGTTTTAGTTGTGCACAGCTTGTGTGAAAATGCCTTGGTGTGTGTGTGAGCCTGTGTGAGCCTGTGTGAGTCTGTGTGAGCCTGTGTGAGTCTGTGTAGGCTCTTGGTGTGTCCATGCCTGAGTCTAACCTCTTTCTGTATAGGTCACAGGGGAGATGGATGCATGGAAGCAGGACCTCCAGAAGCAAGCTCAGGACTTCACAGCCGAGAAGCTAACAGTAGCACAGCCACGCATTGGCGATGCCAACCAGGAGAACCAAGGGTTGGCGCCGTCACGGCTAGTGGAGGCTAACCCAGAAGGGCTAACGCTAGCACAGCAGCGAATCCACAGACACATGGAGCGACGGCTGGCGATGAACAACATGACCTATGAGGTCATCCAACAGGGACACGACCTTCAGCAATACATCACTGAAGTCCAGGCCTCAGGTGAGACAGGAGCAGGGAAGTTAGAAGAGAGGAGTGAGGGAGAGAGGAGAAGAAAGGAGGAGGGAGGGGAGGAGGAAAAGAGGAGATGTGTGAAGGGAGGGGAAGTGTGCAGGGAGGGGTCGAGGAGCAAAGAAAAGGAGAGGGGGAACGGGGGAAGGGAAAGAGAATAGGAAGGGAAGCGGAAGAGGAGAGGAGGGATTGAGGCGACCGGAGTGGAGATGAGAAAGGCTGGGAGGGGAGGAGAGGAGTCCAGGGAAGGCAGGAGAGAGGACGAAAGGAGACAGTGAAAGATAGACAGAGATAAATGGATGTGGGCACGTCCTTTCATACATGTGAAGAACTGGAGCATAGAGGTAACGAGAACAGGAGAGAGAGAGAAAAAGAGAGAGTGATAGAGAGAGAGAGAGAGAGAGAGAGAGAGAGAGAGAGAGAGAGAGAGAGAGAGATAGAGAGAGAGAGGGTTGCAGTGTACTGACTTGGTACTTACTACTGTATCCCTGTGAATCCCCTGAATATGATAGATAGGAGAGGCAGAAGGAGGGAGGGAGAGAAGGGGTTGAACACTAGATGGGGGGAGGGGGAAGGGGACGGAAGGGGATTGGGGTTACTATGGAAACTGCTCTCTCAAGCGCACAGCTGGTCCCTATGGAAACCTACATATTGAATTTACCATGGAGACGAGCCCTCACAGCCAGACTGGCAAATTTAGCCACATACCATCCCGTGATAACCACTGACATACACACATACACATACACATACACACACATTCCACACACACACACATGCACGCATACAGACACACACACACACACACACACTGATCACAGAAATCCTGTATGCAGTCCTCCATATTGTAATAGAAGGCTTATCAAGTATTCATATGCTGTCATTGCCCAGTATAGATAGCTTGTATAGATAGCTTGCTAGTTTGTATCCTATAAGACCCATCTCTCTTATGAGGGCTTTTGAAGTATGCACAAACTAGAAGGGTTAGAATACATGACAGGAATAGCACATTTTTAGTGGGAAACATAAAAGCTACATTTACAGTGTAATGTGATGTGAAGAAGCAGTCGTTGGTTGAGGGAGAGATGGACTAGCTTGGGTCTAACTGCTGTGGGCACACCGTCATCTCTGTTCTGCAATTCCAACGTCAATGCAGCTGAAAGGGAGCTACATCTTATGTATGTGTGTCTATGCTTGTATGTCACTGTGTGTATGTACATATGTGTGTGTATGTGTGTGTCTGCCTGGGTGTGTGTGTGTTTGTATGTATGTGTGGGTGTGTATGTGGGTGTACGTGTGTGTGTGTACGTGTGTGTCTGTGTGTGTTTGTGTGTGCCAGGTATTGAGCTCACGGCCGAGGGAGAGACTGAGCTGGCCTCCCAGGTAGAAGAGCTCCAGCAGCTCCTTCAGGAGAAGCAGAAAGAGCTGCACCAGATAGCTGACCACACACACACACACCTGGAGCAGAGCCTGCAGCTACGCCACCTCCAGACACAAGTCAAACAGGTAGGCAACACACACATCCATTTATATATAGTGACAGTATTGTGTGTATTCTGCACTGTTTCATGTTTAATGTATGTGTGTGGTCAGGTGTTGGGCTGGATTGGTGAGGGAGAAGTGATGTTGTCCTCCTGCATGATCAACTCCAGCTCCTTATCTGAAGCAGAGCAGCTGCATAGAGAACACGAGCGCCTCCAGCAGGCCATAGAGGTAACGACACCCACTGCACCGCACTCTCACACCCCTCTCTCAGTATCACCTCCAGAGCAGCTATTTGAAAGAAAAAAGTACTTTCGTCCTCTTAAGTCCCTCCTTTTCCTTCTCTCTCCCATCTCTCTTATCATGTTCTCCTATTGTACCTATGACTCTCCTCACCTCTCCTCCTCCTTTTGTCCTGTTGTCCTCCCCTTCCCTCCCTCCCCCTCCCTCCCTCCCCCTCCCTCCCCCTCCCCCTCCCCCTCCCTCCCCCTCCCTCCCCCTCCCTCCCCCTCCCTCCCTCCAGTCGCTGCTCCACGCCGACTCTCTCCAGAGGACCCACCAGGTGGCGCTGGCTCTGCAGCAGAGGGCGGAGCTCCTGGTGAGGACGGGGCACTACGACTCAGAGGCAGTGAGGGCGTGCGCCCAGACGGTGGCGCTGCACTGGCAGACCCTCATGCTGCGCATGGAGGACCGCCTCAAGCTGGTCATGGCCTCCGCCGCCTTCTACCGCACCTCGCAGCAGGTCAGTCTCTAAAGACTACAACTCCCAGTAGGTCAGTCTCTAAAGACTACAACTCCCAGCCGGTCAGCTCTCGAAAGACTACAGCTCAAAGGAAGTCTGTTTCAACACACTACATCTCCCAGCACCTCAGTCTCTGAAGACTACTACTCTTAGGAAGTCTGTTTTTAAAGACTACACCTCCCAGCAGCCCGCTGACCTAGAGGTTGTGTTATTGGCAGAGCAAGTGGCTCTCTGTTGTCTCAATTCTGGTCTTTACAGTGGCGCCCCGCTGTTACCAGCAGGAGCCAACACTAATAACCAACTTAATGCTGATCGGTGCGTCGTGAGATTGGAATGTGTACTCAGATGTGTGTGTGTGTGTGGTGTGTGTAGGTGTGTGGTGTGTTGGAGAGCCTGGAGCAGGAGTACCGGAGGGATGAGGACTGGTGTGGCGGGGGCGAGAGGCAGGGCACCCGGGGACAGCCAGAGCACCTCATCCCTCTCATCAACAAACACATGGAGCAGAAGGAGGCCTTCCTCAAGGTAGGCAGGGGCAGGGAGGAGAGACGGTTGGGTGGAGCGAGGGAGGGAGGGAGGCTGTGGAATGGAGAGAAAAGAATGAGGGCAAGGCTGTGGCTAAGAAGGGACAAAGGGAAGGTGAACGAGAAGGAGGGAAGTGGTGAGAACGAGCCGCGGGTGGAGAGCGGGAGAGATGTTGAGGGTAAAATTCATTGAGCGAGAGAGACAGTGAAAGAGAAAGGAGGAGAGGGGAAGTGATCGTGTTTGAAACCCTGCGTTGCCAGGCCTGCACTTTGGCGAGACGCAATGCCGAGGTCTTCCTCAAGTACATCCACCGCAACAGCGTCACCATGGCAACCATCTCTGGCCACAGCGTCACCGCCTCTGGGGTGACGGGCATTGCCGAAGTTACAGGGCACTCCCGTGTGCCAGAACAGCAGGTCAAAGGTAAACCCAATTCCTTCTGCTTTGACTTGTTCAGGAATTCATGAGTCATACTGAATTAATGTGTGCGTGTGTGTGTGTGTGTGTGCTGTAGGTATCCTCAGTGAGCTCCTGCAGAGGGAGAATAGGGTGCTTCATTTCTGGACCTTAAGGAAACGTCGCCTGGACCAATGCCAGCAGTACCTGCTGTTCCAGAGCCATGCCCAGCAGGTCAGTTGGACACGCCCCCACAGGAAATGAAATTGATATAATAGAGAGAAACTGTTCCGTACATCCCCTGCTCCATCCTCCTCTCTCTCTCTTCACATGTCTTCATATCTCTCTCGTCCCTTCATCCAGGCTCTTGATTGGCTGCAGCAGACAGGAGAGCACTACCTTTCCACTCACACGTCGCCAGGGGCAACCAGCGCAGAGACCCAGGAGCTGCTGGCACAACATAGAGAGTTCTGTGTCTCTGCCAAGGTCAAATCTCTCACGCGCACCTAACCACATTAACACTAAGGCGTGCACGCGAACGCAAGGTGCCAATCAGTCAACGTATCGAACAACGTCTGTGCCGTCGACTTCTGATTCCAATTCACGTTCCGCTCCCCTGTATTTAAAACCTCCGTCCCCTCCGCAGAACACTCAGGAGAAGGTGCACCTGTTGATCCAGCTGGCAGAGAGCATGCTGGGTAAAGGCCACTCCCACAGGACAGAGCTGCGGAGGTGTGTCGCGGCCGTGGACAAACGCTACCGCGAGTTCTCCCTGCGCATGGGGCAGCACCGCAACGCCCTGGAGACCGCTTTGGGGGGCTCCTCACAGGTGTGTGTGTTTGAGAAGGGGACTGTTTCTACCTGCAAAGGGTAGCCAAATTCATTCTCCTGCCTGGTCAGCGAAGTTGAATTGTGAATGTGTCTACGGTGGCCCCCATAGGACAATAAGGACCTGGAGCTGGAGCTGATCCCAAACAGCCTGTCTGACTCAGACCCGGAAGTGAACCTCAACGACCCCAACCACGAGCTCAGCGACGAAAAGAGGAGGACGGCGAGGAAGAAAGAGTGAGGGCCCGGGAGAGAAAAAGACCCAGAGATAGAAGTATCATGGTGGTGTTAGCAGATGGGCGAGTGTGTCACAGTGTGTGTTTCCGTTTGCAGATACATCATGGCTGAGCTCCTTCAGACTGAGAGAGTGTATGTGAGGGACCTGCAGGAGTGTATCGAGGTGAGAGAGAGAGGCCTAGCCAAGCTGCATGAACACCGCATCAACTTTCAGCATTGAATGAAAGTTGAACCAGCATTGAACGAACGTCACCTCAGCGGTTGCGGTGGATGTATGTGTGGAGGGTGTTGACCCGATGTGACCCCTGACCCTGTCCAGACCTACCTCTGGAAGATGACCAGTGGATCGGAGGACATCCCCGCGGGGATCGCCAACAAGGACGACATTGTGTTTGGAAACATCCAGGACATCTACGAGTTTCATAACAGGTATGGGTGCAACTCATTGTGGACTTAACGTGACAGAATTGGGCTAGTTGTACACTGTCTTGCTTAATGGTGTGTGTGTGTTGTTTAATCACTGTATGTTTGTTGCAGTATATTTCTGAAGGAGCTGGAAAACTACGAGCAGCTCCCCGAAGATGTGGGACACTGTTTTGTCACCTGGGTAACACTCATGCCCTCCTTAATAGCTATGTGTGTATGTGTGGGTGAGAGTGTGTGCGTGTGTGACATTATAACAAATTATATTTCTTAATTCCAATAAAGAAAAGTACAATACAAAGGTGTAACATCTAACGTGTCATTTTGGTAGGCTGATAAGTTCCAGATGTACGTGACGTACTGCAGAAACAAGCCTGACTCCAGCCTGCTCATACAGCAACATGGAGCTGGCTTCTTCGAGGTGAGAACCCCTTATCTCCTCCCTTCCTTATTTCCCCTTCCTTTTTCTGTCTTTCAATCTCTCTCACTGTTACTTTGTGCATCCTGTGTGTGTGCGTGCGCGTGTGTGTGTATGTGTGTGTGTGTGTGTGTGTGTAGGAGGTCCAGAGGAGGCATGGTCTGGCTAATTCCATCTCCTCAGCCCTCATCAAGCCTGTTCAGCGCATTACCAAGTATCAGCTACTGCTCAAGGTATGGACTCACTCCTGCCATGATGCTGCTGGAGATACTGAACATGTTTCTGTTGGTTAGCTTGAATTTCAGTTCAGAAGCATAACTGAAAACCCAAGATCGGGACCCTTTTTACTGGGGCACGTGCCCCAGTATAAATCTGCTGTGCCCCAGTAGTTTTGAGTTTTAACAATTTACTTTATTAGTCAGTGCATTCATTGAGATTGATAATCCCAGAAAAAAATTACGCAGTATTTGCAACGCTTGTAAAAGTGTTTAACCGAAAACACAGACCCAGAATTCCATGTCTCTTCTGAGCATGCCAAATAGCCACTGCAGCACGGACACAGAAGTCCAGGGGGGTATTCCAGAAAGCAGGTAATGCAACATAACTGGGCAAGTTAACCCACCAGCTGATTCACAATGTTGCAGCAACCTACTGGCAATGTTGCTACAATGTTGGGTTTCACCTGGGGAGTTAACTTACCCAGGTATGTCACATGACCTGCTTTCTGGAATACCCCCCAGGTGTTGGACTGAGACTGAGAAAACGTTACAAAACTAAAGATAGTTTCTAAATGATAAGCCTACCGATCATCTTATTTTGACTAAAACATGAAACAAAATGAAAGCGGAAAAAAAATGCGCGCTCACATTAACTATTGTTGTCCCTACCAAAGCTGATATCAAACTTGCGTCCCTGACCTGTTGTATAGTGGGTTATGCAAGGGGAGTTTCTTCACCTAGTAGTGCATTGTGTGCAGCAAGCTTGAAAGAAAAAAAGGGATATGAATTAGGGTCCTGTGCCCCAGTAAAGTGTTATGTCTAACAACGCCTCTGCCCAAGGTTATATCAAAGTGTTTTGTAGCCTAATTTACTGGTAAAGTATTGTTTTGTGTATTCACTTGTATTTGTATGTGTGTGTGTGTGTGTGTGCACCGCGTACCTGTGCGTTCAGGAGTTGCTAGCGTGTTGTGAGGAAGGTAAAGGTGAGATCAAGGAGGGTCTGGATGTCATGCTGAGTGTTCCCAAGCGTGCCAACGACGCCATGCATGTCAGCATGCTGGAGGGTAAACTATCCATTTACACTGTATATATTATATATATATATATATTTCCTTATATATATGTTTCCTTACCAACCTGTATTTTGTCTTCAAATGACTTCAAAGTGTTGTAATGTTTCATATTCCCAATTTTTTCCCCTTCATTCTGTGTCCTACGGATGTCACTTCCTGTGTGGTGACATCACACCCCGGGTGGTAGCATCATCTCCTGTTCTCTGACATCACTTCCTGTGCTTGGTGAACCCCAGGTCTGGAGGAGGGCTTGGAGGTGCAGGGAGAGCTGCTGCTGCAGGATAGCTTCCAGGTGTGGGATCCCAAGTCTCTGATCCGGAAGGGGCGGGAACGCCACCTGTTCCTGTTTGAGCTGTCGCTGGTCTTCAGCAAGGAGATGAAGGACTCCACAGGACGCACCAAGTACCTGTACAAGAGCAGGCTAAGGGTAGGACTGGACTTGACCTATAATCATCCAGCCAAGATGTTATTGGTAGTCACTTTACACTATACATGACCTGTAATACCTATATCACCTTAGCACTTTACGCGACATCTGTGTCGGATTCATCAGCTTCAGGGTGGGACTGTTCTATACATTTGACAGATACTATGACACCTAACAAAAACTCGATTCAGCTATGTGTGATTGTGTGTCCTGTTCCAGACCTCTGAGTTGGGGGTGACAGAGCACATTGAGGGCGACCCCTGTAAGTTTGCCCTGTGGGTTGGTCGGACCCCCACCTCAGACAACAAGACCGTCCTCAAGGTACAGTCACGCGTACACACTCACACACACACATACAGTAGGTGCCCTCCCACCGTGACACCCTCCCTCTCTCTCCTCCAGGCTGCCTCTCTGGAGCTCAAGCAGGAGTGGGTGAGGAACGTGCGACAGGTGATACAGGAGAGGCGGGGCCACCTGAGGGGGGCTCTGAGGGAGCCCATCCCCCTCCCCAAGACCCCCGCCCCCACACTAGCACGCCAGCGCAGCATCAACAGGAGGTCAGAGTTTGCCCTATACGTTACTCCCAACTCATTCTTCGTTGTTGTTTCTGTGTACGGGTCACTCATCGTAGCTTGCTGTGTACGTGTCATCATCCAGGGACGCTAGCGAGGATGCAGACAGCCTGGGTGATGCCAGCAGCCAGCCAGACACGGTCTCCATCGCTTCCCGCACCTCCCAGAACACTGCAGATAGTGACAAGGTACCGGAACTACACTTCCCATCAGCCACCTCCGTTGGCTGATATACTGTATAGAGACTTATTCATCCAATGTGAGTAATCCCAGTTGAAGTGTGTGTGTGTCACTATATCAACTGCAGCACCCCTCCCTGAGCAGCAAGCCAGAGGGGTGTGTCTCAGAACGTAGCCCATGACCTCATCACTGCTGCAGCTGTGTGTGTTTTTCTGTGTGTGTGTATGTGTGGGAATGTGTGTGCTTGTTAAAACAATTTCAAGAGGGTGTTCCCCTCACAGTTTAAAATCACTCTGCAACTTTCACAAAAAGATATTACCCTACTTGCCTGTTCAGCTCTTGGTATGTTGTCTGTTTCTGTATATCTGTGTAGTATATTTGTTATTGTCGATGTGTGAATATATGATAGATGTGTTTGTGGTGTGTATTGTTCATGAATTATGGTTTGTGTGTACATATTGAATTATGTTTGATGTGGGCATGTGTCTAAAATTGACATCATTGCATTTATTTAATTTTGCTGTTAAATATGTTAAAATTTTCACTGTATTGTGTTAGTCTGTAAAGTCAGACATGCCACGATGTTGCTAAATGTCTTTCTAAGAGGTCTATCTATATGCTGTATCCAGGTAATAGTGTGATGCAATACTTACATCTACAAATTCTGTCTAAAACTGTTATTGGGTGTACACTCTATGTACCGTAGTCTATGTAACATCGTCATCATCATCTCTCTCTCTGTCTCGTGGGAATTCTGTTTCCATATGGAGGGTTTCCTGCAACAGATGTAGAGGCTTTGGTTGGGGAACACCCCAACAGTCCCCCTAGAATTAGTGTTTGTGTGCGTGTATATGTGTGTGTGGGTGTGATGGATTGCAGACAGTTCTTGGAAGGACAGCCGTGATTTACATATGTGATATTTACCCAATCAACATGTTTCTCTCAGGGGTCCACTAAAAAGTGGCGGGTCATAGATTACTTTCTTTTTCTTGTTCCTTCCATCCTTAGTTCCCACCCTTGTCTGTCCCTCTATTCCCCTTCCTGGTCTCCTCCACCCACACCCCTCCCCCACTCGCATCTCCTTCCTTCTCTCTCTCTCTCTCTCTCTCTCTCTCTCTCTCTCTCTCTCTCCTTTCCTGGGCTGTGCCAGTTTCACCCCTCTCTCCCTCCTCGGTTATCCCTGTATTCCCTATCTCCTTCTCACAGACAGGGTGGGCTCATGCTCCAGTCAGATGCTGTGGGTTAACAATTACTCTCCCCCTATATCACACACAGGGCCCTTAGACAAACCTGGCAACCCTTTGCAATGAACCTCCATATGTTTTACATGTTGTGATTGGGTTGGAAGCTCTATATAGATAGAGCTTCCAACCCAATCACAACATGTAAGGGGGGAGGGGCAACCGCAGGGGTCCTCTGCAGTGTAAGACTGATTTCTGTCAGAATGTTTAGATACTCTTTTTATTTTGACTTCTCTCATTTTCGAGGGAAATTAAGCTAAAAGGTTTGACACAATGTCCATGAACTCTCTCTCTCTCTTTCTCTCATTCTGTTCCCTCTCCCCCCCCCCCCCCCCACACACACACCTCCTTCACTAGCTGTCTGGTGGCTGTGAGTTGACCGTGGTTCTGCTGGACTTTGTGGCGGGCGGCCCCGGGGAGCTGAGCGTGCGCTGTGGGCAGACGGTTGAGCTGGTGGAACGTTCCGCCGAGCGGCCCGGTTGGTGTCTGGTCCGGACCACTGACCACACCCCCTCTCAGGAGGGCCTGCTGCCCATGAGCGCCCTCTGCCTGTCGCACTCCCACAGCGCAGACATGGACGGCCTGGTTCCCACCGCTACCAACGCCAAAGGTCCGCACGCACACACACACATACACACACACAGCAAGAGGATTACGTTCAAAGTGTGAAAATTCCTCTGACCAAACAACAAAAGGGCTTGATTGCTACTTACCACACCTGATAAAGGCTGGTCCATCTGGTGCACCATCCCTGTCCTTTCTATCGGACAGTAGCACCTGTCACAAACCAGGATATAGTCTTTAGTATGCTTTCAATATACTACATCACTCACACAGTGTTTGGCAAAATACCTTCCACTGGGGTTACACCATAGTCAGATCCAGGTTGCAAACATCTTCATCAGAGGTAATCATAAAAATGACCAACACCACTACATAGTAGACTCAATGGTCTGCAGTTGTAATAGAAACCTTCCTTGGTTAAATTCTGAACCCTGTGGCGTCTGAAACAGGAAGCAGTCTTATTGTCTTCCAATCACTTCCTATGTCTGCAGTGTTTCATTTCCTGTTTAATTTAGGGGAATTTAAACATCCCTCTCCAGAACTTTCATTATTTCATTATGTGTTTGTGTGTGTGTGTGTGTGTGTGAACATCCCTTACATGAAAATGTATTTAACAGCAAACACAAAAAGATGTATCACATACAACTAAACCAAATAATCCTAAAAGTGCCAGCCTTGCACATTTATTCCCTCACTTAAACACACACACACACACAGTTAATACCCAGACTGAAACTCTGGGGACATCAACAAACAGTCCTGAATTTTTGATTGTGTTCTGTTTCTTTGTATTATAAATGAAGTTTCCGTGCATGAAATTCACTATGGACCTTCTAGTGTGTCTGTATGTGTGGGTCTGTGTGTGTGTGTGTCTGTGTGTGTGTGTCTGTGTGTGTGTGTGTGTGTCTGTGTGTGTGTCTGTGTTGGTAGAAGGGTTGTCCAAAGTTAAGTTTCGTGCCAGTGTTAATCTCAAGTTTGTTTTGGCAGAGCAGGCTAAATAATTCCTGACCTTGCCAAGAACACACACACATGTAGGCCTGGGGGCAAAGGTAAAGTCTCAATGGGAATTTAGAGGGTTAAACATTGACCCAAGGTCTAAACCTACAATCCAACCCAGCACAGGAATCTTGTGTGTGTGGTGTGTGTATGAGGAGTGGACGGGATATTGGGGGTATATCTGTGTGTGCGCCTGCCTTCCACTTCAATGTAAGACATCACAGTTTGAAATCCTACTGTGCCTCAACTAAGATGTTGTACTCTGTGTTGTACCAACACACACACAATCTCTCCCTGAGTGACATGTCCTCTTTGTAACTTGTTCAGCTAGTTTAACTTTCAGTCCCTCCCCTCGGTTTCGCCCCTCCCCTAAACCCGCCCCTATACCCGCCCAGGCAGAGTTTTAAGGTCAGCTCACAGTTTGGTTTCAGTCAGGAGTTTAGAGGAGCACCTTTCTCTGTCTTTCTCTGCCTCTGTTTCTCTCTGTCTGTCTGTCCTTTTCTGGTGGGGTATAGCAGGGAGGCATGCGCAGTGGGAGAGGGTGTTTCTTATGCTCCAGAGTTTTGGGTTGGATGCTGGGACAGAGTGATGATGAAGCAGGTGGGTGATGCGGGTGTGTGTGTAAGTGTTGGAAGTGTGTATATGTGAATGTATGTGTGAATGTACAAGACCAGTTTACTTTCAATGTGTGTTTGTTTGTGCGTGTGTGTGTGTCTGTTGATAACCTTATTGTAAATTCCTGAGTGCTTTATAGTCTATTGATTTAATTCATGGTCAATTGTGTTTGTGACATATCAGAGAGATAGAGTAATTGTGTTAGAAGCAGAAACAGACAGCGTTTGTGTGTGTGTGTGTGTGTGTGTGTGTGTGTGTGTGTGTGTGTGTGTGTGTGTGTGTGTGTGGGTGTGTGTGAGGGAGGTGGGGGGATACTCACTAAGCTGCCATTTTGCTTTGCCTGCAGAATGTTCACCTCTGGGTTTGAAAGCTTATCTGTCCTCACATCCCATTCACAAAAGACAACACACTCCTGTTCTCACTCTCACAGCATAACACGCACTGTCTAGGGGCCATATTTGACATTCCTTGACATATATGAGTATGTGTGTGTGTGTGTTTGTGGTTGTGTGTATGAGTGGGTGTATTTGTTTGATATGGGGTAGTTAATTAGCCATTGAATTAATGACTCTAGATCTAGATATCACATCAGAAGAACATTTACAATGACTTGCAACACATATGACCCACGCATCCATTCCTGCACTTAAGGTGTGTTTGCATGTGCGTTTGTTCAGGCGTGTGATTGTGTGTCTGTTTGTTTTCTTCAGAGTATTGTTTGTGTGGTCAGTCAACAGAGAGTTTCCTTTGAGAGGAAGTTTACCTGAGGGGAGGGAAGGCAAAAGTTATCTCTGCATCCCTCCTTCCTCACTCTCTCCTACTCTATTTGCTCTGGTGTTCGCTCTATCTTCCTGACAAAGTCCACTGTTTAGAAACTTTTGAACCCTAGCTTTTCAATTTCTTTCTCGCTTTTCTGAACCATCTGTCTTTATTTCTATCCCTTTCCATCCCCACTACCTCCATCCACTCTCTCCTTCTTCTTTCCGCCTTTTCTCTTTCTATCGTCTGTCTCTCTCACTTTTCTCCCTCCAATTTATCTCACTAGAAACCAACTCGGTGGGGTCAAGTGACAGCAGATTGGACTCGGCCGCAACCCTCCAATCCTCCCTGGGCTCCAGCAGCATGGTGGTGACCTCCCCCATGGGAGGAGTGGGCCCTCCCGGGGTCAACGTGGGTTCCCCGGGTCCCAAACGGAGCGGCTCCGGTACCGGTAACACGCTGAAGCGCTGGCTGACCAGTCCGGTGAGGAAGCTGAGCCAGGGCAAAGCCGACAACCAGGGGAAGAAACCCCCACTCCGCACACGGAGACGGGAGAACCGTCCAGAGCTGACCACGCCACTGACGGCCAACACACACGTGGTAGGAATGCACACACAGACACAAACGTGACGGCCGGCGGCAAAACACGAGGATAAAAACGGGGATAAACATGCTGTGATGTCCAGCCACAGGCTGACTGATTCTCTCTTTCTCTCTCTCTCTCTCTTTGTGTTTGCAGAAGGGTGGGAAGAGGGAGGAGTTGGTCCAGAGTGGTGGAGAGGAGGAGCCAGAGGAGGACCCCCACACTCCCCTCCCCCCTCCCATGGAGATCATCAAGGACCCCAACAACCCTGAAGTGAGGAGGGACGGAGGGAGGGAGGGAGGGAGGGATGGGGGAGAAGAGAAAAGGTTGTGGAGAAAAGGAGAAAAGGGGTGGAGAGAGAGAGACTGGCAGTACTGAGTCACGGGGATTAACGATTCAAACTGGTTCAGTTATAATAGTAGATGTTAAGTTTCGAACGCCCTGTACAGTAAGGGTTTTGGAAGATGCATGAGTCAGAGTTCTGAATCATCTCATATTCAGAGGATTTAATTCATTCGAAAATGGGTCTTTTTAGTAGTCTGATTTTTAGTAGTTACTGTAGAAATTGGGAGGTTTTGCTAATGAGTACTTATTTTCTCGACATGTCTCTCTACTACTCTCTATCTCTCTCTCTCTGTCTCTCTCTTTATCTCTCTCTGTCTCTCTCAGGGACTGGATTCAGACCAGGGGTCAAATGAATCAGACACAGAGCAGAAAAACAAGGCAATGAGGGGCCGCATGTAAGACACAAACACAAGTTCAACATACAGCTATCATCCCGGTGAATGTGAGACTGACTGATGACTGATTAACCTATTTGTATGTGTGTGTGTGTGTGTGTGTGTGTTCCAGGTTTGTCGTAAATGAAATGGTACAGTCAGAGAAAGATTATGTAAAGGACCTCGGTGTCATAGTAGAGGTAAGACCAACCAACCAATGACGTTTGTCTGGTCCAATATTGTCCATGTCCGTCTCTTTATTTTTGTTCTTCTCTCTCTCCTATTCTCTTGTACCTTTCCCCCTCCCCCGTCTCTCCTTCTCACCCTTTTCTTCTTCTGTGGTCCTCCTCCCAGGGCTTCATGTCCAGGCTGGAGGTGAGGGGAGTTCCTGAGGACATGAGGGGGAAAGACAAGATAGTGTTTGGTAACATCCATCAAATCTACGATTGGCACCGAGAGTAAGTACAAGCATATTTGCTTCACACACGCACACAGACACATACATACTTAAATGGACCCCCGCACCCCCTCTCACATTCCTGACACACACCTACTCACTCAAATCCCTGCAAATGCACACATTTTCAGAATACATTTGTTGATCTCATTCTGTGATGGGAAGCCAGGTGAATTTGACATTGGTGTCATGTCCTATTTGCAGTTTTTTCCTGGTGGAGCTCGAGAAATGTGTAGAGGACCATGATCTTCTGGCAGAGCTCTTCATTAAACATGTGAGTGTTCCAGGCATGTGTGTGTGTGTGTTTAGTATTTAATGTGTGTATGCCCTTTTGTGAGTACGCAAAACGACTAATAAATAAAAGAAGGCCTATCCAAGGGTTTTACTACAGGAATTAAAAATGTATTTTGAACCAACAATGTGAATTGTGTTTTGAACTTGTGTTACAGGAAAGGCGGTTGCACATGTATGTGGTTTACTGTCAGAACAAGCCACGGTCAGAGTTCATCGTGGTTGAGTATGAGTCCTTCTTTGAGGTAAGTCACTTCCTCTTTGTGAATCATTGAGCTTCTCCCTTTCTAGACAATTTACAAATATAACTAAGAGATCAACCAAGAACTTCAGTTCGGCTGAAATCTGATGGCCATGAATGTGTGTGTGTGTCATGTAGGAGATACAACGTGAGATCAGCTGTAGGATGTCTGTCAGTGACTACCTAATCAAGCCCATTCAGAGGATCACCAAGTATCAACTTCTGCTCAAGGTACATGTTTGTGTTTGTATGTGTTTTTTCTGGATGTCCAGTATGAATACAAATAATGCCTCCCTTTCTCTCTTTTTCATTCTCTCACTCGCTTGCCTATCTCTCTCTGTTTCTCTCTTTCTCTCTCAGGACTTCCTCAAGTACAGCTCCAAAGCAGGATCGGACTGTGAGGAAATTGAGGTGGGATCCTCATTATACGTTCCATATAATTATACTATACACCTTATTGTAAAGTGGAGTTGAGCAAAGTCATATTTTCTCTAGTGTTCATTTCATGAACATTTCATGCAATAATATAGCTACCCAAGCTTAGTGTAGCTTGATAACTTGACAGCCAAGTTAAAGTGTAAAGTAGCTAGCAGACCACGGTTCACCATCAGCAGGTGAGGATCGCATGAGTGTCCCCTGTTTTAGTTTTTCCTGATTATAAATGATTTAAAGACATCCAACTTGAATTCTCGAGTCACTACATTTACGTAAAAAACCTCGTAAATGTTTTAATCGTTTGCTTTGTGTGTGTGTTGGCGGTATGTGTGCTGTTGTGTGCTTTCATACGTGCGTATTCCTGTGTGCATGGATGCATTGCTCGTCCCCTCCGCAGAAAGCCATGGAACTGATGTCCCTAGTGCCCAAACGCTGTAACGACATGATGAACCTGGGTCGCCTACAGGATTACGAGGTACGGCCCTGCCCTTTGATCCCCCACCCCTCGGCCACTGCCACACTTCTCATGTACAGCTATCCGTCAACCCGCCCCCCCTCCACCTCCCCCCCCCCCCAAAAAAAGCACGACAATCTGGGACCCTGATTGCGTGGACACTCTAGAACCTTGAAGAGGAGTGACCCAGCCTGCCGTGGTGGACGACGGGCAGAGAGGTCGGGCAGTCACGTGGTGTGCTGTGTTCCCCAGGGCAAGCTGACGAGCCAAGGCAAGCTGCTGCAGCAGGAGACCTTCTGCGTGTGGGAGCAGGACGGAGGGGTCCTCTCCCGCAGCAAGGAGAGGCGGGTCTTCCTGTTTGAGCAGATCGTCATCTTCAGCGAGTTCATCCGCAAAGGCTCCTCCACACCCGGCTACCAGTACAAGAAGAGCATTAAGGTGAGGCCGACAGGGTGTGTGTGTGTGTGTGTGGGTGGGTGGGAGCGTTGGACGGGGTGTACATGTTCTGACTGCGGTCTGTGTGTATGTGGGGTTAGGGTGTTTCGTGCGTTTGACTGACTGGATGTGTGTGAGCATGCTTACCTCTCAATCTAACCTGTGTGTGTGTGCCCGTGGGTGTGGCCCGTGTTTGCAGGTGAGCTACCTGGCCATGCAGGAGAGCGTGGAGGGAGACCCCTGCAAGTTTGTGCTGTGGTCCTGGGGCTCTGCCGAGCGCTTCACTCTGCAGGCTGCCAGCCCCGCCGTCAAACAGCTGTGGACGGCCCACATCACCGAACTACTGGACACACAGAGCAACTTCCTCTCTGGTGAGCCTCCACAGGTCAAAGTTCATGCACAGGTCAAAGTTGGAAAGCTTTATGATCTGTCCAAGTAAAAATGTGTGAATGTCCGATGGGGTTGAACAGTGCTTGGACGATAAGTCCCCATTGACTTTCAAACACACAGGTATGTTTTTCAGGAGAATTATGTCAAGTGTGTTAACTGTGTGTGTGTGTGTGTGCATCATTGTGTGTGTTCAGCTTTGCAGTCTCCCATTGAATATCAGAGGAAGGAGGGTGGGAGCACACACACGGTGTCCCGCCCCCTGTCTGGCTGCGGGATCAAAACATCAGGCCGCCCCCCCTCCGTGCCCCCCACCCCGAACGGACACAACACACACACTCAGCAGGAGAGCGAGGCACAGGAGGACGAGGTGAGATAACATCACATCAACTTGATTGTTCCAGAGCACAGACACAATTCTGCTGTGTAAAAATAGTTCACTGTTCAAACCCCAAGTATATGCAGTTGACTGCACATTTTGTTTTTGTTGCATGGGTGAGGGTATATAATGCTTTTAACATGAATAGTTATAGAATTCCTACTTCAGGGCAAAGCAGTGATAACCTTGCGTGTGTGTGTGTGCATGTGCATAGGAGCTGGTGCTGGTGACCCAGGACTTCACAGCAGTACGGGAAGATGAGATCACCGTGCTTCGCGGAGAGAAAGTGCAGATTTTAGCGTCCAACCAGCACGGCCAGTGTCTGGTCTACCGACCTGCCAACTCTGAGTCCCCCCCAGCTGAGGGCTGGGTGCCTCGCACGGTCCTCCACAACCACTGACAACAATAACATCAACCATGACTACCACCACACACACCTCACCAATCCTCTCAACAGCAACTAGTTTGTTTTAATACTAGTTAAACCCAGTAACACTAGTGAAACCCATACAGCTTCAAACCAACTAGGGAGCAACTAGTTAGTTATATCAGATATGCAAACCCAACTCGCTGCAAAGTCAAACTTGTCTTGAAAAACGGCTAGTTAAACACAGGGTACATCTTTCCCAACCAGGTCAACCAGTCAGTCTCATATGCACAGCTTATAATAACTTAAACTGGTCTCTCATTCTCAGTGACGACTAGGGGATCCATTACAACCAGTAACGTGCTCTTAGTCCAAGACTAGTAACAGGTGCTACACCAGTCAACCAATGAGGCCACAGATCGGAAGAGGCCTGATGGTGGAGGCTGTCCAGGTTGACATCTGGAGTGGAAACAGACTGTTACTGGAGGAGATGGAGGATGATGTCATCCCACGACCAGAGGAGCAGTTGCTCATTGGTCAAAAAAGACGTATGGGTTGGGCACGTGACTGTACAGCCAAATAAGGCTGAATAGGTTCTGTTTTTAGGGATGCTAGCAGTAAGCTAGTAGCAGCTGGAGAGGGTGTGAGAAAACGGGATGTCAACAGGTTATGTTTACAACATTACAGTGTATTGGGGGCTAAGATGACTTGGACTGTCCCTTACCCCACCCACACCTCCAACCCTGGATACCCCTGTGCCAGGTTGGCGAGGCGACGTCATTCTTTTGTTGATATATGTAAAAAGAAGAAGAAAAAAGAGAAAGTCTCACGACATAGAGGTCTGAGCACATTAAGCAAAATAAAGAGTTCTTATATGATTATTATATTCTGTTTTTCACCTAAATAGGAAACAGAGAAGTATTGTCCTGTTAATGTCCTTGTGTGCGAGTGTGTGTGCGAGTGTGTGTGTGTGTGTGTGTTAGTGATCCTTGAGGGTTCTTCATAGGGCTCCCATGTTCTCTGTGTTTTTTCACTGACAGAAAGCTGTTTCCTCTTCTGACCTGTGTCCTTTTGATGTTGTTTCCTGTGTAGAGTTGCTGTTATGAAGAGTTGTGCAGTGCGAAGGACACTCCGAATGTGCATCCTTGTACTTTTAATGTAATCCAGAGTTTAAAGCGTAATATTATGCATTCTTTTGAACATGTAAATAATATTTTACAGCTATGTATATGATTCAGCAGAAGAAACATGAAAGGTATCTCATCTTATCTAAACCTCTTACTGATCATTGATAAACCTCATTTCACCATATTGGATTGAAAGGTTGAACAGGTGAACAGTTGAGCTTTCAATTCTTGTCTTTCTAGAAGTTGCCTAGAGACCCAGTTTAAGGATAACCTAACTATCCCCTAAGCCCTACTCCTAACCTTAAAGGAAGTAGATGGGTAAAAAAAAACTAAACAACTGTGACTCTTGTATGTCTCTGGGCATCAATGTTTGGTTTGAACCTGGGACTGCACTAGCAGCACTCTTGCTATCCCTTCATGAAACTTCTTCAGTTATACTTTTTGTGCCATTACAACCAAATCACACCCTACTCCCCATACACACTAACAAAGTTAGTGCACTTTATGGAGCATAGTGTTTGATTTGGGACATAGCCTCTACTATCATACAGGATCAACATTGATTTGTATATAAGAAATGGCTTCTATCTCACCTCTAAGTTATGTATTGTGGTTTGTAATAAAGACCATTTTTCATCTCTGATGAAGGCTCATGTTTGTGTTTTGACTGCGTTGATTGGGGTCAGTTCAGAATTAGCATGTGTCAAATATGGCCGTCTTTAATTCGTGGTAACATGTTGAGATTGACCCTTCTGCATTGCATTGGAACCTAATCCCCTTCAACCATTAAACCTGCTTTTTTTGAAAAATAAATTGTTGAAATTAAACACTAGCCTATTAATTATATTTGTGCAAATATGGACATAACGTGTCTGCATTTAGAAAAAAGTGGGATGTTATTAAATCCAATTGAAATCCGACTTTCTGTCAATCCTAATTTAATTCAGCAGAGTACCCAATACTGTTCTGTAAGTTAATGACCGTTAATTTCTTGAAACAAATTGAATAAAGACTAGCCTATACAGGCTACCGTATTTTGGCATCAGCTTTATCTGTAAGTAACCTGGGTTCGCCATAGGGAGGCGCCATATGAAATCAAATGCTACATAAACTGTCAAGACACAATCCTTATTTTTCACTGTAAATGAATAACTGCATAGCGTCTCATTTTACTTTCAGCATCAGATAAAGATATATATACATTGAGTTATACAATTTATGCGAAACGTTACATGACACAGTTACAAGAACAGTCGGAGAAACTTTCCTTACAAGCCGTGTACCAGCTCCCTCCGCCTCTTCTGAAACCCAAGTTTCCAAATGTTACTCCGCCTATAAAGCCAGGGTATTGGTCCATGAACGGTGTCAGAGTATCCCACGCTGAGGTCTCCAACATGATGACTGGTCCACTGGTCACAACGCACCACTTTCTGATGTAACCTTCACCACAGGTAATATTTTGGGTCGTTTAAACTTCCATGTTGAAGAGGCCTGTGTAAGAAACATGCCTGTTTGTGACTTACAGTCATAACCTTTATTTTCACAGCATCTTGTTAAATGCATCGTCTTCCGTTGGAGCCAAGTGACAGCTCAACAACAGCCTGCATCTAATTTGCTTGTAGGCCTATTACTGCATTTGTTTTACGCTGAGCAAAGCGAACAATACCTGATGAAGCTAAAGTTTTGTTCGTTCGGCTCGCGTTAAGCAGATTCAGGGTGACATCGTGCAGGCTCAAGGACAAAACCTGAGGATTAGCTTAATAGTTGGTATGTGGTGTAGCCAAACTGAAATATTGTTGACCTCCACCTCTGTCATCCAACACAAAACAAATAAGCAAACCAACCTATTATATTTTTTCTATATAATTCAAGATATTTAGTTGATTTCGATTGACCGCAAAGGCTCTGAGGACAAGTAGGATTGATGATCATCCTGATCATATAAAAAAGCTTAGGCCAAATATTTACATTACTCTTACTCAGACAGATGGACGGAGTCTGGGGTTTATGTTACCATGGGGACCCGAGCCCCGCGGTGAAATGATAATGGCACGACGTTACCTTCAGATTGAGTTCTTGGTTAAACATTAACGGCTTGTGCGTGCGAACTCAGCGGAGAGCCGTTCAGATGGACCATATATCAACAGGCTTGACGTTTTCCTATCAACTAATATAGTTTTCCGTTGTCAGGGTCGAATTGGACTGCTTCTACTTCCACATATCGGCTAAATGCTTATAGAATTGATTGATTCAGACCTTTAAACCTTCTTTTCAAGTCTTAAAACTAAACCAAGCTTTACAAACAGACTGTGAAAACATGTTGGCAACTCATCTTCACTTTGCAATAACTTTTTTCACAAAACATGAACATGCATCAATAAAGTATAGTGTATTTTGACTCAAACTCAAAAGAACTTTAAAGAGCATGAACAGTATAGGCCTAGTTGAATACAGTTGGCCAACAACTTAAGTGTTGTAAGATTGAGAGTGATTGTACTGGAAAAACTGAAGCATGCATAACAGGCATTACCCTTCATCTCTCTTTCTCTTTCCTTTCTCAACACATAGCTTGTGTGTGTGTGTTGGGGGGGGGGGGTGCCCTTTTTTCACATTTGCTCTTTGGGAAGATTAGTTTCCAGGCATCAGTTAACATGGGGTTGCCTGGTAACTGCGGACATGTGGATCAGGTGATTTCCATATCATTACTAAAGAACACTCACAATAATAGTCAGGACACTCACTTCCTGCCAACAGCACCACACTGAGAACAGATCAGATTTAAAGCATGATTCCTACACTTATTTTATAAAACGTTAAGTCAAAGGGGAAGGCTAAGGCACAATTGCCAGCTGCACAAGCTGGCTTTATGTAAGGTCTCCTCTGCAACCTCCTCTGCAACCTTCCCACAAGGCTGGGAAACGCACCCTTCCCAGTAGGTCCCAGTCCCCTGAGTACTAATTGCTGATTCAACTCACCTGTTTTCCCTCTGCCTCTTACTACCACTACTTAACCCGTTCATTCACACCCTGCCCTTTGTTAGGTATTGTTTGCTGTTTGCCACCATACCAAACCTACTAAGCAGTTTGCAAGTATTGTCTCGTTTGGACAGCTTCTGTCCTATTTTGTACGTGACGTTTCCCTTTTTGTTTTAATAAATACCCCTGTGCTCTGCACTTGGATCCAGCCATTCCAGTCTCTGTGGGCATTCATTACACATTTAAGGATTGGTGATCGGTATTTCTAACAAATACCAACTGTGGGCTACACAGCTATTCAAATGAATTGCTTTGACTTTAAGCCTAATTGAATTACAGGCATTCTCACTGATTGGGGCTTCTTTCTCTCCTTCCTTCTTTCTTTTTGTATCGCTGTCTCTTCCTCCTCTCTCGCTGTGTCTCGCTGTGTCTTTAACTTTCACACAGTGCTTTTCCATGTTGTACCACCAGATGGAGGTGTATATTATTTCATGTTCATCTTAACACCTCTGCAAATCAGAGCCTCTGCAAGTCTAAGCCTCCTTGACAACTGTAACAGGTGGCTCTGCGTTGTAGGCCAAGCCTTGTGCACCCTTAGGCTACTTGACCCTTTGGGGGGTGTGACCCCTCTCATAGCCACCGAAAAGCTGACAACTCGAAAATGCAGTCCTGGTATGGTCAATAGCCTATAGAATGAATTTACCTGAAACTGTTTAAACTAACACAAACATTTTGTTTGTGAGGGCACTATCAACCTAATATTTGAGAATGGATGTTCTCATTGTTGTTCTGCCGCCCCTTTATGCTTTTGTCTTCCCTCCACCTCTCCATTCGCTCACTCTCACCTTCCCTCCGCATCCGGTGAAGTCTCCATGGAAACCATGCATAGCCTTCCTAGGTGCACGATGAGTCTAGCACAGTTGCATAATCATTTTTATTGTAGCCTAACAAACGCCAACGCATGTGACTGAATTGACTCCACACTAGTTAGGCTACTGCGTGATGCTAGTTGGAGAGAAACCCTTCATCTAATAGAATTGGCTGTTGTAACTAGGCTTGACAAGTTGACAGTAAACCTATTTGAAAATGTTAACATCTAAATAACCTTTACCTTTAATCCTGACTGCCCTCTGTCTCTTTCCTCTACAGCTGTCTTGGTCAGGTTGCCTTGGAAACGGACAGGCCCGCACCCAGAGATCGGAACATATTATCACAGCTGCAGTGTGCAGCACTATGAGTATGCTAAATACAATTCATTATGAACTCATAATTGGGCAACTGCGGGAGTCTGCAATGTTTTCCAATTTAAAATGAAGAGATGGGCCTTTGGTGATTGACAAGTGTAGGGTCAGGTGGCTGAGCGTTAGGGAATCGGGCAAGTAATCAGAAGGTTGCCGGTTCAATTTCCGGACGTGCAAAATGACGTTGTGTGTCTGTGCACTTCACTCTACTTTCCTTGGGAAATGTATCTTTACTTACTGTAAGTCGCTCTGGATAAGAGCGTCTGCTAAATGACGTTGTAAATGTCAGGGATTCCTTTTCCACAGACGGCAGAAAAAATGTAGGCAATTTAAATGATACCAATAATCGATTTAAACATATACACACACACACATATCCTAATCTTTTTTACGTGTATAATATACGTCCAGCGTTAGGGCTATTCACTCAAGATATTGAACTGAATTCCAACAGCCCCTGTGCGCGCTTCCGCAGTGCCTTTATCTTCCTCCGTTTTCACAGCGGCATTTCTACCAGACTGCAGCAAATCTCAGCCAATCAGTAGCAGACAGACATACCACGTGGCGTTTGTTGCTTTATTCACAAATTCAGGGGTTCTCTGCGCTCCAGCTGCATGAGTCATATCAGAATGGACAGCGAAACATCGCACACACACACACGCACACACACACACACACATACACACTGATCACAGGTGACATTGCCTATAAGAAATGGCAGGTATTGTTGGAGACTTTGTTCACTGATGATGATGATGAAGACCACCGACACCGGATAAATATTACTATAATTAGATAGTAGTCAATTTGCGATTCATTTAATGTCACCCATGGACTATGGCTTTGTGCGTTTAGCTTTGTGGAGCACCTGCAGCCAGGCTGCACGGATACAGCACCATGGCCAGCGACCATGCAGGGAGCGCGCGCCCATGTTCTGTAATGAATCGCGCGCCCTTGCAGTGGAAGCGCGTTTTTTTCGCACTGAAAAAGCCATCACAGTTGAATACGTAATACCTGTATGCGAGGTTGACTGCCCCTCTGAATTTGACCTTACATTTATCGAACCAATTCGGTACAGGTTATAGGCTGCTAGTGTGGATTGCAGCATACATAGGTTACGGTGTTAAACAGCTGCATGACTGAGAAGCAGATTAGACTTGCGTAATCAAGATCAACTAGGCTTATTTATTCAACCTTCATAAGAGATGCGGTCTGCCGTTTTTATGACTGAACAGGTCTTGCATACTTGCCGTGCATGGGAACATGACTCAGTTTGCCTGTTGCAGTGGGTGTCTTGCTCAGTCTTGTTCTGTCCACGTACCAAATCAAACGCAATCATTTGGAGGAGGCTTTTTTCTACTCGACATAAGACCTGTTTGATGTGACAATGTCATGGCAAAGACTTCTATGGATGTCGTTCACGACGTCTACCCTGCATATGTCAGAATGTTATTCCCCCAAAACAGTGCCGGGACGCAAACACAGTCATTTGTTAGGATTTATAATTTTTGAGAGTACCATATAAAACATAACGTTTTATCATAGCAACAGTTGGCACATATTGACGGTTAAGTCCGTCCATTTGTTGGTAAAAGTACCATACATTCAAAGTTCTGAGGAGAAACATCGGATTCAGGACCATGGAGAGTTCTCCTCTCCTCTATCCAGCTCCGAATGACATATAGAAATGTATTACCCCAAAACATGAACGCACATAAGCTATCACTGAAACTCATAGCCTATCGCCTGGACCACACACAGTCTACAGTTTCCCGAAAACCACATAGAAGGTACAATCAGAATACTCTTTTTTTATACAGCATGCAGTAAATTATACTATCCCTTTCTCCCAGACCCTGTCTTCAGTGTCAGATTCCCAAAGATTGGATTTACATAAATAATGACATGTCTTTAAAGAGGCGAGGCAAGGGTCCAACCGGTGAGAGGCCTGCAGGCCTCTTATTTCCACCGGGCCCGGTCTATGATATAAACACCTCGCGCCTCTGACCGCGGTCTACCAACCGGGTTTACATTCAGTCCCGCTTTATCAACCAGCAGGATTGGTGTCTGCGCCCGTAAACTTTTGTCCCAATATAAGCTTAATGATTTATTTACTTTTGCTCCCTCCTAACGATCCAGGTCTGTAATACGTCTCCCTTCACCCTCCTTTTCCTTCTCTTTCTCCTTCTCCCTCTCCCTAGATCCTCCCTCGTTCTTCAGATCTTGGAACACCTCGGTGAAGTAGTGCGGGTCGGCGTTGATGCGAAGCATCGGCCCACTCATCTTATCGATAAGCCCCAGGGCTCGATCCCAAAACGCTTCGCGACTGGACTCCACCAAGAATGGCTTGAGGGGGTAGGAAATCTCGTTACCCATGTAGGAGTATGCCAGGTACAAGCAGGTGAGAAAGGTGGCCTGGAGCTCATATTCCGAAGCCGTGTCTTCCTCTACGGCTTCCCGGCACAGCAGATACACAAAGACCAGGTTCGCTGGGGAGATAAATCCCTGGTCCTGCCAGCCCTGGACAAGCAGAGCCCGGTCCACGTTTCTGAACCACAGGATGATCTCGTTCGGGGAAAGCTCTTTGAGTTTAAAGCAGCGGCGGCACATGAAGTCTGAGAGGCAGCGGAGGAGCTCTCCTGTGGAAGCCTGGAGGATGGAGGGCAAGTCATTAGAAACACTGGACATTAGATCAAATCACATCCATGCAAACAAGCACTCATACACACACCACCTACCTGTACCACCACCCGCCGAGGAGAGAGTAGAGGCCGACCGTTCTGTGTTTGACGACGGTTTTGGTCTGGAACGGTGGGCACAGGGACGGCGATGGGTCCTTGCTTTGGCCCAGGTTTATGGTCATTTATCCCTTTTGTTAAGGATTTCTTAAGGTTGTCAGTGTTGAGCTGATCTACCAACGGGTCTGGTCGGGCCTGGCTCGTTGGGGGGTTCGGATTCACCTTTTTTGCGCTTTTCTTTTTTGCGGAGGTAGCGACCAACCGCTTCCATGTCAGCGCGTGGAGCAGCACGGAGTGACGTTTCTTTAAGCTTTTCTCAGGTTTACCGCCGGTCGCAAGGTCCAATTTTTCATCGACACATACACCCCCCTTCCGCGAGCTCGGCGACAGCGACAGAATCGTGCCCATGACTGCAGCGCTCGACCCAGAACACACCGGCGGCACTCCAAGCTCCCTGGTTTGGTCCTGTGCTGGTGTTTCAGAGCGTCACGCACTCAGATCCATTGACCGTGGGAAGGATGCGCGTGTGTGTGAGCGCGTGAAAATTCCTCCAATAACTCTTTCTCTCTGCCTCTCTCTCGCTCCCTCTCACTCGCTCTCTCTCCCCTACTCAGACACTCAGCCACTCCTTCTGTCGCAGCCCGGTGCGCGCAGACGCACGCGGCTGATGGAATGGTTAGGCTACTGTGGGCGTGAGAGATGCTGCGGGTCTAAATTCAGAAAGGGGTGCTGCAACAAGCGACCTATCAGCGCATACTCAGTGTTCCTGATGGACAGCTTCCATTACCAATGATTCTTGACCCTCTTAGTGTCACCGGGGTTGTTTTCACACAAGAGATTTTCCATGGTGATATAGAGGAAAGCAATAAATTGTGAGCGGAGGAGTTTCTATCCTCCTTGGTAAACTAGTCTCGTCTCTATCCCTGGAACACATACACACTTACGACATAAAGGATATTGAATATTTAGATCAAGGAAGTGACAATGGACAGTGATGGGACTAACATTTGGCACCTCTAAAGCCACTTAAAGATCCGCGTGTCCTTAAGGCAGGAACAAAGAGAGGAGGCATTGAGCATTACCTACGATTATTCTCTTCCTTTTTTCACACCTCATGAGCACCTGCCGTACAGGTCTGGTTTGTTTAGGAGTATGCTGCTCTCCAGTGGAGAGAGTGTACTATTGCATTTTCAATGCACGGAGGCCCTTGGCCATACTCCAGTTAGACTCGGATTAATTACGGGTTGGCTTTTGTTTCCCAAAATATTGGAGTAATCGCATAATCCTGAAACCTGAAATCCGGCAAGATGAATGGTATCAAGGAAAGCCTCGCTCTCTGACAGCGCCCGTGACCTACATGTAAATCGACGGTTAAAGTTAAATAGGTATAATATGAACATGTAGGCCTACAATAATGATGGTATACACCTGCCTATAAAAGTGAGAGACAATGTAAAACAATATGGGCTCTGGCTGTAAATACCGAGGTGTCATTTACACGTGTTGTCCACTAGAGGCCAGGCGCACATTGGTGGTTGAGAATGTCCCATCTGTCCACATATCAGGCAGAAACGGGGACAAAGGCGGCTTATAGACACATGCGTGGATGATGAGTATGATACCGCTGCCGGTAAATTCATGTTTGTATTGACTTCTTGATTCGGTCATGATTCTCTGACGCACATCCCTCGTGAAGACATCCATTCAGACATGGTGGAGATTATGTGGTCCTTACACATTGGTGTAATATATTGCCTTTGCAGACAATATGTAGCCTAAATAGTTTCACTCAATATTGTTTGCCAAAACATGAGTGTATATAGTATTTACAAATGTATAAATAAAGACTGTTTGTTTTTTGGTTGTTTGGTTAAAATGTGTTTTTAAATGTTTTTGTTTGTTTGTCTTTATTATTGCTAATTTTGCTAATTTCTTGTAACACAGCATAGGCTTCTCTGGTCCTTAAAGGCGCCAAGTGTCCCCCACAAGGCCTGGTCCATTCTAAGCATAGACTATCCTGCCCTGTATATCACAGATGCCAGCCGATATTACAACAGAACGTCCCAGAATACGACATACAAAGACAAAGCACATCATTTACAGCTAATGGTTTAAGACTCGAATATCCAGGATGCATCGCAACAAAACAAAGCATCGCCGGGTTGAGGTTGAACCTTACGTGCAGACCCAGAATCAGCTTTCCGTACGAACATACCCTACCTCCACCGGTATAGACTAATACTGTTGAACTGAGCGGAGAACAGTGTCTATAGACTGCTTTCACCCCCACCTCCCCCTCCCATCTCTTCTTGCTGACGACTGTGGGCTATTCGCTGCAGGGGGGAGGCGAGGAGAGCGGAGCGGCAGAAGGCTCATTGTGTGTTGGGTAGAGAGGGGGTTTCGAAGTGGGGGGAGCGAGAGCGTGCTTGGAGGCTGAACTCTCGCTTTTGTCGCCTGTGGTGGAGGGAGGCGGATTAAGTAGCCTTCTCGCTATCACACATCGTGCCCGGTTCCTTCGTGATTTCCATCATCATGCCCGTTACTGAGGATACACCGAGACCGGGAACATGATGCAAATATAGGCTAAGAGAGGAGGACGTCTGCCTCAGCTGGGGAATCGGTAAATGCTGCGAACGCCGTGCTGACGGCGGAGATGAGAAGAAAGGGGGACAATAGGAAAGGATGAACGGATGGAGGATAGACATGGCCCCCCGGTAGACACGCGCCTCCGGTTTACCGCATCTCTGATCTCGCACCGCCCTCTGTCTGACTGAAGGTCTGGCTGTCTCGGGGAGGAACCGAACAGTCTTCACTGGGAGGCACTGATTATAGGCTATAGAAATATTGAGCCTGTTGTTCACGTTATTGTGATTTCACAGCGAGGGGTGTGTACAGTCTGTGAATCAGTGCTAAGGGTGTGTTTGAATACAAGGTGGTGGGCTGTTGCCAGTCAGGGTCTATGAGCTGACTTTCAGGGGTGTGTTTGAGTGTATGTGTGCAATACTTGGTTGACAACGTGTGTGCAAGAGAGTTGAAGGAGTGTGTGTGTATGAACCATGGGTAACGCAGAGAGCATGGAGTCCCAGTTGGCAGTGATCCGGGCGAGGAGTGCCCCGGTCAAACTGCCCATGCCAGACCCTGCAGAGTTGGAGGAAAGGTTCTCCATCGCATTGGTATGTAACACACACACACGCACGCACGCACGCCCACACACACACACATGCAAAGGCCCATGCAAACATGCACACACACAAACACCCATACACACAGACATCCATGCACACGCCCATACACACACACACACACACACACACCACATGCCCAATTCCCCATGTTCACTCACTAACTGCTCACTGATCTATGCTTTTGGTTGGCTCGTTCTGACAAAGCACAACACTTCTGGCAGGGTGCTGAAAATGTGTGTGTGTGTTGGTGTTAACGCTAATCCATTGTGGCTGACTGGTTTAAATTGATCAGCGTTGTTTTGAATATCCTTCATATACTGAACTTGCAGCGTTTTCCAATGAGACACTGCCATATTTAATTCAATGTGTTCGTGTGTTGTGTGTTTGTGCATGTGTGTGTGTGTGTGAGTATCAGTGAGGTTCTTTCATATGCACGTGCACACTCATGTTTTATTCACTACTCTCACATGCTTGTATCTCCCCGCTGATGAGCGAATGTTAGTCTTCAGTAGAGATGGAATATCTACTGAGAAGAAACGGTGTGTGTGTGTCAGCAAGAATGTCCTATTTGTTTCTTTTTTTCTCTCTCATCCCTTTTTCTCTTTCCTTTTCTTCGCTCCCTGCTGTCTCTCTCCATTTTCTCCCCCCTCTCTCAGAATTCGATGAACCTACCTCCAGACAAGGTGCGTCTGCTGCGTTGCTACGACAACGAGAAGAAATGGGAGTTGATATGTGATCAGGTGAGACAGGAGGGGGGGGGGGGGAAGTATGTCAAACCAGAAACTAAGACGTGTGTGTTTGTGTGTGTATATGCGTGTTTGTGCGTGCACTAGCAAAAGGAAGTTTCATCAGTGGGGTATGCTCCTACTGTTATAGCCTTTGCACACTAGGACATGGTCTGGGACCTGTGTTGGACGCTTGGGGAAGGGGGTGTTTAACATCTGTGAAGGCCTTGTTGACAGCGTGTTGTTGACGGTTTGTGTTTATAACGTGTGTGTGTGTTGCAGGAGAGGTTTCAGGTGAAGAACCCCCCTCACACATACATCCAGAAGCTGCGAGGGTTCCTCGACCCCGCAGTCACGCGCAAGGTGGGCCGCCACTCTGTTGCCTCGGTTACGCACCCTCACTTGTCGGGCTTCTTGCTCTATGTACTAAAGTTGTAATAACCATGGTGACAGTCTCTCAAGCCTGGAAGATGAGATGATAAACTTGGCTGATACGCTGTATAAACATTGCGCCTTGAAGATGATGAAGGCTCACTTCTTTATGTTTCCCTTCAGAAATTCCGGAGGAGAGTGCAGGAGTCCACTCAAGTGCTCCGAGAGCTGGAGATCTCACTACGGACAAACCACATCGGGTGAGTGTGGGTTGGTGTGCTGGAGAGTGTGTGTGTGTGTGTGTGTGTGCGTGTGTGTGATGTTAAACGCCTGTCTCCTGCCTACAGGTGGGTGCGGGAGTTTCTAAATGAGGAGAACCAGGGTCTGGACGTCCTTGTGGAGTATCTGTCCTTTGCTCAGTATGCCGTCACGTAAGACTGATTTGGTTTTTATGGGTCTATTGGTCTGTCTGTATGTGTGTGTTTGTACAGGTGTGTGTATGTGTTGACCTTTGCACCGAAGACTATGTGGTGTATGTTTGTCAAACGTATTTGCGTTGAATCTCTGAGATGGTTTTGACTTGTGTGTGTGTGTAGGTTCGATGGGGAGGTATCGGAGCCCAGTACAGAGTCCTCAGTAGATTCTCCCTGGAGTCGTTCTATAGAGGATCTCCATGGCGACAGCAACCTGCCTTCACCTTCCAGTGGCAACAATGTACCACGCGCTTCTCGCCACTCCATAAGGTAACACACACACAATAGATCTCAGACACACACACACACACACGCACTCACAGTCCACGCAATGCAAACATCCAAGTAGCATATACAGTTTGCCAAGGAGTTGTGAGGGAAATGGTGAACATGCTGGTGTTAATGATTCAAACCCTGCTGGTGTTAATGATTCAAACCCTGCTGGTGGTAATGATTCAAACCCTGCTGTTAGTTCTACGTTGGTGTCCAGGTCCAACACACTACCCAGCCGGAAGACGCTGAAGAACTCCCGTCTGGTGTGTAAGAAGGACGACGTCCACGTGTGTGTGATGTGTCTGCGTGCCATCATGAACTACCAGGTAGGAGGCTCTCGTTCAGGTCCCTAACAGAGAGACTAAACTGCACAATAGCTATCCACCATTATATCCTTGTAGAATTATGTCCAATTAGATGGATGAATCCAGCTCTACTCTTTTCAAACCTAACCCTGAAAGATAACTTAAGTTCAAATAATCTTCTCCCTAACAGTAGCAGTAGGCTGTATGCAGGGCAGTTTTCACAACGCACGGGGGAAGGATGTATATATGGGTGTGGAAGCATGGTGGGGGTGCGCTTTTCCCCCCCAAATACCCTCTCACCTTTTCTCTCTCTCTCTCTCTCTCTCTCTCTCTCTCTCTCTCTCTCTCTCTCTCTCTCTCTCTCTCTCTCTCTCTCTCTCATTCACTCCCCTCTCCCTCCCCCTTCCTTTCTGTGCAGTATGGCTTCAACATGGTCATGTCCCATCCTCATGCTGTGAATGAGATAGCCCTGAGCCTCAATAACAGGAACCCCAGGTGAGTACGACACAGCATAGCGCCATGTGTTGTCCATTCTCACTCTAGAACGTGCCACTGAATGATTGGTATGAATCTGTAACCCCCCTCCTGCCCCCCCTCAGGACCAAGGCTCTGGTGTTGGAGCTGCTTGCTGCTGTGTGTCTGGTCAGGGGGGGTCATGAGATCATCCTGGCTGCCTTTGATCACTTCAAAACGGTAGGAGCCAGTGTGCTTATCAAATTACTGGAACATTTTGATTCAATGCCGCAATATAGCTGTTCAGTGCTGCTGTAACAATGCATCTATCTGCCTGCCTGTCTATCTGTCTCTGTGATGCACAGACACAGAGTAGAAGTTAACAGAATAAGGAACATCATCCATTTTTATTGACCAAGTAAAATATTTAGTTTTCACTGCACATTAAGTACAGCTATGAAATGTTAATTATGTCACTGCAATCCCAAGAGATAGTCTATCTCTCTATCTCATTCTCTTTTTTCTCTGTCCTCTATGCACATCTCTCTCTCTCTCTCTCTCTCTCTCTCTCTCTCTCTCTCTCCCTCCCTCTCTCTCTCTCTCTCTCTCTCTCTCTCTCTCTCTCTGTACCCAGGTGTGTTCTGAAACAATGCGCTTTGAAAAGCTGATGGAGCATTTCAAGAATGAGGACGACAACATTGACTTCATGGTATAACACACACATTTTGGGAATGTCTTGTTTGGTTTGCTGCAATGTAAATCTGTACAACTATAAAGTCTTATTTGTTCAATGCCAGATTTTATATCCTGAGAAATATTCTCATCTCTTTCTACAATGTTCAGACCCAGATTAACTATGAATTGTTTTGTGTGTTTGTGTGTGTGTGGATGGGGTGTGTGTGTGTACAGGTGGCTTGTATGCAGTTCATCAACATTGTGGTCCACTCAGTGGAGGACATGAACTTCCGAGTCCATCTGCAGTACGACTTCACCAAACTCTGCCTGGATGAGTACCTTGAGGTTAGAACACCCACACGTGCACCCACACACACCCTCTCTCTCTCTTTCTCTCTCTGTCACAAACTAGGAAGGGTCAAGTTGTGTTTTGGATGAAGTGCTATCCAGCCGTAACCCTGCTGCGCTGTGTGCGTCCCTGTAGAGGCTGAAGCACACGGAGAGCGACCGTCTGCAGGTGCAGATCCAGGCCTACCTGGACAACGTGTTCGACGTGGGGACCCTGCTGGAGGACGCAGAGACCAAGACGGCTGCCCTGGAGAGGGTGGAGGAGCTGGAGGAGAGCATGACCCATGTGAGGAGAGAACACACACACGCGCGAATCCACGGGTCGGCACACACATATTTAAGCATACACACACAGACACACACACGGATACGCACACATACACCCACACAGGCACTGACGCTGGCACTCAAAGATACACACACACATTCATACGCCAACACATTGGAAGACATACATTGATGATGTATGTTTTTCCTGTTTTTGTCAAATGTTGTTACCGTGAAGCATGTCAACGATGCTTCCTGTGTGTTTCTCTGCAGATGTCTGAGCGGCTCCTGGACACAGAGAACGAGGCCATGGCCAAGATAGTAGAGCTGGAGAAACAGCTGATGCAGACCAACAAAGATCTGGACAGCATAAGGGTCAGTTAGTTCATTTGTTGATTCATTGATTCGTAATTGACCAACTGTTAGTCCGTTAGTTCCACCTTCTATACATGCAATGAGGTCATTTTAAAATCGATCCACTGTACCATTTAAATAGGTTAACGCTCGACAAATTCAGTAAGCTAACCGTGCTAATGGGAGGCCCGGATGAGCGAGTGTCACGTTTTTTGAGTGTTTGGGTGTTAATGCAACTAGCAAACAGCTAACAGCTAGTATTGTCTGTGCTGACTGTGCTGATGTCGTGCAGGAGGTGTATGCTAGCGCCAACACCCAGGTCCACACTCTGAGAAGGATTGTGAAGGAGAAGGACCAGACCATCCGCCGGCAGAGCAGACTGGAACGCCAGGCGCAGGAGGGAGGGGGCGCCAAAGAGGCACAGGCAGGAGGCGGGGTGCACCCCCTGAGGGGCGAAGGGGACGGTGGGGTGTCAGACATACCCTCACCCTCACCCCCCCTAGGTACCGCCCTCTCCCCCAGCCCAGAGTCCATGGCTTATAACACTATTGGCCCCGGGATGGGGATGCCGGCCCCTCCCCCGCCCCCGCCCCCTCCACCAATGCCAGAGATGTTGGGAATGAGTGAGTGTTTTTTTTAGCCTATCAGAGTGCTTGTTGTTGCTGTGAGAACGTGAAGAAGCTAACAACAATGAACGAACAATAAAACACTGGTAAACTTGGTGTTCCAAGAATTCAAATCCAAATTAATTGACAAGTGCCTCTTTTTCCCCTTCTAAACTCCTCCCCCCAGTGTCGAATGGACCCTATCCCGCCCCTCCCCCGCCTGCTCCTCCTCCCCCGCCCCCTCCTCCTCCCCCTCCCTGCCGCTCCATGGACACCACGTGCTCCGGGCCCCTGCCCCCCCCTCCTCCCCCCGTGGCCCCCCCTCTCCCTGGATGTGGAGGATCACCCACTGTCATTTTCAACTCTGGCTTGGCAGGTAAGGCTTGTGTGTGTGTGTGTGTGTGTGTGTGTGTCTGCATGTGTTTTCAGGAAGATTACTACTTTGTCTTAGCATCTTAGAGTACTACCTAACCCTTGGTAGATTGTGTTAAAAAGTACACCTCATTCAATATCTCATGTTTTTGCTTCAATTTCCTTCAGTTTCCTGCTTTTGCCTGGCTTCTCTTCTTGGTATACCATACTGTAACCTTCTCTAATGTTCTGTCTCGGTTCTCTCCCTCTTCTTCTTCTGCTCTCAGAGGGCCCTCTGAAGCTGTTCTGTAGGTTTCCTCTTAACGCTCTCTCTCTTTCCTCCTGATACACACACGCACACACAAACCCAAATACACACACACTGTTCTTTCATAGTGTTGTAAATGTACAACTCCTAGTCACCAGGGGTACACTGATATACCCTGATACTGAGTTATTTTCAAATCTGTAATCTGGATTGTTTTAACTCACCGTTTACCTCTGTAAATATTATGGTTTTGGACCAGGTTCATTTCCAAGTCAATCAAGTTTCTAAATCCAGATTAGAGAATTGGCCTTGTCTAAATGTAACTGGTCCCGGTTAATGGCGATGTCCGGCATGTTCGGTAAGACAAATACTGCAAAAACCATGATGTGAATTTGTTAATAGTTCGGATGGGTTTGCATAGTCTGGATTAGGATGAATGCTCCTGAACTATCCCTTTTAGAATGATATTGTCATACTCAGTCTGACCCTTTTCTGACCCCTGTTGTGTTGGATTCTTCTCTCAAATGCAGTGACTCCCTACTCTCTGTCTCTCATTTGCAATCCCCTTTAACATTTCCATTCCATATACCAATCTTACCTTGTGGAAAATTATAATCATTTATTTCATACAGTATTGTTAAGCTCTCTCTTTCTCTCCCTCTTTCCCTCTAGCTGTTAAGATTAAGAAGCCCATTCAGACTAAGTTCAGGATGCCAGTATTCAACTGGGTAGCCCTAAAGCCCAGTCAGATCAATGGAACGGTCTTCAACGACATTGACGATGAGAGAATCCTCCAGGTATGCACAGTCACTGAGTGTGCATAAACACACACAAACAAACACACACATACATATATACATACATACGCACGCACATGCACACGCACACACTATAACGGGAGATGTGCGCTACAGGAGTTGAACGTGGAGGAGTTTGAGGAGATGTTCAAGACCAAGGCCCAGGGCCCAGCAGTGGACGTCACCCTGAGCAGGCAGAAGGCCCCTCAGAAAGGCCCCAGCAGAGTCTCGCTCCTGGAGGCCAACAGGGCCAAGAACCTGGCCATCACCCTCCGCAAGGCCGGCCAGGGGCCTGAGCTCATATGCAGAGCCATTGTGACGTAAGCCCCCCGGACCCCAAACCACCTGACTCCCTAGTAAACTCCACATCCTCCTCATCCTTCATACTGTGATTCTTTCTCTCTCTCCTCTTAGTGCCTTTCTTCCTTTTTTTCCTAACCTCCACCCCCCTTCCTACCTCTCTCTCTTTTGTTTCTCTCTGTCCTGTCCTGGCCCCTTCCCTGCCCCTCTCCAATTCGTCCCGCCATTTATATTTCTGAAAGTGTTCTGAAAGGCCCAGCATCTGTCTGGCTGTCTGTCTGTTCCTTAATCTCTGTGTGTTCTCCGCTCTGTACCGTAGCTTTGACCTGCGCGCTGTGCGGATGGACTTTGTGGAGTGCCTGATGCGCTTCCTGCCCACCGAGGGCGAGGTGAAGGTCCTACGGCAGTACGAGAGGGACAGAAAGCCCCTGGAGGCCCTGAGCGACGAGGACAGGTTCATGATGCAGTTCAGCCGCATCGAGAGGGTGGCCCAGCGCATGTCCATCATCACCTTCATGGGCAACTTCACTGATAATATCCAGATGCTCACCCCGGTAAGACATGCACACACACACACTGATGTGCCACTCTGTGACACCAGTGTAATTTACTAGATGGTTGGATTTTAATACAATGTCTATATTTTGCACTGCCATACTGTACGTGTAGTTGCATGGATTACATTTGACCTTCACTTATCAAAGAAACACATAGACACACACACAACATAATAAGGATGTGACATTGATTATCTTTCTATTTTCTGGTGGCAGCAACTCCATGCCATCATCGCTGCATCTGTGTCGATCAAGTCTTCCCAGAAACTCAAGAAGATTCTAGAGGTGTGTGAGATACCTGTCTTTCAGTAAAAAGCCTCTCACTGTCTCTCTCTCTCTCTCTCTCTCTCTCCCTCTCCTTGAATTGCCGTTTTAAGTCTAATAATAGTACCAGATAACCCTTTGTGTGTGTGTCTGTGTGTGCATGTGTGTGGTTATTAGATTATCCTGGCTCTGGGGAACTACATGAACAGCAGCAAGAGAGGAGCCGTGTATGGGTTCAAGCTGCAGAGTTTAGACCTGGTAAGAGACCGGTGCCGCCTTCACAAAGCAAACACGCTCGTCTGCTTCACACACACTTCATACTTCTGAAAACACGTCTGACATGCAATTGTGTGCGTGCTTATTCCTCCTCCAGCTACTGGAGACTAAGACCACTGACAGGAAGCTGACTCTGCTACACTACATAGCTAATGTAGTGAGGGAGAAATACCCTACTGTTGCTCTCTTCTACAACGAACTGCACTATGTAGAGAAGGCTGCCGCAGGTGAGTGTGTGTGTGTGTGTGTTCCTGGGAAACCCTGAATATAATAACAGTTATTCAAGGAGTAACACAAGACGCCACGAGAACACACAAGTCCATTCATTTGACTTTGTGTGTGTGTGTGTGTGTGTTGTGCAGTATCTCTGGAGAACGTGGTGTGCGATGTGAAGGAGCTGCAGCGAGGCATGGAGCTGACCTGGAGGGAGTACAGCATGCACGGCCACAACGCCACGCTCAAAGACTTCATCAGCAAGCATGAGACCCGCCTGCAGAAAATACAGGAGGATGCGCGCATAGCGCAGGCAAGGCACACACACACACGCACGCACACAGAGACACACACACCTTCACACTTATCAGACGACTACAATCTCTTTATCTCTCTGACGGCTGTGTTCTTGTCTCAGGATGCGTTTGATGACGCCGTCAAGTTCTACGGGGAGAGTTCTAAGACAATGCCCCCCTCCGTGTTCTTCCCTGTGTTTGTGCGTTTCATCAAAGCCTACAGGGTGAGCAGGACATGTGTGTGCTGGGGACGTGTGGGTGTTAACAAGCTCCATTTCCATTTGTGGAGAGAAAAAAGATGACTCAAAAGAACAGCTCAGTGCTTGTCTGTCTATTACTCGCTCTGTTTCTCTCTCTCTCTTTCTCTCTCTGTCTCTCTCTGTCTCTCTCTCTCTCCTATCTCTCTCTCTTTCTCTCTCTGTCTCTCTCTGTCTCTCTCTCCTATCTCTGTCTCTCTCTTTCCTCGCTTTCTGTCTCCCGCTCTGTTTCTTTGTCTCTTTCTTTCTTTCTCATTATATTTATGTTTACTCCTCTGTGTGTGTGTGTGTGTGCGTGTGCGTGTGCGTGTGCGTGTGTGTGTGTGCAGCTGGCCGATGAGGAGAATGAGCAGAAAAGGAGACAGGAGCAAATGATGCTGGAGAAACTGGAGCAAGAGGAGCATCAGCACGAGGAGGTGGAGCCCAAGGTACAGCCCGTTACCATGGAGACACGCCTAACGGCCCTGCGCCGTGTGTCGCCATGGTGACCGCCTCATCACTGTGACATTCTGTGTCTTCACAGTGGAATAGAAAAAAACGATTCTTTCTCTTTCTGCTTCTCTCCCACTTACACTTTCTCTCTCTCTCTCTCTCTCTCTCTCTCTCTCTCTCTCTCTCTCTCTCTCTCTCTCTCTCTCTCTCACACACACACACACACACACACACACACAGTCTCCCTCACACAAGGGTAAACGTCAGCAGGTGGAGCTGATCACAGAGCTGAGGAAGCGTCAGACTGGGAAGGACAGCCGACATGTTTATGAAGGCAAAGATGGAGCCATAGAGGACATCATCACAGGTACACACAAACACACACACACACGGACACACACACAGACACAGACACACACACGCACACAAACACACATACACAGACATACAAACACACATACGCACACAGAAATTATGCGTGCACACAGACAAATACACACACTGCTGTTTGCTGTCGTTTTACTGGTTTGTTTGTTTGTTTGTTTGTTTGCTGTGATCTAATTGGCTGTTTTCTGGCTGCAGTGCTGAAAACCGTCCCCTTCACTGCCAGGACAGCTAAACGCAGCTCTCGGTTCTTCTGTGATCCCGCCCACACTGAAGAACACTACTGAGCTCTGAGCTGCAGAGAAAGAAAGAAAGGAGTGGTAGAATAGGAATGGGAGGGATTAAGAGAGAGTGCATGGTAGAGAATGAGAGAGATACAAGAGAGAGACAGAGAAAATAAAACCTCAACCACTCATGTATTGTCTTTTCCGAGCAGAGAGACTGACTCTGAACTCTGTCTCACTATGACCTGGGATGAAGCCTATCTCCTCACTACTCTCCATTACTTCCCTGTGCTCACAGACTTCAAACCTTGGAATCAATCAGCACTTTTTGCAAATCTCATCAATTCAAAAGAAATAATTTAAGAAGACATGGTTGGATTAGATGGTGGAGGACATTGAAAGAGAAAGACTGACAGGCATGTTTTTTTGTTGAACATTCCAACAGATTCTTTCTGATGCTATTACGAAGGGCTGTTAATTTCATGAGTTTAGACTGGACTTGTTATTGAATTGCGGTAATACCAGAGTCATGTGTAGGGAGAGTATTTGCTCAAAATTGGATATGGTGCCTCCCTGCAATTCAGTAACTAAACTTGCAATTATAATTTTTAGTTTTAATTCCAGACGTTGAATTCAACGTGGTTTAAAATAAAATAACATAAAACCATTCCATCAAATAAATTGAGATTGGTCTAATGTTGACTTGGATGCACCACACAAGCCCAAATGGTTCTTGTGTTTATTTTACTTAATGATCAAACTCAGCATCTACAGAATGGCTCTGGTTACCTGTGTTTATTGTGAGCTGTTAAATGCCTGTACAGATCACTGAAAAAAAGACAAAAAACATTATTGTTCAAAAAAAAAAAAAAAAAAAACTCACAACCCCAAAAACAGGTGAAACACCATCAGTCCAAATAATGACTGTGAAACAGTCAAACTTGTACAGTGTTTCTACATCCACCACATTTACTGTGTTTGCTACTGTATTTGCTACCTTTATCCTAAACAATACAGGTTGTTATCTTATCTTACTGTAACTTCACTAAACTTTCTGTCACACACACACACACACACACATTACACACACCTGGGTGCTAATGTGTTTCTGTTAATCGATGCTATGTCTTGTTATTGTAAGGATGTAGCGTTTTAGATCATGGAGACAGGCTAACACCTTGACATCACACACACACACACACACACACACACACACACACATATATACACTTTCCACTTAACACTGCTCCCTCCCTGGCTGTCTCATGACCAACCCTGGGCAAGATAAACCTCTCCATTTCAAATCAAACTATTAAAAAGAAAACAGGAATGTGAGTGACAACAGCACAATACTTTTCTACTATGTGTATATATATTTTCTAGGGAATCCTGCTCATTGCCTGTACCCTGCTTTGTGAGTGTTCCTCAATGTTGATGTTGAATCCTGCACATGTTGTGTAAATAAATGCTTCCCTGTCAGACTGTGAGGCCTTTCTGAGTTTTATTTGGAATTGTGTCCGTATCATTAGACTTACCCCAGAGAACAGAACACTTTATTGTATAGTTTGTATGCATATTGTAAATCACAAGAGGGCAGCATTTCACCATACCCCCACAAAGCGAGATACGCCCTTTAAAACATTAAGCTTGCAGTCTATGATCGTTTAAAAAAATAACTGCGCGTTACAAACCCCTTGTGTAATCATTTGAATAACTGACCCTAGGTCTAGGCTACTGCATGACCATAGTCTGCCAATGTACTCTACTGCACTCGATCAATTAATCAGATTTAATATAGAGCACATACAAAGAAGGTGGTACCCCTGGGTTTGACTACCGAACATCGAAAAATCAGATTAATCGTTATTACGTCAAATTATCTGATTTCTGATTGGCTGGAAGGTAATGGGCGGACTTTAATGTATTCACGCGGAAGCGACTACAGTGTGTTCGAAGTTTTCGGGTCATGTTAGAACAAGATTGTTGGTTTCATTTCAGAATGACAGAGAATCCCGTCTAAATACATTATTTTCTATCAGGTTACTGTGTAGTGGCTACGTTTTCACTTGTTTGTTTGGAATAGGAACAGAAAAGTTCTATTTCGCGTTTGCGAAGTATTCCGAAAATTGGTCTGAAGCTGATATGCAACGGGTAACCAACGATATGACAGCTCTCGTAAGTGACACTGATATGTTTGGGCAAAGACTAGACCAAGAGTTGGAACCAGAGGTCCAAGACATTTCTCGTAGTGGTACCGGGATTGGTTTGGAGTTCAAACAACCGGTAACTCAGACCCAGAAGCCGAGCAAGAGTTTTTGGGATAACCGGCGACCATGGCCAAAGATGGCTTTGTCAATGCTCTGTAGTGTTGTCCTGGTCTTGGCTGTCGCTGTCTTCTGTGCATTTCTATACATCATTATAAAAGGTATGCCCTTCATCCACATAAACATAACACTGTGCTACTTTTGTGGGTTGATATGCTGTTCCCACTGTAACGTTTGTAACTGTTTCAGACCTGAGTGTTGAGAGGATGTTGGGGGAGGATGGGACAGAGGTCCGCGTCCTGGGTGAGTTTCAGGTGGAGCCATGGAGGTGTTGAGACCGCAATTTCTCCCTTCTCCTAGATTATCTGTTACATATTTCTGGTTTGATTCCTTTCCTCCCTGTTGTCTCTGAAGGATTCTGGAGTGTTTTGGTATTGTCAATGTTGGCTGGCTTCTCCTGCTGCAGTTTCTCATGGACACTTACATACTTTGACTCATATCAGCCAGGCATGTTTCCCCCAACCCCCCTGTCTTCTGCCTACCTCAGGTATTACAGTCACAACACACACACTTCCATTCAAAGTTTAAGGGGAAATAAGTACACGTATACAACAAAGGAACATAAACCTTGCACAGCTGTGCAACATGATAATGCTAATGATAATCATAATGATTATGATATGTGTGTGCATGTGCATGTTCGTGTGTGTCTTGTAGGCGTTTGACAGGCCAGTCCTTCCATGTGGGCTACAGCGTGGCTGTCCTGAATGGCATAGTGGCCGCACTGACCGTTGTCTGGAACCTCATTTGACCCCTGACCTATACCCAGAATTCAATGCTTCTGCACGTGGCCCGCCTAACATCCCAACTATCGCCACTGACCTCAGCACTCAGAAGCATCACCGTAAAATAAGGAAACACTGAACGAAGCTGCGCATGGCATACTAGAAGCATGGCTAATTCTTTACATGTCACAGTATTACTGTAATATATTAAGTCCTAAAACAATATCATGTGTTTTGTAAGGATACAATACGTTCATGTCAGTTGTTTAGTGTTGGCAAATGAACAGCCTGTGTTTATGTTGTACAATTGACAATCATCCTACGGTCCCATCCAGACAATGAATGTGACCCTGTATTGCTGTATTGTCCCACACTGTCTAACCCTGGCAAATCCCACTAATAAAGTAGCTCACACGTGTAGTCAACTTGTATCCTTCATAAACAGACGTCTCCATTAATTGGGTAAAATGGCACTGAAAAGCATACCTGAAACTCCATTGTTTCCCTAACAGACACATAAGGATAAAGATTTATTCATAATCATTACAGTTACAGCTTTTTTCAACAAAGCCCTCTTCTTAACCCTTGTGCAGGTTACACAAGAGTGGAAATGGTATCATATACAACAAGCAGCAAGGACAACTTAAATAAATGAGAGTCACCACTGAATGTTAATGTGATGTCAATACATGTGTGCGAGTTTTTGTGTGTGTGTATATATATGTGTGCGCTTGTTTAGCAAATGGATGGTTCATCAACAGCGTCTGCTCCTTCTGTGATAGCCTTTACACACTTGGCCATGGTTTGAGAGGCTCTGCTGATAGAATCTGAAAAAGGGAGCCAGAGTTACACACACACACACACACACACAAATGTTTGATCTAGCTGACCTACAAGTAAGCACATTCGTCTCTCACACAGACACATACCTGTCATGTAGAAGTCTTTAGCCGTGAGCTGAGGAGGAACAAGAGGATCTGCTAGGACAGTCTGGTTCACCGTCTGAAGGAAAGAGAGGGATCGAAATATAAGAAATAAAGAGAAAAATGACTTGCCCTTTATACAGAAATATCATCAGGCCTTCAGATGATCAATGACGAGATTGAGGGCTGAGAGGTGTAAGGTCAGGCAGTGACCTTGGAGAGTTCGTTGGCCTGTTTGAAGTAGTTGGCTTCCTCCACGTCATCGTAGCGGATCAGGTTGGGGGAAACCTCCTCCAGTCGGTCCCTCAGCTCTCTCACGGAATCATAGGGCAGAGTCACGCCAGCCAGCTGGAAAAACACACACACACGTTTAACAGGCACAGGACATGCCAATGCTAGCAGAATCAGTCTCTAAAAGTGTATAATGGATTTGAGTGTGTTTATGAGTAATACTGTAAGAGTGTGTACCTCAGAGATGGCTCGGATGATCTTCCAGTCCTCTCTGGCCATGCCGGGTGCTGTGACGGCCACGCGGGTCTGCTGGCTCCGCCCCTCCGTGTTCACGTAGGTTCCCACCTTCTCGGTGTAGGCGGCCCCAGGGAGGATGACGTCAGCCATGGACGCTCCCACGTCGCCATGGTGACCTAGGAAGAACCGCATATGGCATGAGCATCACGTGTGTGCTAATGTACGTTATCGTGTGAGATCGTACGTTAACGTGTGTGCGCGTGCATTCCTACCTTGGTATATGATCATGCTGTCCTTGGGCAGGTCTTGTCTGGTGATGCAGCCTGCATCGGCCCCCAACAGGAACAGAACCTTGGGCGGGGCCTGGCGGATGGCCTCCACCCCCGCCTTGTAGCCCAGGTCTAGAGCTGCCACCTGACTGGCCACTCTGCAGACAGGTCAAAACACAGTAAGCTAACATGCTAACTCTGATTGGCCTTTTGGATTCCTGGACATGTGCAACTGGATGCAGTGAAGTAAGCATGACTGCAGTTATACTGTACACTATTAATACATACAGATGTTCTACGGACTCTGGACTGGCTAAGCTGACCTGTGCAGCACGTTGAGGACCTTCCAGCCCTCCTCCACCCCACTGCTGGTCCTGGCGTTCTGGGCTATGGTGGACACAGCGCTCAAGATGGCCGCCCCATCCTCCCTCTGCAGAGCTGAGCTGCCTACCACCACCACCGGCCGCTTGGCCTCGGCCAGCACCTAACATGGGACAGGGAGAGAGAAGGGTTACATACATGGCCAGAAAGTAGACCTGACTCTGAGAAACTACAATTTACTGAAAGCAAGAACCACAATAATGTGGCCAGTGAATGTGGCCAATCACTTCCAGTAGCTCCCACCAATGACTTGGGTATTGCCATGGGTACCTGGCAGAAGGGGTGTGTCCCATTGGCCAGCTCCTGCAGTACATGGGCAGATTCCCCCAGGTGGTCGTAGGTGTAGCTCAGGTCCACCTCAGTCCCCACCAGCGCCACTTGCAGCTCGTTGTGGAGCCAGCTGACAGACAGAGAGAGAGAGAGAGAGAGAGAGAGAGAGAGAGAGGGGTGGGAGGGGAATGACATAGATAGATATTGTTATTAGCAAAACGTCTTAGCAAGGGTGTGCGTCTGTGTGCGTCTGTGTGCGTAAAAGTACCTCTTGCGGACGCGAGCGTTGAACAGCGGGGCTTCGTAGCGAGGGTTGGTCCCTATGAGCAGCAGCAGGTCACACTCCTCAATGCCCGCGATCCGCGAGTTCAGCAGGTAGTTGGAGCGCAGGTCGGTACTACAGCGTCACACACCAGAGTCACAAACCAGAACACGCGACGCGTTCCAACCACATAAACGCCATCAAACCCAATTCGAAGCTCTTTCCCGAGCGGCCCCCCCACAAAAAACACACTCACCCAGCCCCGGACATGGGGAACACCTCCTCAGTGCAGAGTGTGTCACTGTTCAGCCGGTTGAGGAGGTCCTTCAGAGCCACCAGGGCCTCTGCATCCACCATGCCTCCCGCTATGGCTGCCACGTCACTGCCCTGGGCTCCTTGCAGCTACAGGCACACATTTACATGCATGAAATCTTCTTCACACACTGACACACGCCGTACAGGATACAGTGTGCTACTTACTGCTCCGGCCACACGGGTGAGGACATCCTCCCAGGATGTGGGTACCAGCTGACCGGATGCATTCTTCACCATGGGCTGGGTCAGTCTCTGCCTCTTCAACCCGTCATATGCAAACCTACACATACACAATGTAATACACACACTTAAGACACTCTTACACCCACATATATACAGTATATGACCCTGAATCACACTTCAGTGGATAAAGGTACAATGAATACATGGTAGGCGATGATCTTAAATGTATTTGCAGCCCACGTATTGTGAACTAATATTTGACCCGAATCTGACCTGGTCTTGTCTGAGATCCACTCCTCGTTCACGTCTTCATTAAGACGGGGCATGACCCTCATGACCTCACCGGCACGTGTGCTCACCACGATGTTGCTGCCAACTGCATCCAGCACGTCGATGGACTCGGTTTTTCTACAGACGCAAAAAGTTAAAACAGTCTTTAAAATGATCAAAACATTTATTCTGTAACAAAAACATGAACAATGTCTCTGTCTCTCTCTCTCTCTCTCTGTCTCTCTCTCTCTTTGTCTCTCTCTCTGTGTCTCTCTCTCTGTGTCTCTCTCTCTGTGTCTCTCTCTGTGTCTCTCTCTGTGTCTCTCTATGTCTCTCACCCACACACACACAGTACCTGGTCTCCCAGGGTCTGGCAGTGAAGGCGTATGGTTTGGAGGTGAGGGCTCCCACGGGACAGATGTCAATGACGTTTCCGGACATCTCTGACATGAACATCTTCTCCACGTACGTGCCCACCTGCATGTTGTTACCTCTTCCGGTGGTGCCCAGGTCCTCCACACCAGCGATCTCACTGGCAAAGCTGGTAAAGAAAGATGACCAGTCAGAGGCAGGCTCCACTATCAACGAGATGTAGCACTAAAAACACTTCTGAGAAAAGTACAGAGGCCCAAAGGGACAAACAGAGCAAAGCTCACCGGATGCAGCGTGTACACTGGATGCAGCGGGTCATGATAGTCTTGATGAGGGGCCCGATGTTCTTATCCTCCACTGCCCTCTTGTTCTCAGTGAACCGACTGCGGTCTGTACCAAACTGCATGGACTGGTCCTGCGGTGCGCAAACACAAAACATGGTTAGAGAGCGAGAGTGTGTGTGTGTGTGTGTGTGAGCGAGTGAGCATATGTACTTGCCTGTAGGTCGCATTCTCCTCCCTGGTCACAGATGGGGCAGTCCAAGGGATGGTTGGCAAGCAGAAACTCCATCACCCCCTCTCTGTTTACACACAATCACACACGCCCCCTTGTGAAAAATCCGCTTTGACAACATCCAAGATTTGTGTACATCTGTAACTGTCGCTGACCAAAGTCAAGTATGCCAATGTACCTCGCTTTACGGGTCTTGTCTGAGTTTGTGAGAATGTTCCAGCCCTTCATCACTGGCATCGCACATGCTGCCACAGGCTGTTGACCAGACAACAAATACCGTTTTTCCATCAAAATCCCACCGTTTTCAGTGTGTTTAGTCTAGCTTAGTACATTCAATCAACAATTACTACTTTGTAAACATTTTACCTTTGGAGCTTTCTCGATCTCAACCAGACACATCCTGCAGTTCCCAGCGACAGACAAACGCTCGTGGTAGCAGAACCGTGGGATCTGTACACCCACCTTTTCACAGGCCTAGAAACACACCAATATGCATTGCATATGTAAACAAATACTTAAACGGTATTGCTAATTTACATATAACAATATAGCGGTCACACTGAGGTTACCTGCAGCACAGTAGTTCCAGCTGCTACCTCCACTGGCTTTCCATCCACAAACACCTCAACCATATTACTAGCTGCCCGGATGGAGGTACGCACTGTAAACACACATTTGCATCAACACATTATTATTAGTTGAAGGCATACAAATTAAAACTGACCACACAGCAATATTTGTTAACATACACTGAAAACATAAATGAAATGGGAAAGGCATGTGCAAGATGGTTGACATGATTAACTCAACGGGAGATCTGGGGAACTGAGTTGGCAGATATCCAAGTGATTAGAGGGTGCGTAAGGACACCAGGGTCATGTTAAACCCCACTGTAGCTGAAACTTCACCACAATAATGAGGCATACACAGACAGACAGTGCAAGACAAATGTTATTGTGGCCTGGTTACCGTTGTTTGAGGGAGCCAGGCTGCCCTTGGCTGTCCCGGCTAGCGCGCGGCTCACGGCTGGCAAACGCAACATGATGCTGGAGAGAAAGAAAAGCGACAAAATAGAGACAGACACGAGATTAACAATATGACTAGTATAGTACTATTGTGAAACCTCTGACATCTTGCCATTAAGTAGCGTTACTAAATATATTCAAGTCTATACACAACAGCAAGAACAACGTTACAAAACCTGGTCATGTTAGCCAATTAGACAACGATCTGACAACAGTAGCTGTCTATGTAACACAATTAATATTGCTATGTATATGAATATCCAAATACAAATTCTAAAGTGTAGTTCCAATTCATTACTAATTTGTGCCACAAATGGTATGTGTCCTTCTCTGAACTCTATACTAAATTCTGACTCCCACACCGCTGGACTACAGAATGGCTAAACTATGCTAGGCTAACTAGCTTCCTTTCAAGGACACGGGGTGGTGGTGAGGTTGTATTGCTTGAACGGCATTTAGATTAGTTCGACATGCAAAACAACGCACGATACATGAACAAATAAGGCTAAATGACACGTTTAAGTTACTCTTACCTTGTCGCTATTTGGCCTTCTTGACCAGAACAGCGATGGATTAGTGCATACACTACTGGTTAACGATGGCGAAGTCGGAAGTCTATGGCCACAACAACGGAAATGACGGAATCGTTTTATAAACAAACGTTTCTGCTCCTTATTCTTTATGTAAATTGTAATCATATGTTCAAAAAACACACATATATACATAATATATTACAAATAAAAATGCATATTTGTTTCTGGAAACATTTAATTAAAGTAGTGTAGTGTGAAGTACTTCCGGGTTCATGAAGATCCCCGCATGTCCACCGTGCGCCCACCGTTCATGCAAGCATGTCTTTTCCTTCTCTTAGTTCCGAAGTAGTTTGTGCAGCGTGGTAGTTGTGATTTTCTGGGTAGACAAGGCTCTCTTGGAGAGCAGCAGTTTTGTATTCATTGCTTAAAGGCATCACAATGCTCGTTTTATTTGAGACCGCTGCTGGCTATGCCATTTTTAAGGTAGGTATTTTGCAAGGTTTTACCAAAAGTACACTAGATTTAAGTTGTTGGCGCAGTGTGCTTCTGGGCTAACTAGCTTAGCAAGCAAGCATGGACTAGGCCTGACGTCAACCATTCATGTAAAAATATATTTTACATGATTTGGAAAACGTACCAAACTAAACACATTTGTGTCGATATATGGTCAATCATTAGTAACAAGAAAAGTCATGGTTTGAAACCGGTTGTAGGTAGATGCTAAACATTTTCAAGGACCGCATGCCGACCTACGACATGTGGTAGCACTTCTACTAGTTTTAATTACGCGAGAAGAACACATGTTAAGAACACGAAGAATGAATGCGTGATGGTTTATATTGTGAAATGTTTTATCACAGGTCCTCGATGAGTCGAAACTCGAAGAGGTCGACGATCTATGGAAGGAGTTTGAAACCACAGAAAAAGCCAACAAAGTGTGAGTAATGCCCGCTGCTGTGTCAACATTTGCCTTAACATTGTTTACCGTAACTTGTGCTGGCGTGAATTATTGAGATGTTGTAAGCAAAAATGAATGTACTAACTGTACTTTTCCCTGCCAGTGTGAAGTTGAAACACTTTGAGAAATTCCAAGATACCACAGAGGCATTGGCAGGTAAAACCACATCAACAGCACAGATATTGCGTAGCTTCCTTGTGCATGACACATTTAGCAGAGGATCAAATGATTCTCAAAGTTAATGGCTGTGGAGTCAATGATGTATCTCTTGTGTCTGATGTAAGTGTGAGGTCATTCAGCAGTTTTCGTCACTACCACTGAGACAACTACAGCCTTTTTAGTTAAAACCCCCTCAAAGTCCCAGCAATGCAATTAAATTTAAACCAGCCTTAATGCAGCAGCAGTTCGCTTTAACAAGTATCTTCCCACTGGTTACAGCGGCAACTGCCATGACTGAGGGGAAGATTGGGAAAAGCCTGAAAAAGATCCTGAAGAAAGTGGTGGCCAAAGAGGCTCACGAGCAGCTTGCCATCAGTGATGTTAAACTCGGAGGGGTGATCAAGGTGAGTGTTCTGTCCCTCTTGTGGGCAGGAAACGGCGAATGGAACCAACTTTGATGGACATCTCAATGCAGTTTCCCTGACATTTTCCCTGCTGCAATTGTGCAGGACAAGCTGAACCTGAGCTGTGTGCACAGCCCCGCTATAGCAGAGCTGATGAGGGGCATTAGGACCCAGATGGAGGGGCTGATCACTGGGCTGCCTCCTCGTGAGATCAGTGCCATGTCCCTTGGACTTGCACACAGGTATGGCATAGTGTGTATACCCTTACATGCACCCATCTGACTGGTAGGCTGCCCATGATTATCATATGCTGTCTGAAACCACTTGTTGATTTTCCTCAGCATTCGTCACTACCACTGAGGCAACACCTAAACAACTGAGAATTTTGAATCACTGTGACCATTTGTTTCCATCACATTTAACCGATTGTCTGGTTTCTTTTTTAGTTTGTCCCGTTACAAGCTGAAGTTCAGTCCAGACAAGGTGGACACCATGATCGTTCAAGCCATCTGTAAGCTCCCCTCATACATGGCACGTGGTGCTCCTTTAATGATGAAAGGCTTTGGCAGCTCATTTGTTTCTTACGCCTTGTCTTAGCTTTGCTGGATGACCTGGATAAAGAACTGAACAACTACATCATGCGCTGCAGAGAGTGGTACGGCTGGCACTTCCCAGAGCTGGGAAAAATCATCACCGACAACCTGGCATACTGCAAGAGTGTCCGCAAGATAGGTTTGTCCAGACACTGGCCTGAATGGGTACTGAGGAAGTTGTCTGACACAGCATAGTTTAAATAGTGTTCTAGGTTGAATGACCCCCTTCCCCCAAACATGCCCTGCTGTTGATGTACAGCCTGTTTTTGGTTTTATGAATGACCTTTGACCCCTCATCCTCAGGTGTCCGAACCAACGTGGCCACCACAGACCTTTCAGATCTCATCCCTGAGGAGATCGAAGCAGAGGTCAAACTCGCCGCTGAAATCTCCATGGGAACCGAGGTATCCGAGGAGGACATCAACAATATCATGCACCTGTGTGACCAGGTAAAAATCAACCCAGAAACCAATCAATACAAAGAAAATGGTCTCATATTGCCCTGGGATCTGGAATAACATTGATAGTGGTGATGATGACGACATATTTGTCCTTTGTCCTGAAACAGACCATGTGGGTATTTCAGTCACTACCTCATCTGAACAGTCACATGTTAATCCCTGGGCCATTCTCCAACACCGCACATCAGGGTTTTGTCTAGTAAACCCTTATCACATTGACACTCACTGTCTTGTTTTGTGTCCTACCTAGGTGATCGATATCTCAGAGTATCGCACACAGCTTTACGACTATCTGAAGAACCGTATGACGGCCATCGCCCCCAACCTGACTGTGATGGTGGGAGAACTGGTGGGCGCTCGCCTCATCTCACATGCTGGTGAGTCACAATTCTCAAATTAATTTAAAAAAAAATCTCTCGTGTCAGCAGATATAATATAAAAGTGCATACAACAAGCAGTGATGATGATGACTATATGTCACTGTTCCTGAAACTACCTGATGTCTTTAAGTCACTACCTCATCTGAGCTTGTCCCAACACTAGAACAAATGGAAACTAGTTAAGAGCTGTTCCCTTGGTGTACCTCCTCATTTAGACAGAACATGCAAAAACCCTTACCTCAGACTGACTGCCCTCGTCTGATGCTCTGTCCATGTAAAGGATCTCTGCTGAATCTGGCCAAGCACCCCGCCTCCACAGTGCAGATCCTGGGAGCAGAGAAGGCCCTGTTCAGAGCCCTGAAGACACGCAGAGACACGCCCAAGTACGGGCTGATCTACCACGCCTCCATGGTGGGCCAGACCACAGCCAAGAACAAGGGCAAGGTGAGTGGGGGTGGAGTCATTCATCCAGACTGGAGCTGTTTTAGATGGTCACATGGTGACTTGTCAGGACTGTGTATAGGACACTGCTGCATAATTGAATGCAAATGTGTTTTTCTCCATTTTAGATCTCCAGAATGCTTGCAGCCAAGGCAGCCCTAGCTATTCGCTATGATGCCCTGGGTGAAGACACAAACGCTGAGATGGGTATTGAGAACCGTGCTAAGCTGGAGATCAGACTACGCCACCTGGAGGACAAGGGAGTAAGTACATTAGGAATCCATCTGTGTTATTTCCATTATCAGACTGACATAGCATTTGTTAGATAAGTGATTTGGGAAACAAAAACTATTGCTAACATTTGACCACTTTTCTCCTCAGATCAGAAAAATCAGTGGAACAGGAAAAGTATTGGCCAGGGCTGATAAATACCAACACAAAAGGTAAACTGGGTCTCAGTATGGGACATGCATGCCCTTTTTAGTCGGGGAATTGCTAGAGCTATTTATGAATTTGTTGATTACAATAGATGTTAAGTGACGCATGTCCTGTGTCCTCCAGTGACGTTAAGGTGTACGATCCCTCTGGTGACTCTACGCTCCCCTCAACCTCCAAGAAGAGGAAGTTTGAGGAGGTAGAGGAGGAAGAGGTAGCCACAACAACGCCCGTCAAGACCAAGAAGGTGAAGAAGGAAGCAGCAGCAGCAGCAGCAGAGGGTGAGTACTCACACATCGGACGGTCGCACAAACCGTAACCTTGGTGGACCCACGTGATGGCCGCTTACTGGACTGTTTTCCCGAGATGCTCAAAAACTGCTTTGGTTTTTATCCAACCAGAAACGCAGACGGCTGCCGAAGAACCTCCGAAGAAGAAGAAGAAAAAGAAGGACAAGAAGGCCGAGGCTGCAGCCGAGGAGGAGGAGGTGGTGGAGGTGAAGGAGGAAGAGATGGAGGAGGCACCCACAGAGGAAGTAAGGATCAGTTCTGTAATCCTCAGTATCTTGTGTGCATTTCTTTTGGTTTTCTTTGCCAACATATTAATTTGTGTTCTTTTCTTTGAAGACCACAGAAAAGAAGAAGAAGAAGAAAAAGAAGAAGATTAAAGAGGAGGAAGGGGAATGAGATGGATGGGGATATAGTGTATATTATTTGTTTGCGTTTGTCACTGCGCATGCATCTGACTCAGACTGGGCAAGGTCCTTTGTTGTGGGAACCAGGTGTCTTCGTTTAAGAAATTGTTCATTCCTAAATGAGGAATTAACATGTTTTTACAAGCTTAAGTCTGGATGATTATGTGAGTCATGTTGTATGTGAGTATGTTTTGAGTTAAAAATAATTGAAAATCGATTTAGTGTAGTGTAACTTTGTTTCTCCACTCAATCTCGTCTCATTCTGCGCACATACCTCCTTTATATAAAAAAAGCTTTTTTCCAAGGATGGCCTCTGCCTTTTAAAGGGTAACAATGTCATTTTCTGGTCAATTAAATGAATTTGTTTATTTTTATTCTGGTATTCTCTTTTCTTAGTATATTTTCAGTCGTCAATGTATTCAACTTTATTAAAGTTGTACACTGCTGCCCTCATTAAGCCAAGCTGAAACTGTTAAGCTATTCATCTTCTAGAATTATTCATTTGAGTATACAGAGCACATCTCTGCAGTTCCTACATCGGAATGAAATCATAATGCTCATGTCTTAATTCCATGCACTAAACTGTTCTCAATGTATCAAACATCCATCATGAGTATACATATACTCATGATGGATAATGGACTATAACAACATTTTGCAATGTTGTTATAGTGCCTTGCTTACAGTTTTAAACAGCTTTACAAGATTCACATTCTGTAGAAGACCAGAACTGGTATTTAAGCAGCATCTGCATAGTTGGCATGCGTTTTCACCAAAGCATACTCAATATGGTGATGTCAATGACTACGTTTCTTGTGACTTCAGAGCTGTGCTTCCCTACTATGCTAAACCTGCTGACTGGACTCAGTTAAACCATAAGTTGATGGGCATTCTCCCACTGGTTCCAAACCCCAGGTTGTGGGTCTCCTGAAGAAAATTAGTAGAGGCCAAATGGAAGAGCTGATTAAGGTGCCATCCAAATTGGCTAATGAGGCCAACAAGAACCAGGCACAGTGAATGTTTTCAGTCAGTCTGGTGGTGACAGGGTCAGTCACCTTGTGCTGTCCTCAAGCCTGATAAGGAGGCTCCAGCCCTCTGCCGCACAGCTTAGGGTTTCTGTTCTCCAGCTATGGTTGACGTGTCTCAGGGCTGGCTTCTGCCCCTCCAGAGCCATAAAAAATATGATATATGAAAAAAAAAATATTTGTATATGGCTCTGCTGCCCTCCACTGGCATCTCACACCGTGGATCCTACCAGCCCCCCTCTGAGGGCACGAGCCTGGGGTTCCCTAACCAGAAGTACTGAGGGTGGACAACTCCCTAAAGGCAGCAATGAGGAAGAAGGGAAACACTAACCCTCATATTTTATTTAGACCCTCCCTCAAAATGTTTTATCAATCTATTTTATTATAAAACAACAACAAATTACATAACATTTGACTCCGGAGTTTGCATTGCTTACACTACAGCGACACTACCGGTGACACCTTTACCGACGGCAAGATATTAGACATTACTAGTTGAAATTCCTCGCCTGAAGTCCTCGATTGAGTTTTCTGTGCTCAACTAAAATGTCTTCATTCACACCACATGGCAAGAGTGCACACTGCATGGATGAGACCTGTTTATAAAGTACCTTGCTAACAGAAAATCTAGTTAGCTTTTAGTTTGTAGCTAGTAACCATACAAAAGCAAAAATGTCTCAATTACAAGCAAGGTTCTTCACAGAAAACAAAAAGTAAGTTTACCTTAAATACGAGAAAGAGCATTGTCAATTAACTATTTTCTAGCCAGTTAGCTAACAGCTAACATTAGCTTGCTTATAGTCAGAACTGTTTCACAACAAATGCAAGCCAATAACGTTCACCATCATCATTTCACAGCTTTCTACCTAAGCTACATCATGCCATGGCTATTCGTGCCTATAGCTAAAATCCTTACAGTCTGGCAGAAATGCTAATATATATATATTTTTTTCCAGTGACTGACTAGTCACCTTTAATAACATCGAAGGATTTTCTTTCAGATATGCAATAGATGACGTCCCTTTCTCCATACCAGCAGCCTCCGAGGTGCAAGATCTCAGCAATGTCATCAACAAACTTCTGGAAGCAAAGAATGGTGAGAACAGGCGCTTAATACGAACCGGACAGTTTCTCCAGAATTAGAGAGACATAGGTTATAACGGCAAGTCTAGTTAAATGACGTGTGTTGAATTATACTACATTTTGTGGTGGTTTTGTTTCAAGCATCCCATAGCCAAGTCGAATTTGACTTCCTGGTCCGCGGACAGTTCTTGCGGACGTCTCTGTCCATCCACATGGACACGGAGGGCATATCCACGGTGAGATCATCCTGTCATATTAAAAACACTAACTGACTGGCATTCACACTGCCCAGCCAACTCAAAAGCAATGACAAGGGCTATGTGTGTGTTTCACTCGTGTGCACCTGTGTGACCTTAGGAAGAGGTTGTGGAGATAGAGTACGTGGAGAGATTCACAGCACCTCAGCCTGAGGAGTGTATGATGCATGATGACTGGATCAGTTCAGTGGAGGCAGACTCTGAATGGTGAGTAAGGTAGTCACAACAGCACCTGTGCCACACTCAAAGCTATTGAATTCATTTCTGCACACAAAAGCGTCAGCAAAATAAATAAAATGACCATGAACTAAATGACATGGATGGTGTGTGAGCAGGATTCTGACAGGCTCCTATGACAAGACAGCCAAGATCTGGTCCCTGGAGGGCAAGGCTGTGATGACGGTGGCAGGACACACAGATGTGGTGAAGGACGTGGCGTGGGTCAAGAGAGGTGAGGAGGACAGACGCATAGGTGTACTTCTGATTTCCTGACTGGGTGCAGTTCTGACCAGTTGCACACCCCTATTTCCCTACAGATGGGCTGACCTCCCTGCTACTCACGGCTTCTCTGGACCAGACCATTCTGTTGTGGGAGTGGGACTTTGAGAGGAACAAGTTGAAAGCCAAACACTGCTGCCGTGGACATGCTGGGAGTGTTGACACAATTGCCACCGATCCCTCACGCACAAAGGTGAGAAGGACAGAGACGGTGGGAGAGAATTGGAAAAGGGACGTTAGTGAGAAAACAACAAAATTGACAAGGGCAGAAGTCTAACAGTTTGAGTCACTCTAATTTTCAGTTCTGCAGCGGCTCGTGGGATAAGATGCTCAAGATCTGGTCTGCAGGTGCTGTCATAGGGAAACACACAATCACACAACCTCACATTAAAAATACAAGTGATACATCGGGGTACTTAATGAGTTGCTGTGCTCTCAGTTCCCACAGATGAGGAAGATCAGGTGGAGGAGGCGCCCAGCAGGCCCCGGAAGAAGCAGAAAACTGACCAGATGGGGCTGACCAGGGTGAGGGAGCCAGATTAGCCCTGGAGTTAATACTTCTAACAGCTACCGTTAGGTTGTTTATGGACAAATACTAAAACTTTTAGTAAACATTTACTTGACTTGACCAGGGATGTAAACTGACTTGAGGTACAATTTGTTTTGACTTGCCCATGTGTTATGGTAACCGTCTCTCCCCTCCCCACAGACCCCCCTCATGACTCTGTCGGGCCACAACGAGGCGGTGTCCTCGGTGCTGTGGTGTGACGGGGCGGAGCTGTGCAGTGCATCCTGGGATCACACCATGCGTCTGTGGGACGCAGAGACGGGGGGGCTGAAGACCACACTGGTGAGAAGGCCAATCCACCGCACACACATGTATTGATGAGCTGATTGATGGACAGATTGATGACCTGTGTTCCCTCTTCCCCCGCAGTCGGGCAGTAAAGTGTTCAACTGCGTGTCCTACTCCCCTATATGCCGCCGCCTGGCCTCTGGCAGCACAGACAGACACATCAGACTTTGGGACCCCCGCTCGAAAGGTCAGGATGCTCATAGACTGTGTACTGCGGCTCAGGGCTTCAGTAGATATCTATTATCTGTGTGTGCATTTGGAAGTATGTTAAATGTGTGTGGGCAGGGGGGGGGGGGCTGCATATTTTGTGTGTGTATAGGTCTCTTACTGTGTGTGTTTCCACTGTCTGGTTCAGATGGGTCCCTGGTCCTCCTCTCCCTGACCTCTCACACGGGCTGGGTCACGGCGGTGAAGTGGGCTCCGTCCCACGAACACCAGCTGATGTCTGGCTCACTCGACAACGTGGTGAAGCTTTGGGACACCAGAAGGTACGAAACCTTCCCATATAGCACACATCTCTAGTCATAAATCACTGAACATCTACAGGGGCAACAAAAAAACATACAGCACATGCCTAAAATAACAGACATACATTATTTGAGCTTATTGTAAAAATACAAATATTGCAGCTTTAGCAGTAGCTGTCCAAATTGTCCCAGAACGGTGAGGTTCCAGCGATGGCATTGTGGGAAAATATTTCCACCAGTTGGCTGAGGTCCTAATAAACGTATACACTGTGTAAACATGTGGTTATTGTGTGTGACGTTCCAGCTGTAAGGCCCCCCTGTATGACCTG